>NC_137086.1:2161545-2761545 GCF_951640355.1 Cnephaeus nilssonii | reverse complement strand
GTGCCTTTGACCAGAATCGAACCCGGGATGCTCTATCAACCGTGCCAAACCAGCGAGGGCTTATTTTATGTCTCGATTGAACTTGAACCAAAACTTGAAAAAGTAACTTCAAGGTATGTGCTTAAATGAGGAAAATCAACCTAGTTTAAATGTTGACGGGAATGGGAGCAAACTGGACGTAGCAGGTGCTGTCGCTCTCCACCCACTCGTGCAGGACCCAGGGCTCCCGAAGGGGCCTCGGGGCAGGCAGGCGATCGGACATGGCTCCTGGGCGCGTCTGTGTCTTTGACCGGCATGATTCTAAAGACTCACACACATGCCCTTGTCCTCATACACGTTTCCCCTTTCCGTGTCTATGTGTGTGCTTCACACATGTATTCCTTCCAGTGGTCGGCAAACTCATTAGTCAACAGAGCCAAATATCAACAGGACAACGATTGAAATTTCCTTTGAGAGCCACATTTTTTAAACTTAAACTTCTTCTAACGCCACTTCTTCAAAATAGACTCGCCCAGGCCGTGGTATTTTGTGGAAGAGCCACACTCAAGGGGCCAAAGAGCCGCATGTGGCTCGCGAGCCGCAGTTTGCCGACCACGGCCTTACACATATATCTGCTTCCTTAATTGCAGACAGCACACATGCTTAAACACCCATATGGCTTTACACACATACTTTGTCACACCGACATTTCTCCCCTTCACACATACATGCCCCCTGCACCCATGTTTCTGTTTCTGGCAGGCACAACTCTACTCCTACTGTTTTCTTCGTAACATGCACGCGTTTTTCACACGACTACACCCAGACACAAACTCCTCTCCCACGTTTGCATATGTATGTATGTTTGCTTTACCCATCACACATGTACCTACATGTGCACAGTCTCCTTCCTTTCGTTCTGGGGCACAGACCGTGTCCTCTGGCAGTCACATGCATCACAACCACCCACGTAACACGCCCCGGGGTGGCCTGGGATGAAGTCTTGAGGAGCTGCTTAAGTCATCCCCAAAGGTGAGCGGGTGGGTGTATTAGCTTGTTCCGGCTGCTGTAATAAAGAACCACAAACTGGGTGGCCAGAACAACAGACTTTTATTGTCTCTGAGGTCTGCAGGCTAGGAGCCCCCAACCCAAAGGTCAGCAGGATGGGGTCCACCTATGGGCACGAGGGAAGGTCTGTCCAGGCTTCTTTCTTCCCTTGAGTGGTAGGCGCTGTCTCCTCCCCGTGTCGCTCCCCATCGCCTTCCCTCTGCGCACCTGTGTCCAAGTTTCCTCTTCTTAGGAGCATACCAGTTGCACTGGCCCCGAGCCCAAGCTCAGGCCTCGCAGCAGCAGCATCTAGGCTTGTTGCTGCACGTGGTGTAGACTAGACACCCAACTCCACCTTGATCAATAGCAACTCCGTGGCTAACGATGCAGGGATTCCTCTGACTGCACCCCCTCTGCACCCGATCCACCTCCACTCTACCAGGAATACTGGCCACCCCAAATCCAGCTGCTCTATTTGATCAAGACCTCCCTGAAGTGAAACTGCTCCACCTGGTGGGCAGTCAAGGCACTATCACTTCAGCCAATGAGAGACCAGCTTGTACCAGCCCTGCTAATGCCACCTTGGCGGGTATCAAATCCTGGAGTAGATAAACAAGGGCAGGAGCCAGAGGGCAAAACAAATTTAGTGCAACAGGTAGATTTCATGGGGGTAATTCACGGGAGGTAAACATATAAATCAAACATTCAACAATCAACAGGGCAGGAGCGAACAAACTAAATTCTGCTTGTATAGAATTCAAGTGGACTGAATGTGAGAATTCAACTTTGGTGGAACTCTTTAAAAATATAGTGGATAGAGAGGATAAATGGTGATGGAAAAATAAAACAAACCTTATATATATTCTATATATGTTTATATAGTGGCAACATAGTCACACCCTGACTGTTTAGCACTGCCCCCACCCCAACCATAAAAGATGGAAGGTAGATAAAAGTTTGATTGGGAAGGTGCTCTGTTCATATTAATTATGTGTACAGAAATAAATCCCCAGTATTTTCCCAAAACATCCCATCCATGTTTCTATGCTGAAAGATGGGGATGAGATGGGGGACTTTTCAATGTTTATGTAAATGTATCTATTCAAAAAAAATGAATTAAAATGCTTTTGTTTGTAACCTTTTTTTTTGACCAAAATTTCACAAAGGTCTAAAAACATTAAATTTTTTAAAAGTCTAAGCCTGAAACCAATGTGATTCTTGTCTAATACTTGCCACTTCCTTTTCTTTTAGGAGAGGGTGTGACAGTTTAACTTCACATTTAAGTAAACAATATGTTTAACTAGCTAACAAAACAGAAGATTTCAAGTTTGCTGACTACTTCTTTTTTTCCCCCAACACAATTCAAATGAATTTTAATCATACCCCTACACACAGAAAATACAAAAGAACATATTCAAACGGCTCACCTGAATTATTACCCATGGAGCTTTGCTGTGATAAAATCTTTAACAAATTAAACTCGAGCCCTGCGGATCTGTGTGGTCAAGCATCGGACGCTCTGAGCGCAAGTTTTCCGAAGTGTGTCCCCTATCAACTAAACTCCTGGGAATTCCCAATGCTGGCTCTATAACACCCTTCCTCCAGGTAGAACGACTTTAAACCTACCGTATTTAAAACAAACAAACAAACAAACAAACAAAAAAACAACTAAGAAAAATGAATATCACCCAGCCTAAAATTCAAACAGAAGGAAAGATAGACGTTGCTAAACTTAGCAGTCATTTGATAACGCTGAATCCAAACAGAATCCATTGCAGGGTACGCTTAGCAGCCTTGGTACAAAATGTTGCCTTTTTATCTGGTGTTGTCGGGTTCTGCCCTAGACGTCACACTGCAAGGTTAGCCGTAGTAGAGATGTTCTTTATTTTCGAATTCTGTTTTGTTATTTATAACGTCACATAGCTATTGACGATGACATCTTATTAAGGACATCCATCCAGGGGCTTAGCAGACCCCACGGGGAGGAGGCTGGGGGATAAAGCCGGGAGTTTGCTAGAGGAAACATCAAAGGAAGAATGTTCTGGGCAAAGAAAACAACCTGTGAGAAGACTGCAGTGAAGCAAAGATTTTAAGGGATTGAAGGAAGATGTGTGTGACTGGACCAGGGAGAAGGACCTGACCCATGTCCCCTGAGAAGGTGGCCAGGGGCTCCTGATGGCTGGGGACTCAACCCCTGACCTCCAGAAGTGTGAGGGGGCGGCAGGCAGGCAGGCAAGTGACCAGTGTGCAGGGGGGTAGACTGCAAAGCACCGGACAGATTTTACTCGTAAGCAGAGGAGTAGTGAGGTCACGTCTGTGCTTCAGAGTTACCCAAGCCCTAGCCGGTTTTGCTCAGTGGTCAGAGCGTCGGCCCACAGATCGAAGGGTCTCAGGTTCGATTCCTGGTCAAAGGCACGGACTTCGGTTGTAGATTCGATCCCCAGCCCCGGTCAGGGCGCCTGCGGAAGGCAACCAATTGATGTGTCTCTCTCACCTCTCTCTCTCTCTCTCTCTCTCTCTCTCTCTCTTTCCCTCCCTCCCTCCCTCCCTCCCTCCCTCCCTCCTCCCTCCCTTCCACTCTCTCTAAAAATCAATGGAAAAAATATCCTTAGGTGAGGATTAAAAAAAAAAACCCCAAAGTGACCCAAATGTTTCCTTTGACAGTGACAGTGGAGAGTCCGGACAGTGACGGTGGAGATGCAGGAAGGAAGGAATTAGGAAGCAGCCCCGGGGACAATGGGCACCGGTGGCGGGGGGGGGGGGGCTGAAAGCCCCTCTGGAAATGGAGCCGACAGCCTTTGTGGCGTGGCATTGGGGTTCACTGAGGCGGACACGGCAGCCTCCCGCAGGCCGTGGGGGACAGCTTGCCCGGGGTTTGCCCTGGCGGCGCCTGTGGCTGCAGGAGCACTTTGTGTGTGTGTGTGTGTGTGTGTGTGTGTGTGTGTGTGTGTGTGTGTTTGTGTGTGTGTTTGTTTCATCCCAAGCAGGAGGCGAATCTTGCTGCCACGTGGAGAGCCTGGGTCCGTGCGCCTGGACCAACGAAAACTTCCTGGCGAGCATCCTCCCCCAGCTCCCGGGAAAGCTGGCCGGGCTCTGAACAAAACCTCGGAACAAAGGGTTGACTGCCCTGCTTCGTTCCCTTTGATGTCATTTTACAACCATTTGCAGTCACCGGAGCTTTGAGACGTGGGTGGAAAACAGCCCCCGTGAAATCGTGCCGCTCCCGCCACCGTGGAAGATGGACGGTACACCAGACTGGACGGTACACCAGACTGGACGGTACACCAGACGGGACGTGCCTTGTCTCTAGCACACGCATGTGCGTGTTCACAAACACAGACCCCGGGTCCAGGAGGTGAAGACACTGGCCAGTGTGGACGCAGGCCTGGCTCCGGCGGGGTTTATCCCTTCCTTTATCCATGCCCCCTCCGCTTTCAGCATCCTCCCTCTCTCCAACACTCCTCTCCCGCTAGTGTTTGTCCTCTGAATTTCATAAAAAGTGTGCTGATCCGGCCCTAACTGGTGTGGCTCAGTGGATAGAGCATCAGCCTGTGGGCTGAAGGGTCCCAGGTTCCATTCTGGTCAAGGGCACACGCCCCGGGGTGCGGGCTCGATCCCCAGTGGGGGGCGTGCAGGAGGCAGCCGATCAATGATTCTCTCTCATCATGGATGTTTCTCTCTCTCTCCCTCTCCCTTCCTCTCTGAAATCAATACAAATATATGTGTTTGTGTGTTTTTTTAAGTGTACCGATCCGGCAAGGAAAAGACCGTCTTTTCTATCTGAGGCGAGTCACCTCCCTCCCTTCTGGGTTAGACTAAATGGCCTCCAGCACCTCTTCCTGCCCCCCGTTCCCTGACCCAGACAGCTCCCCACAGAAAGCGAATGGGGAGAGTCCTGCTGTCACCCTTCTCCCCGGCCATCTTCCACGCACTTCTTCCTCCCGCTCCCGTGGGAGGGTGTGTGTGCTGCAGCCACTGTGAGACAGCCACGGGCCAGCAGGTGATGAATGTCCAGTGTGACCCCTCAATCGTACGTTCCCCAAGTCAGCCTCCTCAGCTGTCCCCCGTCCATACCACCCTCACCGTATACGTATTTGCTGAGCGCCTGCTTGGGCTCCCAAATCTTGCACTCTACCATGCCCCTTCCTCTGAGCAGGTGGCCGAGGCTTTACAGGGCGTGAACTCACTCAACTTCCTGCCAAGTCACAGGTACTGTAAGTGCCCTGACTCCCCACCCCCATCCTGACCCACACCCCACTTTCACTCACCCGACCCCATTTCTGGCTGCACACAATCTAGTCACCTCTCAGGAGCCTTCTCAAGGATCGGCACAGCAAATCAATCTGCTGCCGTGTCAAATCCTGCCTCTGCCGCTTCCTGGCCAGGATTTGGAATAATTTTTGTAATCTTCCTGATCTGTAAATTAATTTAAAAAAAAACCACACCCCTCTTTCAGTTCTGATATAAGAATTGAATGAGAAAAATGCACGAAGAACATTTAGCAGAATCCGGATGCTGAATTCACACCTCACTTATTCCAAGTAGCCACTCCTGGTCTGCAGAGCTTGCCTTCTCCCAAACTCTGGTTGGTAAAAGCATCTTTTTCTTTTTTTTTTCCTTAAATATATTTTTATTGAATTATCAGAGAGGTAGGGAGAGGGAGAGAGAGATAGACAAATCAATGATGAGAGAGAATCATTGATTGGCTACCTCCTGCACACTCCTCACTGGGGATCCAGCCCCAACCCAGGCATGTGCCCTGACCAGACCAACTCTCAACTGCTGAGTCACGCTGGCCAGGCGGTAAAAGCATATATATATATATATATATATATATATATATATATATATATATATATTTAATATATTTTATTGATTCTTTACAGAGAGGAAGGGAGAGGGACAGAGAGTTAGAAACATCGATGGGAGAGAAACATTGATCAGCTGCCTCCTGCACACCCCCCACTGGGGATGTGCCTGAAACCAAGGTACATGCCCTTGACCGGAACCGAACCCGGGACCCTTCAGTCCGCAGGCCGACGCTCTATCCACTGAGCCAAACCCGTTAGGGCTAAAAGCATCTTTTAACTGCTCTGGGAAAGTCTCCATTCTGCAACAAAACCCAACCTTCTAGAGACTTCCCCTACGGCCGTGGTCGGCAAACTGCGGCTCGCGAGCCACATGCGGCTCTTTGGCCCCTTGAGTGTGGCTCTTCCACAAAATACCACGGCCTGGGCGAGTCTATTTTGAAGAAGTGGCGTTAGAAGAAGTTTAAGTTTAAAAAATGTGGCTCTCCAAAGAAATTTCAATCGTTGTGCTGTTGATATTTGGCTCTGTTGACTAATGGGTTTGCCGACCACTGGGGCAAGGGTATCCTTTATTTCAAGTCATTCATTTAGCAAACTGAGCACTTCTATTTGCCAGAGACTGTGCTACGTGCTGGAGATGTGAAAATCAGAGAATGCCTCTGACCTCCAGAAGTTTATGGTCTAGTGGGGAGACGGCTTCCCCCAGAAGCTCCCTGCCCCACCCCAGGTGACGTGAGTGAAACCGCTGCGAATCCCCTGGCTCAGATGCTGCCCTCCACCCTGTGCCTACCGCATCCCATGCCTTTCTGTTTCAAACGTGTGCTGGTTCCTGCTCTAAGTAATCTATAGTCATGAATTCATGTAATCCTCACAACAACCCTGTGAGGTAAGTACTGTCATTATTCCCATTTAGCAGAGGAGGAAACTGAGGCACAGGGCCATTAAGTAACTTGCTTCAGGTCTTGTACATTTAGAAGGGGCCAGGATTTGAAAACACATCTTAAGGCTTCTCTTTACCCATCTCCTCCCCTGGAATTTGAGATGGAGTCAAATTGTGCCAACTTCAGATAAATATCTCCTGTGCTGGGTGGAGGTGGGTAAAGGCAGGGGCGGGGGATGGGGGACATTCAACAATACAAAAAAAGTTTGTTTAAATCCTATATAATAAAAGCCTAATATGCAAATCGACCGGATGGCGGAACGACCATCACTATGATGGCGGAACGACTGGTCACTATGATGCGCACGACTGGTCACTAAGACACTCAACACAGGAGCTGGCCCGGGCCCACAAGGGCCCAGGCCGGCCAAGGTGGGTGCCAGCAGGGGTCCCCCAATCGCTCTGCCAGTCGCCCCACAGATCGGCCCTGATCGCTGGCCAGGCCTAGGAACCCTATCCGTGCACGAATTTCGTGCACTAGGGCTCTAGTAATAATAATAAATTAACATCCCTGCCCCACTCAGAACTTTCAGATCCTATTGTCCTTAGTGTCAAGAATTCCAAGGAACTGCCCTAGCCAGTGTTGCTCAATGGATAGAGCATTGGCCTGCAGATTGAAGGGCCCCAGGTTCGATTCCAGTCAAGGTCAAGGGCATACATACCTGGGTTGCAGGCTCGATCTGGGAGACAACCAATCGATGTGACTCTCTCATATCGATGTTTCTCTGTGTGTCTCCCCCTCCCTTCCACACTCTCTAAAAATCAATGGAAAGCCCTAACCCGTTTGGCTCAGTGGATAGAGCGTCGGCCTGCGGACTGAAAGGTCCCGGGTTCGATTCCGGTCAAGGGCATGTACCTTGGTTGCGGGCACATCCCCAGTAGGGGGTGTGCAGGAGGCAGCTGATCGATGTTTCTCTCTCATCGATGTTTCTAACTCTCTATCCCTCTCCCTTCCTCTCTGTAAAAAGCCAATAAAATACATTTAAAAATAAATAAAAAATCAATGGAAAAATATCCTCAGGTGAGGATTAACAAAAAAATAAAATAATTCTGCGGAACAACTGCAGTTTCCCGGCCCCTGTTTTCTGTGCGCTCCCCCCACCCCCACCCCTTTCACCCTCCATCCCCTGCCCGGTTCCCTTCCCCTGGATCCCAGCTCCACCTCTTCCTTTGCCCCCGCCATCCTCTCCTGGATTCCGCCGCCGGGTTTTCGCGGGCTCCGGCCTCTGGGAGAGGATTGGCGCGCGGGGCGTTCCG
Source organism: Cnephaeus nilssonii (assembly GCF_951640355.1). NCBI lineage: Eukaryota > Metazoa > Chordata > Mammalia > Chiroptera > Vespertilionidae > Cnephaeus > Cnephaeus nilssonii. The sequence continues at coordinate 2,753,514 of NC_137086.1, read as the reverse complement.
GCGGCGGCGCGCCTGCGCACTGGGGGCGGCGCACTGCGCATGCGGGGAGATGGCGGCCGGGCGCCCAGGGAGCCGTGGGTGACCCTGCTCTCCTCCAACCCGCGTTGTAACTCCGCGGCCGTGGGCAGTGCGGGTCCGTCCGCGGCCGGGCCCGGCGCGCCTCGGGACAGCCCGCGGCGCTGCTCCAGCTCGGCTCCGGGGCCGGCGCGTGGGGGCGGCGGGCGGCCCGCCCCGGAGAAGGCGGGAGACCCGCGGGGGGCGCGGGCGCGGGGCGGCATGAGTCAGCAGCGGCCGGCGCGCAGGCTGCCCAGCGAGCTGGTGGACCCGGCCGAGGAGACGGTGCGCCGCCGGTGCCGAGACCCCATCAACGTGGAGGGCCTGCTGGTGAGTCCGCGGACGGCCGAGTCCCGAGCGCCTGGGGCTCCGCGCGGGGCGGGATGGGGGGGGCGTCGGGTCCCAGGCTCGGCCGCCTCCGTCCCTCCGCGGGGAAGCTGGTCTGAGCGTCTCCTGGATCGGGACCCCCCACCCCCACCCCGGGGCCGGGCCCGCGGCTGCACCCCGGCCCCCTCTGCTTCCCGCCCGTGACAGACTGTGCACCAAACCGGCCCTTCGCCAAACCCTGTCGCCTCCTTTGAGCACGAACTCTCCAAAGTGTTCTCGGCCTCCTTGGCACTCCCTTCGGGGTGCAGAGCAGTGGCGGGGACAATGGCCCAGCTTTGCGTTAGAAAGCCTTGCTTTCCCGCTTGCCCCGCACCTCGGTGCACCCCTGCCAGCTCTCGTGTTCCTCTCCCGCCGCCTCTCCCCTCTCCTGTTGGACTGCAACCCCTGAACAGCCTGACGGCCTGTTTCTGCCGGAAACTCCCACCCTTCCCACCCCACCGTCAGCACAGTCTCTCCGTCCTGTCAGGCCGAGAAAAGTGGGCTCCTCTCCTGCAGAAGGTTAATTCCTCTTCTTCTTGCCCTAGACTTGACGCGATGTGTTTTTCTCTCCTAGGTTCTCAGGGTTGGGGTGAACCCCCTTCATTTTCCATTTCTCCCCATGTTTCCTATTTCTCTGCTGATTTCTCCCCAGAACTGGTCAGTAGGCCCAGGCCCCAGGGGGACTCCGTGCACGGAAGTAGTTGAATGACAACGGTCTGACTTCATTTCTCACAGCAGCCCTAAGAGATGATTGTTCTTGTCTTACAGTTGCCAGAGTAGACCTGGAGGTGTGCAGCGGCTTGCCCAGGGTAAGGCCGTAGGTAGGAGAGCCTGGGTTTGACCTCACTGTGTCTGATTCCAGGTGATAAACTCCTGACTGCTTCTTTAGCGATCCTTCCCATAATTCCATCTATCCTCCCATCTTCTGCATCTCTTCCCCTTCATAGCCAGACTTGCTGGAAAAACAATTATTTGCATTCACTGCGCCCACCCGCTCGTCTCTCATTACCACCTTCACCAGCTGCCGGGGGCTCCGCCCTCCGCCCGGCTCTCGGGCTGTTCTAACCAAGGTTGCAGACAACATTGTTAGTTCCAGAGGATACTGCCCTCCGTATCTCTGCCGTTTTGATATGACGGACGACTTGTTTCTGTTGGGAACTCTCCAACTGTTGAATGGCTTCTTGAACACCACGTACCTCGGTGCCCCATCGACTCCGCTGGCCTCTCCCGTGCTCCTTTGCACACTGCCCTGCCCATTCCTTCCGTGCTGGTGTCATTCAGGGCTGTCTTCTACCCTCTGCGCACTCTTGGCGTGGGAAGTCATTCGCCACCACTCTCGTGACGTGATGTGACGTGATGTCTGTTGCCCTCTATAGCGGTGGTCTTTGTCTTTGAGACTCTGATAAAAGCTCTGCGCTCTCACGATAGATAAACCACTTGATTTTTGCATTTAATATCAGAAGGTATGCACACCCCTGAAGTCTTAGATATTCTTCTTACCCGCTTCATTTCCGTTACCAGGTCATAGTAACTCCCGGATCTGCAAAGCCAGCTCAGAGCCTCTCAGCTGTCTCCTAGAGATCTCTCCTGGGATTTGAAACTCTCATACCTAACATTTAACTCATGTCTTCTTGCTAAGCAAGCAACAAGTTTGCTATATCCTATCTAATCCTGCCTAATAAGTAAATGGCAGCACACTCGCCGTATTGCCCACACTCCCACGCTTGTCCTAACCTAAGCGTCGTCCTTGCCTTTTCCAAACTGAGGCCCTCCACCTTCCAGTCTGGTTAAAAGTAATCACCAATACTTGCCCTTTCTGGCTGTCATCTATTTCTCAGACTGCTGCAGCGCCTTCCTAACCAGCGTTCCTGCTTGTGTTGCCCAGTTTTCTATCCATCTCCTTATTCTTTTGGACCCTCACGTAGCCACATCCCCCCTTCCAAAAAAGCTGATGTTTTTTTCTTCCTAACACACTTTTCCTTGTTCTGTCCCACCGTTCTTCGGGTCTAGATTTATAGGTTCTTGCCTGAAGGCTCCCCTGGCCGCTCAGCACTGGGTGAGCGCGGCTCCCCGGCTTGCTTCCCCCTGTGAAATGTGTGCTCTCGGGGCCTGGGTGTGCTGACTGTCCGTTCACTGTTAGTGTCCAGCACATTTGGTGCCTCACAGACAGGTCCGGTAAATAGCCGTTGAGTGAATGCAGCAGGTACTCTGTAAATGGCAAATGCTTGATGTGTGTGTTTATTTTCCTGTCTGTAAGATGCTGATTCACACACCTATCCCAGTGCCTTTTAGCTGGCTAAGGACCGGAAGTATTTAATAATTAAACGCACAGAAGCGTATTGCTGTGCAAAGGTTCGTGATGTGTCTGGCTGCGTGTTTGATGTGCTCCGGGTAAAGGCTCGGACACTGGGTTTTGAGAAGGGAGAAAGTAGTGTTGTTGGAGGGAACTTAGTCCACACATTGAAAAACAAGGGAAATTTAAGAGAGTGAGGGAAACACAGTTGCCTTGGAGAAAGGCATTTTTCAAAGGGCTCTTAAAGGGATATTCCCCAAACAGGCAACCGGTACAAAGAAAAAACTGTGTCAAGAAACTTTTAACCAATTTAGAGGCAATGCTTAAGATGTTAGCCCCTAAAACTCACCTTTTATTAATTTATTTCTTCTCTGAGATCTCAGATTTGAAAGGTAGGTCTTTCGATGTGGGACTTGGGCCGCAGTCAAGCAGCTCGGAATGGGCAGGCTCGCCCCAGGAGGTGCGGGTCCCGGAGAGCTGGGTGCACGATCATCCTTAGTGATTCTCAGATGGCGGCCTCGGCCTCCTCGTTCATTTCCCACCTCGGACGCTTCCAGGCGAGGCGATAGACCGGACCGAGGCGAGAGGGGTCGGGGGGTGGGAGGGCAGTTCTTAGGCAGCCCAGTCATGGGGTTTGACTACTGGCTCTGCCTTGGCATCCCCTCTGGGGGTGACCTCGGAGTAACCTCTCAGTGGGACTTCCTTAAAAGAGTAGGACCGGGATGCTGCCCCCACAGTGGTGGGTTGCCAGGACTGGAAGCAGCATCTGTGGTGGTACATGGGCAGGTTCCATGGAGATCTGAGGGAGCATTCCTCAGGGCTGCCTTCTAAAGGCACTGGGAAGGTGAAAAATAGCGGGTTTTAGACTGCCCGTGAAACGCAAGGCACAGGCATCTGACCCGCACTCCAGACATAGGACAGCTGCTCGGCCGTCCCGTCCATAAGGAAGATGGCAGTCACAGAGCAGGAACTGGTCCGCCTCCTGTCAGAATTGTGGGGTCCGGTTTTAACTTGAACCATCTCTGCCTTTTCAGTCCACGCTGGCAGTGTTTTGGCTGATATAATTCTGTCAGAACTGAAACTTGTGGTTCACTCAGTAGATCAGCGTCCCACCCACAGATTTCTTCAAGACAAACCTTTACTTTGGTGGGGGGGTCTGTGAGGCCCCCCTGGAACTCTCAAGGACCTTAGTGTGACAGGTGCGCCCTGGGGGTTAACCAGGAGGCGTGCAGGCTTGCCCGCGCCTTAGATTCGCTCTTTCTCGGAAGTCATGAACTTTTAGCTTCTGGAGACGCTCAAAATGTTTAAAGTCACTACCTTTTAGTTTAACGGGTCTTTCCTCCGTACATTTTACTGTGAACTGCAAGGGAACACCAGCTGCCACCGCCCACCCTTTGCCCGGCAGTCTCCTTAGTGAGATGACCGTGGTCACCTGCTGTCCACGCAGCTGCGGTGCCGGTGCGGCGCCTCTGGCTCAGCACAGCCAGGTGCCCGCTGCCAGCAGCACGCTCCTCCCGCAGCGCAGCGAGTCCAGGCTCCCTGACGCTCTTTTCCGAGACGGCTTGGGCTTGAGCAGACTTGTCGGTGATCCACTGTGGGTGTGTAAGGGAATGAATGCCCCTGAGCTGCACACGGAATTCTTTTTTTTTTTAATATATTTTATTGATTTATTACAGTGAGGAAGAGAGAGGAATAGAGAGGGATAGAGAGTTAGAAACATCGATGAGAGAGAAACATCGACCAGCTGCCTCCTGCACACCCCCCACTGGGGATGTGCCCGCAACCAAGGTACATGCCCTTGACCGGAATCGAACCTAGGACCTTTCAGTCCGCAGGCCAACGCTCTATCCACTGAGCCAAACCGGTTTCGGCTGCACACGGAATTCTTTAGGCAGCTGCAACTTACCCTCAGGTGGTTCCGAGAAAAAAGCATGTGGGACAAAGCATGATAAAGTCAGTGTGAAAAAAGAATATTTGGGTGAAAGGGATGTGGCTTTTTTTTATTTACTTATTTTTTGGGGTCAATCCTCACATGAGAATACTTTTTCCATTGATTTTTAGGGGTGGGAGAGAGAGAGAGGCATTGATGCGAGAGAGGCACATCGATGGGTTGCCTCCCGGTCAAACCTGGACTGGAGCCAGGGATTGAACCTGCAACCCAAGTACGTGCCCTTGGCTGGGAATCGAGCCTCGACCATTCAGTGCTTGGGCTGACGCTCTACCCCCTGAGCGCACCGGCCACGGCGGGAGGTGGCAGTTCTTAGCGCTATTGCTGCACCTTTTCTGAAGGCTGAGATGGTTTCAAAATAAAAAGGGAACGGGTGACCCAGAGGCGCCTCTGTTATTCCTCAGCTCAAGCGGCAGCCCCTCCCCGCTCCGCCTTGTCACCGTTTTTTCTTCCTTACAAGGGCCTTTCGGGGTGTGGAGCGCCAGTCTCTCCCGGGTGAGGTGCATGCTGTGATCTGGGGCTAAGTGACTGGTGATGAGGAGGGATTTTGCGCACCCCAGCAGGTCTACATTTTTCTGTAAACCCTCACACTCAGTTACTTTTACAGCATAATTCTGTTTCAGTGGAATGACTCCATATCGAGTTAACTCGTTAATAGAGGCTGTCATCGTGTCAGACCGTATGGAAGCCTGGTGCCAAGAATTGGTAACACGTCCGCAAAGAGCTTTGTAGCCGCTCACCTTCAGGCTCCCCGGCCCAGTCTTGGCGCTTTTCCTCCCATACTTACGTTCCCAAACCATGAGCTTGACTATGGCCTATTATTGTTCAGAAGTCCGTGATGACCTCCACTGGTTGTAACGGGAAGTCTAAACTCCTTCGCCTGCTTTCCTGTCTCCCATGTTGAGCCTGGTGCTAGCATGCCCTTCAGGACCCCGCCAGGGGTCCCTGCCCTGGGAATCCTGTCCCTCGGGGAGCACCTCGTAGAACTACCTCGGCTTCGCTGGGCCTATTGGGGGCCAGGTTTTCCACGGAGACAAGAGCTACCCCGGGGTGATCACAGCCTGACTGGAGCCACCTCATGGTACTTGGTTCCAAGCACGCGGCTTACGTGGGCTCCTGTGCGCGGCGTTGTCAGGTTTACGTGAACCCTCATGGTCTCTAAATAGCGAGAAAACCGCGACGTCGATGTGGAGCCACCGCTTCCTGGCTGTTCAGGAGTCAGGAAGCCTGGGTTCATCGAACACAGCGCTGTGCTGGGCCGCGCAGGAGTGCCCAGCGGGGAGGTGCCGCTCCTGGTACGCTGCCGGGGACGCACGCCGCCTGGGAGAGGCCTGGGCGGTCTGTGGGAGCCCCTCAGGGAGCCCTCGCTGACTGACGTGCCTTGACCTCGGCCAGCCCTCCAGCGTCAGCAGCGTCCTGGTGGCCCTGCTGTTTCCTTCTCCCGCAGGATCTGAGGAGTCCAAAATGGATGTCCACTCAGTAACATGTTCTCACATCCGTGCTTCCTCTCCCTCCTCATCCCTCCTCCGTTCTCTCTCGAACCACTTTAGGAAGTGAAATCTAGGACACTGTCAGAGGTGGTTACAGTTAGACTGGATCTAATTTGGAAGAAGATCAAGTTATAGGTGTTAACTAATGTCTGGTTTTCTCACACCCCAATTATTACCCCAGAGTGAAAAAAATCTGTATATTTTCCAGTAAAATGCGGCTCATGTGCATTGTTGTCTTTAAGTTACTGAGTTAAATTTCTCTGTTTCTTTTTTCCAGCCATCAAAAATAATGATTAATTTAGAAGATAATGTACAGTATGTGTCCATGAGAAGTAAGTTGATTCTTGAATAGGTTTTAGGCTTTGAAGTTTGAACTGTGATTTAAGTGATGTATGTTTAAATGTACATGAGTTGATGAGAGACTAAATAAGATGTATTATTTGTGCCCTGAAACGTGACCTCGGCGTTTCCTGAGGATGGGGGCGGAGGCTGCGCACGGTGCCGCCGTGTAGGCTCTGCTCGCGTCCCCACAGGCCCTTCCTCCCGGCTCCGGGACCTCCTGTCTCCTCTGGCCCCTGCCCTGGGCGTCAGTCAGGGGAAGGGGGGGGCTGCCGGTGCCCCCGCTCCCATCCCGGAAACGGTCTGAGTGCCCCCTCCTCGCTGCTCCTTCCCGTGTGCTGTTCTCACCGGATGCACAGCGCGTACCCGACGCCCGGGCACAAACCCCAACGCCAGCCCTGCCGTCTTCCTCAGCCCGTCATCTCCCTTCTTGGTCTCGGGTCTCACCTTGGGGGCGCCCCCTCTGCCCACACCGCCAGCCTCGGGGCGTCTGGCATTCATTGAGCTCCACCAGACCGGCCGGGTGAGCTCTGCAAGGACGGCCACAGCACCCTTCCGGTGACGTGTGGGTTGTTCCCCATTTGGAGACGGTAAACTGAGGCCCAGAGGGGTTAAGGAGCTGGCTCAGCCCCACGTGGGCTCTGACTGAGGCCCACAGTCTAACCACCGAGCTGCCCTGCTGCCCGCAGTTCAGGTCCTCCCGAACTGACGTGGGCCAGAGCCGCCTCTGAGGCCCCGCTCCCAGGCTCAGCCCCTGCTGCCGGGCTTTTCTAGGACAGAGAGGGGACTGCGATGTCACTCAGCCTGACCCCTCGCTGAGGCTCTGTGACCTCCAGAGAAGGCCCCGACTCCCCACCCACTTGGTTTACTCATTTGTGTGAAGTTTATAAGCCACCTCACACCCTAGAAGGAACGAGGCAGGAGTGATGGACAGGGGACGGCCAGGCCCGGGGAGGCCGCCTCTCGCTCCCCTGCCCAGCACCCTGCGGCTCGCCCATCGCCGACGCCACTGCCCGTGGGCTCCCTCGCGCTGTGTCCGCAAACGCTGCTCTGTCCTCTGCCCTGTGTGTCCCCCGTCAGAGTGGGAGGACACCTTCCCCGTCTTTCTGTTCTCTGTCCCCACATCTCCCTGCTAGGAGGCTTCCCAGCTCCCCTCCAGGCCCGGCTTTATTGCATCCTAAGTAACTGATACCTCGCTATCCCTTCCTCAGGCATTGCCATCGAGTTCCTTACTAGACGACGGAAAGCTTTCCGTGTGGAGATCTTTATAATCATTATCTCCCGTCAGCCACGATCAAGTTATAGGTGTTAACTAATGTCTGTTCTTTATAAAAGGACTAACATCATAGGAAACTTGTCCTGAGCTTATAATACTATGTCTTGCTAGTAATTTAGTTTAATTAAATGCATGGTTTTTATTTTATTTCTTTTAGTTTATTTTTTATTGACTTTAGAGAGAGAGAGAAACATCAATGTGAGAGAGAAACATTGATCAGTTGCCTCTTGTGTGCACCCTGAGGATCGAACCCACAACCTTTTAGTGATTGTATGTATGCTTTTTAAAGTTAGACTTTCTAATTTGTAATCTTCCAAGGTTCGTTGTAGAATTGGTACTTTCTTCTAGTTATACTTAAAAATTTTTTAAATTTCTTTTTAAGCCTGTTTAATCTCAAGTATAGGCATGGCCTGCACAAAGGAGACATTTATGTTATAAAATAGGTGCTTTTGGAATAACCACATGCTCTTTAAGCTGCGTGCGCCATTGCAGCAGTTCTGATGGGGCGCTTCTGATTGAGGTGGGATGAATATTTCTTTTGAGGCACGCTGACTGGTGTGCTGTGGAAGGAGAGAAACAGAAAACTCATATACTCCACACTAGAACAGCTACGTGATTTGTAAATTTATTTCCTCTGCACACCAAACCGTAAGAACTTTTCAGTATCAAATTGGGAAAGATGAAGAGAATTATAACATTCAGTTCTGGCAAGTCCTCACACACTGCCTCCAGTAGGTAAAATCCACAGCCTGCCTAGCAGGTTTATCAGTACATATCAAAATTCCTTTAAAAACGCCCTTTTATGCAGCAGTTTCACATCTTGTAATTTATCTAAAGGAAAGATGCATCTAAAAGTTTAGCTACAGGGAGATAGTGTGCAAAATCATCAAGTTGTAGACAATCTGAATTTCCAGTGTAGGGATTAGTAAGTGAATATTCCATGCAGTTAAATATGATCCAGCCATAAAGAAGTAAATATCATGCAGTCATTAATAGAAAATGCCCTTTTCAAGTTTTATTGAAAATAATTGGCATCGTGACTGCATAAGTTTAAAGTGTGGAGCATGATGGTTTGACTTACCTGCATTGAAATGATTGTGCAGTCGGATTATTTAACATTCACCATCTCACATAGATGTAATTAAAAGAAAATAAAGAAATTTCTCCTTGTGATGAGAACGCTTCGGATCACTCTCTAACAGCTGACTGTGTGAGCCCCACAGCAGTGGTGCCGAGTCCTCCTGCTGCTCATGGCCTTCGGGCAGAACGGCATCGGTCCCCAGGCAGGAGGTCACGGGCTGAGTTAGAGAGCGTGCTGAAAACAGTGTGTTCCCATGTGTGTTCTTAGAAGCTATGTATATATCGGCACACTCGTGTGTGTAGGTATGTGGAAGGACAGGTGTGTATGAAAAACTAAAAACATTAGGTAGGTAAGTGAGAGAATTAAAGAGATTCCCCCCCTTTACTTATCTGTTAATAAAGGGCAGTGAATATTATAAAAGAAGACAGGTCTGCCACTTTTCCTCAAGGTATAGCGTCATTATCCTAATAGAAGGTCTAATATTTGAGCTCTTTCAAAAACTTCATCGGACAGGGTTCCACCGTAGCATGTGCAGAATCTTGTGAAACAGTTTAAAAATGCCAAGTTCCTGCCTGCCTTTGCTTTATAAAGAATTCCGTAACTTGAAGGCCAAATGAGAAAGTTAATTTAAAAATCATTTCTAATTTCATTCCTTAGAGTGGCGTGGATACAAATGCAGACTCGCCACGTTGGCAGTAGCCTCTAACAGTTCACGTGTCCAGTGGAAACGGGTTGCATGCTTCAAATACTCCTTTATGTGTAAAGCAAGTATGTCAAACTCAAAGGCTAACGGGGGCCAAATAAACAAGGCTTGAGTGTATGTGGGCCACAAAAAAAACAAAAGCTTCAGTTTTCATAGAAACGTGGGTTTATTTCTATAGAAACATGCAGAATACAAAGGGCTGAAATAAGTGAGACATCGTTAACATAAAATAATAGAACATTTCAATAAAAATTAGTATTTTTTCTTGAACATTAACTTACCAGACACTGGATAACTGCACAAACTAATAAGCGTCATGCAAATAGACCTATTTTTCTTGTTCTCTGAAAGCGAAATATTTCTTGTTGTGCACACCAAACAAGTCAGTCCAAGACTACTGACGTGGCCATCGGCTGCTAAAATATTTGCTGCTAGTATTGGTGGAGAGAAATGGGGTGCCTGCGCGTAAGGCACGTAAGGGAAATGAATGCAACACAGTTATAGTCATCAGTCATTAGTAGAAAATACCCTTTTCCAGTTTTATTGAAAATAATTGGCATTATTGTAAAAGCAAAGTTATGAAATTTTTATTAAAACGTTTCTTACATACTGTTATATTGGCTGGGCCGCAAAAATATTCGTTGTGGGCCATGAGTTTGACATGCTTGGTCTAAAGCCTTTTGTTACCTGGGATAGGCTAATTTTTATCCCCTTTGAGAAATCTATTTCATAAATCTTACATAAAAATTAGCTCTGATTTGATCAGTGTATAGAATTTCTGTAGGTGTCTGTGCTTACTAATCAAGAGGAAATACATTATTTTTAATGAGTTTAGAAAGAAATGATATTTAAAATTTTACAAATGGGTTTGTTTTGTTTCCCAGAAACTCTAAAAGTGAAGACACCCCGGTTTGATGTATCACTGGTTTATTTAACTCGGAAATTTATGGATCTTGTCAGAAATGCTCCTGGGGGTATTCTTGACTTAAACAAGGTTGCAACAAAACTGGGAGTACGGAAACGAAGAGTGTATGACATCACCAATGTCTTAGATGGCATCGACCTGGTTGAAAAAAAATCTAAGAACCACATTCGATGGATGTGAGTTGGCTTCAAACTTTTCATGGCTTTTTTCCTTCTCATTAGGTGACAATGCCATGCTTAAAACAACCGGATATCAGCAGTGTTTCATGAAAGAAAACTTGACTTCTGTTAGAAAAGGCATTCTATAAAATCTTTTTACATTGTCCCACAAAATATATAGCTATTTTTTCCTACTTAAGAGTCATAGACAGTAGGATATTATGGATAAGTTAAATGGAATATAATTGGTTTTAAGATACTCACGTTTCAAAGTATTTCTTCAGTTCATATTGATGACTCATATCAGGGGGAGTCAGGTGAGTTTGTAACACAGTGGTTCTTGCATATAGTGTAATAGACACTTAGAGCCCAGGGCTGTCTGTGATCGCTGCTCTGGAGGAGAGTGTCAGCCACGCCCTGCTTCCCCCCCGCCCCGTGAGGATGATGCGGATAGGCGATGGATCACACTTAGAAGCTCATGGCCCTCAATGGAAAAGGGTGGACTTAATGTCGAAAAGGCAGTTGCTAAAGACAACATGTGATGAGGAAGGAGCACGTGAAGGAGGACCTTACCATACAGATGTAGGCAGACTTGGGTAGATGTTGGGGGGCGGGCTGCACATGCACGTGAGAAGAAAGCTGTTAGGCTTACATAGGCACGTGGTTTGGGGACTAGTTCGAAGCATACAGTAGGAAACAGTCCCAGCATGTAAGTACATAGAGACCTTTCAGGCAAATGAAGCTACCGACAAAGATCATAAAATGACTCTAAGTAATCAAAGGTTATTAGAAGAAGGTGGGGTTTTTTCAGTAGTACGGAAATGCAGATTGAATTCTAATTTGAATGTGCTTACTAAATAACATTAAACAGCACGGGGGGGGGTAATATCATTTGTGTTCTGAATCACTAATGGGAATCAGGTTGAAAGCTAGCAAGGAGAAATAGTGGTAGCAGTCTCTTCTGTCTCTATTTTCATTAAGCTTGAAGAAGAAAAGAGCAGTTGTTGCTCAGGTCATATAGTGGGTTAGACAATAATAAAGAAAGTTTTTTAAGAACAATGAACATAATCACTGTATTCAGGTAGAACTAGATGTCAGATGCACAATAGGGAAGAACACAGACTGGAGCGTTGAGCAGAGGGACTGTCCTTCAGCCGGTACCTGTTTCTCATGCAGGAACTGAGGGACTAAGGTCCTAACTTGGCAAAGCCAGGAGGTGTGCACTAGAGCTGAGCGTACACTGGGCTCTGTTGACTCCTAGTTCAGTGACCATCTCAGTAAGCTTGCCCTGCCTCTTCATTAAGCTTTCTGTGGGGTTATGACGTGTTTAAGTCCCTGTGAAAGGGACTAGAAATGGGGACAAAACCCAGTTTGTGGAGGGAGAATGATGGCGATCTATAAGGGAGGGCACAGGTGAAGTCAGAGTGTGGCCTGTGGGAAGCGCTGATGGAGACGCTTGGGGAAGGCGGTGACCCGTCTGCAGCATTCTGCCGCCTCCTGGTGTGGCTGACGGTGGTCTTGTCGATGCTTTTCAAGAGGAACCGATCTCAACAATTTCGGAGCAGTGCCCCAGCAGAAGAAGCTGCGGGAGGAGCTGTCCGACCTGTCGGCCATGGAAGAGGCTCTGGACGAGTTGATTAAGGATTGTGCTCAGCAGCTGTTCGAGTTGACAGATGACAAAGACAATGAAAGATATCCTTTAGCTCTGTGCCTCTCCAAAGCTGTCTCCTTCCAGAGCGCTCCCTTAGTTAGTCGTCAGCTTTTGGGGGGGGGGGGGGGGGGCGGGTATTCCATATAGTTAAGAAACAAAATTGGATTTTTAGAAGTTAAAGTGAGTAAAGGTTTAGTCATGTAGCCTAATAACATCCTGGCCTGTAGCTGCTCGGTGTGGCAATGGTTCCGGTGAATGCTAATCCTGGCCTAAGCCGTGCAGTAAGGTGCCAGGGTTGACATTGCACTTAAAGTTAAACTAGTGGGCACTCTTGTTCCCTTTCGGGGCCTGGCCACTATCATCAAGGTAACAGACTTGTTGGCTTCTGTGAAGGCCTATTTCCCCTAACTTCTCCAGCACATTTACTTCTGAAATGGAACGAGTGGCCATTGAAATGGCACCTGGACTGCCCCCAGGCCACAGGCGGAGGCAGGGAGTGTCAGCATTCTCGAGCTCAGTGTCTGGATCAGAGGGAGGCTTGTCTGCAGCTGATCTTTGGTCTCCTGAGCTGTTTGCTGCTGGCTTCCCTTGGTAGCACCTTGGGGAGGTGTTAGCGACAGAGCTGTTCTGTGCTTCCAATTTATGTAAACTCGACAGCAGTCTAGGCTGCTGTTCAGTAGCTATAAAAAGGAAAGACATTGCTAACATTACTACACTCAGGAGGTCTGTGGAGTAAAAAAGAATGCTGGGGTAACCCAGTAAAACGTGCAATTGTTATAATTTTACTCAACACAGTAACCAGGTACAAAAATTCAGGTAGTTGGACAAGAAATCCCATAAGTAGGTGCTAATCTTGAAAAACTATATTCTCTAAGTTGATTCTACTTTTTTTTTTAAATATATTTTTTATTGATTTCAGAGAGGAAGGGACAGGGAGAGAAAGATAGAAACATCAGTGAGAGAGAATCCTTGATCGGCTGCCTCCTGCATGCAACAACCGAGCCATACCGGCTGGGCTGTTTCTACTTTTTACAGATTTTTCCACCTTTATTTTAAGGGGTTCTCATCCCTTAAACTCTGAATAATTTTCCCTAGAGGTTCTTAGAGTGAGTTCTAGCAGTGAATAGAGGGAATGGGTTTGGGTGGGTGGACTTGATACCTTTGAGTTGTGTTTGTCTTTATTAATATTTTTCTCCAGAAATTGTCGTCAGAATCACAATAGTACAGTTTATTTTTTTATTTTATATTTTATTGATTTTTTACAGAGAGGAAGAGAGAGGGATAGAGAGTTAGAAACATCAATGAGAGAGAAACATCGATCAGCTGCCTCTTGCACACCCCCTACCGGGGATGTGCCCACAACCAAGGTACATGCCCTTGACCGGAATCGAACCTGGGACCCTTGAGTCCGCAGGCCGACGCTCTATCCACTGAGCCAAACCGGTTTCGGCCACAATAGTACAGTTTAAAGGAACTCTAAGTTGAGTTACAAATGTAGAACACTAAGTTATGAAATACGAATTATGTATGAAAGTATTTTTGCCAACTGCCCCCTTAATTGTTTGTAATGTTCTAACATTCCACTCGCATTCCTGTGTTACAAGAGCTAAGTTACCTCCCCGCAAAGCCGACCCCTGCAGGTCCTTGACTGGTTTTCACGCTCGCGTACGTGACGTACCAAGACATCCACAGCATCCGCGCCTTCCACGAGCAGATTGTGATCGCAGTGAAAGCACCGGCGGAGACCAGACTGGACGTCCCAGCCCCCAGAGAGGTAGGTGACCTGCATTTGTAAGGGGCTTCCCGCCGGAGGGGCACCTGCTGAGGCGTGCTTCTTGGCGCCTCGCTGTGGCCTCGCACGCACACTGGTCCTGCTAAGGCCCTGCTCACATTTTCACTGGAATCACACAGCAAGCTCAGCACGAGGAACCTGAAGCCTAGAAAGATGGATGAACTTCCTCACGGTCAGAGTAAGAAACAACCAGACTTCAGCCCAGAGCGTTTGTCGTCAGAGAGTCTTCTTAGCTGTTGGTCTATAAGCTCTTAGAGGAATCGCCAGGAATTGGCTGAAGTCTTGAAGTTCCAGAAGGAAACCTGGTGTCAGCCAAGGCTCTAGGGAATTAATTCACTAGCCCAGTGGTCGGCAAACTCATTAGTCAGCAGAGCCAAATATCAACAGGACAACGATTGAGATTTCTTTTGAGAGCCACATTTTTTAAACTTAAACTTCTTCTAACGCCACTTCTTCAAAATAGACTCGCCCAGGCCGTGGTATTTTGTGGAAGAGCCACACTCAAGGGGCCAAAGAGCCACACGTGGCTCTCGAGCCACAGTTTGCCGACCACGGCACTAACCCAACTCAAAAGACGGGTGAGGAAACTAGACTATTATGTTCTACAGTAAAAATGGAAAGTTAAGTTGCCCCGTGAATGAAAATATTACTCTCTCAAGCTGCCAGTGCTCAGCACACTCCTCCCCTTGCAGGGACGTGTGTGTGAAAGGTCATTGTCATCGGAAGGGTGCGTGGTAAGGACGGAGTCAGAGCCAAGGAGTGCGGCCGTTCCTGGGACAGACCGCCGGCTCTGGCAGGCTGGTAGGCCCTGGTGCTCAGTGATGCTGTGGGGTTGCCTCGCTGTAGGGAGGAGGACTCAACACCCACCTCCTGGTCCCCAGCAGGCACTGTCCCAGTGGTGCAGGTGCGCTCCAGCTCCCTGTGGGCCCGGAGGCTGCGGGAAGGGCGGCACGTGGTCACGTGGTCCTGAGGCCGCCGCGCTGCCTCGCCCGGGGCTCTGCTCCGAGATCCGGGCTGTGCGGCAGGGGCGGTGCCGCCGTGGGACCCAGCCCCGCCCACCGCACGGACGGGAGGAGAGAGACGTACAGTCGAACCCACTCCCAGCCAGAACAAGGAACCGCTTCTAACGGGAGCTGTTCCCTGAGAAATAGCAGGATTCTCTGTGGAAGCTCCAGCTTCCTGACAGCTCATGGACTCCAGAGGCTTAAATGGCATGAGGTATATTTTGTCTTGATCTCAGCTTCTTTTTCAAGTGGACAAAAGAGTGGTCTGTCAGATAGCTCTTCACTCGAAACACCCTCACCACCTGAGACCACAGGGACTCTCGGTTTGTCTGTCATCAAGACGCTGGGCGTGGCTCACGCGCAGGTTCCTGGGAGGGGCCAGTCAGCCCTGCGGGAGAGGTGGGCTCTGGAGCACAGGCGCGCTCAGTGCGCGATGGCTCGAGCCAGTTTCTGTGACCAAGGAGCTGTGTTCATGTGACTTGGCCAGTGGATGTAATGCCGCAAACACTTGGTCATGGTTTTCTCCAACCGAAGGGCATTCTCTGGGTTTGCACGTCCAGAAACGCCCCCCGACACTGGCAGTTCTGTCCAGTAGGTGAAGGTGCCGTTGGGATCCTCCGGTTGACGCTGACGTTTGCGTGTCTTTGCCAGGACTCCATCACGGTGCACATACGGAGCACCAAGGGGCCCATCGACGTCTACCTGTGTGAAGTGGAGCAGGGTCGCTCCGGCAGGAAGGCCTCTGAAGGTGCAGGGCCCTCGGCAGCTAAGAAAAGCAAACACTCCAAAGAGCCTGACAGAGGTAAGCGCGCCGGTCTTCTGGCCGAGGGAAATGTAAGGTTCTAGTGATTTTCAAATTGTATCTGGGTGATGTTGCTTAATAAAATTATATAGGTTTCAGAAAAATATTGAGGATACAGATAAGTGGAAGCATATACTGTGTTCATGGATAAGAAGAATTAACATCGTTAAAATGCCAATACTACCCAAAGCAATCTATAGATTCAACGCAACTCCTATCAACACACCATTGGTGCATTTCTCAGAACCAGAACAAACAATCCAGAAAGTTACATGGAACCGCAAAGACGCTGAAAGGTACAGCAACCTTGAGAAAGAACACAGTTGGAGGAACCGCACTGCTTGGTATCGGGTAGTATGACCTCAAGGCCATGGTAATCACAACAGCCTGGGACTGGCATCAAAGCACAGGGGTCAGCGGGACGGGACAGAGCCCAGAAGTAAAGTCACACCTTCATGGGCAATTAACACTTGACAAGGGTGCCCTAGCCAGTTTGGCTCAGTGGATAGAGCATCGGCCTATGGACTGAAGGGTACTGGGTTCGATTTCTGTCAAGGGCATGTACCTTGGTTGTGGGCTCCATCCCCAGTAGGGGGCGTGCAGGAGGCAGCCAATCAATGATTCTCTCATCATTGATGTTTCTATCTCTCTGTCCCTCTCTCTTCCTTTCTGAAATCAATAAAAAAATACATTTTTTAAAAAGAATTTTGACAAGGCAAGAACACACAATGAGGTAAAGATAGTCTCTTCAGTAAATGGTGTTGGGAGAATGTTAGACGCAACCATAAAAATTTTACAAGAGCCGAAACCGGTTTGGCTCAGTGGATAGAGCGTCGGCCTGCGGACTCAAGGGTCCCAGGTTCGATTCTGGTCAAAGGCATGTACCTTGGTTGCAGGCACATCCCCAGTAGGGGGTGTGCAAGAGGCAGCTGATTGATGTTTCTCTCTCATTGATGTTTCTGACTCTCTATCCCTCTCTCTTCCTCTCTGTAAAAAATCAATAAAATCCTATCTAATAAAGACGGAATATGCAAATGGACTGTAACTCCATGACAAAGATGGCAGCGTCCACTGCCAATAAGGAGGGAATATGCAAATTGACATGACAAGGCGAGAGGCGGAAGGCGGCTCCAGGCCGGAGTGAAGGCGGTGCCAGCAGCCAGGGGAAGGAAGGCCTATTCTTGCACGAATCTTCGTGCATCGGGCCTCTAGTGTATTTATAAAAAAAAAAAATTGTTTACAAGAAAACATAGTAAAATCTCGGACATTTCACGTTGCAATATTTTTTCTGATCTATCTTGGGGAAGGGAAACTAAAAAAATAAATAAATGGGACTACATCAAACTAAAAAGTTTTGCACAGCAAAGGAAAGCATCAGAAATATGAAAGCAACCCACTGCCTGGGAGAACGTATTCGAACAACTTGACAGTTACATTCCGTGTGGCTTTGATGAGAGTAAAATCTTGGGCTCGTGGTTGTCCCGTGTGGAACCAGGGAGAGGTCTCTGGCTGGAGAAGGCTGTCCGCAGTCTCGGGCGGGTGCTCGCGCGTCCACGTGCCTTCCAGTGTGTTCTTGGGACGTGGAACGGCAGCCTCAGGCCATTCACATGGCGCTTGACCAGGGTTCTCCCATCTTTTTTCTGCATTGAATTGTGTGCTCTGTTACCTGGCTGCTTTTTAAACCCTCGTTAGAAGAATTCCTTTTGTGTTGGTTATTTTTCAGAAGAAAATCCTCCACAGCAAAGTGAAGTGAGTGACTGATGGGAGTTGGTGCCCGTGTGGTGAGTGGCTTTGGAGCGCCGCGCGGATGGTGACGCACCGAGTGTGGTCCTCAGCGATCGGTCACTGTGAAGTCCCCCTCAGGCGGCAGCACCAAGGCCAGTAGTGCCTCTGAGGGGCTCGCTGCTTGGGTTCCGGGATTCTTGTGGTTTCCACAGTCAAAAACAGCTCTTTTTATACTTGCTGCCTTTTGTCAGTGACCTAGATGTCCTGCCACTGAAGTTCCTTCCGCAAAGAGTCTCACTCACCCCGAGACGGTCAGTCCTGCGTGGACGGCCTCCCTTCAAGGATCATGTGTCGTCATCACAAGAGCAGTTGCCTTACCCGAGGTCACGTCTGCATTAGCTGCTGCGCAGTGGGTGGGCGTGCACACGCATCTAAATGTGACGTCTTTGTACATATCTGTATAATGCTTAGATTGCTTATGTGTGTCTCAGTGAGTCTCTTCGCCAATGTACAGCCAAAATCATGTATATATGGAAATTAACAGATTCTCTAATCTGTGGTATCTATAACTTATTAGAATCCTCTGAAGGTAAAGATCATGGGTTTAATTAGAGTTTCAGTGTGATCCCCGTGGGGGAGGGGTTCAGGCTACCTGCAGTGACTGTGTCTGAGCAGACCGGTGGCATCGCCACCCCTTCAGGGACAAGAG
Organism: Cnephaeus nilssonii; assembly: GCF_951640355.1. Taxonomy (NCBI): domain Eukaryota; kingdom Metazoa; phylum Chordata; class Mammalia; order Chiroptera; family Vespertilionidae; genus Cnephaeus; species Cnephaeus nilssonii. The sequence goes on along the minus strand of NC_137086.1, from coordinate 2,735,198 downwards.
TGGAAAGACCATCAGGTAGTGGCTTAATGAGCGTGAGACAGGAATTCGGTGACGGGGGCAGCTGGCCGCTATTCTGAGCGTTTAGCCAGCAGGTTTGTGACGTTCCTCTGCAGCCTGGCTCCTCGCTCAGAGCGGCGCATCTAGGCCTTCGTTGTCCTCTGCCCTCTCTCCCGCTCCAGGCCCTCTCCAGGTACCTAGCGATGTCTACCTCACTGGCAAATCACGTGCCGCCTGTGCCTCAGCTCACTCGAGTTACCGTGAGACTGTGAGCTCCTGGAAGGCCTGTGTCTTCAGTACCGCTCCGCCCAGAGCCTGGCACAGTGCCCACACAGACATGTGCTCAGTAGCCGAACAAGCCCGCAAGTGAGTGGATTGTAAAATTACACAACATCCGTGGCTTGTCTGCCACACAGGATCTTATGAGCATCACTCAGATTTATATTTTAAACGTCTCTTGCTTTCAAAGAAAAATTGGAAGCAACTTGAAATTAAGATCATGTATAAAAAGGTTTAAAATAGGAATCACAATATTGAAAAATAGTGCTGACTGCTTAGGATGCACATACCTCTGCACTCCAGTGGCTTTTCCCTGTGCCCCGTGCACGTGGCCTCCTCCCCCCAACAGGGCCCCCCCCCCCCCCCCCCGGCTTTCTCTCCAGGCCTGGACTGCTGGGAGTGCTCCGTGTGGGACTTAAGCAGGAGTGTATATAGGTCAGGTCTCAGTGAGAAGATTGGGGCTGCAAAGTAGAACTGACAGCTGTCGGTCTACATGTGAGGCCAGAACCCTGAGGAGGAGGTCATCTAACGCAGCCGTCACCAGCCTTTCGGACCTCCCGGACCACCGGTTGGTGACGGCTGATCTAACGGGTACAGCAGGAGAAGAGGAGAGGCCCTGAGCATCTGCGTTGAAGGGGAAATAGGAAGAAAAGGACTTTCCTGAGAAGGAATGGGGGGTGGGGGGTAAGGAAGGTAGTCTCCCCAAAAACCAACAAAGCGTGGCCAAAGGTGATGCATTGTTTCTGAGCAGCAGTTCCGTACTCGCGAAACGTGACACGTGTTCAGCTTTACAGATCGGTCTGAGGGTAAAAGAGATCATGTGAACAAAGCTCTTTGTAACCATAGACGTGTGCTATAAAGGAATGCTCTCCATCGCCCGGTGTCCCGTGTGTCTTCTTAGAGCTGCTTTTGCAGCCCCGAGCTAGCTCCCAGCCCTGCCTTCCCCCAGCGCTGCTGTCTGGGCACTGTCCTTCCTGCCCTTCACCCCTTCCGAGGCCGAGGGTGTTCCCACTTTCCAATCTCACTGCTCCCCTGCAGGCCCTCCCCCCACTCAGCCCGCCTTGGTCTGGCGGCTGGGCCTGCGACCCACTGCACCCACTGCACTCCCGCCCCTGCCTCTGCTCTCAGCCTCTGCCTGGAACTGCCCCTCTCCCTGCTTTCAAAGCCACAGCCTCCGACCCCCGCCCTCCACCCCACCCCTCGGGCTGCAGCCCCCACAGGGCATTGGGTAGCCACCCACCCTCCAGTCGGCTTTCCCCACCGTATCTCCTGCTCTCGGTGGAGGGGCCCAGCCCCCCCCCCCCCCCCCCCCCCCCCCGGCTTATGTTCCCCACATTTCTGTAGTGTTGGGTACGTTTTTGCCGGAGGAGAAAAGTGACCTGGCTTCAACCCATTCCCAAGAATTTGAAAACGAAGCCTGACTTCAAACACACAAACCGACAAACTGGATTTGCTCTGAAAGGAAAAACGCCTGTTCCAAGCTCCAGCGCACGCTCGTGCCCACGTGTCCCTCCCTCCGCAGAAGAGGACGCCCGGCCTAGCCTAACCGATCCGTGGGACACTGCCATCTAGTGGGGAACTCAGTTACTTAGATTTCTTCACCTGCTTTCAAGGAAGCAGGTGCTAGGCAACAGCCTTCTTAAAAAAATTCCCGATCCCATTTTGTTGATAAAGTGAATTGATACTAATTTTTATGCATTAAAATTTAAATGGAATGACGGGAAGAAAAGTTACATGCCTATGCCGAGTTTTCTGTTCTTCCCATAACCTAGCCTCCAGAGACCTTAATTGTCTTGACACCCTCACAGCATCACGCTGGTCCGTGACGTTCGGCCCCGTGGTCAGGACGCAGCAAATACCATAGATGTTCTAGTGAGATGTGTGCCAAAGGTGGTAGACAAACCCAGTCTTTTTTTTTTTTTTAATCTTCACCCAAGGATATGCTTGTTTTTTTTAATTGGTTTTAGAGAGGGAGAGGGAGAAACATCAGTGTGGGAGAGAAACATCGGTTGGTTGCTGCCTGTATGTGCTCCAATCGGACCAAACCCTAAGCTGGGTGTGTGCCCTGACCAGGAACCAAACCTGCGACCCTTTAGTGCACAGACGATGCGTAACCAGCTGAGCCGCCTGGCCAGGGCAACAGCCACTCTGGATACCAAGTACTGTACCTGCCAGGGTCCAGTAAGAAAGCCCTGGTAGCCCTGGCTGGCGTGGTACAATGGTTAGAGCACCAGCCTACTGACCAAAGGGTCATGGGTTTGATTCCCAGTTAAGGGCATGTACCTGGGTTGCAGGTTCGATCCCGTGGCCCTGATTGGGGCACAGGCAGGAGGCAACCAATCGACGTGTCTCTCTCACATCAATGTTTCTCTCTCACCCCCTCCTTTCCACTCTAAACATCAGTGGAAAAATATCCTCAAAAAAAGTGTTCGTGCTAGAAAAGAAATATTCGTTCAGACTTAAAAGGAACATTGGAATGTCGCTCAGTTAAAGCCCTTCTAGAAGTGTCCGTCCAGCCCGTGGTGACTTATTCAATCGCATAATCTGGTGAGTGACACCGGCTTGCTATTTATAACGAGGCAGGCGCCCCATTGCTGAGCACTTGTGAGCTCGCGGAAGGAGCTGCACGTCCCGTCCAGTACTTTGCAAAATTCTTTCAGACCCTCTCACGCGAGCTTCAGTGGGAAATGGCATCACCAGCCAGGGTGGCTGTCTTATATTTAACTTTGAAAATACACTTAGAATCCTTTTCAAGATTAGCCATTTTTCCTCAGTTACGCTGCTGGGTTTAATTTGATGCAAAAGGAAAATCGGGTGGTAGGTAGACGTTGTATCATGTTTGGGCCGTGACTAGCTCATGCAGGGGCCTAGATCTGCTTTTATGACTCCTCCTACATTGATTAGTTACGGTTATTATCTGCTCATCTTACTGAGCCCTTATCGCATGCCAGTCACTGGAGTGAGGGATATAAATAGTTGAGTTTCCACATTATCTCGTCAGGTAGGTATCCTGATCCTCACTTTAGAAACGAGAAAGCTGAGGCTTGAGGGCAAGTGGCTAGCCGGCCCAGGGCCACACAGCCAGTCCACAGGAGAGCCAGGATTTGGGCCCAAGAGAGTGACTCAGTCTCAGATAACCTTTAGAAACAGGTGACGCCTGGCCTGCATGGCTCAGTGGTTGAGTATCAACCTATGCACCAGGTCACAGTTCGATTCATGGTCAGGGTACATGCCCAGGTTGTGGGCTCGATCCCCAGTAGGGGATGTGCAGGAGGCAGCTGATCAATTATTCTCTCTCTTCATTGATGTTTCTATCTCTCCCTTCCTCTTCTAAAATCAATTAAAATATATATATTTTTAAAAAGGTGACACCCATGCCAGGTACTGTGGGTTTTTTATTTGAGAGAGAGAGAGAGAAACATCAATTTGTTTCCCTTATTTATGCTCTGATTGGTTGATTCTTGCCTGTGCCCTGACTCGAGATCTAATCCGCAACCTTGACGTATCGGGACGATGCTCTAACCAACTGAGCTACCCAGCCAGGGCCAGGCTATGTGGTCTCAGCATCTACAATGTTTTGGGCTCAATACTGTAGCCATGAGGAAGTGTCTTAATCTTTGGACAACTCTTCAGAAGTTGTGGCAAATATTAACTATCCAATCGTGACAACCATACTACCTAGTTCCATTTCTTTATCACTGATCAGTTCTCTCCTCCTCTGACCGGTGCGTGTGGGTCTGAATACACACGGTGTCACGAGACCAGGTGAACGGGGCCCCCTGCCCGAGCACAAGGGCTGGCTTCTCGCTTTGGTTTCGCAGTTAACACTAATCAGGTACCTCGGGCGGGCGGAGCTGCACAAAGACACACACATGTATTCCAGGGTAACTATTCAGATTTTTAAAAAATGTAATTATTGATCTCAGAGAGGAAGGGAGAGGGAGAGGGAGAGAGAAACATCAGTGATGAGAGAGAATCATGGATCGGCTGCCTCCTGCACACCCCGACTGGGGATCAAGCCTGCCACCCAGGCACGTGCCCTGACCGGGAATCGACCTGGTGACCTCCTGGTTCATAGGTCGATGCTCAACCACTGAGCCAGCTGGGCAACTATTTAGATTTTGACTTATATTCAGTGAGGGAGTTTGGTCTGAGATATTTTCAGCAGACTGACCTGAAATAATGTCACAGCCCATCTGGAAAGTTACCGTTCACGCTTTGAACATGGCATTTTTACTTACACTTCCCATTGCACCGAGCGGCATTTCCAACGTCTTACGAAAACGCGCCGAACAGTGCCTTTTTGAAAAGAGAGTTACGGAAAGTGGGGCAAAGGGCGAGTGGGGTGGAGGAAATGAAGGGGGGAGAGGCCGGAATGCAGGGCGCGCACGGCGGAGTGCGTGCCGTTCACGGCCTCCCGCTTTAAAAATAACCCGGCACGGCCCACTCTCCCAAAAACGTGGCTTCTCGGTCAGGAGTCTCCATCTATTTTTTTCCGGCAGCGGAACTTCTTGTCCTTTTTCCTGCTCGGTGCTCCCTCCCCTGCCTTAGCAAATCTTCCCCTTCGTTTCTGTCCACAGCCATCTGAGACCGGGAAGCGTTAGTTGGGGTTTTTTAAACAAGTGATGGGGAGCATTGGAGGGCTCCCTGGTGAGCTGGCTGGAACATCTGTGGGCAAGCTCGCGTTTCCAGTCCGGGACGCCGGCCGCAGTCCGCCGGTAGAATCCTCGGTCTGTTTGACGTCAGCCCCCGAGCTGCTGGCTCCTCAGTCGCTGGCCGTGCGGGGTGACGCCAGCTGGATGAGTCGTCGTCCCTGGAACACAGCTCACTTGGCACACGTGGACGAAGCTACCACTTGGAGTGGGATCAAGGCCTTTCTTCTAGAAATAGCTCTCACCGCTGCACGTAGCGGGCAGGTCCGAAAGGGAAAGTGTAACCTTTCCCCTGACTCCCTCTCCCGTGAAGATAAGGGGGCCTTAGCCGGTGTGGCTCAGTGGATAGAGCGTTGGCCTGGGGACCCAAGGGTCCTGGGTTCGATTCCAGTCAAGGGCACGTACCTCGGTTGCAGGCAGGTTCCTTGGTCAGGGCTCGTGCAGGAGGCAACCAACCGATGTTTCTCTCTGTCTTTCCCTCTTCCACAATCTCTGAAAACCAATGGAAAAATACCCTCAGGTGAGAATTAAAAAAAAAAAAAAAGGTGGGGTGCCCCCCACATAAAACCACGGCTTCCTCAGTGAGAACAGTGGTCGCATTCTTTACAGCAGCAGCTTAGGCGGGTGAGTTGAGCGGGCCACGGGGACCTGGGAACAGCTCCCCCCAGAACCGCAGGAAGGCGGAGGGAACACGTGACGTGTGCGTTCTCACTTGGTGCCGCTGTAAATGCGAAGAGAAATATACGCTGGGCGGGGCGGCGGGGGGGGAGTCTGCAATTCTAAAATCAGTGTTTGCTGGACTTGACTTTCAGTGGCTTTTTAAAAACAGACTTTATTTTTATTCATTTTTTATTTTTTAAATATGTCTTATTGATTTTTTACAGAGAGGAAAGGAGAGGGATAGAGAGAAACATCGATGAGAGAGAAACATCGATTCAGCTGCCTCCTGCACACCTCCCACTGGGGATGTGCCCGCAACCAAGGTACATGCCCTTGACCGGAATCGAACCTGGGACCTTTCAGTCCGCAGGCCGACGCTCTATCCACTGAGCCAAACCAGTTCGGGCTCCACTGATCTTTTAATTGTCTTCATTGTTTTTTGTTTGTTTAAATTTCTTTATTGATTAAGGTATCACATATTTGTCCTCATCCCCCCATTCCCATCCCAAACCCCTCCCCACGCATGCCCCCACCCCCCTGTTGTCCTTGACCACTGGTTAGGCGCATATGTTTGCACACAAGTCCTTTGGTTGATCTCTCCCCTTTATCCCCACCCTCCCTTACCCTCCCTCTGAGGTCCGACAGTCTGATCCATGCCTCCTTGTCTCGGGGTCTGTTCTGTCTCCATCGTTTTTGCCTTTTCCAGAATATCCTAGAGCCGGAATCATATGGTACGGAACCTTTTCAGATGGGCAGGCGTAGCAATATAAACATGAAGCTTACATTGCACTTAAGATTCTTCCATGTCGTCCTAGCTGGTTTGGCTCAGAAGACAGAGCATCAGCCTGCAGACCAAAGGGTCCCGGGTTTGATTCCTTTCAAGGGCACATCCCCAGTTTTCGGGCTTGATCCCCAGTGGGGGGTGTGCAGGAGGCAGCCTATCAAGGATTCTCTCTCATCATTGATGTTTCTGTTCCTCTCTGAAATCAATAAAAATATTTTTTTTAATGGAAAACAAAACAAAACCGAGAAGTCCCCTCTGGACATTTTGGTTCTTGAGCTGCACAGCGGCTGGCAGACACAGGTGCCCGTACGTATGGGCCCCGGTGACAAGGGAACGGGCTGGCAGCACCTCCCGCCCTCCCGCAGGCCCTGCTTCCTTTGAGCAAGTTCCCCTTCCGCTGCCGAAGTGCGTCCTTCCCCAGCAGCCCCCTCCTGGCAGCAGCCCGGACGGCTGCCTGGCAAAGATGCGTTTCCAATTCAGATCCTTCAGACCAGCGGCTCGTCCTTTTTGGACCTTCTCTTTCTGGTTTTACATCCCCGCCACCCCCACTGCTCCGGGAAGGTCAAGGTGGACGTTCTGTCTCCTCCCTGCCCACCCGAAAGGGGCCTCAGAGACCAGCGACCCCGTCATCTCACAGCGAGAAAGGCGAGACCAGGCGAGGGGCAGGCTCCCCGCCGCTGCCACCAGCTCCTGTCGCCATGGTTTCCCAAAGACAGTCCTGCCCGTGCTGCCGACGCCCCCTCCAGCTGCCTGCGTGACGCCTCCAGACGGACAACGAGTAGGTTTCCACCGGCCCACGTGACCTTGCCCTTCCCCCATCTACCCAGTTTCAGTTAATTGCCCAGTTGCCCAAGCCCAAAACCCCGCATCACACTGGATAGCTTTCTCTCTCTCACTTCCCCACTCAATTCACCAGCAAATCCTAGGGCTCTACCCTCAGAATGGATCCGGAATTTCTCTCTACTCCTTACCACTCCGCTGACTCCCAGCAAGCCACCGTCCCCTCTCCCTGGGGATTCTGCGGCTCCACACTTACTCTCCTTGAGTCTTTTCTCCACACGGGAGGGAGCCAACGGGAAGTTTTAAAACCACAAATGAGATCCCATCGCTCCACTTCTCAGATGAAGGGCTCCCATGACTGTTCATATAAGGCCCAAGCTCCCTGCCACGTTCAGCGAGATCCCACATAACGGACCCTGCCTGCCTCTCCTATCACTGTCTCAGCTCTCCCTGCTGTCGTCACAGAGGCCTTCCCGCTGCACCTGGAACACACCAAACTCATTTCTGCCCCAGGCCATTTGCACTTCCTGTTTTCGCTCTTAAAATGCCCTTTACCCACATCTTGGCATGGATTATTGTTTCACTCTATCCGGGTTCCTATTGAGCTGACCTTGACCCACTCTCTAGAAACGAGTGTACCCCACCAGCCACTCCAATCCTTTACCCTGCTTTATTTTTCTTTATAGCACTATCTCCACATGAAATTGTTATACATTTGTTTATTGTATGTCTTCCACACTGGTACTTAACCTCCACAGGATAGGACCTTAGACTAAGGTCCTTGCTTTATCCAAGTGCCTAAAATAAGATCTATTACATACCAATTGCATGTCACAGTATTTTTTTTAATATAGATTTTTATTGATTTCAGAGTGGGAGAGGGAGAGCGAGAGAGAAACATTGATGAGAGAATCGTTGATCGGCTGCCTCCTGCACACCCCCTACTGGAGATCGAACCTGCAACATGGGCATGTGCCCTTGACCAGAATCGAACCTGGGACCCTTCAATCCACAGTTTGATGCTCTATCCACTGAGCAAAACCGATTAGGGCTCACAGTATTTCATGAATGAATGAATGAATGAATGAGACAACTAGCATATATCATTTGGGACAATCCACAACTGCTTGAGAACCAAGTTGTGGACTTAACAAACCACAGGCATACGCGTCATTTCTCAGCACGTGGTTCTCACAGAGACAATCTTATCTGTGATGAATCTATTAAAGAGCCATGGCGCGTACGCAGGAGAGCGATAATAGAATATTAAAAATGCATTTTGTGCCAGGAACGTACTCACGAGGCCTTGGGATTCCCGGTTGGCCTCTGCTCTCCGGTGGCACATTTATGTATCGTACGGGCTCAGACCCAGGTGCTGCCCACGTGCGGCTCCCGGCGGAAAGGCCGGCCAATTCCTGGCCGTGGAAGCGTTCCCTCTGTGAGAGGGCTCGTCTCCCCAGAAGCCACGTTCCCGGTGGACGGACGGACGGACGGACCTCCGGGAACGCCGTGGCAGAGAGGCCTCAGCCCTGCAGGGGGAGCTGATGGCACGCGTCCGTTCTGGAACGCCTGCGGACCGGGGGCGGGGGTAGGCCAGAAACTCAACTATTCCTTCAAGTGGAACGGATTCAAGAGGTCACTGGATTGTATAAACACCCAAGATGTTCCCTCACTCCTGCCAGAGCCTAGACATTGAAAGATTCTCTAGACTCAAAACGTCAAGCAGTCAAGTGGGGTTCCTCCAGCCCATGTAACGCAGGGTTTTAGCTCAACTGGGGCCGCTTCCTCCTCCGGGATGACCCTTCCCACCTTCCCCCCAACATGGCCAACGTGGGGGCTCCAGATGGTGGTGACGGATGCCCAGGACACTCGTTGTTGAACTCCTGCCTGGAAGCAGAGAAGGCCGGCCCTCATCGGACAGAGCCCGGTGGGTTTCCTGAGACAACCCCAGAGCGCTGCATCCTGCAGCGGAGAGAGAGCTGGCACGGCCAGCGACTAAGGGCCCAGCAGCTCGGGTGCTGACGTCACACAGACATGAGGGTTCTGCCATGCCTTCCCGCCCAGGGATCTGCTGTCACCAAACAACACGGAAATCATTCCCTTAACAGTTTACTGATGACACTCCCGGCCAGGCCAGAATTCATTCTCCAATCTTGCTTCCACGTGGTGTTAGGTAAGGAATATTCCGGTCATTTGGGGACTGGATGCTTCCTTGTCTCTTCATTCACCTTCTGCAGTCACCCTCACCTGAAAACGGACCTTTCGGCAGCTCCCGGCCTCCTCCCTTCCCCTCCAACAAACACAGGGGCCTCTTGGTTTTAGCATTTCCAGCCACAACGCTTGATCTTCGCTCCGATTGGCTGCCTCAAGTGCATGGTCACCCCCAAGCCAATCAACCGTGCCCAGAGGGATGGAGTGCACTGATTGGGCAAGCCAGGTCATGTGTTCCACGTCGGAAGCTGGGAGGGAGAACCTACTTCCTCCCAACCAGGTGCCTCCCCAAAGGGAGCAGCGGGGATGGGTGCCCGGGGCCACCCGGTGCTCATCACGTTCGCGCTCTCTCCTCTGTGTGCCCGACACGTTGGTCAGCAGCTCTCTGAAGGCACCGGCATCCTTTTCGTATATTTTATTTTAATGTCCGTGCCCCCCAGGAAACTCCATGGGATCAGAGACGGTCTTCCTCGTACTGAGGTCTCATGAAGCTGTTCATATAGTTCGTGCTTAATAAAGTTTTGTTGATGTGAATGACATTTTTAAAAAGGAAATGAAGAAGGAAAAAAAAACTTGTTCTCATACTTTTAGATTCCCAAAGGGTCCAATTACGTTGTTTTCTGTACATTGTTTAATCCCTTCTCCAGTAAGCCGGGCTAATCTCGGGCTGAATTAAAGGCTGTCACGTGCTGTAACCTGAGAATTCTAGAACATTTTAGTCATTTGTAAGCGAAGTCCAAGGCCCACTGCATTTTTGGTGGGTGAATGTGTGGACAGTTATAAATAGACACAGACAAACAGGAGGGCTGTGTGAGCTGGGCGGGCAGGGCCCCTGGCTCTGGACCCCCAAATATAGCCTGCTGACAATCTGCCACAGGCATTTTTTTTCGCACAGTTCATCATTTCAAGCATTCTGAGCAACCATTCTGGATATTTGTTCAACAGGGACATTTTTTCCACTTTGCCTGTTGGCCAAATGTGTGGTGTTTTTCTTTAAAAGAGAGATGGGAATCTCAGGCACAGATAAATATAGCCCCTGGCACTCGGCTGTCACGGAATTCTCCATAGGACTTCGGTCCCCGGTCCGAGGGATTGGTGTACGTCTGGGAGCCTGCACGTCTCCCACACCCTCGCGTCGCTTGAGCCAGCGGCAGGAACCCTGAGGAGGAGGCCCCGGCGCGGGCCACACACGCTGTTTCCCATCAAACAGAGACAGACAGAAGAGGCGGGTTCCGGGGGAGTCTCTTGACAAGAGATGGGGCTGTGGGAAGCCTTCACCTTTGAGCTGCCTGGTGGCTGCATGGAGCCGCCCGTGCCGGGCCCCCTGCCCTCCCCATGGGCGCCACACTGCTGTGCTCCTGAGTTCCTCTCCCTTCCTCTCCAGGCCTTCAAACTCCGCCCCGCTGCCCCAGTGCACCCTCACTGCCCGACTGGACATGCCTGATCCAGACGTTCTCCAACTTAGGGTTGGTCCATGTCCAGAAGGTCAACTGGATCACAGAGTTCAAGGTCGGAGCCGACTTTCCCGTGGGCGCCATGTAATCAGTGAGGGTTGAGACCCTAGAACAGACCGCAGAAACCCATGCCACCCGGATGTGCTAGGGATATCCCGGGTGAGACGGGGGGTCAGCTTTCAAAAGAAAATAGTGACGAGCGTCTTCAGTTAGCCCTTCGCCCTTGGCCTTGGCCTCCTCCTCCTGTCTCAGGTGCGGGGGCGGGAGGGGGGGAGGGAGGACGACGAGAGGGAGAGGATGCTCAGAGGCGAGCCCCCATCAGCGCGGTGAGAACAAAGGCCACGTCGTCCTGAGTAGCTGGAACAGTCCGAGGCTGTCCGCTTCCCTCTTTACAAATAGGAAGAGGAACAAGAGCCCTAACCGATTTGGCTGTGTGGATAGAGCATTAGCCTTCGGACTGAGGGTCCCGGGTTCAATTCCAGTCAAGGGCACATACCGCAGTTGCAGGCTCCTGGGCCCTGGTCTGGGGCATGTGGGAGGCAATCAATCGATGTGTCTCTCTCACATGGGTGTTTCTCTGTTTCTCTCTCTTCCTTCCACTCTCTCTAAAATCAATGGAAAAACTATCCTCGGGTAAGGATTAAAAATAATAATAATAATAATAATAAAGGAGAGGAAAAAAACAAACCTGTTTGAGTAATCGACTACAGGCAGGGTTCTGCTGAGTAGAGCAGAGCCCAGTCCCAAACCAATTCCTGGCGGTTGTTATTGTGGCTCCAGGGGGATCAGTTTCTGATTGTAAATAACTTGGGGCAGAGGTTTCTTGATGACCCTGCTGCTCTGGCGTCCGGTGGTCCTGCCCGGGGAGGGCGGGCTGGGCAGGAGGGACGGGGAGCACCTGCCGGGTGAGAGGTGGGGGCAGCAGGAGAGGCCCTCCAGGCCGCACTCCCTGTGAAACGGGCACCAACTCTGAAACCAGCCCGTTGGGCCACGCCCTGGCCCTCAGCTCTGGGGTACTCCCAGCCCACCAGGCCCCGGCACTCCACGAGCAATTCCTTCTTCCAGGGGCTCGGAGCAGCCGAGGCCACACCAGCTCTCCGGACTCAGGCTCCTCCCGCCTCTGCTCCTACGGGAGGGGCCAGGGAGCTCACGCAGCTGCACCAGGGCCCAGGGCTCCAGGAAACAAGCCCAGCCCAGAGGCTGTGAGGGCAGGACGGGGTCTGCCCGGGGGAAGGGACTCGCAGGGGCTCCCAGAGCCTCGGCCAAAGCCCTGAGAACTGAGCTGTATCTGGCCACACAGCGTCAGCTTCCAGCAGCCCGGGCCTTTGCCACAAAGGACAATGGCTTTGCCGGACCCGAGGCGGCGTCCCCGCTGTGGTGCTGGAGAGGAGCCGGGTCAGAGGGGCCCACGGGCAGGAACAGCCTGAATTACTTTTACTGCCTTCAATCACAGAGTGGCCATCACACTTGGCCCCCAGAGCGGTCCCCCCTGTGGTAGCTCATTTAATTCTCACGCGCCCTCCGAACTAGGAAAGGCTGGGGGTGATGTTCTCATTGAACGGAGGCTCGGGAAGGCCTGCGGCCGCCGTGGGATCGCACAGGAAACCAGACATGGCTCTCCCACCAAAGGAACACCAGACACAGCCCTGTCACCCGGCCGCCGCAGGAAACAGCCGCTCTTCACAGCGCTGAGTCACCGAGGACAAACCAGCGACTGACAAAGGGAAGCCGGGGTGCGGGAGGGAGCCTCCTGGGGCCGCCAGAGCCGGGAAGGGCCCGCCGCCCACTGCCCAGAGGGGCAAGGAGAGGAGCGGTTACTGGAATCGGATGGGAGCTTGTCCACAGGAGAGGGCCACCAGGCAGGAGCCACTGCCAAGCCCAAGGCATGGACACCCCGGGGCCGGCTCCTCCCGCCCCTCCCTCTTCCTGCTGGTGCCTCCCATGGGCCGAGCCCACCTGGAGCCAGAGCGTGTGCCGTGGGGAGGGCAGCTTCTCACGTCTGAGAGCCGGTGGAGCAGCGTGGAGAGCAGATCTGGCGGGGAATGGAAACGCCCAGCCTTGATCTGCTGGGCATGCGTCACGTGGCAGAAACCAGGCCAGGTGGCCGGCGGGATCCCCCGCAGGGGGCGTGCAGGAGGCAGCAGATCCACGTCCCACTCTCACATGGATGTTTCTCTCTCACTCCCTCTCCCCTCCACTCTAAGAATCAACAGAAAAATCTTTTAAAAAGAACCTAAATGCCACTAACTCCAGAGAGTCTTAGGTTCACCCTGCCGAAATGGGGACTCAATGAGGACAGTGTAATGTCTTTTTCCAAAATCTAAACACATCCAACTTATTTATTTTTTATTTATTTTATTTTATTAAATATATTTTATTGATTTCAGAGAGGAAGGAAGAGGGAGAGAGAGAAAGAAACATCCATGATGAGAGAGAATCATGGATTGGGCATGTGCCCTTGACCTGAATTGAACCTGGGACCTTTCAGTTCGCAGGCCAACGCTCTATCCACTGAGCCAAACCGGCTAGGGCTAAACACACCCAATTTAATCCCTGTCATTCTGGCTGAGAGTGGGTGCTGATTCTTGTCAAAATATCCTTTATGAAATAATGGTGAGGGTGTATTGAGTGTTGCCACGGGCTGGGCATAGTGCTAAAAGCTTTGCACAGTTTCTCTCATTTACCTTAAAAGATAGATGCTATTATTAACCTAATGTTACTTCCAAAGAAACTAAGCCGTGGAGACCCAGCTGGCATCTGTGCTGTCGGGCGGGCCATGGAGTCAGGACCATTGGGGCACCATCTGATTTCATCGCGCACCCTGCCCCTGCAGAGTAAGGGCAGTTCATAAATGTTTATGTCCTTATCCCCCAAATTAACCTCTGGCAGCCTAGGTTGGGTCCTCATGCTTTAAAAAAAAAAATAAATTAAACCTGTGCCCGGTGGCGTGGCTCAGTGGTTGAGCGTCGACCTATGAACCAGGAGGTCACAGTTTGATTCTCTGTCAGGGCACATGTCCGGGTTGTGCGCTCCATCCCCAGTGTGGGGCGTGCAGGAGGCAACCAGCGGCGGCAGCGGGGGGGGGGGGGGGGGGGACGGTGAGCAGGTGGTACCAGCCCAGCCAAGGCAGGTGCCAGCACCCCCCTCCCCCCCCATCGCCCCTTTAGTCACGTGATTGTCTCACATCATTTGTGTTTCTCTCTCTCCCTCTTCCTTCCTCTCTGAAATAAATACAAATAAAAAATACAACTTGTACTGGTCTAGAGACCCAGGGCCATTGAGATAGCCCCTCTGCCCTGTTTGACAGGAGCCAGGAGCGGTCGTTGAGTCACCCAAGGTCACCCAGCAGGTTGGAAGCAAACGTAGACAAGGAGAGGCGCTGGCCTGGCCGATTTCCAGCATTTGGGAGACATGTAAATGGGAGCATTTCCTGGACAATGGCGGCTTAGAGAAAAGGCCGCTGCCAGAAATACCTGCAGAAAACAGTTCTTCCAACCTCTGTTTCTCCAGGACATCCTGGCCTTGACACCGAGCTCTGCGGGCCCCTCCGGGCATGCCTCCGCATTCCTGAGCAGGGGGCACTTCCAGGCCTGGCTGCTGCTCCGGAGGCTGCCTCTCAGGCAACAAAGGCGTGTCTGGGGGCACTTCCCCCCCCTCCCCCTGCAGGTACCTCCTCCCACTCAAGGAGCTGCCTTCCAGTTGGCTGTCTCCATGGTGAAGGTGCGATGGTTTCCATGGCAACAGCAAAGGAGCGCTTGTTTCCTCGGTGATGATGAGGAAGGTGAGGCAGTCAGGCTCAGAGGATCTGTCCCCGACCCCAGCTCCCACCCTGCAGAGGTCCCCCCTGCGTGGCCTCCTGGGTTAGGGCCTTGTATGACAACAAGGACAGTTTTGCAAGTGAGAGACTCTATCCAGGACCGAGGAGCAGTGCTCTGCGTAGGCTCTGGGTCCACGCTGACTTGGTTTGGCCTCATTATTTCACCCTGTGGGCCCCCGTTGCCTCATCTGTAAAATGGGTCAAATAAGAAGCTCCACCTCTTTTTTTTTCTTTTTTTTTTAAATATATTTTATTGATTTTTTACAGAGAGGAAGAGAGAGGGATAGAGAGTTAGAAACATCGATGAGAGAGAAACATCGATCAGCTGCCTCTTGCACACCCCTTACTGGGGATGTGCCCGCAACCAAGGTACATGCCCCTGACCGGAATCGAACCTGGGACCCTTGAGTCTGCAGGCCGACGCTCTATCCACTGAGCCAAACCAGTTTCGGCAGCTCCACCTCTTATAGTTGTGAAGAAATCAATGGGAGTGGCAGTAAAGTTTCACCGTTATTAGTAGACTAGAGGCCCGGTGCATGAAATTTGTGCATGGGTAGGGTCCCTAGACCTGGCCAGCGATCAGGGCCAATCTGTGGGGCTTCCAGAGGGGCCATCGGAGGGGAGGGGCCCCCCGCTGGCACCCGCCTTGGCTGGCCTGGGGCCTGCGGGCTGGGGGCAGCTCCTGCATTGAGCATCTGCCCCTTGGTGGTCAGTGCACGTCATAGCAACTGGTCGTTCCACTGTTCAGTCAATTTGCATACTAGGCTTTTACTATATAGGATGGTAACTTGCATGATCACACACTGATTAGCCATTATTATTCCGGTGCAGAGAGAGAGGTAAGTGGGATTTACTAAGACCATTTTAGAGATGAGGAAGCTGGAGCCCACTGAGTGACTCTGTCGGCTTGAGTCCCAGCATTGCTAAGAGGCCGGACTAGAGCGAGACACCAGATATTGGGACTCCCAGCGCTACTCCACTACCCTGTCCTCTTGTGCAGTGGACACCCCCGCCCCCCACTTCCCTTGTTTCCGTGCTCAATCAGACCCTGAGCGCTAAGTAGCTCCTCCTCCCCGATGTCACTCTTGGTTTGTACCGTAAGCCTGGACCAAGTCAACACAAGCATGATGGTCAGAGCACTTGATAAGCACAAGACAGGAATAGTGAATTAATTAAGCGAGGTCTTCCCATCCCATAAATGGCTGGGATCCTCTAGACGGAAGTCTGGAATGCTTCAGTTTCATTGGCGGGTTTTGGCCTCACGTAGCCTCTGACGGCGTCCCCGAGTCATGCAATGTATGAACTACTGAGGTGTTACGCGTGTGATCTATTAGTTACCTAGGAGATGAAACACCCTCCTAGGAACATACTGCTGTAGGACCAACCAGTCTTGGAATCACATCTTAAGTTTCATTACCAACTAGCAACGGGGTTTTGCAGGAGTTAATTAACCTCACCGAGCATCAGTTTTCAGATCTGTAAAATGGACGTATAACAATGTCTCCCGCAAAGCGTGTGGTGAAGTTTAGCGATAAAACGCCTGGTGCATAAAAGTCATTTGACAACCGGTAGCCTCTCTTATGAAACAGAGGGCCGCCTCCCGTTTCCAGTTCAGTGTGTTTTCACCTCTCGGTAGTCCTCGTTGGCATGTATGATCCGTGAAGGCGAGACTGCACCCCGGTGAGCTCAGGAAACGTGGGCAGATGCCAGCAGAGGCTCTCGGGTGCCTCACTTGTGATGCAGGGGAGTACGGGGGTGGGGGGAGGCGCCCGCAAGGATTTTAACCTGCAGGGGAACCATCGCTGCCTAGGTCGGGGAGCGCTGAAATCTGCCACCGGGGGGGGGGGGGGGGGGGCAGGGGCGGGGAGTCTGCAAGGCTGGCTGGCAGTGCCTGCTTCAGGGCTGTCGATCAGATCCACACGGCGGGTCCTGGCTACAGGCCTGCACTACATGGTCCGCCCCAGCATCCATGCCTAATTGCATCAGAGGTTAATATCCAACTAAAACCCACCAGTCCAATTGTATCCCCAGGAATTCAGGACTGAGTCCAAGAAAGAGTTCAGTTAGTATCTTGAACTGCTTCTACAATAAAGCCTGGAATGGACAACTGGTTATTTGCCATCATGAGGCATTGATCTGGAGAAAGATACACACACATGCACACACATGCAGAAGCATACACACACATGCACATATATGCACACATGCACGCACACATGTGCACACAGACTGATGCACAGATGCAGAATTCAGGGACAGAGGGCCCACAACATGCATCTGATCCCTTGCTGGGTCCTAGCAACATTTCTGACCTTAGGTTGAGGAAACACCTTAAAATAATCCCCTCCTCCCCTTTCTGGCTGCTGTTGTTGTTCGACTAGGCCAGTGATGAGCAACCTTTTGAGCTTGGTGTGTCAAACTTCGCCAAAAAACTGAGCATAACTCGGGTAGTGTGGCACTTTGAGGAAAAAACTAACTCCAAGACTCCAGTCGCAAATGTTTCATCCTCAGGAGCAGCAAATGTTTCATCCTCGGCATGCGGCCGCGTGTCATCAGAAATGGCTACGCGTGTCAGTGCTGACTTGCGTGTCATAGGTTCGCCATCACTGGACTAGGCACTAGGTCAAGTTCATTTCTGTCACTTGCAACCAGAGATTCCTAAGCCATGTGCTCCCTTTCAGCGGGAGGCACAGCGTGGCGGGCAGGGTGGATACTGTGGTACCCCTGAAGGAATTCAGCTGACCAAGGTCCTCGTCCTCAGACGTCCATTGATACTGATAAAGTAACTCCTACCTGCTGAGCGGCAGGGTCATGACCTTTCTTCATCTCAGATCCTCTGCAGCAAGAACACCCTGCAGAGGCAGGCAGACACCAGCTTCTGAGAGCCCAGCAACTGCATCTCCTTCGTTCTCGTCTCAGCTCCCTCCCTCTGGGGGCACAGGAGACTTGGAGAGCACATGAGGAAGCGCAGCCATGGACTGGTGTGTGGACTAAATTCGTTGCTGTGGGCGTCGTGAGCAGCGCGTCCCTCTGGGCCGGAAGCTGTCTGGTGACAGCTCCACAGTGAATGAGACGGTCCCAGGGGCTTGGGGTGGCCACAGAACCTGCCACCCTCAGGAGCCCCAGGACTGCGAATTCAGAAGAGCCCCAGAGGATGGCTAGGTGGCGGCACCCCCGAAGCCAGAGGCGCGCCAGGGAGAGTGCGTGGAGTGCTGGGAGGAGAGGGCCCGGGCAGGGCCGCTGGTGCAGGCCCCGAGGCTGAGCTGAGGAGGGAGGAGGCCGTGGTGCTGGTGCGGGCTGGGCCCAGGACGCAGACCTGGAGAAGAGCTTATGGACAAGATGTTAAGAGGTGTCACTGCCAGCCCGGCCGGCGTGGCTCAGGGGTTGAGCGCCGACCTATGAACCAGGAGGTCAGGGTTCCATTCCCGGTCAGGGCACAGGCCCGGGTTGCGGGCTCGATCCCCGGTGTGGGGCGTGCAGGAGGCAGCCGATCAGTGATTCTCTCTCATCATTGATGTTTCTGTCTCCCTCTCATTTCCTTTCAGAAATCAATAAAGATATCCTATATAATAAAAGGGTAATATGCAAATTGACCCTAATGGCAGAACGACCTTGGACCAGTCACTATGAGATGCACTGACCACCTCTTGGTCCCTTTCTTCAGCTGGCAGGTTCTGATCACCTGATGGCCACCCACGGCGGGGGGCAGGGCTGGCGAGCGGGCGGGAACAGCCCACCTCTCGGTCCCTTCTCCCGGTTGTCAGGCACCGATCACCCAATAGTGAACGGGGAACCAGGGTGGGTGGCGGCGGGGGGCAGGGCTGGCTGCAGGCAGCTTGGGAAGATGGCCCTGATCGCAGGCCAGGCCTAGGGACAGTACCCATGCACGAATTTCGTGCACCGGGCTCTAGTGTGTGTGTGTATATATATATATATATATATTTTTTTTTTTTTTTTTTTTTAAAGTGTCGCTGGTACCCTCCCCTGGCGGGGGAGAGAAAGGAGCAGGATTGGGCAGAGGGACAGGGGGCCGCAATGACCTTCAGAGTCGTCTCCCGTGGACGGAGCTGACCACGCCTTTATTCCGTCCCCACTGGACACAGCCAGCCCAGAGGGCAGGCTCTGAAGGGGACAGCCGAGCGTGTCTGACGACAGTGTTCCCGGCCACTTCCCAGGCGAGTCCTCTGGGGAAGGGGTCTGGGTGACACTTAAGTGTCCACTAACGGTGCCCGTGCAGAAGGCAGGGCACAAACCCGTCCGAGGTCACAGAAGCCCGTCTGGCACACCGTGCAGCGGTGCAGGGTGCGGTGGGCTCCGCCGCCGGCCCTCTGAACCCACCGTCCTGAGGCGCTGGCCCGTGCCAGCCTCGCCGAGCCCTCCGTGAATCCAGCCCTGTTCTCCGAGCCCACAGCCCAGCAATTCACCCACAGCAGCAGGGTCTTACCCGCCCAGGGGTGAGAGGCATCAGCCCCGGAGGCGGGGGAGCCTAGGGTTTAACTGAACTAAGAGATAAAAAATGTTTTCAATATGTTTTTATTGATTTCAGAGAGAAAAGGAGAGGGAGAGAGAGAGAGAGACATCAATGATGGGGAGAGAATCATGGACTGGCTGCCTCCTGCATGTGGGGCGATCGAGCCTGCAACCCAGGAATGTGCCGTGACCGGGAATCGAACCGTGACCTCCTGGTTCATAATAGATTGACACTCAACCATGGAGCCACGCTGGCTGGGCTAAGAGGTAAAATTTTAACCAGTAGAATTGCCATCAAAACGGGCTAAGCCACACTGGGCAAAAGGAAAAGAGAAAGAATGCTGGTGGAGGAACCGGGAAGCCTGGGTTTGAACCAGGCCCCGCTGCTGTGCGAGGTGGCGAAGTCCCGGGCCTCTCTGAGCAGAATCGGAACGTGGCAGCGCCAGCACCTGCTTCCCGGGTGCTGTGAGATCGGAACGCTGCCCTGCGGGGCAGGCACCGCCCCTGGCAAACAGCGGGCGCGGAGGAGGGCGGCTGTTTGGCTTTCTCTCCCCGATGGCCACTCAGCCGCCGGGCATGTCGTAAAAGTTATTGTTCCAACCAGAGGGCCATAAACTCTGTTTACTCGGCCGAATGAAGCCAGGTGCCAGGCGGGACCCACAGGACCCACGCTGGCTGGTCCGAAACCTCTGGACACACGGGTTGTTCCGCGTCTGCTGATCGCTGTTACCTGGCTCTAGGGCCCGGGACCATGTACACGTGGGTTTCTGGAGCCCTGGTTCACCTCTGGCCACGACCTGTGGGCACTCAGTCACCCTGAGCGGCACTGGCCAGGAAGCAGCCTTGTGAGATCAGGTAAGCAGCTAAGAACAGACGTCCTGGCACACACACATACACACACACACACACACTCACACACACTCACACACACACTCACACATACTCACACACACACGCTCTCACACACACACTCACACTCTCACACACACACTCACACACACAAACACACTCACGTACACGCATACACATGTATGTGAGTGTGTGTGTGACTGTGTGTGTGACTGTGTGTGTGTGTTTCTGACTGTGTGAGTGTGTGTGTGAGAGTGTGTATATGAGTGTGTGTGAGAGTGTGTGTGTGTGTGTGTGTGTGTGAGAGTGTGTATATGAGTGTGTGAGTGTGTGTGTGTGTGTAAGTGTGTGTGAGTGTGTGTGTGTGTGTGAGAGTGTGTATATGAGTGTGTGTGAGAGTGTGTGTGTGTGAGTGTGAGTGTGTGTGTGGTGTTTAATAAAACGTCAGCCGTCCGCACTGGGTCTGGCGGTAAAGCCCCCGGAGTGAGCGCCGGGGCTCTGAGCGTAGGTGAAGCAGCGTCCTGGCTGGCTCCTCCAGGGCTGTCCTAGGAGCACGGGGACCTCACAGGCAGGGCCCTCCTTGAGGTACGATGCCCCCGTGACCTCTGTCTTTCTGGAAACGCCCCACCAGCCTCCTCTGTTGGAACAGCGCCCCGTCTGGGGTAATAGTGTGGTGCAGGCCACGCTCCATCCCGTAACCCCGTGTCTCTCTTACAGGGACACGCAGGGAAGTTGGGCGGAGCTTCATCCCAGGGAGATGTCAGGCTCTTGCAAATCAATTTGCATGCATTCTTTTGTCTGAAAAAAAAAATAGAAAAGGAAACTGTGTAACCCAATACATACTGCGTTCCTCCCTTCGGTTTAGCTGCCAGGAAATGTAGACCCAAACTCAGGACCCATTTACACACTCACACATACACACTCACACACACTCACATTTACAGTCACCAGCTTCCAGGACCGCTGGGCTCCTGAAGGTCAGAGTCCCGAGAGTCCTGGGAGAACATGGGGTCCCACGCGTACCTACGGGAAATCGGGGTCCCCAGGAAGTCACTGGGCTTCTCTCAGGTGACCAGCACCTGCTTCCCTGACACAGCTCATGCCTAGGTGTGTCCCTTCGCATCCTTGACACGGGAGAGCCCCTTGGTGAGCCCGGCCGGCGTGGCTCCGTGGTTGAGTGGCGACTAATGAACCAGGAGGTCACAGCTCCATTCCCGGTCAGGGCACAGGCCCCGGTTGTGGGCTCAGCCGGTCGATGATTCTCTCTCATCATTGATGTTTCTATCTCTCTCTCCCTCTCCCTTCCTCTCTGAAACCAATAAAAATATATTTTAAAAAATAAAGTAACAATTAAAAAGAAAAAGAAGCCCTGACCGGTTTGGCTCAGTGGATAGAGCGTCGGCCTGTGGACTCAAGGGTCCCAGGTTCGATTGCGGTCAAGGGCATGTACCTTGGTTGCGGGCACATCCCCAGTAGGGGGTGTGCAGGAGGCAGCTGATCGATGTTTCTAACTCTCTATCCCTCTCCCTTCCTCTCTGTAAAAAATCAATAAAATATATAAAAAAGAAAAAGAAGAAAGAAAAACTCCTTCGTGTCTTGCGGGAAGCACTGGTGAGCACCCACCAGAGCTGAACAGGAGCGCCGAGGAGGTCTTGCGGCCGCCGGAGCCTTAGCAGGACGGTGAGCATTTCCGCTCCCTGCGGAGCAGAGCCAGCGGCTTGGACAGGTGGGGAGAGCGAGGGAGCTGGGCGCCGGGGCAGGGCCTGGCCTTGCCTCTTAACTGTCGAGTCACGGCGTATTTAACCCAGGAGATGGTGCGACAGAGAAGCAAGGGACATGTCAACAGGTTCGGTTCCTGGGGTTGCAATGTGGTGCCACCCTGACAACTTGTAAGCCATGACCTGGTCCTCTGACCCACGGTCCCCACATGCTAGGTCAGGGTGGAAACAAATTGGGAGGCGGGGGCGGGGGGGGGTGTTGGGTGCTGGCGGGGAGGGGGCGGGGAGAGCTGAAGCACAATAGAAATAATGAGGGTGATGTAGAGAGGTTTTTTTAAAAAAAATAACTCATTTGCTTTTTCCCACTGTGTGTTTTCTTTTACTGAGATACATAGGAGTTGGTCACCACAAGATATCTAGATAACACCCATCACGCCACGTGGTTGATAAATGTTTTTCTCTTGTGAGGAGACTTCTGGGATCTACGCTCCCGGCAACGTTCACATGGACAACGTGGTCTTGTTGACAGTTGTCACCAGGCTGTATGTTACACCCCGGGACATCTTTTCCTGCCGGGGCAAGAGGTTAACAGTAAGGAATTATCCTATATAATAAAACCCTAATATGCAAATCAACCCATCGGCGGAACAACGCGCACTGACCACCAGGGGGCAGATGCTCAAGGCAGGAGCTTCCCCCAGCCCCCAGGCCCCAGGCCAGCCAAGGCGGGTGCCAGCAGGGACCCCCCTCCCCCCCCCCCCAATCACGAGCACAGTGGTGGTGGTGGCAGGAGCCTCTCCGGCCTCCGCAGCAGCGCTAAGACCCTGGGGCCTAAGCCGGCAGGCTGACATCCCCCGAGGGGTCCCGGAATGTAAGAGGGCACAGGTGGGGCTGAGGGACCCCCCCCCACAGTGCACAAATGCTGTGCACCAGCCTCTAGTCGTTGAATAAAACTCTGACTAGAGCCGAGCACTTTTCACATATTATCATTTCTTTCTCCTCCTGACTAAATAGCGTTAGAAGCCTGGGGCTAGAGAAGTAAAAGGACTGCCCAGCGTCGCAGGAGTGATACGTGACAGACGGAATACCTGCAGGCCCCCAAGGCCACACTCTGAGAGCCTCCTCCCCAGTGGGATGGAACCTGGAGGCGGGGCCTGTGGGGAGGGTCAGGTCGGAGGGTGGAGCCCTCAGGAATAGGACGCGTGTGCTTAGACAGGAGACCCCCGAGCTCCCTCACCCCTTCGCCACCTGAGGACGCAGTGAGAGTACGTCCCTCCAAGAGCCAGGAGGCGGGGTCCCACCAGACACCGACTCTGCAGAGCACCTCGATCCTGGCCGTCCAGCCTCCACACTGTGCGGGGACCTGTCTGTGGTGTGTGCCACCCGCCCACGGTATTTCCGTTACAGCCGCCAGAACGGACGAAGACGTGGAGGCCCCATCCGGCTCTGAAACGTGTTCTCAGTCCACTTTATGTGTTTATTTTTTACACATTTTTATGGATGTCAGAGAGGAAGGGAGAGGGAGAGAGAGAGAGAAACATCCATGATGAGAGAGAATCATAGATCGGCTGCCTCCTGCACGCCCCCCACTGGGGATCGAGCCAGCAACCCGGGCACATGCCCTGACCGGGGATCCAACGGTGACCTCCTGGTTCATAGGTTGATGCTCAACCACTGAGCCACACCGGCCAGGCTGTGTCCACTTTAAAGGAGAAGGATACAGCCTGAGGGCAGGCGGTCCCTGCCCGGGACCCGCGAGCTCATCCCGGACTCCCCCTCATCAGAGCACTGAAAGTTCCCAGAAGGTCCCGCGCCGGTTTTGGGGAGGGGAGCATTGATCACAGCCACGAGCTGCGGCAACAAACAAGGCTATTTCAGACGCCCCGAGGCCTGGACGGGCCGAGGGCGGGGGGAAGCTGAGTTTAGCTGGTTTATTTCTGTGAAGGGCCTGACAGCCGGAGAAATATTGCTGGGAGCTCACAGAGTCTTGGAAAGGGAAATATTTGTGCTTTATCACGCGGCCCAGAAACTCCGGGGAAGCGCTAATCCTGGGTGGATTCTGCCTGCTCAACAGGCAAACTAATAATAAGAACGGTGGGGTGGGGGCGGCGAGCACGCAGCCCTGAGGCCACGCCTGTAGGCGCCCTTCCTGGGTGGCTCCGGGCGCCCAGGGTGGCGACATGTCTCATGGATGTTTGTAACCTGCAGGGGAACATGCAGTTCCCCAGGGAAGCCGGTGACCAGGCTCCTCGGAATGAGAACGTGAGTGGAGCCCTCCCCAGGCCCGGGATCCATTTCTTCCCGAATCTTCTCATTTCCTTAAATGTCTCCTTTGCTGAAAACTCTGAGCTTGGGCAACAATCGCACGTTCAGGAGCCATTACTCACGCCTGCCAGGGCAGCCTGGGACAGGAGTCAACCTTGGGGGGGCAGGGTGTCAGGGGGGCCCCTGGGCCAGGTGTGGCTGGGCGTGGGATCTCAAAGGCCGGGTCCCCACGTGCCCTCCCGCTCCCGGGCCCGGGGGTCTCAGGGACTGGCCCTTGGTTTGCGGCAGCTCTGTGTTTCACATTCTTTGTGAATATTAATGTCCTCGGTGTCCAGCCCGCTGCAGGTGGCTCTGCAGAGAATTGCCAAATTTACGCACTTTCCCCCCAAACTGTCTGGTGTCGGAGGAGGTGGTATGGGGGTCGGGGCGAGGCAGGCAGGGAGGGCTGAGAGGCAGGGGGACACGGGATGGCTGCCGAGAGGGGCTGCTGTTCACCCTCATTCTCCGCCTTGAACCCAAGTCGCTTCCCAGCCACCGCGCTCCCTGCCAGCCCCGTGCCCAGAGCCGGGGGCGCGGGCGGGCACAGCTTCCTGGGAGAACGCGCGGGTCTCTGCGGGGAAACGCTGGGCCTGACTGAGGTGGTTTCTCTTTCTCAACACCTGTACCATTTTTTAAAAAATAGCTGTACTGAGCTATAATCCACCTACCCTCAAATGTGCCCGTCGAACGTGTATAACTCGCCCTGGCTGGTTTGGCTCAGTGGGTAGCGTGTTGGCCCGCGGACTGAAGGGTCTCGGGTTCGATTCCGGTCAAGGGCACGCACCTAGGTTGCACGCTCAATCCCTGGCTCTGGTCAGGGGCATGCGGGGGGCAACCAATCGATGTGTCTCTCTCACATCCATGTTTCTCTCTCTGTGTCACTCCCCCTCCCTTCCACTCTCTGTAGAAATCAATGGAAAAAAAGATCCCTGAGTGAGGCCGAACAACAACACAGAATACTAGTAAAATGAAGTGTGTAACTCGGGGTTTCAGTGTCACAGAGCTGTAAAGCCATCACCACCATCTGGTTCCGGAACGTTTCCCAGACCTGTCAGCAGGCAGCGTCCGTCCCCTCTGTGGCCCTACAGGGCCCGTCCGTCCTCTTTGGTTCCCGCTCTGAACGGCAGGGACGTGGGGACAGGGACCGTGGACCCCTGCTTCCAGAAGCTTCTAGGGAAACTGTTGAAATGGGGAGGGGCTCTCCATGGCTCCCAGGCGCCCATGGTGGGGGCTGATGCTGCGCCCCGTTCGAGAACAAGGGGTCCGAGCCACACGGCAGCACGGGGGGCCGATTGGCTGAAGGCCAGGCCTCTGGGCTGACGTCCCTCGCTGTGGCCCGACCTGGACCGGGGCCCAGCGTCCCGCCCTCGCCTCCGCCGGGACAAAGTCGCCCAAACTAGCTTCAGCGGAAAGAGGGGGGCACTGGGAGCGGAGCTGGGGGTTCTCCCCCGAGTTTGCAGTCCGGCCTCAGATGGCGACCTGGGGAGGCCCAGGCCCCTCTCCTGTGTCCACAACGGCCTGCTGCTGGGGGAGGGCAGCGGGAGGGGCGGGCGCTGGGCTGCCCTTCACCGGACGGAGAAGCTGACTTGGGGCCCTTCGTGGAAGCGGGAGGAAGCCCGGAGCTCGCAGACGCCACCGCTGCTCCCGGCCTCGCTGTCCTGCTCCCACGCCCGCTCTGCCTGGGACATCCCCCCTGCCCTCCGCAGCCCCCTTCCCGGCTGGCGGGAGAAGGGGCCTCCCCCTGCCCGGGGCCCTCCCCCCCTGCCCGGGGCCCTCCCCCTGCCCGGAGCCCTGTGCCCGCCCGGGGCCCTCTCCCCCCCCCCCTGGGGCCCTCCCCCTGCCCGGGGCCCTCTCCCCCTGCCCGGGGCCCTGTGCCCGCCTGGGGCCCTCTCCCCCCCCCCTGGGGCCCTCCCCCTGCCCGGGGCCCTCTCCCCCTGCCTGGGGCCCTCTCCCCGCCCGGGGCCCTGTGCCCATCCAGAGCTCTGCAGACGCCCTGAGGCCTGGCTTCGCCCAGTCAGAGCTGGCCTGTGGCTGCTGTGCCATCTTCGTCTCTCTACATAGCAGCTGCTAGGTTTTTTCATTTAAAAAATTGTTTTAATTCTAATAGGTCATTGTGTTCTAATAGAACATCCTGTTACACAAAGATACAGGGATATTTCAGGGGCCAAAGGGCCTCGAGAGTCCCTGAACTAGACAGAGGGAAGCTGTCAGAGCCGTCTCGCTGGCTCCTGGGGCATCGCCTGACGGTTTCAGCGTTTGTCCCGAGTTCCGTGGCTCTGTTTGCACGTGGCAAGCGTAACCGCCCCGCGCCCGCCAGTACGGGCCTCCCCTCCCAGGGCCTAGCAGAAGATGAGAAGCATCAAGCTCTGCATCAAGAACAGAAACTTTGAGCCCAGCCAGTGTGGCTCGGTGGTTGAGCTTCAACCCAGGAACCAAGAGGTCCCCGGTTTGATTCCCGGTCAGGCACATGCATGGCTTGCGGGCTCGATCCCCAGTAAGGGGTGCAGGAGGCGGCCGATCCATGATTCTCTCTCATCATTGATGTTTCTGTCTCTCCCTCCCTCTCCCTTCCTCTCTGAAATCAATATCAATATATATATATATATATATATATATATATATATATATATCCTATATAATAAAAGGCTAATATGCAAATCGACCAAACAGCAGAACAACTGGTTGCTATGATACGCACTGACCACCAGGGGGCAGACACTCAACACAAGAGCTTCCCCCTGGTGGTCAGTGCGCTCCCACAGGGGGAGCGACGCTCAGCCAGAAGCTGGGCTCATGGCTGGTGAGCTCAGTGGCGGTGGCGAGAGCCTCTCCTGTCTCCACAGCAGCGCTAAGAACGTCCCCTGAGGGCTCTTGGACTGTGAGAGGGCACAGGCCGGGCTGAGGGATGCCCCCCACCCCCAGCGAACGAATTTCATGCACCGGGCCTCTAGTATGTGTGTGTATATATATGGAGAGTGAGACCCGCATCTCTGAGTTTGTGAGGGGAGAATGGTGGTTTGTTGCATGTGAAAGCGTGCTGTCCGCTCCGGGGGGCTGTCTGCAGGCTGGTGACCAGTCTCGTTAGAGAAGTCGCCGCTGCCAGCTTGGCACTGACCCCGCAAAGCCAGCCGTGAGCTCAGGGCCCTCGGTGCCAGGGCCCTCGGTGCTGGTGGCTCTGCTAGCAGGAGGCGCCCAGCACTGGGCAGCTGCAGGCACCCGGGGCCGGCCGGAGGCTGTACCCAGCCCGGGCCACCTCGTCCACCCCTGGGAGAGGCACCAGGCCATTCACAGGTTGTCCCTGAGACATTAACGGCCTTCAGTGCTCCGCAGTGAGATGCGCCGCTTGGAAGGCCGGCCAGCATAAATAGGCTCTTTATTCCCCTGCCTTCACGCTCCCGGGAAAGAACAGCAGAACCGGGAAGACGGACATTCCAGGGATGCCACAGCGAGACCTCAAAACAGCACAAGGCCGCGTCTGCTGGAGGAAGCCCTGCCTGAGAGACAGGCTGCAGCCGAGGGGCAGGGCCAGCCAGACGGGGAGGGCCGGCTAGCTCACAGAGGGCGCCCCGGAGCCGGAGCCGGAGCCGGAGCCGGGCAGGGCGGCCCTCCATCCCACGCCAGGGTGCTCCCCGACATCGTGGTTTCTCTCCTCTAAAACAGTGGGATTTTGCCACCATGTGTCCTTAGGAGTGGATTCCGAAGACATCCGGTTGCTCAAAATCCACGGAGCGTATGGCTGGTTCAAAGGGTGTTAAGCAGAACCCTTTCCGGGCAAATAGGGCGTCTCTCCAAGGGCATCTAGGGTGGAGCCTGCTTCTCACCGCAGGTTAGATCATTTACTCGGTGGGAAAAAGAAAACTCTGTTTGGTCCTAAGGCGCATGGCGACACCGAGTTGTAAGAGAGGAAAGCGAAGCCCCTGCTTCTGGGCCTCCCCCTGGAGTGGGAGGTGGTCAGGTCCTCCCAGCTGGCTGGCATCTCCATGTGATTGGCACCTCCGTGTGATTGGCACCTCGGTGTGGTGTCTTTGGTTTGAGAACACAAAGGTGAAAACTCTGCAGATAGACTTTTTAAAAAATATTTTTTTTATTGATTTTAGAGAGAGAAACATCAATGATGAAAGAGAGCCATTGATCAGCTGCCTCACGCACGCCCCCCTCTGGGGCCGGAGCCCACAACCCAGGCACGTGCCCTGACCGGGAATCGAACCGTGACCTCCTGGCTCATGGATCAACACTCAAGCCCTGAGCCACGCCGGCCCGGGGGACAGCTTTCTTACTGACAAACCAAACACACACAGCCCAGCCACTGACGACGTTTCGGTGAGTTGTCCTTTTTCAGCCTGTTTCTCACCAAACTGTGGCACCGTGATTTGTGCCCGCGCCGTGACTGGGTCCAGGGCTGAGGTTGGGAACAGCTGCTCCGCTCCTTCCCAGTCTCAGAAAACAGGGTGGGAAGTGGGGGTTACCGTGACGAGGTGGAAGAGGGGGCCACAGCGTGTGTGGGCCCGTGTCGCCTATTTTGGGAACGGGACTTCTGAGTCACCCTCTAAATTAGACGCAGGTGTTCTTGGCAGAACAGAGAGCTGAGAGCCGTGGCCGAGGGCCCGGCCCCACCCGCCCCGGGCTCTGCTGTGTGAGGGTCCCAGCGAGGAGGAGACTGGGGCGGGGGGGGGCACACAGGCACTCTTAAGATTAGTCAGCCCCCGAGGGACGTCTTTTTTAGTTTAATTTAATTTAATTTAATTTGTAGATTTTAGAGAGAGAGAAACATCCATCTGTTGTTCCACTTACGGATGCATTCATGGTTGCTTCTTGTATGTGTCCTGACTGGGGATCGAACCCACAGCCTCGGATTATCCGGATGACACTCTAGCCCACTGAGCCACCCGGCCAGGGCCCCGGTGACATCTTGGTAAGGAGTAAGTTGTGGCCATTCTTTGCCAAGGTCTGGTTTCAAATCCCGGGCCAGAAGCTCCTACCCCCTGACACACAGGGCAGCTCCCGTGTCTGAAGTTGGTGGCCTATAGAAGAGTACTGACTCACAGACTGTAAGGCCGTTATACACCTGAAAGGTGGGGAGCATTAAGTGCCCCCCGCATAGTAGGTGCTTAACAAATACTACTATTGGCATTCATTCTTCTTTTTCTTTTTAATATATTTTTTTTATTGATTTCAGAGAGGGAGGGAGAGGGAGAGAGAGATAGAAACATCAATGATGAGCGGGAATCATTGATTGGCTGCCTCCTGCACCACCCCCCCACACACACACCTGGGATCGACCCTGCAACCCAGGCATGGAATCGAACCCGGAACCCCTCAGTCCGCAGGCCAACGCTCCATCCACCGAGCCAAACCAGCTAGGGCTGGCCTTCATTCTTGAACTGCCCTGTGTGTGAGTTCTGTCTCCCACCCCCAGACCCTCCAGCTAGGCTCTGATCTATTCATCTGAGATCCTCGCAGGGAGGCATGGAGGCGGCCGTCTGCCAATCCTGTGCGCTAGCTCCCTGCACCGGGCTCCCGCCGCCACCCTGGCCCCAGCCTGGCACGCACCCCCGTGGCCTGTGTTTCAGACGTCCCTCCCGCACCACGGTGATGGCCAGCCGAGCAAGAGGCAGACGGGAAGGAAGAAGCAGACCCGCAGGGAAGCCCAGTTCAGGTGCCAGAGGCATCAGAGGGGCGGCCTGGGGACAGAAGGTTCCCAGGGGGGGGGGGGAGAGCTGCAGAGGCCCCGGTTCCGCGTGGGCAGATGCCCCCCAAGGCCAGCGGGGGCTGTGGGAGACCGGGTGCCAGTCAGGCTGAGGGTGTGGGAGGTAAGATCATGCTCATTCATTCAGTGCTGTGAGGACCTACCGTGTGCCGAGCACTGGCCTAGGTGCCACCGGATGTGATGGAGAACGGGACAGAGTCCAGTGGGGATTTGGGGGGGGGGCGGGGGGGGCGGGGAGAAAGAGTTCATCACAAAAGTCGCTGGGGCACTAGGAGTCAGAGCGAAACACGCCTGTAGCCACAGGAGGTGAGGGAAGGGCAGGGCCGCGATAACCCGCGGGAGCGAGGTCAGCTCGGAGTCTGGCCAGAGGGAGAAGGACATCCCGGACGGCGGGGACCCTGGGCTGGAGCAGGGGAGTGGATGCTTCAGGAGCTGGGCTGGAGGGGACCTGCCCTGGGCGTCCCGATGGAGTCTCCTGGGAGGGAGGTAGTGCATCCGCCCTGGGGTGACAGACACAGAGCACCCCGCCAGGAGCGGGGAGGGAGCGGGGAACGCCCCCTGAGGAGAGTGGGGAGACCGGGAGGAGCAGCTTCACCCCGGCCGGCCTGTTCTGGAACTTGGGGCTCATGAAGGAAGCCGAGCCCTTCGGCCGTCCCATGGCAGACGGAGGCCCAGGCACCCGCAGACAGAGGCCGCGCAGGTGGGCTCAGAGGTGAATGGTATCAGCACCGCGCTGGCACCGGGGTCAGACTCAGGTCAGGCTCCAGCACCAGTTGGAAATGCCCTCACCCAAGGCCCAGCCGGCCGGTGTGGCTCAGTGGCTGAGCCGTCGACCTATGAACCAGGAGGTTGGGGTTTAATTCCCGGTCAGGGCACACGCCCGGGCTGGGGGCTCAAGTCTGCGTAGGGGGCGTGCAGGAGGCGGCCGACCCATGATTCTCTCTCATCATCGATGTTTCCCTCTCTCTCTCCCTCTCCCTTCCTCTCTGAAATCAACAAAAATATACTAACAACAACAAAAACACAAAAACATCGAGCCAGTCAGAAGTCAGGCATGTGGACCAGAGGGCAGGGGGGGCAGAGCCGATGCCCGAGAGACGGTGACCGGAAGCCGCTTTCACTCTGTGGCCCGGGCACCCCCCCCCCCCCCCCCCCCGGGCAGCTCAGAAGCGAGGACACCCACTCGGGCCTCCCCCGGCTCACTGGTGTCCAGACGGGAGCGGAACAAAGCCGCAGACACCGAGGTTCCTGTTTCCCGTTTCCTCACCACTGTGTGCGCCTGCTCACTCGCAGAGTCCCTCGGAGACGCGGCCAGGCTGTGTCAGGGCCCGGCCCGGCCCTCGGCCACCCTGCGAGATGCCACGGCGGTCGCGACTTCGAAATCTGTGGCACGTCCATCCCGCTTGGTCCAACGGAGGCGCCCCGCGTCCTGAACCCACCAGTGGGCGCCTGGACATCAGGAGAACCTTCCAACCAGAAACTGCCCGCTGTGCCCCCCCAGCCTCTGCCCTGGGCAGTGAAGGTACACACACACACACACACACACACACACACGCACATGCACACGCACACGCACACGCACGCACACCATTCACCTCATTGACAGGGGCCGCATTCACGCACCTCCTTCGAAGGCTGCCGACGGGTTCCTTTCTCACAACAGGGACCCACTTCAATGCGCCCTCTTTTTCTTTTTCAAATCAGATGGACAAACAAGCTGACAACAAAGGAACCAAAACACAAAGCCAGCATCTCTGAGGACAGGAGCAGAGCCGGGGGCTTCCCAGCTCCTGCCGCCCGCCCGCCCGCCCGCCCCGAGGAAGGGATGTGAGGTGAGGGAGGGAGGACGTGGGGAGGAAGACGGTCGCATCTATTTCAGCTTCCCAGGGAAGCCCCGCTTCCTTTTGACTTCGTGTAAACAAAGGACAGGTTGGCTCGGTGATTGCAGATAACTGGGCCTTTAAAGTAAACGCGGTTTATCTCGGTGGAGATCTAACAAAGGAAGACGCTTTTTCCAGAATGGGACTCCTTCGCGAAGAACGAGAATCATAGCCCTATCACTTCATTGGGTGTTTACTACGTAGCAGGCACTCACTAAGCGCGTAGCAGACATTAGAAAGAGTGTTGACTTGGCTGTATCTATTTCGCCCAGAAATCCCACTCCTGCGAATCTATTGCGAAGAAAGAAAATTGCCTCTGTAACAAAGGGGTATGCGTGTGTGTGTGTGTGTGTGTGTGTGTGTGTGTTAGCATTGTTCACGGTGGCAAAAGCCAGGCACAAAGTGAATATCAGTAAACACAGGAGCAGGTGAAGAAAGTGTGTTATTTCCACATCACAACGTAGGCAGCCATTAAAATCAGAGCTTTGCTGGATGACGAGGGATGTCCAGAAGGTATTGTTGGGTGAGAAAAGTCGGACGCATAGCACCCTGCCTAAGAGGATCTCTTTTTACAAAAAACGCCTCTTTTGTGATCACGTATATTCACTTAAGTGTATGTATGATGGGCTTGTTTTACTGTGGCCTCATGGAGAAAAAGATGGACGGTACGTTCTCGGTGGTCAGCATGGTTATGTGGATGTGCCGGCCACCTGGGTTTGGCTAGGAGCCGTGCCGCGAGAGGGCCGACTGGAGGGGAGGGAGGTCTTTAGAAATATTTGGGCAAGAGAATCTTGGAGATAGAGTCTTTCTTCTAATCTGGGTGGAAGGGGAGGGAGCCTGGGCATTAAGATTTGAATATTAAGGAAGGGTGCCTTTATTTCGTCTACCACGCTGGAGACGTGAGAAATGTCAACGACATGGACGTAGACACGCATATCCGAATTATAAATCTGCCCCTGGCAGGCCCCTGCTTAAATCCACCCCGGCTTCCCTTGGGGTGAAGCCCGCCCTCCTGACCACAGACCCCCGCCCACCTCCCCCCCCGCCCCCCTCCCGCCGCCCTGAGCAGCACTCTAACCACTGAGCTACGTCGGCTAGGGCACTTTTTACTTCTTAACAAAAGAATGATGATTCCATAAAATTGTAGAGCACTTCACGGTTTACAAAGTCCCATAAAAAACAAAGACGGAGGAGCGATGTCTTTGTGGTTAGGCACCTGCCAAGATCACTGGGCTCCGGCCCCGGGGCCACCCTCGTTCTGCCTCTGCCTCCGCGGCCTCTGCAGGATACAGCGTCTGCCTGCAGACCGCAGACGGCACAGTCAACAGCGGTCACAGATTGATTCTAGGCTCACCCGTGGCAGCACTTGAATTTCTAATCAATAGCATCACTTCCTACTTCTAAGAATTTTCAGAAGGCGTAGGCCAGACTTGTCAGACCTTGACAGCAGGGAGCCGATAAGATCTGAGGCAGCCTAGCCTGCGGGGAGAACCAGGGGTCCCGTGTGCACACGCCTCGAGCTGTCAGTGACTCTACGTGTGCAGTGCTGGCTCTTTCAGTGAGGGGCTGTGGGCCTGGCCGGGAGCTCGGCTGGTCAGAGCGTCCTTCCGATACGCCCAGGTGGCGGGTCTGACCCCTGGTCAGGGCATGTACAAGAATCAGCCCATGAGTGCACGAATAAGTGGAACAACAAATCGATGTTTCTCTCTCTCTCTCTCTCTCTCTCTCTCTCTCTCTCTCTCTCTCTCTCGTCTCTCAAGTCAATTTGAAAAAGTGTGAGTGTGGACACAATAAGCAAACCCCTATTGCACTATGTCTGAACTTAATAAATACTTACCACTGAATTAATGTGCCTCACGTTAAAAAATCCCCCTATAGTGTTTCCGCATTAGCCCGTATTTCCGTAGTATGACTGTTCAAAAATGAAATGTGTTTTCTACATAATAAATCTATTCCTCCATGCTGTCATTCCGTGAAGAACGAATGCCCACTAGGTGCCAGACACGTGCTCCCCCACAACACAGCCGTGGACAGAACAAACCAACTCCTCGGGGAGCTTACATTCCTTTGGGGCAGGAGAGGAGGATGATAACCAAGCGGTAAGGAACATGTTATATTAGCGATCACTGGTATGAAGAAATGTATAGTAGGAAAGGAAGCTAAGCCTGGCTGGTGTTGCTCAGTGGTTGAGCATCGACCTATGAACCAGGAGGTCACGGTTCGATTCCTGATTCCCAGTCAGGGCACATGCCTGGGTGAGCTCCATACCCAGTAGGGAATGTGCAGGAGGCAACTGATTGATGGTTCTCTCTCATCATGGATGTTACTATCTCTCTCTCTCCCTCTCCCTTCCTCTCTGAAATCAAGAAGGAGATATATATATATATATATATATATATATATATATATATATATATATATTTTTTTTTTTAAAGAAGAAAGGAAGCTAAAGGGTGAGTAGGCTGCAATTCAAATCAAGGTGTTTGGGAAGGTGACATTTGAGCAAATAACTGATAACAAGAATGAACTGTGAGGATAGCTTGGGGGAAATCTCGACCTTTTGAACGAACACATAATTTTAAAAGGACAACTTCCCAAGTAGCCTGTGCACCCCTTGCTGGCTTCTAGGAGAGGGGGTGGGTGGTCCCCGTGGCCTTGGCCAGTGGGCATCTCTGTGGCTACCCATGCTGGGCCGCGGCGGCCACGGGGCGGGGCCCGCTGAGAGCTGAGGACTGCTTGCCCTCCACCCAATGGCCCGAATCTGTTTTCCTGTCGCACGGATCCCGTGTCGCCAGCAGCTATTGCTTCCTGCTGACTCAGGCGGCGTCTCTGCACCGCCACCCACACCTGCCATCTGCCGTGTCCTTATGTCACTGCCGCGCTGGGACTGGGCCCAGGAGAGAACGGCTTGAGCAGAAGCCGCACCTCCAGAGCCGGGGTGAGGACGCCTGGCCTGCCCGTCCAGGTGGGACCCGGCGTGTTTGTGTCCTTGCGCGCAATGCCCTTCCTGGCTCTTGGAGTGGCAGATAACGGGACCCCCAACTTGGGAAATATGGCTAGTTAATGCCTCATGTTCTTTCCTTTCGGGGCTCAGAGCAATTTTCTTTCTGATTTCAACAGATTTTCTTGCCACGAGGCAAGTAGACGCATAAGGCCCACCAATGTGTCTGAGACAGACTCCGATGGAGGGGTGTCTGCGAGAAGGTTCCCAAGGTGTGACCCGAGGGGCTCCCAGACAGGGGAGGGGACCCAGAAACACAGCGGACAGGGCTGTCTTTATTGTTTTAACCAGCATGCCTCTTGCACACTACCCATCGATGGTCCCTTTCACCTCTCTCTCTCTCTCTCTCTCTCTCTCTCTCTCTCTCCCCCTTCCTCCCACCCTTGTGTCCCCCTCCCTCCCTCTCTCCCAAATCAATGGAAAAAATCTATCCTTGGGTGAGGATTAACAACAACAACCACAAGTGGGGCTGAGTGTTGTCAGAGACCAGACCGAGGCGGCCTTGTCTGGATGCTAGAACGTCCGGGCGTTAGCCCATCAGGCAGCGCTCCCCAGAGCACATTGGGGCGCTGCAGTTCTGAGGGACATCGCTTGGAGCTGCTAAACAACCAGAGGCTTTGGAAATACGCTGGGTTCCCGAGTCTGAGCGGGTCCCTTGCCTCCGGGGCCTCTGGAGCAAGGAGGGGGCAGAGCAGGCTGCGTCCCCCAAACCCAAGCGACGCCCGGTTTCTGAGGAGCCGCTCACAGGACAGGTGTCTCCGGGGGCCCCTGCAGTGGCTCAACAATAGGGTTTCGCCCACATTTTTGAGCTGCAGGAGGACACGGAAAACATAGGAGCATTTAGAAGGACGGCTGCCCAGCTGTGTGGGTGTGGCTCAGGGGCCAGGGGCCTCCCTGGGGGACATCCACCAGGGGTGACGAGCCTGTCCCCGCAGCAAGGCGAGGCTGGCTCATGTCTGGTGAGCCTCTCACGGAGGCCCGGCCTGACGCCGGCTGGCGGGCGCCCTTTCATCTCCGGCCAAAGCCACACACAGGCCCAGCGCTGAGCAGCTGCCTGGCCGGCCCCTGCGCTCCGAGAGGCCATGCAGGGGACAGGGGTCAAGCGAGGCGGAGGCAAAGTGATGCTGGGAGGGAGAGGCTACTAGAGCCACCATCGGGTCTAACGCCTCTAGTTGACATATGGGGAAACTGAGGCTGAAGAATGCAGGGACGTGCCTAAGCTCACACAGCTGCCACATTTCCAAGTAACTCCCTGTGCCTTACAGTGGTTTTGTATTATTATGCTTCCTGTTCATTTTTATAATTTTCCCAAGGATTTTGCCTTCATACCTAGCATCCTTCTTGCTCAAGAGCCATTAACATTTTTTTCTTGGATGTACGTTTTTGCAATACACACACACACACACACACACACACTGGAACGCATAATAATCTGGCCACTCAGTATATATGTGTGTGTGTGTGTGTGTGTGTGTGTGTGTGTGTGTGTGTGTGTATATATATGTGTGTGTGTGTGTGTGTGTATATATATATATATATATATATATATATATATATATATATATATATATTAGAGGCCCGGTGCATGAATTCGTGCATGGGTGGGGTCTGGCCAGCCTGGCCAGGGGGAGGGGACATGGACGGTTGGCCGGCCTGCCTGCTGGTCGAACTCCTGGTTGAGGGGACAATTTGCATATTAGCTTTTTATTATATAGGATATACACTGAGTGGCCAGATTATTATGCGTTCAGAGATCATCATCATCTGGCCACTCAGCGTATATATTTACTAAAGGCCCGATGGACGAAAATTCGTGCAAGAGTAGGCCTTCCTTCCTCCGGCAGCTGGCACCGGCTTCCCTCCAGCACCCAAGACCCAGCTGGCTTCCCTCTGGCCCTGGCTTCGTAAGGAAGGACGTCTGGAAGGTATTCCGTCTACTTAGCATATTACCCTCTTATTATTATAGATATGTATATTGATTTCAGGGAGGAAGGGAGAGGGAGAGAGAGAAACATCAATGATGAGAAAGAATCATTGATTGGCTGCCTCCTGCACGCCCCTTTCTGGGGATTGAGCCCGAAACCAAGTCATGTGCCCTTGACTGAAATTGAACCTGGGACCCTTCAGTCCGCAGGCCAACGCTCTAGCCACTGAGCCAAACCAGCTAGGGCTGCAATATATATTTTTTTTAAAACTCACTTTCTTTTGATTATCTTGCCTTTGACTTTCCTGCAAACTAACAGATTGTTAAATGCAAGCAGGATAATGACAGGAACAAGCCCTTTGCCAAGATTTGAACAGTGCCCGAAATAACTTACCAAATGGCTTCCTCACCGGTGCTTTTTCCCTCGTCCTAATTGGACAAGTGACTTTCAAAGAAGGAACCGCGAGGGGAACGGGCAGCTGCCACTAGGAGATGCAGACAGGGACCTGGTGGCGAGTCGGAGAGGGGAGCAGAGGAGACTACAAGCCTGAAGCAGCCCAAAGTCTTCCCTTGGCAATGCTGGCTCCCCAACCTGGTGTTCCAGGCCCCGGAAGTCCCCACGGCCACCTCGGTTCCAATCGGGTGTTTATTCTTAGTCACCAGGATTGGCTGGCCTCCCCCTCCTCCGTCCCGCAGCCTCTGCTCGCCGGAACGTCCTGCTGTCCATGCCCCCCAATAGGATCGAGCCCGAAACCCAGGCATGTGTCCTGACTAGGTGATCTCCTGGTTCATGGGTCAACGCCCAACCACTGAGCCACACCGGCTGGGCTATGCCACAGCTTTTTTATCCACTCACCTGCTGATGGGCACTTGGGCTGTTTCCAGATCTGTAAATAACGCTGCTATGAACATAGGGGTGCACACATTCTTTCTGATTGGTGTTTCGGGTTTCTTAGGAGACATTCCTAGAAGTGGGATCACTGGGTCAAATGGCAGCTCCATTTTTTATTTTTTGAGGAAACTCCATATCTCCACTAATAAAAGGGTAATGTGCTAATTAGGGTGGACGTTTTCCAGACGTCCTTCAGGAT
This sequence comes from Cnephaeus nilssonii, assembly GCF_951640355.1. Classification (NCBI taxonomy): domain Eukaryota; kingdom Metazoa; phylum Chordata; class Mammalia; order Chiroptera; family Vespertilionidae; genus Cnephaeus; species Cnephaeus nilssonii. The sequence continues at coordinate 2,697,620 of NC_137086.1, read as the reverse complement.
GTCCATCTGGACAAAGCCCCAGTGGCTGCCCGAGGCTCAGGCAGGCCATGGATGACATCTGCTGCTGGGAGGGCCCGAGGCTCAGGCAGGCCACGGATGGCATGGCAGCTGCTGCTGGGAGGGCCCGAGGCTCAGGCAGCCGTGGTGGCCGGCAGTGGCAGCAGCAGAGGCGTGATGGGGGCATCGACTTCCCCATCAGCCGGTTGCCTCCCGCAGAGGGAGGCCAGACTGCGGCCTAGGGAAGTGGGCCTAAGCCGTCAGTAGGACATCCCCTGAGGGCTCCTGGACTGTGAGAGGGGGCAGGCAGGGCTGAGGATCCCCCCCCGCCCAGTGCACGAATTTTCATGCACTGGGCCTCTAGTATGTATATATTTTTGGAGTGACTTACCATTTACTTCCCCGGATATCTGTGAGCTGTGCCCAGCTCTGTCTCCGCTGAGAGCCTTTCATAGTATCCTGGTGAATAATTCGTCTTGGACGCACCCAGTATCTTTTCATCTGGAGATCTTAAGGAGCCTTAATGACAACCAAGCTTCATTACTGCTGTTTTGTGTGTGAGGCACCTGACTCACAGAGGGCTACAGCAATTTCCTCATTCAGGCTGGGCGTTATTACCCGTACCGTGAATGAAACGTAGGACAGAACTCTATCTCATAAGCTAGGAGACCCGCACCCTTTGTAGTAGTGGAGTTTACGAAAATAATGACACCCTTGGACTGAGAGCGCCTGCCTTTATTCTGCCATTAAACCTTGGCTGGTGGGGGGCAGGAGCATCTTGCTACCCCCCCAGCTCGAGTTGCTCTGCAATGGGAAGCGAGGTGGGAAAAGCTGGTGCGTGTGTGGGTGATGCCCGGGCCATTCAGAGCTCATTGTTTTCATTCATTAATTCACGTCTTCATTCCATTATTACACAGCCGAGTCCCTGTGACGTCACTGGAAAATGGGCGTAGTCCTATTACCATTCGCAAAAGGCTGTTTGGAGAAGTCAGATAATTTCCATAAAGCACACTGCCCAGCACATAGTAAACCCTTTTACATCATAGTTATTGTTACCATTAAGCAAGTAATTGCAAGTACCACATAAAGAGGCGCAAAAAAAGGTCCATTTATGGGAGCAGAGGGCAAGGTGGCATCTGAAGGGTGGGTTAATTCCTGGGCGAGACGTAGATCCCACACACTAAAAACTGGCACAGAGCAGGTGGGGGGCTCAGAGGGAGCCCTGTTCTTCCAGCTTAGACTGTGAAGCGTCCCAGTGGCTAGAAAGGCGTTGCTGAGTTGGTCGCTGTTAAATCGACACCAACCGCTTAGAGATGGGCTGGGAATACAGAGAAAAAGAAACAGACACAATGCATAGGAAATGGGGGGGCACGTCCAAGCCCTGCGGATCCAGCCAGTTACGGGAGAATTAAAGCCTGAGACACGGGCAGGCCGGCCGGTTCAGATGCCCTCTGCTCTCTGTGCTCACTTCTCCATCACTCCGCCTTAGTATCCGACAAAGCTTTTTGTCGAATTCCCACCCGCCCCACCCGTGCTCAGGACACAGAAGGGACAGCGTTAAAAAGGAAGCCACCCACCTGGGACAGAGCCACCGAGCGGCAGAGGGATCGGCCTGAGAGGCGAAAGCACGGAGACCCTCTTTCTGAGGCTCGTTGGGGGTGAGAGGAGTTGATATTATTAGGAAACTATTCCCTATTGAAGCGTCAGTCCGCCGTGTGTTCTGAAAACTGGGTTTAAAATCCTTCCCGATCTGGGCGTGAACCCCAGAAGATGTAAAGGAAAACATTGGTAGATCTGAATTCATAAAAGGTAAAAACGTTTGTGCGACCAATGGTACTGAAAAAAAATTAAATAACGAACAACAGACTGGAAGAAAAAAAATACTGCAATTTATGACGCATATTTTAACATTATATTGTAATAAGGAGGAATATTCATAATAGATAAAGAGCTCCTATAAATTAGTAAGAGAAAGGGAAATCCAATGAACAAAAGGTATACACAGGTAATTTCAGAAGAAATAGAAACAGGAAATGCTCATCGCCAGCAGTCATTAAGGGAATACAAACGAAAACAAGGTGCCAGTTTGTCTGCCCATGAAATTGGCACAAATTAAAAAGATTTACAGTATTTAATATTGGCAAAGCTAAAGGGAAATTGGCAGTTTCTCTACTGAGGGTGGGAATGTAAACTGCTGCAGTCTTTTGAAGGATAGTTTGGCAGCATCTGTAACTATGTAAAGTATGCTATCCCTTCGTTACAACAATTTCACTTTTAAAAAACTTATTATTTTTATTGAGGAAGGTAGAAGGATAGAGAGATAGAAATACCAATGATGAGAGAGAAGCATTAATTGGCTGCCTCCTGCACGCCCCACACTGGGGATCGAACCTGCAACCCGGGCCTGTGCCCTGACTGGGAATCAAACCCTGACCTCCTGGTTCATAGGTCGATACTCAACCGCTGAGCCATGCCAGCTGGGCACAATAATTTCACTTTTAGGAGCCAATACTATTTACATATGTCCACCAAAGGCAAAAATACAAGGATGCCAACTGCAGCAATGTTTGTGACAGTAAGAAAATATTAATAATATATTAGTAATAACTAATACTTATTGAGGGCCAGTAGTCTCCTAAGCACTTTAAAACAAACATTATGAGGAAACGTAAACATACAGAGCTAGCGTTTGGTGGTGGCAGGATTTTAACCCAGACACTTTGTCTCCAGAGTTTGTTCTTAACGACTATGCTCTCTAATAGAGAGTGAAGAAGCGCGTGCTATATCCGTACCACACCATATCATACAGAAGTTAAAAAGAATGAAAAGAATAAGGGAGATTTCTGTGCACAGACACAAAGGCATCTATCTCTAAGGTATATTATTAATCAAGGGGAAACATCAAGCTGCAAAACACTATGATATGGTACAATGCCACATACGTGGGGAAAAGATATATATTTGTGTACACAAATACATATGTATGGGAATGATAGAGGTCTTGAAAGATAAGAGAATGTATTATATGTGTGGGGAGATGAGGGAGAGTACTTTTTAAGGTATGTTCTATATATTGCTTGTTTTTTACAAGAATGCATTTGCGATTTCTTTGGTAAAACAAGAACTGTTTTACTGACCAAGAATGAAATAAAATAAAATAAAAAACGTTTAACTCCTATCAAGAGATTAGTGTGGGTTTTTTTTTTCTTCTTTCTTCCATGTAGACAATGGTGAGGTCTTGGATTAAAAAAATCTTCTACACGATGGCTCTTTCTAACCTATGTAAACGACCAGTAGAAGGTGCCCATTAGCTGTATCTTGCTGATCACCATTTTTTCCCTTTTTACATAAAGTTTTCATGTCCAGTATTTGGGTTCGTGGCTTCCTGTTAGGCCACCAAGTTCCATAAACATACACAGGCCGTCCCTGAAAACATCAGTTGGGAACCTGAGAACCACATGGTGTCCCTTCGGCTTTGCATGTTATGTTGTCTTTAGGAAAAAGGATCTGTAATCACGGATTATCTCATTATTTTGCCTCAGTGCCTAAGCAGGATGTAAGCTCACTCTCCTTTTGGTGTGGTCTATGGAGGTATGAATGAGTCACTGGTCATAAAGACCTAAAGGACGTACCTTTTTTTTTTAATCCTCACCCGAGGATATTTTTCCATTGAGTTTTAGAGAGAGTGGAAGGGAGGGGGGAGGAGGGAAGGGAGAGAGAGAGAGAGAGACAGAGACAGAGAGAGAGAGGAGAGAGAGTGAAACATCGAAACATCCATGTGAGAAAGTCACATTGATCGGTTGCCTCCCACACGCACCCTGAACTCCGACAGGGATTGAACCTGCAACCCAGGTACCGGCCCTTGACTGGAACTGAACCCGTGACTCTCCGGTGCATTGGCTGACTGACACTCTAACCACTGAGCCAAACAGGCCAGGGCAGGAAAAAAAAAAAAAAAAGCTGTACGTATTGGATCCCGCCCAGGGCCTCCTCCTGCCCAAGCCCAAGTGAGGGTGGCTTTAACACAAAACAAATAGGAGGCTCCTGGAACACGGACTGATTAAAACGTTACTTTGACAAGGCCCGGGTTTAGAAGGAAGTTGCCAAATGCGGGCTTATCTCTGGCATGCCATTGAGCATGGTTCTTAAGATTCATGACTGAGTGGGAATCAGATTGTAGCTTTTTTTTTGGAGTGGACCATCGAACTTAATACAGTTTTTCAATTATTGAAGTTTTAATGTCCTCTTGAGCATCTTTACAGGAAAAAAAATATCCCACTTAAAAAAACAACAACTGTATTCCCCTTCTGTTCTTACAGCTGCTCATTTTACACCGTTTTAAATAGTGCGTACATTTCATATTTGTTGTTTTATTTAATCTTATTTCCGACACATCTTTCCGTGTGCTTGCCAAAAGTTCATGTGCTTGCCATGCCTCCTGCATCCGTGCCAGGAACCTTTCTGCCCGTGGGGCGGAGCTGGTCGGGATTCTTCCCCAAGTGGCTGGACCACCGGGTCCATCCCCAGGTTATGGCCATTCTGAACACTCTGAATAGCCCTGCTATAAACGTCTTCATACAGTTCCCCCTCCCCCTCCCCGCTTTGGATCATTTCCTTGGACGTGTACTTCCTTAAATGGGTTTACTGGGTCAAAAGGGCTCAATGAACAGTTTTATAGCTCTTGGCTCATATTTTTCAGATTGCGCCCTGGGTGGATCTGGCCAATGGCACGGGCCAGGAATGTGGGGGAGCGGCCCCAATAACCGCCCCCTCTTCCGCCCCCCCCCCCCCCCCCCAAAGTCAAGGACCTTGCGAAGGCCTTGCAGATGGAAAGCATTTTTCTGTTGCCCCGTTGTCTTGTGATTAGGGTTGCAGCCCAGGCCGGGAGAGGCTTGCAGGGCAGAAAGCCTTTCGGGATTCCAGGACTGCTGCCCCGGGGCCACAGGAACCCGGCCAGGCGCTCCCGCCCCGGGACCTGGATTCCAACCGCCGGCCCTCTTCCAGTTTCCGACTCCCACGGCACGGCCTCCCCGCCTTCCCGGGGCGCTCTTCCCGGCCCGGGCAGGCCCCTCGCGAGCGCAGAGCTCGGCAGGCGAGGGCAGCGACCAGCAGTCGCTATTATTTTGGCGCGGGTGATGCAAGACCCGCATAGCTGCGCGCTGAGTCAGCCGGGCCGGGCCGGGCCGGGCCGGGCCGTGCCGGGCGGGGGTGGGGGGCGCGGACCCCCACCCCCGCCTCCCCGGGAACAGCGGCTTCGGGCCGGGTCGGGCCGGCCTCTGAGCCTGCGGGACGCCCGCCGGGGCCGGGTCTGGCGGGAGCGGAGCGGCCGGCCGATCCAAGTCCGGGGCGCGCTCTCCCCTCCCCACCCCCCCCGCGGAGTTCGGCGGGTCAAGGCGGGCGGTGACCCCATGCCCGGCCGTCTACCCTCGGGGAACGCAAAAAAGGGGGGGAGGCATTGGGGAGAAGGGAGGCTCGAAATGGAGAAACGCTTCACGGAGCAGACCCGAGGAAACGAAAAAAAAGGAGGAAAGGGGGCGAGAGGCGGCGGCGGCCCGCGGCGGGGGCGAGGCGCGCGCGCACGCGCAGGGCGGGGCAGGAGGGGCGCGCGCGCAGGGCGGGGCGGGGCCAGCGGGCGCGCGCGCAGGGCGGGGCGGGGCCAGCGGGGGCGCGCGCCGGCGGCCGCGGGCCGAGGGGCTTGTGGGTAGCGGCTGCGCGCGGCCGGAGACGGGCGCCGCGCGGGAGTGTGCGAGGGCAGCGGGCTGGTGGGACCCAGGCGGCCGCGGTCATGGGCGCGGGCCGGCGGCAGCCGTAGCGGCCTGACCTGGGCTGCAGCCTCCCGGAGCCCCGGAGGGCGGGGCGTCCGGGCCCCGCGGCGGCGGCGGCGGCGCCGCTTCCCCGCTCCCGCTCTCGGAGCCTGAAGGAGCGAGCTCGCGGCGGACGAGCGGACCGGGCGGCGCGAATCTGACTGAGGGGCGGGGACGCCGCCGCCTGCTCCTCGCGGCTCGGGCTGGGCCGGGCCGGCCCCTCGGACAGCCCCAGGCCCCGAACCGGCGCTGAGACCCGCAGCCGGAGCTAGAGGCGGCGGTGGGCCCGGGCGGAGCCCCGCCCGGAGCCGGCGGCTCGGGGGCGGCGCTAGGCCCCGAGGCGGCCGGGCCGGAGCGCGGGGAGCGGGAGTGCGGGCCCGGCGGCGGCATGAGCCGGCCCCCGCCGACGGGGAAAATGCCCGGCGCCCCCGAGGACGTGCCGGGGGACGGGGCGGGCGCGAGCCGCCAGAGGAAGCTGGAGGCGCTGATCCGAGACCCGCGCTCGCCCATCAACGTGGAGAGCTTGCTGGTAGGTGGCCGGGGCCCGGGGCCCTCCCCGCGATGGCTCGGACCCCCCAGTCTTCCCCTCCGTCCCCTTCTGGGTGCCCACCCGTCCGTGGGGGAGGTCTCGCCCCACCCTGCCCCGCTTCCGGCAGCCGGGCCGGGTCGGGCCGGGCCGGCGACCCTGCGACCCTGCCACCAGGTTCCGGGAGGGGAGCCCACCTCGGAGCCCGCCCCGGACCCCCGGAGCCGGTGTCAGACCCGGCGGCCCCTTTCTGGGAGCGCGGGGAGGAAACACCCCTTTTCTCCTTCCTTCCCCACCTTCTCGGCGTGGGGAGGTGGGGCGGGGGCGTCGCTGCCCTGCACCCCCAGCCAGACCAGTCCGTTTGCAAGGGTGTCGCGCGGCGTGGGGCGTGGGTCCCGGCGGGGGAGGAAGCCGAGGCTGCCCCCGCGGGGAGCACCCACCTACCTGGGTGCACGACAAAGAGCTGGCTGCCCGCGCGCCCGCCGCCGAGTCCGCAGTTCTGAAACGCGGAGCTAAGAGTTGGCCTGCTCTCAGTTGCCTTGGAACATCCATAGTGGCACTGTCGTGCATTTTAATGTCTGTGAATTAGATTTCCCGAGGTGGTTTGCGCCAGAGCCAAAGAGTCAATCTGCGTTTTAGAGCGGAGCGAGTCTTGTCCATTGTATCTCCCGCCCGCCGGCCTGTGAAATCCAGATCGGCCGCCGCGGAGCGCCCGCCGCTGGGCTCCTGGGGAAGAAAGGACCGTGTTGTTACAGATTGGAAAGGCCCGGTAGAAAGCTTGCACATTTCTCATTTCTGTTAGGATAGGCGACTGGGCTTCCCAGACACCTGGACCAGCGTGCCCTGGAGATGCATTTATGGGGAAGGGGTGTGGGTCTTTCCTGGGGAGGAGGAGAAAGCGGGGAAGATGCTCTGCCTGTTAAATGGACTCGGGAGGACCTGAATCCGGGTGGGTGATCCTTAGATTTTTTTTGATTTTTTTTTTTAAGATGGTCTCTCCCGGCTGGGAGAAACCCATGACTGTATGATGAGAAAAAGGGCGTCCCTCCCTTTCCAGGGACTGACTTTTCTTCCGAAGCAGTTGCTTATTCTTTGAGGTTTCTGGAATCGTTTGCAGAGTGACTCAGTGCTGTTTGGCCAAAGTGCAGGAACGGACCGGAGCGCGCACACTCCGTGTGCAGACTGTAGGATGTGCTACTGTGTGCTGTCAGGCGGCTGACGTCTTCTTCCACTGGTTTTCACATGAGTGTGTTGTTGGTGTGTTTGCCTGGGGTCGTGACACCCTGGACAGCCTGTAGGCGTCTTCCGTTGGGGGTAGGATTGGCCCAAGCGGAGACTCTGGGCTTCACTCCCAGCATTTTCACTGTGGTATTTTGCTAGCAAAACTTTGACCTAAGGCCAGAAAGTTCAGTTAAAAATAGTACAGCAAATCTCAAGTATTCATCAGGTTCAATTCCAGATAGAAATTTTTTACACTTCATTTTTGGGGTCTTTAACTGATGTTAATAATTATTAGGGTTATTCTGAGCTTGAACCTAAGCTATTTGTACATATAATATACATTCTCTTTTTTTAAAGTGTTTTCTAAATGATCAAGATTAAGGTTGCTTTAAATGAAACATTACACATGCTCAGGAAACAATTTGGTCCATTCATTTGATGACCAGTAATCAACATACACAGCCAACACACTTCACACTTTTGTTAAGGTGACATAGTACTGGTATGAGAGTTGACATCAGACTTTGTCATTGCTGTTTTTAGTTGTTTACAGGGTGGGGTTGTTTGCAGGGTGGGGGGAAAGCAGGCTTACAGTTGTATGGGAAATAATACTATAATTAATAAATAATAATACAAGAATAAACTGTTTTGTGTACTCACAATGTAAACCTGTTTTTGCCCCACCCAGTATAGTCTCCTCACATAGAGATAGCCATTGTTTAAGTCAACATTTTGCTATAAATTTGTCTAAAAAAAATAAAATGTAGGTAAAATTACACTGTACACGTGCTTTGTCACTTTTTTTAAATACTTAATAAATAGTAGAAACTTTCATGTAGTCAAATTTATCAGTCTTCTCATCATTGAGTGATTTCTGACTTAGATGTCATGCTTAGGACATTCTCCATGACCAAGATTATGATATCATATACCCGAACTTTCTTTTAGTACTATAATAGTTGGTTGGTTTGTTTGTTTATTTAATGTGTTTTTATTGATTTTAGAGAGGAAGGAAGAGGGAGGGTAGGAGGTATGTGCCCTTGACTGGGAATAGAACCTATGACCTTTCAGTGCACCGGAAACACTTTGGGACTACGCTCCAACCAACACTGGCCAGGGCTGATGGAAAGTATGAAGTAGGGGTACAGAAATTTTATCAGAAGATTTGACTAAGTATTAGAATTCCCAAAACATCAATTGGGAACCTCTGTTGATAACTGTGTTCTTGTCATAAAAATTTCTATTTGGAGAGTGGTGTTTGGGGGTGGGGAGAGAAAGAGTAATGATTATGGGTTTGGTCTCCGTTGGGGCCTCTTTGAGTTTCTTCAGGAAATACTGCTCTACAGCTATATTTAAAATCCTATTCTGTGCTGACATTAAAAAACATATATGAGCTGTTAGTGATAAGGGTTACTGGTGAAGAGAATGTAAATGACTCAGAGCAATTTTGTTACAGTTTTTGGGAAAAAACACTAAGTGACATTTCCCATTGGTAGGTTAGCTTATATGAAGCTTAATATTTAAATTGATGTGAAATCATGGTGGCATTTGGGAATCTACTAAAACTGTCTCTTATTTTATCCTTGATTGGAGTCATTCTCTTGTCCTTTCATCTGTATTCTCTCGCTCCCCTCTTTAAAGTATGATTAAGTTATAGAGACGTATTTGTGAATTCAGCAGTTGGTTGTCCCAAGTGACCCTCACTTATTTTTGGGAAAGCATTTGGGTCACAGTGGTTAGCATTTATCTTCACACGTGTGTTTGTGTGACAAAATGGAAATATTAAGATTGTTACTGGCTCATCATTGATAATCTTTTGGGGAATGTTTCTAAGTCTAAGAGTGTTACATGGTTTGTTGGTTCATTTTGGTAAGATGTGGGTTGTTCAGGTATCAAAGGGCTTTACTTGTTTCTTATACTTAATTGATCACTTAGTATTCAATGTCTAATTTCCTTTATTATTTTAAAGAGATTATAGACTTGGAACTAATTGCTGACAATTCATTATTGGGTTTGTTTTTTATGCCATAGAAATGAATAGCAGAGATGGAAACAGGAAGCAGGGTTGGCTTCACCTTAATGACCTGGGTGATTGTGATGAGGAATGCTTAATATACTAAGTGTTGTCTTCTTATATACATACTTATTGTGTGTGTGTGTGTGTGTGTGTGTGTGTGTGTGTGTGTGTGTGTGTGTTTGGTTTATTTAATGGATTGAATACAGGCTCTTTTAGGAGATGGATCTTTTTTGTCTTCCTATTGTAAATATTTGTTGAATGAACTAACAATTCTTTTTTAAGAACAGGAGTTACCTGTAGAAATATATCCCTACTTGAAAAGATATTAAGGTACTTCCCAAATAAACATTTTGATCTGTGTTCACTTATTTCTTACCTATAGGAAGACAGATAAGTAAACATCTGTATATGCAGAGAGGGTAGGTTTGGGTGGTAGAATTAATTGGAGGTCAAGCAGGAAAAACAAATTGTGATTTGGATATTTTCTGGATTGAGCTGAAACAGTTTGTCTTGGAAAGGATTTAAGCTAATTTTATTTAGTGTTTTAGGTGAAGTAAAAACACCTCGTATGGTGGACTGTATAGCCTTTATTGTTTATAATGTGTCATCTGTTCCCTCTACCCCCTAACTTCTCTTCTGTTTAAACATATCCAGTTCCTTATATACCTAGGTGATGTCTGTGTTGAAACCGTACTTATGAGTAAGAGCAGATGAAATGCTGGTGATGTATTCACAGGATGAAATTCTTTAAAGCGGCATATTGGCTGTTATCATCATATCTAATAAAAGAGTAATATGCAGATTGACCATCACTCCAACACACAAGATCAAGATAGCTGCCCCTATGTGGTCAAAGATCCTGCCCCCATGTGGACACAAGATGGCCACCACAAGTTGGCCAGCAGGGGAGGGCAGTTGGAGGCAATCAACCCTGCAGGGGATGGCAATTAGGGGTGACCAGGCTGGCAGAGGAGGGAAGTTGGGGGCAAACAGGCTGGCATGGGAGTGGTTAGGGGGTGATCAGGCTGGCAGACAGAAGCGATTTAGGGGCAATCAGGAAGGCAGGCAGGCAAGCAGTTGGGAGCCAGCAGTCCTGGATTGTGAGAGGATGTCTGACTGCCCGTTTAGGCCCGATCCCACCAGGATCGGGCCTAAACGGGCAGTCAGACATCCCTCGAGGGGTCCCAGATTGGAGAGGGTGCAGGCTGGGCTGAGGGACACCCCCCCCCCCCCTCCGTGCACGAATTTCGTGCCCCGGGCCTCTAGTTAATAATAACACAATATTTCAAAGTAAAACCAACCCCAAAGGACCTGCGAGATTTTGATCAGAAGTCAAAAGTGTTATTATAAGTCAGTATGAATGAACTGTTTTGAAAATGTATCATATATTATCAAGCATTCAGATTGTTAGCAGTTTGTTTTGTTTTAATCCTCACCTGAGGATTTGTTTTATTGATTTTAGAGAGAAAGGAAGGAAGAGGGAGGGGGGAAGGGAAGGAGGAGGAAGAGAGGGAGGGAGAGAGAGAGTGAGAGGGAGTGAGAAACATCAATGTGAGAGAGAAACATTAATGTAAGAGAAAAACATCGATTGGCCAGGGCACTAGCAGTTTTATTTAGCTTTAAAATGCAATGGTGGGCAAAAGTAGGTTTTTATGAGTTATTTGAGCAGTGAAGGAAATTTTAGGACATAATTCCTTTAAAATTTAAGATGCCTAAATGTATTTAAAAACAACTAATAACATTTTTGGTTGTAGTGATATTTATTTTTCTAAAAGGAAAATGCACTAGCACAGTTGTCATGAACTTTGAGGCCTGCAAGATCTAGTGAAATGTGTTTTTGTATGTGAAACCTCCGCAGAAGTACTTAAAGTATTAAATGTCTAAACATTAGTATGATTTTGAAAAATGTTTCACCATTTTGGAATAATGTTATTATAAAGTTACATTTGTGGCACTTTGGACTTTTATACATTTGAGTGAACCATTAGATTTCATCAAGTGCTAATAGGTCATACAATCAGCATCGATGGGAATTAGTACAGATTAGAGGGAAAATATCTACACTAATAAAAGAGAAACATGCAAATTGACGATCACTCTGCTACACCCATCAGCCAATCAGGAGTGAGTATGCAAATTAACCCACCAAAGACGGCTGCGGCCACAGAGCTGGAGCGAGCAGGAGGCTTGGGTTGCCCCCGGTGATGGAGGAAGCCAAGTTTCCCGCCCACCCTGGCCGGCCCTGTCCTCTGCTCAAGGCTACAAAGTTTCAATTATAGAAGATAAATAAATCCCAGATACCTGCTTCCAGCCAGCCCTGGCCTCTGCTCAAGGAGGTGCTGAAAAAAGAAAAAGAATAAAGGAGGGGCTGGGAGCTTGGGTCGCCGGAGGGTGTGGCCAGCCTGCAAACAGCCATCACCCCCTCACCCAGGCTGGCCAAGCACCCCAGCGGGACCCCCCACCCTGAAGGGGCTGTGGCCAGCCTTAAAACACTCTCAGCCCCTCACCCAGGCTGGCCACACCCCCATGGCCCAATCCCTGTAAACGGGCAGTCGAACATCCCTCGAGGGGGTCCCAGATTGGAGAGGGTGCAGGCTGGGCTGAGGGACACCCCACCCCTCCATGCACAAATTTCGTGCACTGGGCCTCTAGTATTAAGATAATGTTTTGTTTTTTCAAGGAAATGAGATACCTAGTCAGAAACTGGGAAAAGAGATAATGCAAAATACAAAGTTAGTGTTAATAACAATATTGCAAATTTAGAAACATTTGTTTGAATATTCAGAGTTGCTTTTAAATATCTAAAACAGGGACTTTGAATTTTGGCTTAATGATTATATTTCTTAAAATATAATCACTGAAATTAATGTGCAAATGAAATAATGATGAACTTTTCTCTGAACTTTAGATGCATGCTATATGATCCTATATTGCATTCAATAGGAAACATTTATTTTGGTCTTACATTCAAAAAAGTTCATTGTAAAGGCACTTTAATTGAGTAAATGCATTGAAAAAGTTTCCTATTGGATTGAAATAAAAAAATACTGTGTGTGTGTGTGTGTGTGTGTGTGTGTATGTGTGTTTAAAAATGTAATTTAATACCAATGTAGTTTATATCCTGGCTCTTTTTAAGTTAAGATTTTCTTAAATCTATATCTGCTAAATCTAGTAACTTAAGGCAGTGATTTCCAAACCTTGGTATACATAGGTCTCAACTGGAGATCTTTTAGAAATATTAAAGACTGGCTTTCACCCCCAGACATTCTAATATAATTGCTATGTGATGTGACCTGGGGATTAGGAGTTTTAAGAGTTTCACAGGTGATTCTCAAGTGCATGGAAGTGTGGGAGCCACTGAGCTGAGGGGTGCAATATTGTAATTCAAAGATTGGTGGTGGTGGGGGGGTGTCCCAAATGTATCTGAGAAAAGGAGAACACTCACTTTTTCCTCCTTTATTTTTGTGATACACTGAGGCTTGGATGAAGCCAGAAAGTCAGAATTATCTGATGGAAGCCAGAATCACCCTTAGGATGCTTGGTGGAAATGGTGTCAGATCTTTTGATTTAGATGGTCTGTGGGGCCAGGAATTTGCATTTAAACAAGCATCTCAAATGATTCTGATGCAGTAATAGACAGGTCACAGTTTGAGAAACATTGTTTCTTTGTTGTACTGACTGATTGAGAAAACCAAAAACAAATATTACTTGAGATCTCTTTGGCACACAGAACTGTATATGTGGAAAAGGCTCTGGCATATGGAGAGATGCAAGATTTTCTGAACTATCAAGGGTCATTACATTCTATATCTTCTTTTAGTGCTCAGTAGGAATCAGACCAAGGCTCTTTTTCTTATTTTAGAAGAAAATTTAACTTACCAAGCTTTTATAAAAAGAGAATCAGACAAGATATACACCAAATAGAAATGAAAAAACTTTTTTATTGTGGTAAAATACAATATACACTTTCAATATAGAAATGTTATTACATTTTATCCTTCTGTGAAAAATATAGTCTGCAGAGACTTATTGGCCTGGAAATATATAATTTTGTTGTTTCACATTTAATAAATGGCAATGGGAAAATAGTGATAGCTTGTTTAAACATTGACAGTTGATATAATTTAGAAAAGCATTGTCTTTCAGAGCATAGCACCTAAAGCAGGGTGGTATATGTATAAATGTTATTGTGCCTGTTTTTTAAAAATAATAAAATAATTCAAAAATTATTTTGTGGTGTTTTTAAAAGCAAGCAAAAAAATGTAAAATCTTCAAAACCCTTATATTAAACTATTTTGAAATTTTATTTTCAAAGCAGCTTTTAAGTTATTGGTTACATTACATAATCATTAACATGCTACTGTTTAGATTTTTTAACACTTGTATTCTCTGCAATTATTTTTCACATCATTTAAAATTAAGAGATGACCAAACGATTTATAGGGAATAGATAAAGTATTCATATTTTTCATCTTCTAAAGTATTTGAGTGTCAGATTTCCTGTTCTTTGGCCATCTTAATTTTGGTGGTTAAGGGGTATGCACATATTTCAGAAATTTGAAAATTAAAACGTACATTTAATTCTTGTGATAATAGTTATGAGTTGTAATTTTTGTATTTTTAAATATTTGATATATTTACCAACTTACTTTTTGAAGACCTTATTTTGTGGCTAATAAAATTGCATATACTGTGACCAATCAATATTTATGACATAGTAAGAGGATCTTTCTAGATTTGTGACAGTTTATCTTTTTAACCTTTTGCACTCGGATGTCGAGTGTGACTCGACACGGTTAGCATGGGTAGCAGCTTGTATGTCGAATTGTATTGAATGTATCAATAATTTGAAATATAAAAAAATTCAAATAAATAAGTTTGTATGAAAAGAAACTCCAGTTTTTTATTCTACTGCCGCGCTTTGTAAAATCTGGGGTATTTAAAAAATTAAATCCCGAGTAGAATAAAGGAATCGAGAAAAAAGCAAGCGAGTGCAAAGGGTTAAATGTATCAATTCTTTTAAAACTATTGCTGAATAGAAAAGTAAAATGTGAAACATTTGAAACTAGGTGGCCCTTCTTTCAATGACTTAATAAACTTCTGCAGTTATCTTTAGAAGACTATTACATGTTCTAACATTTCATTAGAAGTGCTTTTCTGATTTAGAAACATTTTACAATTAGTGATTAGAATCCCTATTCCATAACACTTCAGTGTACAAGATGTGCCAGTATACTATCTAATAAAGAGGGAATATGCAAATTGACCATCACGCTGCGACAAAATGGCAACGCCCAGTCCCCTCAGCCCCGCCGGAGTCCCCCAGTCCTTTCAGCCCCACTGGGGGCGGGTGGGGAGTGGCAGGTGCACGGTGCGGCTGGACCCGCGCTCAGCCCCCCAGCTGCTCAGGGCCGGCCCAAGGCGCAGGCAAGCCTCGGATGGCGGCTGCTCAGCCGCCCAGGGCCGCCTGCGGCTCAGGTAATCAGGGCCGGCTGCGGCTTGTAATGCCGGCAGTGGCAGCAGCAGAGGTGTGATGGGGACCAGCAGAGGTGTGATGGGGACGTCGCCTTCCCCTGATTGTCGTGTCGCCTCCTGCCCCTGAGGGCTTCCGGACTGTGAGAGGGGGCAGGCCGGGCTGAGGGACCCCCCACCCCCCACCGCTCCAGTGCATGAATTTTCATTCACACGGCCTCTAGTTTAAAAATATTTGACAAAATGCAATTTAATCTTGATACTTCATGATTTGCTATGGCATGTCCATACTAAAATATTCTAAGACATTACTTCTGACTATAGCTTACATGGAATATATAATTCATGATTGCAACATTTAAAATTCAAGTATATGTTTTGTTAATGTTATATTTAGGCTAAAGAAGAATTTAATCACAAAAGAAAGATGATACGCTATAGAAGAATGAGAAAAATCACTGAAAGGGTTTGCTGGTAGTTCTAAAACACAATTTCTTCTGCAACCATATATTTTTGTAAATAGGGGGAAGTTGTAATATTACAAATTGAAGACATTGTTGAAAACAAGATTTGTTTTCCATATTTGAGACATTTCCATAATAGGAGAACAACGGACGATACAAATAAAAACTAAATTTAGAACTAATAAAAGGAAACTCTCATACAAAATTAGCTTATGAAATTTCCTTTAAAGGAAAGTCATAATGTAAAACACTGAATAAATTTTTAAAAAGTTAATTACTAATTTTTTTGGGGGTGGATTGGGAAGAGGTGATTGTTATAAGTTTTAGCATAGGGAAGTTTTGTTTTTCAAGATGATGCGAATGTAACTTCCTAGTATAGTGTTTTACTGTGCTTTTTTTTCCTCTTATAAACAAAATTCTTCACTTTGTTTGGTTCAAGTTACAACACATCTATTAAATAAAAGCTTAAGAATCTGAACAATGGCTTGCTTATTTCAAGTCATTTTTATAAATAAAATTCCATTAAAATAAGCCCAAATAGATCTTGTTTAAATTGTGTTAATTAACATGAAGATGATATAAGTTAATTATTTTTCTTAAGAATTTTTTTGGGGTCTGAAATGACTTGATTATTTTCTGGAGTATTTTAAAAAGAGAAGAAGTGTAGTATAATGGAAAGAACAGTGACTTTGGAGTCAGAAGAGCTAAGACTGGTATTAATTAGTTGTATTAGTTATCTTCTTGGCTACAAGTGACATTTTATAAGTCTATATATGTCTGCCTCAAGATGTGGATTTGAATCCAGTGAGAAACTATACTAGTACGTGCTAGTGTTTTATAAACTGCACTGAACTTGAGCTTTTTACACCTTGTTGAAGAACTACTTGTAAAACAGCATACACTGCATATGCCTGTAAGTGCCTTTGAAAAGGTACCTGCACACAGAATCAAGCTTCTGATGTTACCCTGTTTTTTCCTCAGAGAGGTGGCATGTTGCTTGGCACATACTAGGTTCTCTAAAGTATAAAGTCAATGAAAGTTGACATTTTTATGTTTTAGTTCACTGAGAATAATTAGTTGCATTGGGTGAATATTGGCTTACATTCCATTTTTTGGATTATTCTGTTACATTCCAAATGTTACTTTTCCCCAGCTAAAGTTTATTCTTTTTTAAAAAAAATATATTTTTATTGATTTCAGAGAGGAAGGGAGAGGGAGAAATAGAAACATCAGTGATGAGAGAGAATCATTGACTGGCTGTCTCCTGCACACCCCCCACTGGGGACCGAGCCCCCAACCCAGGCATGTGTCCTTGGCCAGAATCGAACCCGGGACCCTTCAGTCCACAGGCCAACGCTCTATCCACTGAGCCAAACCAGCTAGGGCAAAGTTTATTCTTTTTGAGTAGTCATGATTTTGAACAATCAAAAGAGAATCTGGTATTCTTATTAATATAAAGTTTTAGCAATCCTAATATATAAATATAAGGAAAAGTCACAAAAAATTTTTATTTTATTTTTTTAATATATATTTTATTGATTTTTTACTGAGAGGAAGAGAGAGGGATAGAGAGTTAGAAACATCGATGAGAGAGAAACATCGACCAGCTGCCTCTTGCACACCCCCTACTGGGGATGTGCCCGCAACCAAGGTACATGCCCTTGACCGGAATCGAACCCGGGACCCTTGAGTCCGCAGGCTGATGCTCTATCCACTGAGGCAAACTGGTTTCGGCCACAAAGAATTTTTAAACCTTTGCATTATTCACTTGCAAAAATGTTAATCATGCTTTATATAAGGCTTGAAAGAACACTTGAGTTGTATCAACCGTTCTTATCTACGGCTGAATTAAGCAACTTTTGTCCTTTATTTATTTATTTATTTATTTATTTATTTATTTATTTATTTATTTATCCATCCATCCATCCATCCATCCATCCATCCTACATTTAGTAAGAAAGTTAAGTTTTGGAACAACTATGAAGAATAGTTTGGAAGATGCAAACTGCTTATGCTACGCTGTCTTACCTCTGATACAGATTTGGTCCTTAGGCATACCAGTGTAATTGTAGTTTTATCATGTAGAAAAATATATACAAATATTGTATGTGATATGATTGGTCTGCATTGATGGCCATTGCAGTAATCAGTAACTTTAGATTTCTTGGATCGTGTAATTTTAAAGCTGATTTTAGAGTTTAGGATTTGGTAACAGAGCTGGGTCTTAAATCTGTTGCCAACCATTTAATATCCTCATGGGATTAGAATTTGTACTTCTATAGGCTAGGAAAAACTGGATTAGTACCCAGTATAATTAAAATGAATATGGGGAGAAGCCCATTGGTAGCCACTGTTAAGTGATATACACTTTTCCTGTTGTGGCATTTATGAATTAAGAAATGCATTTTATCTACTATTTTTAAAAAATGTAGTTCAGTGGTTTTTAGAATAGAGACTTCAGTGGAGACTACTTTCTCTTTTGTGGTTTGTCTATGCTCACATGCCTATCTCTCTGTCTCCTTCATTAGAGATAAAGGAAGGGGTTGGGGTTTTTTTGAAAGACCCTTAGGATCAGGAGAAAATAGCAGGGCAAAGTCTTGGTGGGGTTTATGGCTTGTGAATGATGGGCTTTGGGGGATAGAGGCTGCTTCAGAGATGTGAAAGGAGAGTGAGCAGGACCAGGGTAGAGGCAAACATCCTTTGGCTTACAACGGAATACCATGTATCTTTCTTTTGTCTCCACCTGGAATGATCTCTCTCCTCTGCTTTGTCAGCTTACAAAAAACAAACTTCATGTTTTAAGTTACAAAAGTAATATATGCCTATTTAAAAAATTAAAAGTTACAGAAATGTACATAACATACAAGTTCTTTTATTAGCCCTCTCTCGATGTCCATCTTTGGCGACAACCACTTTGTAACCTGTAGTGTACCACTTTCCCTTTTCTAAATAACAACATAATGATATACCCGTTTTCATTGCATATAAAAAATACTAATATTTGTAGGCTGTTTTTTTAAGTACCAAAATGCAAATATACCATATCTATTCTTCTGTATTTGTTGTGTGTGTGAATTTGCTTTTTAAATTTATTTTTGAGGTTGTCCAGTTAGACATTATAATTCACCTAGTTGTTTTTAAGGGCTGTGGAGCGTTCCATTATCTGGATTACCATAATTTGTTTTAATGTAACAATATTGATAGGCATTCGGGTTGTTTTCTTCCGTTATAAACATTGCTGCAGTGAACATAATTGTAAATATTTTTGTGCGTATATGTGAATATTGTATTATGATTTATTACTTACTAGAGGCCTGGTGTACGAATTCGTGCACGGGTGGGGTCCCTTGGCTGGGTCGGCGATTGGGGCCAATGGGGGCTGTCCCGTCTCCCCCAGTCCCGATCTGGGCTGGCTGGCTGTGGGGAGGGACTGCGGGAGGTTGGCTGTGGGAGCACACTGACTACCAGGGGGCAGCTCCTGTGTTGAGCATCTGCCCCCTGGTGGTCAGTGCACATCATAGCGACCGGTTGACTGGTCACTTAGGCTTTTATATATATATATATATATATATATATATATATATATATATATATATATAGGCTAGTGGCCCAGTGCACGAAATTTGTGCATGGGGGGGTGGGGTGGCTCTCAGCACAGCCTGCACCGTCTCGCAATCTGGGACCACTGGCTCCTAACTGCTCACCTGCCTGATCGCCCCTACCCACTCTGCCTGCCAGCCTTCTCGCCCCCAACTGCCCCCCCCTGCCGGCCTTCTCGCCCCCAACTGCCCCCACTGCCGGCCTGCTCACCCCCAACTGCCCCCCCATACTGCTGGCCTGCTCGCCTCCAACTGCCCCCCACTACCAGCCTGTTCGCTCCCACTCCCCCCCCCCGCTGGCCTGCTTGCCCCCAACTGCCCCCCCCCCCCGCCAGCCTGATCACCCCCAACTGTCCTCCCCTCCTGGCCTGATCGCCCCTAACTGCCTCTGACTCGGCCCTGCCACCATGGCTTTGTCCGGAAGGACTCCTGGTCTAATTAGCATATTAACCTTATATTAGTATAGATAGAGGCCTGGTGCACGGGTGGGAGCTGGCTGGTCTGCCCTGAAGGGGGTCCCAGATCAGGGTTGGGGTCCCCTTGGGGGGCATGGCCGGCCTGGGCAAGGGGTTGAGGGCCATTTGCAGGCTGGCCATGCCCCCATTGTGGTGAAGGTCTCTGCGGGGGGCATGGCCGGTCTGGGCAAGGGGCTGAGGGCTGTTTTCAGGGTGGGGGGTCTCCGCTGGGGGGCGTGGCCAGCCTGGGCGAGGGGCTGAGGGCCGTTTGCAGGCTGGCCAAGCCCCCAGCTTTGGAAGGTCTCCCGGTCTAATTAGCATATTACTCTTTTTTATTAGTATAGATTTATTAGTATAGATACTCTAGGAAGTCCTCTAGGGTTTTGAACATGTAGTATTCACTTTTTAAAACTTCTACATCTCAGTTTATTGGCAACATGGGGCCTAAACCTCCTAGGTTTTAGGGTAATGGGACATAGTGCTTTAAATATTATTTCTTTTTTTTTCAGTTTTATTGAGATATAATGGATATATAGCATTGTATAAGTGTAAGGTCCACAGCATAATGACTTGATTTACATATGTTGCAAAATGATTGCCACAATAAGTTTAGTTAATATCCATCATCTCATGTAGTTATGTAGTAGTCATCTTTTTTTAAAAAATATATTTTATTGATGTTTTACAGAGAGGAAGGGAGAGGGATAGAGAGTTAGAAACGTTGATGAGAGAGAAACATCGATCAGCTGCCTCCTGCACACTTCCTACTGAGGATGTGCCTGCAACCAAGGTACATGCCCTTGACCGGAATCGAACCTGGGACCTTTCAGTCTGCAGGCTGACGCTCTATCCACTGAGCCAAACCAGTTAGGGCTGTAGTAGTCATCTTTATATCTCTTCCCAGTATCTAGCACAGAACCTATAACACTTAGTATGGGTTTAGGAAACTTTATCAAGTAGTTAGTCTGATTTCCAACTGGACGTCTATATGTAAAGTTTGTTGCCTCCTCCTTTTTGGGGGAGGGAGAAGGTTGGCTCTTAACTTAATGGTAGTAGTTCTAGTTCTGTTCTTTCATTTTACAAATGAGGAATCAAGTCAAAAGGAGGAATGTCTTATTTAGTTATGAGATGTTTTTATTTCTTTGCCACACCGTACTAGGTGTTACAAAACATAGCAAAGTTCCAAACTGAGGTCACTTAGGGTCAAGAACAAATGTTGATTTCTACAGTTTTAGATAGAGGGTGAGCATTTTTTAGTTCTTACAGACTAGGGCTAACAAATGAGGCTTTTGCCGGGTGGCCTTAGCATGTAGACTTAGGCCAGCACAATTCATTCAGACTTCATTTGGCTCCTTCCAAAGAGGTATGAGTCTTCTAATCCTAATTATCCCAGGCACTGGCTGACTCCTGAGAGGGCTGATAACTTTCTTCCAGAGAACTCTTGAAACCTATCCAGTAGCCACCTTCACATGAAGTGACCTCACCAAATCTCATTTCATTGTTGCCTTTTCCTGCCCAAGATACAAGCCCTTAATGCACTTCTCATCTTACTCTTGTTCCCCCACCTATTCTTCCCCTCTTTTTCAAACATCTCTCACCCTTGTTCTAAGGTTAACATAATTGTATCTTCAAACTCTTTACTGAATGTTACTTTATATTTGCTTAAATAACACCGATCTTTCTCCTGAGGGGAAGCCCTCTCTAGTGGAACTTGGGCCTTCTTTTACTCTCTACATACCTATCTCAGGCTAGGAAAGGGTACGAGGGGGTTTCTTGCTTTGCACCATGGTGCCTGTGCTAGTAAAACCTTCCTGTTAAAATTCCTGTTGAGTCCTGTGTAGTTGGAATATACATCTCTTGCTCGTTGAAGTCATGGGCCTCTGGCAGTGTGTTTCTTTCCATTCAAGGTTGTGCCACCATTCCAGGTGAGTTCAGTGTCTATGTAAACAGAGTACCCAGGACCGTGGCTTCACAGTTTTCTCATCTCTAGTGGTTTTTATCTTCACGTAATTCATTTACTTCCATGAAGCTACTCGGATCTCACCCCAAATCAGCTTTACCTTTGAGATTATTAAACATTCTGCTCCTGACACTATTCTTTTTTCTAAATCTATTCATTGATGCTTTTGAGATATGTAGTTCTTTGATACCTCTGTCCACCAAATGCTTCCTGTGTAAATAGGCAAGACTTCCTTGTCTATCACTTCTTACCTCTTGCCAGACTTCTCTAGGCACTGGCTGACTCCTGAAAGTTTTCTTACCCTATTGAGTTTCTATCAGATGCATCTGGCAAAACCTAGATTTTGGATTAGTTTGTCTCTCTGGCCTACATAAGAGGTGTTTGTTGAGTACTAATGGAGAGAAATCACACAAGTACCCAGATTAGTGGTGCTTCAAACTCATGGTCTTCAGTTCTTGCATGAGCTGAAAGAACTTATACAATGCTATATATCCATTATTTCTATTGGGGCTATTTTAAACATTCTTTTCTTTCTTTAAACTTCAGAAACAAAGTATTCTCCACAGATGGTATTTCTACTTCATGAGAAAATAGAAGCCATCAAAAAGAGATCCCTTAAATTTCCTGTTACTTGACTCACCAGTTTATTATCTCTTCTGTACCATTTGTTCTTCCTTTTCCTTCTGTTTCAGTGGATGAGATCCCATATTTTTGTCTCAGGCTGATTCTCCAACTGTGCTTTGTCTGTTTGTCTTTAATCTTTCTCTTAATTCTGATTCTTTCTCATCTTGCTAAACTTGTTCAAATGCCTCATCTAAAACAAACAAAAACCAATAACCAAATTACCCCCAGAAAGAAATATCAATTCTTTCTAGCTTCAGCCCACTCCCCGTATCAGCAAAAATATAACAAGAATCATATGTTGTATATAACAGACACTTAATGATTACAACCTGGTACCTTCTTCAGGTCGCAATCTGATTGGCTACATTTCAGATACTCAACAGATGTGCTATTTCTGTGTTGTCCAATATGGTAGCCCCTAGTCACATGTGACTATTGAGCACTTGAAATCAAAAGGCTAGTGCAACTGAAAAACTAAACTTATTTATTTAAAAAAAATATATATATTTTATTGATTTTTTTACCGAGAGGAAGGGAGAGGGATAGAGAGTTAGAAACATCGATGAGAGAGAAACATCGATCAGCTGCCTCCTGCACACCTCCTACTGGGGATGTGCCCACAACCAAGGTATGTGCCCTTGACCGGAATCGAACCTGGGACCTTTCAGTCCGCAGGCTGACGCTCTATCCACTGAGCCAGACCGGTTTCGGCAAAACTAAACTTATTTTATCGTAATTATTTTAATTAACTTAGCCATGTGTAGCTAACAGCTACCATATTGGGCAGAGGTATATTTCGATACATTCTGAGACAGCTCTCTTTTTAAAAAAATTACTGAATACAACTACCCTCAACTGGTAACAGTCAAACTTAAAAAGTTGGAAAAGTAGATAAGTACTGTAAAAGCAGAGAGGAAAAAAAATACAACGTATATCCAATATTAAAGGTTGGTGAGAAGGGAGGCATTGGATATGTTTTAAAGCTCAAGAAAATTCAGAATTTATACAACAATTGTATATATAATATTACCAGTTTTAAATGATTTTCCTTGTTAAATTTACATCCATACATTGTCACTAAATAAAAAAAAGCATGCTAAATTTATAAAATAATAAAAGTAGCATTGTGAAATCCTATAGCATAATGAACATGTGACCAACTAGGAATGGCAAATTCTTCCGTAGTATTTAATTTCCTGTGCTCCAAAGAAAGGAAAGACTCGACAAACTAAAAGGTTACACAAACAAGGACTTATTCTCAATGGTTCTGGCATCTGTCTCTCCCACCAGTGAATTTCTCTTTCCAGGTATGCAATCAGTCCTCATTTCACTTAAGAGATAACAGGTAAAACAGGTTCTAAAACACCCAGGCTTTAAAATTATTTTGCCATAACTGAGTATAAAAATTAAATTTCTCCAAGAAGTAAATGTTTTATGTAATTATGTACTTTAAGTAATTCTTGGCACTCTTATACTCCTAGGATGTGATGTTTGTCCTGTGACTGCAGTTATGTCACTACAAAACAGTAAGAATAGGCTAAAACAAAATAATAAGAATAACCTCCAAAAACACATCAAAATTTCTTAATGAATTAAGAGATTTAGAATTGACAAGAAGAATCAAGCTGTTTTCCTCGGATCCTAAGCACAAGTTAAAACTAATCATACCTAGTACGGCCAGCGTGGCTCAGTGGTTGAGCATCCACCTATGAACCAGGAGGTCAGCTGTTCCATTCCTTGTCAGGTCACATGCCTGGGTGGAAGGTTCATCCACAGTGGGGGGCTTGCAGGAGGCAGCCAATCTGTGGTTCTCTCTCATCATTGATGTTTCTTTTTTTTTTCTTTTCATCATTGATGTTTCTATCTCTCCCTTTCCTTCTTCTCTGAAATCAATTTAAAAAAATAAAAACAAAGAAAAAACTAATTATACCTAAAACTAAATCTCAATTGATGAAGGATGCTAGCATAGTTAAAAGACTTAAGCAAAGGCTAGGTTGAAGTCTTCAGTATAACCATCATTGATGGTTGTGTTGACCATGGGCCTAGGGTTAATGGTGGTTTTCAACTTTGCAGATTCAGAAGTTTAACTTCTCATTCTTCTTATTAATGAGCAAACAAAAATAAGTACCCTGAAACAATTAATTTAGTCACTTGTGTAGAGCACTCTCTAAGTAAAGAGATTAATTTATCAACAGAAGGTGTCTCAAGAATAAAGATTTAAAACAAAGGCGTTAGAAAAGTCATGGCTTAGTGAGAAAAGTGTGTGATTTGGAGTTAGAAAGACTTGAAATGGAATATGAACTCTACCACCACTACCGCTTACATAACTTCTTAACCTCAATAGGATCAGTAAACAGAGAAAAGATTACAACATTGCAGGATTGTTGCAAAAAAGGCATGCTAGATTTATAAATGTTTGCTTATAGAATTTCTTTTAAGATAATATTGCCTGTCATTTTGGTTACAGTTATGCAAGAAAGGAAAGTCAGTTGTATTATCTGGTGGCATAGGAGAAAAAAGCATTTATAAAATGAGATGCTACTGTTTGGCCACTTCATGTGTAGAAACCGTAAGATCATTTTGCATACTTTCGGATTATACTTCTTTCTTAAATATGACCTATTTAGTATGTTTTCAACAAGTTACTTGAGATCATTGTAGTTAGCTTTAATTGTACTCTCGGTAGTTTTTCAAGGAAATGGGGTAGTAAAATATGAGACCTCGATTATATGTCCCTTGGTTTGCACCACCGACTTTATCCTTTTTTCCTGGAGAAAATTTGCTTTCTCTGTGTATCAGTATTTTTCAGTCAAGTCTGATACAGTTAATTCTTATTTGTCAGCATTTGGATTGTTTCTACTGTACTTCTCACATGCTGTTGATAGATATTTTCTTGTTTTATTAGCTGGCTGCAGTGTTACAGCTTTGCTTTCTGCTGGAAATAGGTTTGCTCACTAAGCTCTTTGGAGCCAGGGACATTAGCTCATTCATTTATGCTGGAGACATATTTGTTGGCCCGATGTCCCAGAGCTATCAGATTAACGGTAGAGTTCTTTTTACCTGTTTCAATATTCCCTTGCTATGATTGGAAAGTGAACTTATTTTGTAATTGTACCTTAAGTCTTTTGTGTCCCAAGTACTTTGTGTACATTGTCATTTAATAAATATTTATTTAGCAACTACCGCATGCCAGGCCCTGGTTCCAGCCCTGGATTAGACCCTGGGAATGTAGCAGTGAACAAAAATTCCCTGCCATCAGTTTCCATTTTAATGGGGAGCTGGAGAATAATAAAAAAATTAAGTTAATTGTATGTAAGATGATGATTTATGGTAAGGAGAAAAAAATAAAAAAGAAAGATATGACTCTAAAGGGGTTCACAGTTAAGATAATAAGATACTCCTGAAAAGGTGACTTTTAAGTAAAGACCTGGTGGAAGTAGGAGAGCTAGCCATACAGATCCATAGATGTGAGCATTTCAGACAGAAGGAAGTAGTAAATTCAAAGGCCCTGAGTCAGGAACATACCTCGACGTGATTTAAAAACAAACAAGCAAAACCCAACTTTTTATTGGAAAGAATTTCATATTTATAGAAAAGTTTTTTAAAAATTCTGTATACACTTTGCTTAAGACCTCATTCAAGTTTTGTTAATTGCCAAATAGCAATGTTCTTTAGGTCAAAAATATCTAATCCAGGATCATGCATTGCATCCAGCTCTCATGCTTCTTTAATCTCCTTCGGTTTTTCATTCTGTTCACAATTTTGAAGATTACAAGCCACTCATTTTGTAGAATATCCATCAGTTTGGGTTTGTTTAATGTTGCTTGATGATTAGGCCCAAAATAATGTGGTTTTGGCTACAATTTCACAGAAGTGATATGTTCTTAATGAATTCTATTTGGTGGCATACAGTTTACTTCATTAGGTAGTGTTAACTTCGATTACTTAATTAAAGGTGATGTCTACCAAGTATCTATTATTCCTCCTCTTCCTTTGTAATTAATAAGTATTTTTGTGGGGGGTTACTTTGAGACTATGTAAAATTGTGTTTCTATTCGTACTTTTACCCACTAGTTTAAGTATCCATTGATATTTTTCAGCTAAATTAATTTTTACCAAGATGGTTGACAAATGGTGATATTTTGACTCAAGTATTCCTTCTACATTTATTGACATTTTACTGTAAGAAAGAGAATTAATTAACAAATTCATTTACATCAGGAATTCTTGTTTTATTCAATGGGTTATATTCCATTGCTATCATTATTTATTTTAATACTCAAATTGTCCCAAATTTGCCACTGGGAGCCATTTCAAGCTGGCTTGTATTTGTATGTCCTTTTGACATGTTGCCATCAACCTTTGTGTACTTCTTTACTTTTCAAGAAAACTTTTTATCTTGAAATAATTATAGGTTCATAGGAAGTTGCAAAAATAATACAGAATAGTCCTGTGTACCCTTCCCCCAATTTCTCCCAATGCTATATTTTACATAAATATAGTACATAACCAAAATCAGGATATTGGCATTGATGCACTCTATATGTATAGTTCTATGTCATTTTATCCCCCATGTACCTCCTTAACTTTGGGCACAAGATGCTATAGGTTTTCCTGTTCAGTTCTGGAATTGGCCATTTCTCCAAGGAGCCCTAATTTCTTTTAGTGGAGTATGGTATTTCTTTTTTAAAAAATATATTTTATTGATTTTTTTACAGAGAGGAAGGGAGAGGGAGAGAGTTAGAAACATTGATGAGAGAGGAACATCAATCAGCTGCCTCCTGCACACCCCCCACTGGGGATGTGCCCGCAACCAAGGTACATGCCCTTGGCTAGAATCGAACCTGGGACCCTTGAGTCTGCAGGCCAAAGCTCTATCCACTGAGCCAAACCGGTTAGGGCTAGAGGTGGTATTTCAAAATCACAATCTGGGTGCTAGGTGGGTTCACTGTTGTTGGAGTGTCTGTGCTTAAGACCCACACAGGAACCTACACCTAAATATCTATATCTTTATGTAGTGAAAACCATAAATTTAGACTGATACCTCCAATTTCAGGCCAACACCATGTGTTCATTCTAGCTCCACCCATCCATATTTGTACTTCTTCCAGTAGTAAGAGCTGGCATCTGTTATCATATAGTTACTAATTTGCTCAGTTCCTCCACTTACAGCCAGCTCCCCACCCCATAGAACTGTGATGCTGCTCAGATGTCCCTTCTTGTGAAGGCTGCTACTGAGTTACCTTCCTACTCCATTCCCACTTACTCCTTGTGTAGACCCCCTGTTGAGATTTTAAAACATTTGGAAGGCCAGTGTAGTTGGAGCAAAATGAATGAGAAAGAAAGTAATAGGGGATGAGGGTTGAGAGTTAATTAAGTGGGTAAGGGCTGATCATAAAGAGCCTCATAGGTTATAGCTGGGGATTTCTGCTTTACTCTCAGTGATGTGAAAGCCATCGGAGGTTTTGAACAGAGGAGTGATGGCACATCTCTGCTGCACTGACACTAATCTGAAGGGGAAGGGAAGGGCGAGCTGCAATAGGGAGACATGGTAGCAGGCTTTTGCAGTAATTCAAGTAAAAGGATGGAGTCTTGAACTAGGGTGGTGGTAGCGAGGGGAGTAAAAACTGGTGGAGTTCTGAATTTATTTTGAAGAGAATGCTCGCAGGGTTTGTAGATGCTTGGATTTAGGTTCTTGAGGGAGAGAAAAAGTCAAGGTTGATACTAGAGCTGTTGGCCTGAGTATTTGGAAGGAAGAAATTGCCAGTAACTGAGATGTGGAAGACTGAAGGATGAAGTGGTTACAGTGGAAATGGGTAGGGCACAGTTTTGGACATCAGCATTTGAAATATTTATTAGACATTGAGATAAGCTGGATGGCACATGGGCAAGTGGAGATAAGGTTCTAGAATTCAGGATTTTAGGTATCCAGGATAGAGAGAATGAATTTGGAAGCCATCAGCACTTAGAGACAAGATGAGATTTCTTATGGAATGAGTGGATTTGAAAGAGAAGAGGCCCAAGGACTGGAGAAAACCAGCAAAGACTGAAAAATGGCAAATCATGTGACTGCATTGTCATCAAAGTCAACTGAAGAAAGATTTTCAAGAAGTAGATAGTGAAGGATGGTTCAAAGATGTTTATAGGTCAAGTAAAATGTGGACTGAGAAATAATAATTGGTTTCGCAATGTGGAGGTCATTGGTAGACTTGAAAAGAACAGTTTAGATGGTTTGGTTATGGATGTGGTGGTGGGGAAGGGGAAAAACCGATTGCAGTTAGTTCTAATGAGATAGGAGGAGAAAAAGCTAAAAACAGTATAGATAATCTCTTTCAAGGAATTTCCCTATAAAGGGAAAGGGAGAAATGATATGATAGCTGTATGGGAAGTGGAATCAAAGGGATTTTATTTTTTTAAGGGTAAGAGAAATAACATGCCAATGGCAGTAATCACGTGAGAGAGAGAATAAGAGATGAGGAGATGATGGGTGGCTACGGTAGGGGAACAGAGGAATTGCTGTAGTGTTGTCTTTTAGTAGGCAAGGGGGAGGAGAGATTCAGTGCACAGATGGAGAGATTGGTTGTGGCTAGCACTATAATACAATAGGAGGAAAGAAAGTAGAATATGTGGATACAGATGCAGGAATATAGACAGATTTGGTGATGAGAACTTGTGCACGTTCTTAATGAGATAAGAAGTCAGGACTATAGCTGAGAATGAGATTAGGAGAGGAGATTTTTGAGATTTGAGGAGAATGGGAGAGAAAATGGACCAGGTAAATAGTCTAGTATTGCCAGTCAGCTAAGGGTCACTTGAACATGGTTCTGTGCTTGAGTCAGATTTAGCTTTAGGAGGTTCAAATACTGAGTAGAAAGATAATTGGATTTAACCAGTGATGTGCTTTTTCAGAAGAGTATGATTAAATGAGAAGAACAAGAGTAAGTGCAGGGCAGTGATTATTATGATAGACTGGAATTTAAGTATATAAAGAGTAAAGCAGTCTGGCCACTGTGGCTCAGTGGTTGACTATCGACCCGGGAACCAAGACGTCACTGGTTCATTTCCTGGTCAGGACACATACCCGTGTTGTCTCAGGGCACATGCCCAGGTTGCGGCCTCCATCTCCAGTAAAGGGTGTGCAGGAGGCAGCCGGTGGATGTTTCTCTTTATCCTTCTCCCTTCCTCTCTAAAATCAATAAAAATATATATTTTTAAAAAGAGCGTAACATAGGAGGGGATGGTAAAAGACTGGAAAATGATAAGGTTTGGATTGAAGGTTCCTGGTGAGTCAGGAGATTGTTGGAGTTGAAGTATTAGTGAGAGTGAGCTGCAAAGATAAGAAGGTGAGGATCAATGAGTAGAATGTTTAAAATTGACATTATGCAGGTTGCAGTTACTGGACCACAGGAGTGAGTGTCCATAATATTAGATATTAAGATATCACTGCTCTCTACCTCCTACAAATCATATGTTTCCCCCTCCTTTCTCCAGAGTTCTCAAATAAATGTTGCTTCTGCCCAAAACGTGAATCTTTATTGCGATCTTTATAGGAATTTAAAATAGGCTATGTTTCAGTAGAGATAAAGAGAGCTGTAAATTCTGCATGAAATATTTTTTAAAGTATGAATTTATTAAGGTGTATTCTCTAATACCTTAGATCTTGTCCACTTAGATTTTACTATATTTTTCAAGATTTTTAGGTTGTTTTGAATTTTTGCTCTTGTAAATAATGTTGCTCGAAATGCTTATGTGTTGTATGCAATCTCTCCCAGATTTTAATTGGCTGAAATAAAATTTCAAGCTATATAAAACTGAAGTAAGATTGAAGAGAGTTTTAAAAATTGGTTACAATCTAAGTACATTTATAACAAAAGGAGGTAGCAACTAGTACTTTTCAGACTTACCTTTATTTCATTTGGCTTCATAAACAGTACTTGATTAGTTGCCAGACTAGCACTGTGGTAAAGATATTGAGAATAAAAACTTAAGAAGTAAAATAGTTTTCTTTATGGAACACATTAAATTAGTGAGGAAATGGTTTTTGGCCTCATCTGTTAGTATCAAAGATGTGCTGATAGATTTAGATGTTAAAGTTAAATTTAAAACCCCTTTAAACTCTATATCTCTTTAATTACTTAATCCTTAAATGCAAAGTTTGTATTTAGGTAATATTGAAAATAATGGAAATAATAACCAACATTTATTGAGTGATTGATCTTATTTTAGGGACTCTTTGTAGAAAAAACTGAAATATAACTTCATCACTTGGGGAAAATGATTTTCTACAATTAGGTTCTTGGTGGGTGGAAATCATATGGGCAGACTTCTAGTTATAAAATGAAAGAGAAGGTTCTATTGGCTTATATTTCATTGATTTTTTTACAGAGAGGAAAGGAGAGGGACAGAGAGCTAGAAACATCGATGAGAGAGAAACATCGACCAGCTGCCTCTTGCACACCCCCCACCGGGGATGTGCCCGCAACCAATGTACGTGCCCTTGACCGGAATCGAACCTGGGACCCTTCAGTCCGCAGGCCGACGCTCTATCCCCTGAGCCAAACCGGTTTCGGCTCTATTGGTTTAATTATCGGAACAATTGACTGGAAACTGGTTTGGAGGACTGTTTTTTTGTCATGGAGTGGAAATGTAACCAAGTTGTTTTACCTTCTCTAAACAAAGCACTAGTAAACAAAACTTTGTTTATCTGTTTATTTTACTTTCAAAATTAAAAAAAGGCTGGAACAGCTCTGTTGTCAAAGTGGCTTCCTCCCTCCCCACACACAAAGAGATAATAAGCAAATGTTTTGTGTTGATGTCTGGCATCATCCTTACTTACTAATAGACTTTGCAGTAAAAGCCATTTTTCTTTTTCTTTTTTCCCCTTCTCTTTGGCTCCAAAATTTTCCTTTTAAGTAATCCAGTCTTCTCTGGAGTGCCTCTTTGATGGAGTACAGTATAAACAGACCTTGCCACCAGTGAACTTAGAATATTGATGTTGAAACCACTTGGCTTAAGAAAAAGATACCGGTGAACTATGTCATTATTGTAATATCAAAATACTGAGGCCATGTAACTTTATTAATGTTCTTGTAATAATAGCTTATGCCTTATCAATTTAAATTTTTCTTCCTTTGGAGATTAATGGAGGCATAGGAGAATGTTTTTCACATGAAAGCACCTTTCTTTGATTTGAAAATTTAATTAAGAGCATAAATATGGATATATCCTCCTATCTAATGAAGAGGGGAATATGCTAATTGACCCTCACACCATCACAAAGATGGCGGTGCCCACAGCCAATAAGGAGGGGATATGCTAATTGACTGCCCCATCCTCAAAGATGGTGGTACCCACAGCCACAAGAAGGCAGCGCCCAGTCCCCTCAGCCCCACTGGGGCGGCAGGTGCTCAGCAAGGCCGGGCCCACCCCCAAGTGGGCCTGGCTGCTCTGCGTGCCTGCCTCCAGAGTGCCCCAGTCTCCTCAGCACCCCAGCCGCCTAGCGCCGGCCTGAGACGCAGGCAAGCCTCGGATGGCGGCTGCCCAGCCGTCCAGGGCCGCCTGAGGCTCAGATAACCAGGGCTGGCTGAGGCTTGCGCTGCCGGCAGTGGCAGCAGCAGAGGTGTGATGGGGAGTCGCTTTCTCCTGATTGCCAGGTCGCCTCCCGCCCCTGTGAGAGGGGGCAGGTGGGTTGAGGGGACCCCCCCCCCCCAGTGCATGAATTTTCATGCACTGGGCCTCTAGTCTAAAAATATAAGTGTTTTGGATTTTACATTTTAAACTTTTTAAAATATCAAAATTTATGAAGTATAACTGAATGGTAAAATATACTGTGTGCAGCCCTCGCTGGTTTGGCTCAGTGGATAGAGTGTCAGCCTGTGGACAGAAGGGTCCCAGGTTCGATTCCAGTCAAGAGCACATGCCCGGGTTGTGGGCTCCATCCCCAGTAGGGAGCTTGCAGGAGGCAACCTATCAATGATTCTCTCTCATCATTGGTGTTTCTCTCCTTCTCCCTTCATCTCTGAAATCAATACAAATATATTAAAATATATATAGTATGTGCAATTCTTCTAGAATTAGTAACTTAAAGACCCAAGTTACCTTTCTAAGTTTTGCATGTGATTTTCCCCCTACCCAGATCCCTAAAAGGTCTCTTTATTGCTGTTTTTCCCCCCTGCAATCCTCCAGCTTACTTCTTTACCCTTCCAAGCTCCCATTGGTGTTAGTCGGGTCATTGAGACTAGGGAGATGAATGAAGTATATTGGACCTTTAAGATTTAGGTAGTGTCCTGCGAGTCATTTCCTAATAGCATGATCTTGGGCAAGTCTAAGTCACTTAATCTAAGCCTTACTTTGTTTATTTTTAAAATGAATGTATTTCATCCTGCCCTCCTGAGGATGAGACAGTATATATGATAGTGCTTTAGAAACATGGTTTCCTACACAGCACATCCACTGAGTCATTTGTTTCTTAGTATTTTTCACCCCCACCAAGTTATATGTATACACTTTTTCCTATTTTGATTTTAAATTTAATGCGTTTTAAAAATACGTTTTTATTGATTTCAGAGAGGATGGGAGAGGGAGAGAGAAATAGAAACATCAATGATGAGAGAGAATCATTGATCGGCTGCCTCCTGCATGCCCCACACTTTGGATTGAGCATGCAACCTGGGCATGTACCCTGATGGGGAACCAAACCGTGACTTCCTGGTTCATAGGTCAACACTCAACCACTGAGCCACGCTGATCGGGCAATTTAATGCATTCTTGTAGAAAGTCTGAAAAATATAGAAAACTTAAAGAAAATAGAAATCTGAAAAATGCATCATCCTGTTTTCATATTTTTATGGGAAATTTAGTTTTGAGGCTGAGTTTCCGGAAGGCAAGGATAGTTAGTGTCTTATTTATTTTTGAATTTTCTACTCTTTGCACTAAGCACAAAATTAATGATTGTTGAGTGAATAGCAACTTCCTTAGTCTGGGTGTATTTCTTAAAGTCGAAAGCTTGGTGAAATTTTACTGGGCATTTGAAGAGAGAAAAGAAGACATCTAACCAACAAAAGTAATAGTGGGTGCATATTTTAAAATGACTGTTTCTGTAGGCTAAAAGAACAAAGGAACACATGATAGGGTCAGTCTTAATAGTCTGACAAAGTTAGGAAATCAGTTAAAGGTGTTAGATATTGATCCACTTGGCAGTTTCATATCAAAATGGGTTGACATTTACTCAGCGAGAATAACATATGATAAAATGTAAAGACCTTTTTTTTAAATGCTTGGAAATTGTAACAATTTTCTTTTTCCTTTTTAAATTTTTTGTTAAATAGGATGGCTTAAATTCCTTGGTCCTTGATTTGGATTTTCCTGCTTTGAGGAAAAACAAGAATATAGATAATTTCTTAAATAGATGTAAGTATATTAAACTTCATATTTGATCCCATGACTATACTTTGATGAGAGATTTATGTTTGATTAATATTATTAAAGTCCATAAACTTATTAACTTATTAAACTTAAGTAGTTTTTAGCTTGCCACTTTATTAATATACTTTTATTGATTTAGAGAGGAAGGCAGAAAGAGAGAGAAAAACATCAATGATGAGAGAGAATCATTGATTGGCTGCCTCCTGCACACCCCACACTGAGGATCGAGCCCGAAAGCTGGGCATGTGCCCTGACCGAGAATCGAACTGTGACCTCCTGGTTCGTAGATCGATGCGCAACCACTGAAACACACCAGCTGGGCTAAATACTAATATTCTTTATTTTCAAAGCAAAACTGCAGAACCAATTGTAGCAAATAATATAGGTAGAGTTCAAGATTTTGTATAAATTATTAAGACTAGTGGTTTCAGGACAGGTTATTTATGGCAGTTCCAAGAGAAGTTTTAAATTAATATTAACAACACTAAGACCTTTACATTATCTGGAAGACTTAATGAGCTTTATATTTGCATAAATGTAGACATTTCAATCTAGTTAGTGAAAGATAATGTAATAACAATTATTGCCATATATGTGGTAACTCTTAATATTTGTTGGTATTGATGTTGCCATGAAGGTGTAAATGAAGTTGAATTCCAATTTCTTCTTAATTTTTAAATAACTAATACATATTTTATATCAATAAGCTTTTTAATTTGGAATTGTCAGAGACTGGACTGTTTTCCTAATTCCACAATCTTGTCTATAGTTACCATATCTATAATATGTGATTACTAAAGAAGTAGGCTTCCAAAAATTCATTACTAAGATTAGCCCTGCAAGTAATTTTATAGCAACTTTCTTCCATGACTTAGAATGCACTCAGGACCGCTTGGGTCATCACTGTTTCAGCTGTCATCTAACTTGCCAAGCAACAGAGTCAGAAACAGAATAGCTTAACTGCTACCTTTTGGTAATCAGTAGTGTTTGTTTATATATGTTAATAAACCGTAGTGTTTTGATTCTTTGACGTGAAGTTAATGTATATCTTAGATTTTTAAATAGCAACCTTTAAAAACTGACAGATATAGCTGAAAACTAAGCCAAATTTATTGGAATAAAAATGTGTTTACAAATATGCTGATTATTTTAAAATATTGTTTATAAATATGATTAATATTACAAATATGGTGACCTTTTTATTGTAGATGAGAAAATTGTGAAAAAAATCAGAGGTTTGCAGATGAAGGCAGAAGACTACGAGGTTGTAAAAGTTATTGGAAGAGGTGCTTTTGGCGAAGTCCAATTGGTAAGAAAATATTTGTATTGTTCTTATTATTTTGACCAGATAGTTTGTGAAGCATTATCAGTAGCCCTGGAGTAGGTGTAATTTCTTTGCCCAGCCAGGCCAGAGTTAGCTTTCTGAGGTTAGTCAAGTCATTCCATCTCTGAGAGCCTCAGTGTGCTCATCTATAAAAGGAGGCAATTCTCCTATATAATAAAAGCCTAATATGCAAATTGTTGGACCGGGAGTTCAACTGCTTGCTATGATGTGTGCTGACCACCAGGGGGTGGTGCGGAACATGGCTGGCGTCGGCAATGTGGCGCTGACAGTGGGCGGCAGTGGAGGCGCTGCCGGCCCCGATGGGCCCTGATGAGAGCGGGACCGTGGCAGGATGGTGGAGTAGGTGAGCGGGTGGTGCCAGGCCAACGCGGGTGCGAGCGGGGGCCTGATCGCCCCGCCCATTGCCCCACAGACAGCGACCAGCAGTGGGGGGTGGGGCCGCCGCCTGGCTCCCAGGCCCTGAAGGAGCTGGGTCAGGGGCTTGGCCCTGACCAATGGTCCCACAGGTGGGATGGTGGAGCAGGTGAGGGGGTGGCACCAGGCCACGGCGCAGCTGTGAGGCTGGGGGCACGAGCTGGGGTGCGAGCCTGCGGGCGCGAGCTGGGCCACGCCGAGGGACCTCACCCGTGTACGAATTCGTGCACTGGGCCTCTAGTTGTGCTATAAACACCGGGTCTCTTACTAGCTCTGAAACAATGAGATTTAGAATAAGGCTTCACACATGATCTCCTAGTGAATATTCCTGTGTTTTATTTAGTATGTTCAGATTAATAGCATCTCTGCTTAATTAACTAAGGTTTATTTAGATATATGAGAAGCCCAGCAAAGACTCTTTAATAACTGAAATTCATCTTTACAAGGCAAAGTGGTACCAACTAGAAATATTGTAATGTTTGTAATAAGTATTTCATTTATAGTATTAAATGAGGAACTATAATAATATTCCTGTTTCCATCACCTGTGTATGAAACTCCTCTGTGTCCTTACAGTTTAATTGTGGAGTCAAATTTTGTATTTCACTCAATAGTGTTTTATTCTTTTTGACTGAGCACTGAGAAAAGTCTGACATACATGAGGATGATAAGGAGAAATGTTAATAAGCATATGTTTATACTAATTTAATAGCTGTATTCTAATGAGGCTGATGAAAGCATGAATGGTACCTTGGACAGAGATCCCCAGGGACAGGTTCTAGGGTTCTCTACTCTCTTATTAAATATTTTATTAATACATTTTGTGGAGGTAGTGATGGAATGTTGAATCTTTTTGCAAATGAGCTAAACCTGAAATAATTTTAGATGATGAGCCCCAATCCAGAAATCATTAGTTGGGAAGATAATTGGCTAGATAGAAGTGAAATTTAACCAGAGTAATGACCTATAGTGGGATGTGAAGAACTCAGGAATAGATTGGTTAATAGTAATTATGGATAAAAGAACAATTTTCCTTGAATGTTCAAATACAGTCACATTCTGAGGTACTGCAGGTTAGGGCTTCAAAATATGACCTTGGTGGTGGTGGTAGGGAAAGAACAATACATAACTCATCCCATAAAAGTGTATAGATACTAGAGGCCTGGTGCATGAAATTCGTGCACGGGTAGGGTCCCAAGGCCTGGCTGGCGATCAGGGCCAATTGGGGCCTTCCGGCTGCCGGCCAGGGCCTTCCTTCGTTCCGTGCCACCTCCTGGTGGTCAGTGCATGTCATAGCGAGCAAACTCCCAGTCTCCCAGTGGAACTTGTGAGGGGACACTTTGCATATTAGCCTTTTATATATATAGATGTTGGGATGACATCACCCTTTGACCACAATATGAATGGCTTGCTTTTTTTTTTTTTTTTTTTTACTAATTTATCTTGGATATAACCCTGGTTTGGCTCAGTGGATAGAGTGTCGGCCTGTGGACTGAAAGGTCACAGGTTTGATTCCGGTCAAGGGCACATGCCCGGGTTACGGTTCAATCCCCAGGTGTGCAGGAGGCAGCCAATCAGTGATTCTCTATCATCATTGATGTTTCTCTCTCTCCCTCTCCCTTCCTCTCTGAAATCAGTAAAAGTATATTTAAAAATAAGAAATACATATTAGCTGTAGAAAATACAAATCACACAGAATTCCATCAGTTGAGATGAAACTACTGCTAACTTTTTTTTTTTTAATATATTTTTATTGATTTCAGAGAGGAAGGGAGAGGGAGAGAGAGAAACATCAGTGATGAGAGAATCATGGATTGGCTGCCTCCTACATGCCCCCCACTGGGGATTGAGTCCACAACCTGGGCATGTGCCCTTGACCAATCGAACCTGGGACCCTTCAGTCCACAGGCAGACGCTCTGTCCACTGAGCCAAACCAGCTAGGACTACTGTTAACTCTTGGCCCTTGCTCTAGCTGGTTTGGCTCAGTGGATAGAGCATCGGCCTGTGGACTGAAGGGTCCCAGGTTCGATTCCAGTCAAGGGCACATGCCTGGGTTACAAGCTCGATCCCCAGCGTGGTTCATAGGTCGATGCTCAACCACTGAGCTACGCTGGCTGGGCAGTCGTTATATTCTTCATCTCATATTATCTTTGCAACTTTTCTATGAGATTCTTATATAGATAAATTGAGTTAATTTGTCAGATAGTTCATAAATAGCTAGGACTTTTGCCCAGGTTTGTTGAAATGTAAAGCAGCAATGCTTCTAGACAGTACTCTATAGAGTGTGATCATGAATAGCTACTACATCTGTTTATCCATCCATGTTGAATAGAAGAAGAAAGGGGAATGTACAGAGAGTCTGAGGGAGATTATAAGAATCATTCAGAAAGGAACATCTTCAGAAGGATATCAGTAGAAAGCAGCTTTCCGCCCTAACCGGTTTGGCTCAGTGGATAGAGTGTCAGCCTGCAGACTCCAGGGTCCCAGGTTTGATTCCGGTCAAGGGCATGTACATTGGTTGCGGGCACATCCCCAGTAGGGAGTGTGCAGGAGGCAGCTGATTCATGTTTCTCTCTCATGGATATTTCTAGCTATCTGTCCCTCTCCTTTCCTCTCTGTAAAAATATCAATAAAATATATTTTAAAAAAATAAAAAAGAAAGCAGCTTTCCTAAAGTGACAGTGCTTTATTGTAGTACTTGTTAATACTATTGCTAATGAATTTCAAAGGTGGACGTTTGGCATGAATACAACTATTGCTTCTTAATGTTTGTTCTGTAGTTCAAGTGAAAGACTCTAAGCTGATGGTTCCTGACTACTGTGCCATGAGCCACTTAGGTTCCTATCACAGTGTTTAAATGGAATTCAGGCCTCATTAACTACAGCATCTACCCCAAATAGCCTTTATTTATTAAAAGTTTTATAGACCTTATGTAGATATACATATAGATATGGTTTGGTTGAATTTGTTGGACAATTCAGCGTTATGCCAATCACTAGTCATCCCTACATATGAAAGTTTGTATTTTGTTCCTAAAGGAACTTATGGAACAGACATGTACTCAACTAATATTAGTTTATTATAAGTACTATGGAAGCACAGAGAGGGGAATAGTTTTGTATAATCACCAAAACTAAGGTCAGTAAGCATTTTTCTCAGGTTTAGAAAATTATCTTATGCCTGTGTTGTGTTACTTTTTGTTTATTTGAATAAAATGCCCTTTTTCTTTTAGTTTTGTTTTTGTTTGTTGTTTAGTTAATCCTATATAATAAAAGGATAATATGCAAATCGACCAAACGTCAGAACAGCCGGTCACTATGTGTGCACTGACCACCAGGGGAGAGACGCTCAATGTAGGAACTGCCCCCTGGTGGTCAGTGCACTACCACAGGGGTAGCGCTGCTCAGCCAGAAGCCAGCAGGCTCACAGCTGGCGAGCATAGCAGCAGTGGCAGGAGCCTCTCCCGCCTCTGTGGCAGCGCTAAGGATGTCCGACTGCCGGCTTAAGCCCACTCCCCAAGGGCTCCCAGACTGCAAGATGGCGCAGGCTGGGCTGAGGTACTCCTCCCTCCCCGCCCCCCCCACCTAGTGCACAACTTTCGTGCACCAGGCCTCTAGTTCACCTATAAAAGATTAAACATACCAACAGTTAACTATTTTTTAAATTAAATATTATTGAAAGTATTACATATGTTCCCCTTTTTCCCCCATTGACTCCTTCTAGCCCACCCACACACCCGCCCCAAGCCTTCACTACCCTATTTCTGTGTCCATGGGTTATTCATATATGCCTACAATTCTTTGGTTGATCTCTTCCTACCCATCTACCCTCCCCCGCCTTTCGTCTGAGATTCAGTCATCTGTTCTATGCTTCTGTCTCTGGATCTATTTTGTTCCTCAGTTTATTTTGTTCATTAGATTCCACATATAAGTGAGATCATGTGATACTTGTCTTTCTCTGATTGGCTTATTTTGCTTAGCATAATGCTCTTCAGGCCCCTCCATGTTGTGTTAAAGGGTAAGGGATCCTTCTTTTTTACTGCTGCATAGTATTCCATGGGATAAATGTACCACAGCTTTTTTATCCACTCATCTACTGATGGCCACTTGGGCTGTTTCCAGATCTTAGCGATTGTAAATTGTGCTGCTATGAACATAGGGGTGCATACCTTCTTTCTGATTGGTGTTTCGGTTTCTTAGGATATATTCCTAGAAGTGGGTCACTGGGTCAAATGGCAGTTCCATATTTAATTTTTTTGAGGAAACTCCATACTGTTTTCCATAATGGCTGCACCAGTCTGCATTCCTACCAGCAGTGCACTAGAGTTCCCTTTTCTCTACATTTTTGCTAGCACTTGTCATTTGTTGACTTGTTGATGGTAGCCATTCTAGTGGGTGTGAGGTGATACTTCATTGTCATTTTAATTTGCATTTCTCTGATAATCAGTGACTTTGAGCATTTTTTCATAAATCTCTTGGCCATCTGCATATCCACTTTGGAGAAGTGTCTGTTTAGGTCCTTTGCTCATTTTTTTTTTTTTTTTATGTGCCTCAGTCATGAAACAGCTCTGGCCACCGACACAGGCATCAAGCTAGGATGAACTAGGCACTGTACATCTGCTTTGTCCCTGATTGATATAAAAGAGCAACAGCACCAATCACGTGTCTCCTTGCCCATTGCCAGGGGGTCCTTTGCCCATTTTTAAACTGGATTGTTTGTCTTCCTTTTGTTAAGTTGTATGAGTTCCTTATATATTTTGGATATTAACCCTTTATCAGATGTATTATTGCAAAATATGTTCTCCCATTCAGTGGGCTCTCTTTTCATTTTGTTGATGGTTTCTTTTGCTGATTAGAAGCTTTTTATTTTAAACTATTTCTTACCAGCTGACAAATATCTTTTAGTTTCTGTTCATAACTGTATCTTACAGCAGAATTCTTAAAACTCTTTTATGGTCTGAGTCAAGCATAAATAATATTACAGCATAAATTAATTGATTGACTCATCATGTTATATGGAATGTTTTTTCTAATGAAGTTAGGAAACACTCAAAATTTAATTTGTTCTTAGATTAAGTGAAGGGTTGAAGAGTGGCATAAATGTGGAAGAGGGAGTACCTTAGCAACCTTTTTAACATCACTTTAAATATTTTTTAAAACAACATATAACAGCAGTGCTGGAATGAGCATTTGCTTTGACATAATTTGCTAATTCAACATAAATCAATTAAACATCTGGTCTATCTGCTGTGGAAGGTATTTCTAGTTTTAAGGCTAGGATCCTTTATCCCTTAATCTACCTACCCATGTTTTCATATTGCTTTCCCATGCGTTTATTTTCAGCACTCTATAAATGTTATAACACTAAATCAAAGGAATTGTTATTCCAGTTTAATAAGTTAATATAGAAGATGAATGTAATCTTTGATTCTCATCATAATTTATTTAGCTCTTTGCATGTATGAGACAGTTCTTTTCATGTACAGTTACAGTGTATCAAAGTACTTAAATGATAAGTGATATAACCTTTATACTTGTAATTTGATTAGGTACTTTTCATTCTGGGGCTGTATTTTCTTCATAGCCATATCAAAGTTTTGTTTACTTCTTATATAAGGTACTGAGGGGATATTAAAATTTCCAGTTGAAATCATGGATTTGTCTTTTTTTTTTCTTTAATTCTGTCAATTTTTGCTTCATGAATTTTCAAGCTCATTTATTAGATGCATACATTTTTAGAATTTTTATGTCTTCCTAATATGTTATACTCCTTTTCTCTGAATTACCCTTTTATTCTCTTTGTTTTGAAGTCTACTTTGTGAGTTACTAATATTGCTCTGTCCACTTCCTTTCTTTTTTTATATATACACTGAGTGGCCAGATTATTATGATCTCTGAACGCATAATAATCTGGCTACTCAGTGTATATCCTATATAATAAAAGGCTAATATGCAAATTGTCCCCTCGACCAGGAGTTCGACCAGCAGGCAGGCCGGCCAACCGCCCATGTTCCCTCCCCCTGGCCAGGCTGGCCAGACCCCACCCATGCACGAATTCATGCACCGGGCCTCTAATATATATACATATATACTAGAGTCCCGTTGCAGGAAGATTCCTGCAAGAATAGGGCTTCCTCGGGCCTATTCATGCAAGAATAGGGCTTCCTGCGGCCAGAGCGAAGCACTTGGAGGGTGGGGGGGTGGTCCCTCAGCCTGGCCTGTGCCCTTTTGCAGTCCAGGGAGCGGGCCTAAGCCTGCAGTCGGACATCCTTAGCGCTGCTGTGGAGGCCGGAGAGGCTCCCGCCACCGCCGCTGCAGTTGCCAGCTGTGAGCCTGGCTTCTGGCTGAGCGTCGCTCTCCCTGTGGGAGTGCACTGACCACCAGGGGGCAGCTCTTGGATTGAGTGGGATTGGGCCGAAACGAGCTCTCCGACATCCTCCGAGGGGTCCCGGATTGCGAGAGGGTGCAGGCAGGCCAGGCCTAGGGACCCCACCGGTGTACAATTGCCATGTCAGGGAGGGACGCAGGAGGTTGGCCAGCCGGGGAGCGACCACGGGAGGGCTCCAGGACGTGACCGGCCCATCTCTCAGTCCCGATCAGCCGGACCCTATTAGCAAGCCAACCTACCAGTCAGAGTGTCTGCCCCCTGGTGGTCAGTGCATGTCATAGCAAGCAGTTGAGCTGCCTTAGCATATCATTAGCATATTATGCTTTGATTGGTTGAACAGACGACTGCACACGTAGCATATTAGGCTTTTATTATATAGGATTTTTTAGTGATTTCAGAGAGGCAGGGAGAGGGAGAGAGAGAATCATCGATCGGCTGCCCCATGCACACCCCCTATTGGGGATTGAGCCCGCAACCCAGGCATGTGCCCTTAACCGGAATTGAACCTTGGGACCCTTCAGTCTGCAGGCCAACACTCTATCCACTGAGCCAAACCAGCTAGGGCTCTGTCTACTTTCTTACCTTACTGTTTGCATGGTATATCTTTTTCCATCCTTTCATTTTCAACCTATTTGGTCTTATATTTAAAATATATAAAGTTAGGTTTTGCTTTTTAATTAATTCTTATAATTTTTGCCTATGAATTGGAGTGTTTAGTCCATTTATATTGACACATATTTTAGATGGTTTAAAATGGTCTTGCAAGCCCCCGAATCTTTGTTTATTTTCAGGTATTCATCTTTCTCTTTATTCTTCAGATTGATTTGTGTTCACTGGTTCCTTCCATCTCCATTCTCTGTTTAGCCCTTCCAATGAATTTTCCATTTTAGTTTTTTTCAGTTATAGGATTTCCAGCTGGTTCTTTTTTGTAGTTTACATTTCTCTGTGGATATTTCCTTTTGTTCATTCAAGGCTATTTTTAAATTTTTTAAGTATTTGCTAGCTAAGTCCAACATCTATTGGGCTTTTCTATTAACTGCTTTTTTTTTTTTTTTTTTTTTGAGGATGAATCATATTTTCCTTTTTGCCTATCAAGTAATTTTTAAACTTATATACTGGTCCTCGTTGATATGTGATGGAGACTCTGGATTTTTTTTTCTTTGATGTTTATTTTTATTCTAACAAGCTGTCCAGTTGCTGATCACCCTTACCTTGTGCAGGTGTAGTTTTATACTTTATAAATGTAGATGAGTGAAAAGACCAAGTTGTTTCCCAAATTCCTTTCATTGGCAGGAGTGAACCTCTCAACTCTAATCCCCTTTTGTTCTTCAGGGCACGGTGTTATTAAGCTTTGTTAGGGGGGTCTGGAGTAGGCCTTGGGTGAGAGCATGGCTTTTTCTCCTAATCGTACCTGGATGTCCAGAAAATTGGCAAGGTTTCTCCACTCTGTGACTGGAAATCAAATGTCCCTCCAAAGCTAGTGTCTCTGTTCTGCTATCAACCCCATAGCAGAACAGAGACCTTGGGTACTTTCTCTTTGGATAGTTCAGCCCTTAGCCAAGGACTGACATGGTATTCCTAGGGACCTCCCTCTCCATAACTCTTCACTTTCCTGTTTTCTTGTTAGCATAACCCATGTGCCTCACCTGTCTTGAACTCTGATCTCTGCTTCCTCAACTCAGCAGGACCACTGTGCTTAGCTTAGGTGATCACTTGAATGCTGGTTGAGATAGTATTTGGGTAATTATGGTGTTGACTTGGTGAATTTCTCTTCTCTCAGGAATTATAGTCTTGTGCTGCCTATTTGACAAAGTCTGAAAGCAGTTGATTCACATGTTTTGCCGTTTGGATGGTTGTTTACAGTGGGAAAGCTAGCAGGTACTAGTTACTCTACCCTGGACAGAAGTGCGTGGTTCTAAGTGATAACATATTTGTATTTATTGTTTCATGCTAAAACCTGTCTATCTCTTTCATCAGTGATATGTTCAGGTCCATTCAACCAATAACATTTCTTATGTGGGTTGAGGGGGTTCTCTTTACTAAAGAGGTACAGCATTGTATGATTTTCTAAAGTTTTACTGCATGTTATAAAGTACCAGATCTATAAAGTATCATGTCTTTGCTAGGGAGGACATGAGCATTCCTTTGGTTGACCTTATTTTAATCAATATAATAAAAATATTGATTCTCTATGTGGATAGTACTTAATGAAAAATACCTAGAAATATTACCTGTTATTTTCTTACAACTGGAAATTATTTATAGTTTGGCCAATTTTCAAATACAAAAATTTTCCCCAGACATTTATTTATTCATCAAATATTTAGTGAGTGTCTCTATTCTGTTATTAACCCATAGCAGTCACTCTCTGGTAAATCTTTGGTACTTTCTGGAAATGTTTCCTGTTGATTATTTTCTTATAACTGGAAATTTATAGTTTGGCCAGCAATACAATATAATTTTTTTCACAGACATTACTTTATTCATTAAATATTTAGTGTCTATTTTAATTGCTAGTGATGACATTGTACTTGGCACTAAGAGTACAATGGAGAATAAAACAGGCATGAATAATCTTTACCTTCATTGAGCTTACATTCTAATGGGAGACAGACAATAAATACAAGGAAACAACATCAAAAAAATATTGTTAAGTATGGTATCTGCTAGGAAGG
Organism: Cnephaeus nilssonii; assembly: GCF_951640355.1. NCBI lineage: Eukaryota > Metazoa > Chordata > Mammalia > Chiroptera > Vespertilionidae > Cnephaeus > Cnephaeus nilssonii. Next base: position 2,653,236 of record NC_137086.1, on the reverse strand, counting down.
AAACATGTAGAGTTCTAGGGTAGGGAACAGTGAATTCCTACTTTGGATAGGGTGGTCACCCATTTGAGGGGTTTATGTTTCAGCTGAGTGAAGAAGGGCACATGTGGGAGGCAACCAGTCGACATGTCTCTCTCACATCAATGTCTCTGTCTCTCTCTTTCCCTCTCTCGTCCTCCCCCCTTCTACTCTCTCTAAAAATCAATGGGAAAAATATCCTCAGGTGAGGAGTAACAAAAAAAAGTTATGTTTTTACTTTTTATTAGTTAGCTAAGGATCATTTTGTTTTTTAACTAAAGTCTCTTAATAATAGCATTATAATGATTGGTTCACCTTTCTCATAAAATTAAAATATTAATGTTTGTGTTTTAAAAATCAATAGGTTCGTCATAAAGCATCACAGAAGGTTTATGCTATGAAGCTTCTTAGTAAGTTTGAAATGATAAAAAGATCAGATTCTGCTTTTTTCTGGGAAGAAAGAGATATTATGGCCTTTGCCAACAGTCCCTGGGTGGTTCAGGTAAGCATACTAACTTTTATAAGTTTATTTCCTTCTTTTATAAGTGCTTATCATTCTTAATTATTGATTTTGTGTGCTAAATATCCTACATCTCTTATACATACTGACAATGCAGTTATTTTTTAATAAAATCTGATTTAATACACTTGTTTAATGTTTCTAAATAGTATGACATATAATACATTTGTGTATGGAAGCAAGTATTACTTGCAACTTTATATTTTTTAATTCTTTTATAAAGAATTGTGTTGGGTTGGTTAAAAGTATGCCTATTCTTTGTTCAGATTTATGTAGTAAAAACAATAGTCGGACTATCTTAAAAGAAAAAAAAGACTTAATGCAATGAGGATTTTGAAAATTCTGTTTCTACAGTCCTTTATACACTGAGTGGCCAGATGATGATGATCTCTGAACACATAATAATCTGACCACTCAGTGTATATCCTATAGAATAAAAGGCTAATATGTAAATTGTCCCCTCGACCAGGAGTTCGACCAGCAGGCAGGCAGGCCGGCCAACCGCCCATGTTCCCTCCCCCTGGCCAGGCTGGCCAGACCCCTCCCATGCATGAATTCATGCACTGGGCCTCTAATATATATATATGCACACACACACACACTGAGTGGCCAGATTATTATGCGTTCAGAGACCATAATAATCTGGCCACTCAGGGTATATTACCTATAATGTAAGACAGTCTTGAGGTTCCTAATTCAGCCTCATATTTGACTCTTTAGTAAGGAACTAATGTTCTATTTTATCTTCTTTTCAATTATATTCCTCACCAACTTTGTCTAAAGATTTTTTATACTAATACCTAATTTTACAAACATTTTGAACAAATGTCATGAGTAAGATTAGGTATATACCAATGCATGTACAGAATGCTTAAATGATCTGGGAGTTTGATATCTTGCTTATGAAAGGCAATTTGGATGTTAAAAAAAATTGCCACATTGATGAATATATAATTTAAAAATTGCTTTTTGTTATGCTTATTGCTTTTTTTATTATGTTGATCCTCAACCCTTCTCCTCCTTTATTTTTTTATTATATTCAGTGAATAGAAATTCTGGTAATGTGCAGCTAAAACTGATATATGATTATAGCAAGTCATATATCATGGTAATTTACCTGATTAAGGAATAATTGTAATAAATTATTCCATTTTTAACTTTAAATTGCTTTCATAGTATCAGAGTCATTGACATTTCTAGTTTATAATTTTGTAAATTGATATCTTTAATCTTTCATTCTGCTAAATGGACCTTTATAAAATGTTCATTGGTATTGTGTGCTTGTGGCTATTGGAATGTCAGTGCTCCCAGGCATTCTCAGTGGACTGAGTCTGTGTACACACCCACACACACCTCTATTTTTTTCTATGTCCACTGTAGATATTGAAAATTAGAAGTTCACATTGATACTTCTTAATCTAACTCCATAGGGTTCATTTTAGTTTTATTCCTCTCTGTATTTGTGACTTTTTTCTCCAATTGTGGGAAATGAGGCTTCGATTACCTTTAGTACATTTAAATAGTTGATCAGTCCACCTGGTGCAACCTGCATAACCAGTGTCTGTCTTTGCTGCCCTGATCTCCTCCTCCATGAACCCCCACCCTCTTTTCTCTACTTGGGCTCTGATTCTTCCTTCCTGGATATCTCGTCCCTTCTCATCCCTTTTAGGCTCTGATATCCCATGTCAGACTGCCCCTCTGCCTGGATGTCCTCATCACCCTGCTTGGGCCTTAATACCCATGGCAGCCATCCTCTGGCAGGAGCCTTCCTCCTTACACTGTAGAGCTCTGATACCTATGTGCAGCTCATCTTTCTACTGCTTTAATAGCATGTTTTGATGAATAGAAATGTGTAACTCTTATGTAGTACAATTTAATAAAAGTTTTATTATGAATACCTTCTGGTGCTTAATTTAAGAATTTTTTTACTACCTTGATGATATCTTACCTTAAACTTGATGAAGATAATCTGTTATGTTATCTTTTTTTAAAAATTTTTTTATTGATTTCAAAGAGAAAGAGAGAGAGAGAGAGCGAGAGAGAGCGAGAGAATCATTGATTGGCAGCCTTTTGCATGCCTCCCCACTGGGGACCGAGCTCGCAACCCAGGCATGTGCCCTTGACCGGAATCGAACCCAGGACCCTTCGGTCCACAGGCCAACACTCTATCCACTGAACCAAACCAGCTAGGGCTATGTTATCTTTTTGACTTTTTATTTTTGTCTGTGATCACAGCAGGATTGATTTTTTTAAAAAATAGGGTGTTACATAAGAATTATGGTGTGTGTTTTTTTTGTTTTTTTGTTTTGTTTTTAAGAGAGTGGAAGAGAGAAGGAAAGACAGAGAGAAACATCAATGTGAGAGAAACACATCCATGGGTTGCCTCCTGCACAAGCCCTGACCAGGGCCCAGGCCAGGGAGGAGCCTGCAACTGAGGTACATGCCCTTGATCAGAATCGAACCCAGGACCCTTGGGTCCATAGGCTGACACTCTATCCACTGAGCCAAACCGGGTAGGGCAAGGATTATGTTTTTATTTGTTTCCTTGTGGATATCTAGTTGTTTCAACATCACATTGGAAAAAAAAAAAAAAAACAACTTTCCTTTTCCTATTGGTATAGTTTGCCTCCTTTTGTAATACAATTGTCCATGTATGCATGGTCTGTATTGGGGTTTTCTGTTCCATTTAGTTGTTTTATTTGTCTATTCTTGCCACCAAGTACCACAGCGTTTTAATTAGTTCTGTTTAAATTGCTTGATATTGATTGAGCATTTTAGATCTATGGGTTTAGAGATTTCATAAAATTTGGAAAAATTTTGGCCATTATTTCTTCAAGTATTTTTTTTCTGTCTCAGCTCCTATCTCATAACTCTCAGCCTCTTTCTCAGACTTGAGTTACACGTATATCATCCGCTTGGTGTTGTCCTGATAGTCTCTTTATTTGTTGTTGTTTTTTTCCTAGTCTTTTGTAGTTGTTGCTCTGGTGTGCCTCATTTTGTATTATTTTTTGTGCTATGTCTTTAAGTTTGCTTATCTTTTCTGCTACAGTGTTCATTCTAACTTTAATCCCATCCTACTTGGTTCTTCATTTAGCAAAATTGTTATTGAGATTTTTCCATGATGCAGTATATCAATAATTTATTCCTTTTTAATGCTAAATAGTATTCCATTACATGATATATGATAATTTGTTTATCTATTCATCTGTTCAAGGACATTTGAGTTGTTTCCAATTTTTGTCCCTTGTGTATAAAGCTGCATTATTAAGTTATTTGCAGATCAACTCGTATAATTCAGTGATGTTTTTTAGGAAATTTACAGTTGTACACCCATCACTGAAATCTGATTTTAAAACATTTTTACTATCTCCAAATGATAACTTGTACCCATGTGGAGTTATTTCCCATTTCCTCCCAGCCCCAGGCAACCACTAATGTGCTTACTGTCTCTATAGATTTGCCTTTTCTGGCCATTTCAGGTCAATGGAATCATACAGTAGTTGTCTTTTGGATCTGGTCTGTTTCCCTTTGCATACTGTTTTGAAGTCCATGCATATTGTAGTATGTATTGTACTTCATTTCTTTTTAGTGCTAAATAATATTCCATTGTATGGTGTGGAATAGTAAAGGATTTATTCTCTTTGTCCCCAGTTCCTGATACACAGAACTTTTAAAACTGCTTGAATTTCCAGAGTGATAAGAGTATCTTTGTTATGTTAATGAGGCAACTCCTGGTAGCCTTTTGATAGCTTTGAGGCGTGGATTGGTCACCAGAAAGCACAAGCTGCTCAACCTCCAGGGAGGGGAAGATAGTTGAAGATTGAGTTTAATCACATGGGCAGTGACTTATTTAATGATGCCTATGTAATGAGACCCTAATTAAAATTCTGGGCAGTGGCACTCAGTGGAGCTTCCTGATTGGTTAACACATTGATGTGCAGAGTTGATGCACCCTGATTCCACAAGGAAAAGGCCCAGAAGCTGTGTGCTGTCTCCCAGACTTCACCCTATGTGCACCCGTTATAATAAACTGTAATCATAAGCATGTGCTTCCCTGAGTTCTGTGAGTCATCCTGGTGAATTATTGAACCGTAGGGGGTCATGAAATTCCTGAGTCTTTAGTCAGAAATGCAGGCCTGGGGACTCTGGAAGTATGACTAATGTTTGAAGTGAGGGCAGTCTTGTAGAGGACTGAGCTCTTGTGGGATCTGATGCTAAACCTAGGTGTTTAGCATCAGAATTGTATTGCAATATACCTGGTTGGATGGAAACACAGTATATGCCTAATACTCAGTTTTGTTTGTCCATTTACTGATTGATGGACATTTGAATTGTTTCAACTTTGGGGCTGTTATAAATAGTGAACATTTGCATACAAGTCTTTTATTTTATTTGTCTAGACAGAGCATAAAAACGGCAAGATGAAGCATATCAGGGTTTTAAAAAAATGACTAAAAGAAAACTCAGAGAGAATATCAGTTACCCATAGGACAACACCAAACAGATTATATATGTGTAACTACAATCTGAGAAAGGGGCTGGGGCAGGAGCTGAGAGAGAAAAAAATACTTGAAGAAATGGCCAAAAGTTTTCCAAATTTGATGAAATCTATAAACCTATAGATCTAAGAACCTCAATCAATATCAAGCAAGTTAAACAGAACTAATAAAAACTGAAAGATGAAACAGAGGCCGGAGAACCTGGATACCAGGACACAGGCTTTATTGGAGAGAAGACCCCTGCCGGCTCCCTTCCAGAGGAGAAAGAGGGCGTTCCAGGGTGAAGGCGCCTTTTGAGGGGAGGCAAGGAGGGGACGGGGCTTAGGGCACTCAGCACACGCTGATTGGTGGTTTCATGTAAGGCACATGATTAGGCACCTAGGGACTTAGGAATCGGGGGCTTAGGGTATTTGGCAGGTGCTGATTGATGGTTCAATGTACAGTCCATATAAGGTGTTCAGGAATGTTCGGGCTGCAGGTGGAGTTTACGTCATACTCCGTCCATCAGTTGGGGGAAGGGAGGATCTATCAAAAACACTGGTACTTGGTGGCAAGAATTAAAACAACAACAATTACATGGAATAGAAAACCCCAATATAGATTCATGCAAATATGGGCAATTTTGTTGTTTCTTGAATTGCTTTATCTGTATGTCATGGTATTGGTTTTTCTAAAATGTTAATTTCTTGGTTTTGTTCTCTTTGTGGAAACCTTTTCTGTTTGCAGTTGCTTGCTTCTGGGTGGAGTGGGACATGTTTTAGGACGGAATATGGGTAGCTTTCCTTCTGAATTTGTGATTTCTCTATCTCCTTGGGAGTGAGTAGCAACCTAGCTTGGTATATTATTTCTCTGGTCCCAATATCACTATTTTTAGTGTGGATGCAGGTAGCACTGCCACTTGCTGCTTGTTATGAGCAAGAAGATAGAGAAGGGAAGAGAGGAGAAGGACCTGTTCCAAATGTGGCTACCAACTGCTCCCTCTTCCAGTGGTATGGGGCTTACTCCCTCTTCTTGTGGCCATTGAATCTGGTATCTTTCAGGTTGTTCTAAACTGCTCCTACCTCCTCAGCTCCCTTTGTGAGTTATGTGCAATAATTTGTTTTTTGTCTTATTTTTTTTCTCTTTTAAAATATTTCTATTTAAATAGATTCCTATATTCTCCAAGAGGGAAAAATGATATATTTATACATATTTTGTTAGTAAGTATGAAGAAGATACTCATATCAAAGTTTTGTCTGCTAACTATTTTTCCCTTAAAGATGTCCAAATCTAAAATCAAACATTTCATAAAATTCAAGTTGGTTTTGGATATAAAGTAATTTGTCTTTTTTCAATAGTAAAAACAGTTTTGGGGTTTTGTTCTGTTTATGGTTTGAGTTTTCTTCTTAAAAATTCTTTTTCTTCCCATTTTATTTTTCAGCTCTTTTGTGCCTTTCAAGATGATAAATATCTGTACATGGTAATGGAGTACATGCCTGGTGGAGACCTTGTAAACCTTATGAGTAACTATGATGTACCTGAAAAATGGGCCAAATTTTATACTGCTGAAGTTGTTCTCGCTCTGGATGCCATACACTCCATGGGCTTAATTCACAGAGATGTAAAACCTGACAACATGCTTTTGGATAAACATGGACATCTAAAATTAGCAGATTTTGGCACATGTATGAAGATGGATGAAGTAAGTTATAAGCAAGTAAAAAATGCTGGGTTATTGTTTTTTTAGAAACAAAAATAAAAGAAACATTTCAAATTTGGATTTTATAGTTTTAAACAAAGATAAATTTAGTTTTACTTACTGTGTATGACTCAATGCATTTGTCCTCTCTCCTGCCAAAGCTATGTCAGCAGTGAAGTTCTGTTGGTAGCAGTTTATATCACTTATATGAATAATAAATGAATTAGTTGCATTTATATGTGGGTGTTTTTACACACATCTTTTTCTCTTTATCTCTGCTATTTACCCAGACAGGCATGGTGCATTGTGATACGGCAGTTGGAACACCTGATTATATATCACCCGAGGTTCTGAAATCACAAGGGGGTGATGGTTACTATGGGCGAGAATGTGATTGGTGGTCTGTGGGTGTTTTCCTTTTTGAGATGCTGGTGGGTAAGTAAATATTTAACATGCTTTTTCAAATCTTACAACACTTAGTTCTTATAACACTTTAGTTCTAGTTCACAAATTTGGGACTATAAGGAAATTAATTGCATGTGTCCTAGGAAAGAAGTAGAATTTATGAAAACTTTGAATTAGTAATGTCTGATATGACAGATTATTAATTGGAGAATTAAAACCAAACCTTATACTGCCAAGTTGAGTAGAATAGGAAAGGAAAGTATGCTGCTAGGAAATACTCCTCAAATAGACCTTTTGTAAATTGCTTTTGATGACCATCCAGTGTATGTAGCATTGATCTTGCTATATGCTTAGTATTATGGCATAGTATGACCTACTTTGTTTTAGACCTTTGTCTTTGTAGTGAGTCTCTTTATGTTCACCATATGTTTCCAGGCAAATGCTCCATTCTCCCCACCTCTGGCCGATCTGATGATGCATTAGGTGTGTCTTGTAATCATTTGAAAGTAGAATATATTCTATTATTTGTGTAGATTCTCCAAATGATTTAGAAAATAATGTATTTTGTAGGAAGTCTCATAGCTCATTTGAAGACATTTAAATTTCTGCTACTGTTTTCAACTCTGAAAGCTGAATTGAATGAGTTTGAATGACATTGATTTGCAGTATTCTGAGCTTGCTCTGGTGCTTGCTCAGGTTGGTTGGCACTGGAGTTCATTTAAAGGATTCTGTTGCAATTAAAAATGGCACTAGAAGCCCAGCTGATCTGGCTCAGTGGTTGAGCATCTACCTATGAACCAAAAGGTCACGGTTCTATTCCCCGTCAGGGCACATGCCTGGCTTGTGGGCTTGATCCCTAGTAGGGGGTGTGCTGGAGGCAGCCAATCCTTGATGTCCCTCTTATCGATGTTTCTCTCTATCCCTCTCCCTTCTTCTCGCTCAAAAAATCAATAAAAACATATTTTTTAAAATGTCACTGGAAGAATCAAATTCAAAGCTTTCCTCCGTGCACCTTTGAAAACAAATAAAAACTACTTACCCGAATACCCCTTTTGAAGTTTTGGATTGGCTGCTTTGGGAAAGTCTGTCTTGTACTAAAGTGACTTGTAGTTGAAGTATTCTAGCAGGACATTGAACCCTGTGGCTTTAGATGAGTACTGGCCAAAATGATACTTTTCACCATTTTCTGTCTTTACACTTGTTTGAATGTCTCTTTCTCGTAGTCAGTTAGCAGGAACACTGCACTTAGAGACCATTTCTGCCATTTTCAACTCTAGATTTGTGCCATTGTAAGCAAATCACCTGTCATCCTTCTGGCCCGGCTTCCTCAGATCTTCTATAATAATAAAAGCTTAATATGCTAATTAGACCGGACAGCCGAACGACCTTCCGGATGAAGCCGGGGCTGCAAGGGCCAAGGCCTCCGCAGCTGCCAGAGGCAAGCCTCAGTGGCTGCGAGGGCCAAGCCCCTTGCATGAATTTCATTCATCGAGCCTCTAGTATAAAATAATAGGGCTGGCCCTGGCCAGTGTGGCTCAGTGGTTGGGGTGTCAGCCCAAGTACTAAAGGGTCTCAGGTTTGATTTCTGGTTAAGGGCATATGCCTGGGTTGCAGATTCGTTCCCTGTCCCCTGGTCAGGGGGTGTGCAGGAGGCAACCAGTCAAAGTGTCTCTCTCACATCAATGTTTCTCTCTCTCTTTGTTCTTCTCTCCCTTCCTCCTACCCCTCTCAAAAGCAGAGGGAAAAATATTTTCTGGTGAGGATGAATAAATACATACATACATACATTCATACATAATAGATAGATAGATAGATAGATAGATAGATAGATAGATAGATAGAGGTGGTCTAATTCTTAGAGCTGCACTGTCTTGTCTGTCATAATGCAAATGGTTTATATCTGCGTCTACTGTGATAGGCACTGGCCACATCGAGCACTTGAAATGTGGTTGGTGAACTAGGGGAGTGAATTTTTCATTTTGTTTAGTTGCAGTTCACTTAAATTGGTGCGTGTGACTAGTATAACAGAGTTCTGGAGAATAATCTCAAAAAGCTGATCATGCTCTAGCTTAAGCATTAGACAGGACTCTGATCTGACCTCACTTAGTAATATTTTTCTCTAATTATTTAGTAAATTGTTTCCTATCCATTATTTAAAACTTCCTACAAAATTCTAGAGTTATACTTCGTATTTTTTTTTTTCTCATACGGGTTGATGATTCATTGGTATGGTTAAAATTTAAATATATTGGTGTGCGCCTTTTTGTTTTGTCTGAAACTTCTGGCCCATAAACATTCATTTTTTCATGCATGTGTCAGATTTAAACTTAACATACTTAAATATTAGATGAAAAGTGTTTAATTTGCATTCTCTATTACAAAGTCTTATTTCTTGGAATTTTAGGGGATACTCCATTTTATGCAGATTCACTTGTAGGAACATATAGCAAAATTATGGATCATAAAAACTCACTATGTTTCCCTGAAGATGCAGAAATTTCTAAACATGCGAAGAATCTCATCTGCGCCTTCCTAACAGAGAGGTAATATACATTGAATGTCTTTGTAGAGATGGCTCCTTTTACTTTTAAACTTGTAGAAATGAAACTTATTTACATATGAAATCAGTCTCTCTTCTTATCTAAATGCATTTAATTCTGGATTAGCCTTTTTTTTTTTTTACTGCTAAGCTTCGTGTTGGGTTACTCTTATCATTTTGTATGTGCAGCCCAATTGTAACTTAACTCTAACCTTAACCCTCATGTTTAAAAAGAAAAAATAGAACTTTGTAAAATAATGCATTTGCGAGAAATAAAACTTTTGTTATATTCACATTTCCTCTAAGGTGGCTTGAGCCATGTTACCCTTGATTGTATAGTTTTTGAAAGGAGTATTTTGTGCAGATAAATACTAAACATGTTATAATCTTAAAAACTGTTTGAGCTGGGAATGCCTCCTTTCCAACCGGTTTTTATTTGCATTTGAATTTGAGCAAGTCTGTCATAGTAATTCTATATTTCTTAAAACAAAATAGAACAACATTTTGCAAACCTGCCTCAAAGAGAACAACTAGGAAGTTATTAAGAGTTTCTTCCTTGGCCTCTCCTTTCATTTCTCCTCTATATTTGTGAGTCATCCTATCAAAGGACCAGCACATACAAGAGGGGACTTGTCCCCCATCCAAATTTGACTTACTAGCTTTATGGTCTTAGGGAAATTATCTTACTCTTTTTGGAAATAATTTTATTCATCCATAAAATCATGGGATCAGACTAGATTAAAGAAAGGGCATTTGTCGCTCTAAAATGCTATGATTCCTTATGTTTGTTAGCTAGTTGCTATTACAAGAAATTTTATAGTGACTATCCTCATACAATCATCTTTGCATACTTTTTGTAGGATAAAATCTTAAAGATGGAATTCTGGGAATTGAGTGATGTTGCAAAATTGACCTAGAGAAGCCACATCAGGGAATATTTTCAACAATAATTGTTCCTCATTCTCATCAAACTGAATATTATGAATTTTTTCCTTTTTCCATCTGAAGCAAGAAAAGTTATTTTTATTGTTCCTCATTAAAGAGGTTAATCATTTTTACATGTTTACCAATCATTTGTAGAATAAAACTTTAAGATTTGTTAATTATATGATTAATGTACAATCCATGCTGTTAAACTCAAAACAAAACCTGTATCATGTTTTGACTTGATGGGATGATCATAATTTGTGCTGAAAGATCAAATATAAAATAGGATATAGCATATGTTATTGAAATGAGTATCATTCATGAAAGATTTGTCCTAGCAATTTATTGGGAGGGAGGTTGCAGTAAAAAATGATTCTAGGTAGACAAAAGACATTTTGAAAATAATTCAATGCCATTAGTGTGGATAGAAGCACTTCCCTCTAAAGTTTACAGGTTTTTTCCTCTTAAATTAAACATAACTCCAAGACAAATTAAAAAACAAGTGCTTTTTATTTTCAGTCTGTTTTATTTTCATTTTTCATACATCTTAATTGAAGACTCAAAGTGTCAAAGAATGAAATTAACTTTTTTTTATTTCAGAGATATAATTTATCAGAGTAAATATGGATAGCTTCAGATATAAAATGTGTTTTCTTTTTAAGAAGGGGAGAGATTTTTAAAGTAATGTTTTTATTGGAAAGGTTTTGATAATTGTTCTGGGCCAAAAGTTAGATCTTCATCCATTTTGTCTTAAAGTTCGTTATGCAATTTTGACACATACGTGAATTTTTTCATTTGAAAGTCTCGTGTATTTTTTGTTTGGCACAAACTACAGATTGAAATATATTTCACTTTCCATGGCATTTCCTATATATACTATAGTCTTCTTGGTCTATAGAGATTATATACTATAAAATGGAGATTGCTTTTTCTTGAGAAACATTTATGTTATACTTTTAAAAAAGATATCTCAAACTCATTTGTGATCCTCATGTTGATTCTTGTCTAGATAAAAGGTTAATGTTTTTGTCTTTTCATAACCTTACTTTTTACATAATTTTTAACTGCATTGCTTAGGGAGGTACGGCTTGGGAGAAATGGGGTAGAAGAAATCAAACAACATCCTTTCTTTAAGAATGATCAATGGAATTGGGATAACATAAGAGAGAGTAAGTCAATACATTTAAATATTTCCATTCCACATTTTAAATTGATTCCTAATTTGAATTGACAAGCATGTTTCATATACTTAACGCTAATTTTAAAATTGAGAGTTCCATTTCATATTTGTTCAGTGGCAATATTTATAACTAAATTCATATTACATCAATATTTTAGCAAACTAAGCATACGATAAATATGTATTTATTAGCAATATTTTCCAATACTTTTATAAAAACATAGGTTTCTTTATTTGTCATGTTAAATTTGATGGATCTCAATAATTTGCAGAAAGGGGAAATATAAACTTTTAATTTGAAGAGTAAGAAATACTTAAAGAATATAGAAAACTGAAAACCAAAGAATGTATATGCAAGTTATTGCTGTTTGCAATTTTAATGCCTAGAGTAATATCATATTGCTTTTTTTGTTTAATTGACTTACCAGTATTTAAAACTGCTCTAAGGTAGTAATAAAATACTTAAAATTTTTAATTCTTTGAAATGATAAAATGTTACTAAAATTTTGTATAGTAAATCACAAAAATATGTTATTATATATTATTAATGTACACCATGTTAGTATTAATATATTGTTCATAATGTAAAACAAAATAGGGGTAGTTTATTTTTTTATTATGAGTGAAATAATTCCTTTCTTTTAATAGCGGCAGCGCCAGTAGTACCTGAACTCAGCAGTGACATAGACAGCAGCAATTTTGATGACATTGAAGATGATAAAGGAGATGTAGAAACCTTCCCAATTCCTAAAGCTTTTGTGGGAAATCAGCTGCCTTTTATAGGATTTACCTACTACAGAGAAAACTTGTATGTGGTTTGTTACGTTTTTATTGTTTCAGAGTCTAGCTATAAAGCATTGTCTTGCTTTGGGGCTGGATTATTTAAAAAAGTATTAATTTGTTTTAAACTTTGAGTTTTTCTAAAAGGACTATTGAAAGAGTTATGTTTAATTTCATTTCATTTTATTTCTGAATGCTATATGACATTCATTTACGAATGAATGCAAGGTGATGCTCTATATTATTTTGGGGAACAGGTAAGACCAAATACCTGCTTTTGAAGCTTGTCGACTAATGAGGGATATGAGAAGGTTATATACTCCTAATGAAGGGTAGAATGTGATATTTGTTCTAAGAAAGGGACCCCAAAAATCTAAGATGGTTTGGAAGAAAAATAAAAGTCATATTTCTTTAGGTTGAAGGTAGGGAGAAGTTAGGCAAGACCTCAAGGCAGAGATGGCATTTTAGCCAAATTTAAAGATAAGAAAGGGTTTTTTGAGTGGCCGAGATGTGGGGAGGTGAGTAGTGGAAGCAAAAGTTTGGAATGTAAGCATATATTGAGAGCAGAGTAATGTAATCCAGTGGGGCTAAAACATAGGCTATATATTACTTGCTTATGATCATTTGGAGGACTTGATGAAACTGTGGTTTTCTTGCCCAAATGCGCCTGGCACAGGTCATTCAAACATGTTGGTTGATTGAAGTGATTTTTGGGAGGTAAGATTAGAAAATAGATTGAAGTTGGAGTTTAGGGGAAGAATAATGCAGTAGCTGATTGTTGTGTGCTAAGGGACTTTTGACTTTATAGGCAGTGAGGAGCCAGTGAGGTGTTCAATAGTTGAGTGAAGCATTAAAGACATTGGAGAAACTCTTTGGTCCTTCCATGTATAATGATGAGGTGACCAACCATCATGATTTGCCCAGGACTAAGTAGTTTCCTAGAATGTGGCGTGGGACTTTCATCCTAAAACATTTTTCTCTTCAAAACTTATAAAATTCAGGCAAACCAGGAAGAATTGGTCACCCTGTTACCAGTAGTGTTCTCAAAACTATCGTAGCGCTGACTAAAATGAAGGTATCAGTGCCAGGAGAATCCCACGAATGTTTGTAGGCAGTGAGGAAGGACCCAATTAAGAGAGAGATTGATAAAAGTGATCATTTTATGTGTTAAGCCCTGAAGATCAAGAGATGTTATCTTTGAAAAGGAGGACAGATGTCTCTTTCTAGAAAATGTCTAGAAAAGAAGAATAAAATAGTTACAGAACTTGAGATGAAGAGGAAGAAAGTATAGTTTCATTTAGAGACTCCAATCTCAATAGTGTTAAATAACAGAATATCTGATAAGAGTGAGAAGCAAGAAAAGTTTTATCATTTTAAATGATTGAAACAGTCTAAATATCCAGAGGGAAAAAGGTTGCTTCATTTAAAATAAATTGAAGTGGAAAGACAGAGATCTTTGTGATTATAATTTAATACTGAAAAGAAGTTGGTATTAGAAAATTGATTAAAATGACATGTAAAATAATTTATTTTCCTGCCTTTTCTTCTAGGTTATTAAGTGACTTTCCATCTTGTAGAGAAAATGATTCAATACAATCAAGGAAAAATGAAGTAAGTATAAATTTTTACTTCTCTATTTTAATCACATGTCCAAATATTTTAGTAATGACCTTGAATTTTTTAAAGTTTCTTTGTTGATACTTTTTGAATCATTAGATGGTATTCCTTTTGCAATATAGTTCAGCATAACATTGAACTAATTCATTTCTTTGACAAACGTCATTGTATAAGATACAATGGCTAGTAAAACGATGAAATTATACATGGCTTTAGGCTTAGTTTTAATACCAAAAGTGACAGTAGGTTAATGAACAGCTATATAATACCAGTTACAAAATTTTATAATCTTAGTTCTATGAAAGTACAGAAAATAAATTGTAAGAGTACAGAAATAGTGGAGAGATTCAAATTTTGAGTATGTAGCAATAAATTCATATAAAGGATAATTTTATCAAACTTATTGTATTTTGTGAGGCCAACCATTTTTCTCTTCAAAACTTACAAAATCTAAAAAATTTGTTTGGATAATTTTGGTACAATTTGTGTTTTAGGAATCTTATAAAGCAAAACAAGCATTTTAATATTTTCTGTGTTTTTTTCTTTGTTATATAGGAAAGTCAAGAGGTATGTTGATGTCATATATCTTGAAAAACTGAGACAACAGACTCATTACTCTAGCAGAGTTTGATACAGCCTTATTCCACTTAGCGTTTGGAACACTACATCTCCCAAGACAGACGTTCTTCACTTTTTTTCTACCAAGTATCCCTTTTATTATTGCTCCTATGGATCTGTTATTTAAAATGTATATTATTATTTTTATGATTTCATTTATCAAAGACATATAATTCGCAGCAAGAACTTCTGATTAGCCCTAGTTGGTTTGGCTCAGTGGATAGAGTGTCGGCCTGCGGACTGAAAGGTCCCAGGTTTGATTCTGGTCAAGGGCATGTACCTTGGTTGTGGGCCATCCCCAGTAGGGAATGTGCAGGAGGCAGCTGATCGATGTTTCTAACTCTCTATTCCTCTCCCTTCCTCTCTGTAAAAAATCAATAAATTATATATTTTTAAAAATACTATAAAAAAAAACACCTTCTGATTAGCATGTGACAACTAGTGTGATCAAATTATATTAAAGCAATAGTAATTAAATTTGACTAGTTCATTGGCCTATATATTCTTATTAGGGGAAAAATATAGTTTTGTTTAAGGTATATACAATATTTTAACAACCGTGGAGAACCTAATCACTAGAAAGAATAGTGGAAAGAATATTGGCCTTGGAATCGCAAAGACTTAGGTTGAGTTTTTTTGTACTGCCACTTATTAGCTATGTTGTCTTGGCCCAGTTATTCATCTTTTTTGGATTTTAGTTTCTTTATTGAGTAGATATAATACTACCATCTTTTTAGGGCTTTTGTTAGGATTAATGAAACCACATTTGTCAAGTGCCTGCCTCTGTTCCTAAAGCATGAAAGGAACTCAAAAGTTAAAGCCTTTATAAAGGCAGTAGTGCTCCAAAAGTGGATTATTTAATACTTTCTGTAACTTTAGTTTGCTTACAGACTGACAGATGTGGCCTAGAAAGATTTAAAGAATGGCAGGATGGCCCGGCCCATGTAGTTCGGTGGTTGATTGTCGACCTGTGAACCAGGAGATCACGGTTCATTCCAGGTCGTGGCACATGCCTGGGTTGCGGGCTCGATCCCTAATAGGGGGCGTGCAGGAGGCAGCCGATCAGTGATTCTCTCTCATCATTGGTGTTTCTACCTCGCCCTCTCCCTTCCTCTGAAATAAAAAAAATATATTATTTTTTAAAAGAATGACAAGATGTCAATATTGTCATTTACTCAATAAAGTTATTGATTAAAATTCTTTACAGTATGGTGCCCAGCACTGTGTAGAAAGATATAAAGAAGAGCTCATATTCTTATTTTTAAGAATAGTAGTATATTTGAGCATGCTCAAATTTTCTGAATATTTGTTTTGTATATAGACCTTTTATAGGCACAAATGGTAACAGTATTTTTACATAAACAGTCTGCAGAAGAACAGTGGACGCTATCCTTTATTCCTAATGAATGAGAAATTTGTTTCAGAAGCTTCTTATTCGCAAGTTTACATAGTGTGGCTGTACATATATGTATACTGTCCTAGACAGAAAGCAAGAGATGGGGATTGCCCCTGTCAATAAAAGCCACATTAGAAGTTATAAACACGGTACCACTATAGAGGAGGTTATATTAAGTTAAAAGAAAAGAGAAGCTGATCATTGTTTTCTTTAAGCCTCTCATCTTTGAAGTGTGACCAAATTTTATAATTATAATTTTTTTCTTTTCTGACAGATTCAGAAAAAACTATACACATTAGAAGAACACCTTAGCACTGAGATACAAGCAAAAGAGGAAATAGAGCAGAAGTGCAGGTATATTTTGTAGATAATAGAATAGTATATTCTAAAATTTAAGTTTAAACATATTACTAAAAATGTAATTATATGATTATTTTTAAATTTATAATAAATTATTTTATTGTAAATTAGGAGTTATTTTATTTACTGTTTCTTTTGAAATTCTTTAGATCTGTTAATACTCGCCTAGAGAAAGTAGCAAAGGAGCTAGAAGAAGAGGTAAAGTTGCTCTACACTTTTATTAACATTTTTGTTCATAAAAAGTTTTGATTCCTAGTGTTCTCTTGGTACCATATTAATATACATCTTGGTTTATAATAAAACCTACCTGTAGCTTGGGTGGATAGGACTAAAATTATAGGATAATCATGGTAATAAGCTTCATTTTTGTTGTGTTTTTGGAAAACTTGAGTTAATTTAGTATTTGTAGATATTTAAAGTAAAAAAGAAAATTGCATTTGTATTAGTGACATGGTTTAAAAACAGAAAGTGACCATTGTTTCTTTTTTTAAATTTTTATTCATAACATTTTTGACCCATGCTTTTATCACATAAAAATGGTTCAGTGGTGACAGAATGTTATCGAGTTTGACTTTCAATAGTAAACAAGACACAGTGTTAAGAGTAGTGTGCTATTTTTAAAATATGGAAAACCTTATTGTAGTTTTAATTATGTAGCCATACAGCTTTTATTTATGTTTTCTTACCTGCTTGAAATAACTGAAATAGTTTTTGTTTTATTAAAATTTTTATGCATGCTTTTTTCTGATAATAACTTCAAGCACTATTTCAGATTACCTTAAGGAAAAATGTGGAATCTTCATTAAGACAATTAGAAAGAGAAAAGGCGCTTCTTCAGCACAAAAACGCAGAATATCAGCGGAAAGCTGACCATGAAGCAGACAAGAAACGAAATTTGGAAAATGATGGTTTGTGGTATAGAATATTAAATACCAAGAAAAAAATTAAGTGTGTGTGTATGTGTGTGTTGTGTTGACTCTTGCCACTAAAATGCTTTTTATCATAGTTAACAGTTTAAAAGATCAACTTGAAGATTTGAAAAAAAGAAATCAGAACTCTCAAATATCCACCGAGAAAGTGAATCAGCTCCAGAGACAAGTAAGTTGATCTCAGTTTGTAATAAGGATATTGAATTTTATTTATGACTTCCCATTAACAGTTGTAATTGTCAGTGTTACAAGAGGATTTTACCTCTAATTTTAAAGTGAAATCATTAGGAAGTATTTTTAGGTTTTTGTTTATTTTAAATACTTTGTAATGGGGTAAGAAATTGAAGTATTTTCATCATATACACCTATGTTCGTTTGTTTTTTGTTGTTTGATTTGAATGGAATAACAGCTGGATGAAACCAATGCTTTGCTGCGAACAGAATCTGATACTGCAGCCCGGTTAAGAAAAAGCCAGGCAGAAAGTTCAAAACAGATTCAGCAGTTGGAATCTAACAATAGAGATCTACAAGATAAAAATTGCCTGTTGGAGACTGCCAAGTTAAAACTCGAAAAGGAATTTATCAATCTTCAGTCGGTTCTAGAATCTGAAAGGAGGGACCGAACCCATGGATCAGAGATAATTAATGATTTACAAGGTATTAACGTAGATATTGCACTTGAATTCATCTTAATGATTTATATTTTGGAAATAACTTTAGATGATGGATAATGTACTGGAGTAGCACATTTTTGAATATGTAAAGTTAAGTATTAGAAATACATTAATATGAAATTTTGTGAGCGAAAGATTTACTTTCAAGTAGTTTGAAGTATTTTAAGTATCAAGCTGCCTCCCAAGGTAGTAGATTGGGTTCTAGTTACATTAACTATAAAGCAATATCTCAACTATATCAACTATACCAGCAATTATAAAATTTCTGCTCATAAATACCAACTTGAAAGTTTGAGGTGACATCCAAATTTTTAACTCTTAACATATATATATATATACATATACACTTTGTGGATTTATTGTTTTTTTAATGTTGCAAATATTAGGTAGAATATCTGGCCTAGAAGAAGATGTGAAGAATGGGAAAATCTTATTAACAAAAGTTGAGATGGAGAAGAGACAACTTCAGGAGAGATTCACTGATTTGGAAAAGGTAAAAGATATTAATCTTTATATTTGTGTAAGAGTTTCAGATTGGAAAACTTATTCTAAAATAAGGGAAACCATTTATTTCTCCATATTTATGGATGCTTATATTTAGACTTGGTTGTGTAGGGATATATATATGTATATATACATACATATATATATATGTATGTATATATACATATATATGTATGTATGTATGTATGTATATATTTCAGCATTAAATATTTTACTTAAAACACACAAAAATCTATATTTATGATACAAGCTATAGAAAAAGGAATTAGGAAATCTTTTGAGGCTATATAGAAAATAAACTGATTTCTATTATTAAAGATTCTCAACTTAAAACATGTCTCCTACATGTTGAAGATAAGTGTGAATGGTAGAGGATCCTGAGACTTTTTTAAGATAGAGCAAAAGGAAACATTTGATAAGTTTTAAAAGTTTAAGATATAATAATATAGGAAGAGGAGAAGCATTGGCTAAAGAACACTGCCTCCAGAAAACACCAGTGTTTAAGCAGCAATTTGGGGGTAAACTTCACAAGAAACAGAAGAGATGAGAGCAGGATGGGGAGAACCAAGTGAATTCAGTGTCAGGTAGGTCAAGGAAATAGTTTCAAGGGCAACAGTGAGTTCAAGTGAGGTAAAGACTAAAAAGTGTCTGTTGAATTTGATATTGAAAATATCATTGGTCATTTTATTGAAATCAAACCATCTCAGTACAGATCTCAGAATAGTAGAGTGTAGGTGTGGGAGGTGAATATAGTGGGAAGAGAACTGGTAGAGTTACGTAGATTACGTATACAAGCAATTTTAATGAATAGAGAAGGGGAAATATTGGACATTCTTGGTAAGTCTATTTAAAAAACCTTTGTAAGCTTTTGAAATTGTCAACAGTCTATTTGTTGATAGCTGCCATTTTCATCTTTAATAGGAAAAGAACAATATGGAGATAGATATGACATATCAACTAAAAGTTATACAACAGAGCTTAGAACAAGAAGAAGCTGAGCATAAAACTACAAAAGCACGGCTGGCAGATAAAAATAAGATTTATGAATCGATTGAAGAAGCTAAATCAGAAGCCATGAAAGGTATGCATTTTTATAAGAGGGTTTTCTAGCATCATCTTACTAAGAATTAATTCTGTATTCAATTTGATTTTGAAAATATTTGTTTTTATTTTATTGGCAAATACTGGAGGAGAAACACTATTAGGGAAGTTTTACATATATAACTCCACCTTCCCCTTTAGCAATAATTTCTAAGACAGGAAGGCCCCCCAAAAATTACTAGGTCAAAGAGAAATTACTACTTTCATGATATCGATAGTGACAGGCATGCAGAATGTGAAGTTCTCAGATTTGGGGGGCAGGAGGGTATGCTTTTTTTTTTTTAATACTTAGTTTAACATTTCATCAGCTTATGTTTCTTGCCACTTTCTTCAAGATAAAGATTTTAAAATAATAGCTGAGCTAACTAGATTAGAAGCTCACTAAGTATTTTGAGCTCTGGCATGATGAAGATATTAGTTAGATTTGGTCAAAACCTTATAATACTAATGAATATAGGGTAAGATTAATAAAATTAACTTTTTCATAAACTAGCCTGTATCTTGGAATTGTTTTAGGCTAATTACTTGTTTTCCAAACTGTGTTTATAATTATGATGGATTTACAATTCCAAAGGAAATCAATATTCTTATGAAAGATTCATAAAACTCTTAATAGAAACTTTATTTCATATTGAAATATAACATTTCTGAATCACTTAGCAAAAAATAGGCTTTTAATTATTTAATGTATTCACGGTGGAGATTTTTTTGTTAATATTACTTTAAGACACTAATTCTGGATGATAAAAGATGAAATGGCTGTTTTTCTGTCTGTGGCCCAGAAGACAGATTGGAATTTCTTTTGGAGTATAATTTGATGCAATAAAATGCAAACATTTTTCACATTTGTAGTGCACACATGTGACTATTACCCAAAACAAGGTAGCGAATCTACCTTTTCATCACCTCAACAAATCCACGTATCACTTATGCCTTTTCTATTTTCTATGCCTTCATTGGGGTGATTGTTTTTTTTTAAATGTGTATATTCATTCATAGGTTATTTTCTGAACTGATGAAAAGAAATTCAGTATAATAATAACTGCCATTTTTTATAAACTCCTTCTTATAACACTAACATAAGATGCATGATGACGTTAGTGTTTGAAGGAGTGCACAAAACTTAAATGTTATAGGTGGTACTCAAACCTAGGTCTAAGCCTTGGGTCTTCTCACTGCAGATCATTGCCTCCATTGATTAAGAATATGACTTCTCCATCAATGAATTACTAGCTATTGTGACCTTTTCTGGTTACATAAATTTCTGTGCCTTGTTTCCTACAAAGAGGTAATTAAAGTATTAGGTTGTTGTGAAAACCAAGTTCAGTGATACATGGAAAGTGCTTAGAAATGCTAGCTGTTAATAGCATGTGAAGAACAGTTTCATTTTCCACACTTTTGAAGACAGTTCATTAAAAACTGAATAATAATAGGTTTAATTTTTACTTAACATAACTTTGTAGTAAATGATAATTAGATGTTGAGCATTAGATATGAAGGAGCAGAGGAACCTAGTTGGATTAGAACAGATTTTCTAATCAGAATATTAAAAGGTGATCCTTTAACTATAATAACTTACATTTAATAGGGAATCACTTGATTAGATAAAAACTTTGCCTACTGTATACTTTGAGGTTGAAAAAGGCTTTTCAAATGAACAAATCTATATGTATAAAAGCCTAAGCGACCAATTGACCGGTCACCGTGATGTGCACCGACCACCAGGGCCCAGGTGCTCAACACAGGAGCTGCCCCTGGTGGTCAGTGCACTCCCACAGCGGGAGCGCTGCTCAGCTGACTGACAGGCGCCAGACACAGTGCTCACTGCTGGCGAGTGCCGCTGTGGCAGCGCAAGCCTCTCCAGATCGGACTGACTGGGTGCAAGCCCGCAGCAGGCCAGCAGGGCCAGGATGAGCAGGAGCGGCAGGCAGGGTTGGACTGCCTGTTTCGGCCCAATCCCCGCAGGCCACGCCGAGGGACCCCACTGGTACATGAATCCGTGCACCAGGCCTCTAGTTTGTTAATAAAACAAATGCTATGGTAAGTCATTTAGAAAATATAGGAAAGTATAAAAAAGTAAGTAATGATTAATCGTAGTCCTAGTAATCAATGTTATACTTTTATATTCTCTCAATTTTGTATAATTTTGCTTTTTTCTTTTAAAAAATATTATGAACATTTCCTTAAGTCATTAGAAACTCTTTTTAAATAGTGAGCACTTATTAAGTATTTGCCATACTTCAGGCAGCATTTAAGTGCTATACATATATTAACTACAAATCTGTATAATGTCTCTATGAGGGTAGGTATTATCACCATTCTAGACATAAGGAAACTGAGCCCCAGAGAGGTTAATTAACTTGACCAGTCAAATAATTAGAAAGTGTCAGGGCCAGGGTTTAAACTCCAGGAGTTTGGTTCCAGAGCCCTGTCCTTGACCACCTCCCTAAAACATAGTTTTTATCCTCTGCCTGGTAATATGCTAATATGGAAAGAGCCATAGAGGTCATAGAAGCTACCTCAATGTTTGAAGATAAGACAAGTAACACTGAGGGGCACAGAATAGCAGGGGGGGGAATCTTTATTTAAAAGATGTAAGTATCTTTTTTTAATCCTCACCCAAGGATGTTTATTGATTTTTATTATTTTTAGAGAGGAAGAGAGAGAGAGAGAAAGAGAGAGAGAGAGAGGGAGGGAGGGAGGGAGGGAGGGAGAGAGAGGGAGAGGGGAGAGAAACATGTTCTCAAGAGAAAATCATTGAGTGCCCCAACTGGGGATGGAACCCTGAAAGAAACCTAAGTGTCTGCCCTCCTAAGTGTCTGCCCTCCTAAGTATCTGCCCTCCTAAGTATCTGCCCTCCTAAGTGTCTGCCCTGACCGGTGATCAAACCGGCAGCCTTTTGGTGTATGGGACGGCACTCCAACCAACCGAGCCGCCCAGCCAGGGCGAAAAGATATAAGTATCTTTTAGAACCATCAATAAAGGTAGAATTACTTTATTTCCATTGGAACTCATATAATATTGCAGAGTGTGGTAAATTTTTATACCCTGTCAATGAAATACCTAATTTTCAAGCATGAAATTGTTGACATTTCAAATACGTTTACTGGAGTGATGAAAATATTAAACTTGGGATTTAAAAATATTTTTAAGGAGCATCATTTACTGTAATTTTTATTAGCACTAAATCATGTATTTGATATGCTGCTTTTGTTTATACGTTCATGGTTATGTTTATTTTGTGGCAATAGAAATGGAAAAAAAGCTCTTGGAGGAAAGGACTTTAAAACAGAAAGTGGAGAACCTGTTGCTGGAAGCCGAGAAAAAATGCTCTATATTAGACTGTGACCTCAAACAGTCACAGCAGAAAACAAATGAGCTCCTTAAACAGAAAGATGTGCTCAACGAAGATGTAAGTATGTTTCTAATAAATAACATATTATTTAATGAATTAGTAGTAAACTAGGTTTATTTGTAAAGGAACAATGATTTCATAAGTAAATTTTTTTTCGTATAAAATAACATTTTATAACCTTTAAATTTTACTGAATTTGGATAATATACTAAACAAATCATAATTTTAAAAACTGTAAAGTTATTTTTAATGTAAAAGCCATATTTTATTTTTAAAAACATTATCAAAAATACAAAAGTATTTTACTGTGAAATGAATTCACTTTCTGAGGCAAAAAAAATCTGTTTTGCATCATCATATATACTGCAGACTTCATTGATAAGAAAAATCAAAATAATTTACTTACATACCAAGTACACAATTTATTTTTTTAGGTTAGAAACTTGACATTAAAAATAGAGCAGGAAACTCAAAAGCGCTGCCTCACACAAAATGACTTGAAGATGCAGACACAGCAAGTTAACACACTAAAAATGTCAGAAAAGCAGTTAAAACAAGAGAATAATCATCTCATGGAAATGAAAATGAACTTGGAAAAACAGAATGCTGAACTTCGAAAGTAAGTTAATTGTTTGAGACAAAGTTTTACTAATATGCACAACTATCTACATGTAAATTACCTTAATTTTGGTTTATCTGAGGATTTTTTTGGACCATTTTATTTTCTTGACCATGTTGTCTCTTTTGGTTGTATAAGTGCTGTGCTGAGTGCCACTGTTGTTCTTCAAGAAGATTCTATCTGCTTCCCCAGCAGTGTTTTATTACTGCCACCTTATTACGGTGCAGTGACACGAAGAGCAGTGGTATTGGAGCGAAGAAAACGTCTGGATTTTCACCCCGTGCTCTTAAGATTCTTCTTGGGACTGTCCCTAAGCTTACTCCCCGTGTATTTTTTGTTTGTCCCTTAGTACCTAGGACTTGGAAATGTTTCACTGTTAAGCAAATACCATATAAATTTTTAAAGCTCTTTTTAAGGATATACTCTAAAAAGAGCTTTAAAAATTTAAATGCCCTATTTATTAGAAGCTAGAAAACATATTAAGATACATTTTTGAAAAATTATAATTTTTGTTTTTTTTAATAAGCCTAGAATTAGGCTTGCTTTTAATTTAATTTTTATTTAACTTCATTTCTTTATTGAAAATTAACATATAAACAGAAAAAGTACACAAATAAGTGTAGAACTTACTGGGTTTTTGTAAAGTGTTTACAAATCTTTGCATTTACCATCACATTTAGGTATGAAACCCTGCACTCCTAATGTCTACTTAGGCCCTCTCCCAGTCACTTCTTCACTCATATAAGATAACCAATTTGGGGGCGCTCATTTAATTTTAAAACTTGGTTGGCATAAGTGGCTGATAAACAGTGCATGTATGAAAATATGTAATTTTGTGTTACTGGTTTAACATAGCACTATTTGGTCTCAGGACCCCTTTATACTCTTAAAAATTATTGAGGGCCAAAGAATGTTCGTTTATGTGAGTTACATCTAATGATATTTTTTGTCTTAGAAATTAAAACCATTTTAAAACATAAAAACATACATTCCATTAGCTGTTGGAGTATGACATCATGATATGTCTTTTATCCTCAAGAAAAGTCCATATACAACTAGTGAGAGAATGAGAGTTAAAAAAACACACACCAATGAGCCCTAGTTGGTTTGGCTCAGTGGATAGAGCTTTGGCCCTTGAACTGAAGGGTCCTGGGTTCAATTCCAGTCAAGGGCACGCATCTCGGCTGCAGCCCCGATTGGGCACGTGTGGGAGATAATCCATGTGCCTATCTCACATTGATGTTTCTCTCTCTCCCCCTCCCTTTCACTCTAAAAAAAGAGTCAATGGAAAAATATGCTTGGGTGAGGATTAACAAAAGAAACACAATGATGCTTATTTATTAGTGTTATGAAAATGATATGACTTCGTGGATTGTTTGAAAGGATCTCAGGGACTTCCAGGGTTTCCCCAGAACACAGTTGAAGAGTCACTGGCTTAATATGTGTATAACTTATTTAAACATTTGACTTAATGTTACCACAGAGAACGTCAAGATGCAGATGGGCAAATGAAAGAGCTCCAAGATCAGCTGGAAGCAGAACAGTATTTCTCAGTAAGTTCCAGGCACATTCATTAAAAAATTATTGAACTAAAAATATTGTTGCTGCAGAGCCAGGAGAATGATTCTTGCCTTTAGAATAATTTGTATTATCATTGTTAGAAAAACAGTTCTAAGCACATGCCCATATCTTATGAAGTTGATTAAAAGCATTGCTTTTAGAGGAAGACTGTGAAAGAAATAAAATTGTCATTTTAACATTTGTACTTTTTTGAGCTCAGTTTTAAAATATGAAATAGTATATGTCAACTTTGTTTCATTGATTTAAGCCAACAAAATTTCTTATTTAAATTAGTAATTTTTTTTTGCCTCTTTATCCCTATCAGTCTATGTCATTTAATGAGAAAAATCTCAGTATGATATTCTGTTGAAAATCTCACTTCTAAATTATTAGCTGAACTTTATTGGTTAACTAGAGGCCTGGTGCACAAAATTCGTGCACAGGGGTGAAGGGGGGGTGTCCCTCAGCCCAGCCTGCACCCTCTCCAATCTGGGACCCCTTGAGGGATGTCCGACTGCCCGTTTAGGCCCGATCCCACTGGGATCTGCTGGCTCCCAACTGCTCGCCTGCCTGCCTTCCTGATTGCCCCTAACCGCTTCTGCCTGCCAGCCTGATCACCCCCTAACCACTCCCATGCCAGCCTGATTGATGTCTAACTGCTCCCCTGCCAGCCTGTTTGTCCCCAACTTCCCTCCTCTGCCGGCATGGTCACCCCTAACTGCCCTCCCCTGCAGGGTTGATCACCTCCAACTGCCCTCCCTTGCAGGCCTGGTACTCCCAACTGCCCTCCCCTGCTGGACATCTTGTGGTGGCCATTTTGTGTCCACATGGGGGCAAGATCTTTGATCACATGGGAGCAGCTATATTGTGTGTTGGAGTGATGGTCAATCTGCATATTACTCTTTTATTAGATAGGATAGAGGCCTGGTGCACGGGTGGGGGCCAGTTGGTTTGCCCTGGTGTCCCGGATCAGGGTGAGGGTTCCTTTGGGGCGTGGGGCGGCCTGAGCGAGGGGCCTGTGGTGGTTTGCAGGCCAACCACGCCCCCTGGCGACCCAAGCGGAGGCCCTGGTATCTGGAATTTATTTACCTTCTACAATTGAAACTTTGTATCCTGGAGCGGAGCCAGGCCTCCTGCTCGCTCCGTGGCTGGCAGCTATTTCTGTTTGGATTTGTTTACCTTCTATAATTGAAACTTTGTAGCCTTGAGTGGAGGCTTAGGCCAGCCAGGGCAGGGGAAAGCTTGGCTTCTTCTATCGCCTTGGAAACCCAAGCCTCCCTCCTACTTTCTCCGTGGCTGTAGCCATCTTGGTTGGGTTAATTTGCATACTCACTCTGATTGGCTGGTGGGTGTGGCTTGTGGGTGTAGCGGAGTTAGGGTCAGTTTGCATATTACTCTTTTATTAGGAGGATTGGTTGATTATACGAAAATAAAAAAGCGTATTAATTTGCTCAGGGGCTCAACATTACTCAGTGTTATTAATATATTTGTATGTATCAACTTTTTGTCTGGATAGATTTTTGAATGTAGAACTATTCTTGATGATGATGATGATGATGATATGTGTCTTATATTTTGCTGTTTAGACACTCTATAAAACACAGGTTAGGGAACTTAAAGAAGAATGTGAAGAAAAGACCAAACTTTGTAAAGAATTGCAGCAGAAGAAACAGGAATTACAGGATGAAAGGTAAGGACAGGGTCCTGTCTCTTTTGTTCATAACCACATGCCCTGCCCCTAGAAGAGGGCCTGCTATACTCCAAATAAAAATTGTTGATGAGGTGAATGAGATGTAAACTTTGACTTCAGAGTGACAATTGAAGATGCTATGTCTCTAAAATGTAGGGACTCCTTGGCTGCTCAACTGGAGATCACCTTGACCAAAGCAGATTCTGAGCAGCTGGCTCGTTCAATTGCTGAAGAACAGTATTCTGATTTGGAAAAAGAGAAAATCATGAAAGAGCTGGAGATCAAAGAGATGATGGCTAGGCATAAACAGGAACTCAGTGAAAAAGATGCTACAATTGCATCTGTAAGTAAAATTCTTGGTTCATTTTTTATTATAATTAAATTACTATATCATAAATCTTCCTTACAAGGTCTAAAAAAATAACATAGATCCAAATGAAAAATTGTACATGCTGGCTGCAAGATTTTTGATCCACTTAACTGTCTGCTTCTAGTATTGTTTCCACCCATCACACTGGCAAAAATTAAGTACCTTGACTAATTTTAAATGTTTGAAGGATGTTTGGAAAATGGCATTTGTATTGACTGCTATGGGCAGTGTAGATTTAGCATGACATAGAATAGTATTGTAAATAATATGGCAATTTCCAGAATATTTTAAATGTTCATATTATCCAAAGAAAGTCAACATTAAGATGAATATGCTAGAGGAATTTAGGCAAAATACTCATAGCAGTAAATACATTTGTAATAGCAAAAATTCAAATATCTTATCAATAGAGGAATGAATGAATGGATGAGATGTGGTAGAATATGGAACTATATCAGTTAAAATGAATTAATTAGGTCTCTATATCAGCAACTAAATATCGAGTGAAAGTAGTTACAGAAAGATAAATACAGCTTGGTGCTATTTATGGACAATTTAAAATCACATAAAAATCCACTATATATTATTTCATGTGTATGTAATAAAAGTATACAATCGAGAATGAAGGATGAACACGAAGTTCACAGTAAAAATTTCTTCAGGAAGGAAGAATAGGATTCGGAGAGAATACAAAAGGACATCAACTTCTTTAGTAAATTTTATGTTCTGTTTTAAAATAATGTTCTGGCCAAAACCGGTTTGGCTCAGTGGATAGAGCGTCGGCTTGCGGACTGAAGGGTCCCGGGTTCGATTCCGGTCAAGGGCATGTACCTTGGTTGCGGGCACATCCCCGGTAGGGGGTGTGCAGGAGGCAGCTGGTCGATGTTTCTCTCTCATCGATGTTTCTAGCTTTCTATCCCTCTCCCTTCCTCTCTGTAAAAAATCAATAAAATATATTTTTAAAAAAAGAAAAAAGAAAAGCATTAAAAAAAATAATAATGTTCTAAAAGAAAGACTGCAGTTTTAACTTTTGTTTATTCTGCACGGTGCAATGCAGAGCTTTGTTATAGTATTTGTGCTTTTTTTAGTTTATTAAGTTTTTTTCTCAAAAATACTGCTGAGGATATTTAAGAAGAGGGCATTTTTTTTTGGCTTCCTGGGATGCATATGAAGTATGTTATGGTTTAAATTTTCTTCAAAAGTGAAAGGTAGCACAAAGACAGAAAGTTTAGAGATAGATGTACTTAGAAAAACAGGAGTTTTAGTAACATTCTAGGATATTTTTATTTTGAATTCTTGCTTGATAACTTAAATTTGTAAATTGGGATATGATATCTATTCTATTTTAATTTCTTAGCTTGAAGAAACTAATAGGACATTAACTAGTGATGTTGCTAATCTTGCAAATGAGAAAGAAGAATTAAATAACAAATTGAAAGATGCTCAAGAACGTATGTATTAACAAAGAATGTTAATTTCAAATATACCCAATGGTGGTCAGTGGCTTAGTTGTCAATATAATGGTGACATTTTTCTGTGTTTCAGAACTGTCAAGGTTGAAAGATGAAGAGATAAGTGCAGCAGCTATTAAAGCACAATTTGAGAAGCAGTTATTAACAGAGAGAACACTCAAAACTCAAGTATGTATAATCAACTCCAAATAGGATCTTAAAGTTTTTTTAGTTTCTGTTTGTTCTACTTGACTTCTGGCATTACAAATGGCCGTAGCTGTCCGTGAACGTGTCAGTATTATGAACAGTCCCAGTTATCTGACTTTTGCCAAGGTAATAGAAGCTAGATTTGATTAACATTGTTCCGTTCAATATTTATTAAAGTTTTTGTTAATTTTTCCATATAGAATCACATTCCTTCCTAATTTTTTATTATAATCTGATAAGTTTTTTCTGCTTTTTAAGAAACTTTAGAGAATGACCATTTGCTGACAGCCTAAAAAAGGGTCAGTCTGAAAAAAGGTACCTGTGATATTGACCACTCTGTCAACTCTCATGGTTGTGTAATTCAGCAGCAATACTTTTGAGTCCCATATGTTTTGCTCTGTGGTTGGACATGTATTTTATTAATGGAATACAACTGCAGAATTCTCTTCCAGATAAAAGATGTGTCTAGTAAAAGTCTCTTAAAACTACAAACTCAAAGTGGAAGAAAGTGACATCAGATCAGACCTATAAGCATTTTAAATCACAGTTCTCTGAAAACATGAGTGAAAAACTAGTAGAATAGAGGTTGGGGAAGGATAATGAGTAATGAAAGGAGGTTTCCTAAAATGTAAGGTGTTTCTTTGTGGCCCTGTGTATAGTGAAGGAGATTATTAGCGGCTATATAACTTGCTATTGGTGAGTTACCAAGAAACCATCTACGTAATGTATTTTTTTGTTTTTATACTTCATTTTTATGTTTTTAAGGCTGTGAATAAGTTGGCTGAGATCATGAATCGAAAAGAACCCATCAAGCGTGGTAGTGACACAGACGTGCGGAGAAAAGAGAAGGAGAATAGAAAGCTGCATATGGAGCTTAAATCTGAACGTGAAAAATTGACCCAGCAGATGATCAAGTATCAGAAAGAACTGAATGAAATGCAGGCTGTAAGAATACTCATTGAATTCTAGTTTAAAGACTTCTTTTTAAGAAGTAGAATTATCTTCATGTCTGTATATATTTTATTGATTATAGAACATTTCTATTAATTACTGGACTAAGAAGCAAAATTATGAGATATATGGCATCCAGTTAATTTAATACAATTTAATTCCTCATAGCAAATAGCTGAAGAGAGCCAGATTCGCATTGAACTGCAGATGACACTGGACAGTAAAGACAGTGACATTGAGCAGCTCCGGTCACAGCTCCAGGCCTTACATATGGGCATGGACAGTTCCAGTACAGGCAGTGGACCAGGGGATGCTGAGGCAGATGATGGGTTTCCAGGTACAGCAAACTTGTTTTCAGCGCTATCTTTATTTATTAAAAGCCTTTTGTCTTAAATTTAAATCTGTTGATTATTTAAACCGTGACTGACTTTGTTCTTGAGGAAAAGTGTTTGTCATTTCTTTAAGGCAAAAACCTACTCCTTGGAGTAGGGATTCAAACGACAGTTTTAACTTCTTTTACTTCGTGATCTTTGACAAAAATTTTCATTAAAAAAATGCAAAAGAAAATTTCACATATTTAGTTATTTGAATTAGCTCATTATATATTATAGGTAGCTCTCTTTTTAAGCTTTCATTTTATTTTCTCTTAACTCTTTTCTGCATTCTTACTTTCTTTATGTTGGGTGTTTAGTTCATATCACTCAGTCACACACTATGGAATCCATGTCATTCACCTACCAACGTTCCTCTACCTCTCTCAATATTGCTACTAAGCCTTCCAGTTCTCATATGCTTCTTGACTCTGGTTCTGACTCAGAAGAAGAATCTTTGCCTTACTTACCTATTTCATCGGAACCTAATGATACAGGTGATATCCTGAAAATCTTTCACCTTTGAGGTTTTTCTGACTACCCTTAATTTTAGTCCTTGTGAAAAACTTTTGTAACATTAACTAATATTCACTAACTAACGAATTGCTCTAGTCTCAGTTAAAAAGAGACTCCTGCATGGACAAAGAGTTTGTTTTAGGGGGTATTTGCACTTGGCATTGCTGTGACAGTTGATAGACTTAGTCAGCTTACAAGAAATGAGACAGTACTTCATATCATTTAAGGGCATGTGGTTTCACTGCCTGTTTCAGCCATTTTCAACCAAGAAGCAACTCTTCCTGAGGCTTCATATCAAGAGTGACAGTACAGAAAAAGCATGTAGACTGTCTCAGAGCAGGCGTTTGGGTTTCAATTGAGTGCTTGCCTAGGCAACATTTTGCTAGGCCTTAAAAGAAAGTATAAGACGATTTGACCCGATCCTTGCTCTTATCGTTTAAATGAAGAAACAGGATAGAAAATACATGAAATTATGTTTAACATAAAGTTAGTCTGGGTACAAAAACATGTAATGTAAATGCCACAGGAAATTAATGGATGAGCAGTTGAATGTAAGGTAAAATTTAGTCTCTTATTAATTGAATTCAAAGTAAAATAACTATAGTTACTTACATTGTCACATTTTCCAGGTATATATATCAGTATATAATATAAATCATAGGTGATCGTGTTGAATTTGTTTTAGAGCTTAGCAATAAAATTATTTCAGTCTTCTGCATAGTGTTAGATGTCATCTGATTTAGTCCCTTAAGCTGGCATAGAAATCATGTGGTTATATTGCTACGCATTAATCAATTTTAATCTGTAATTTATATAATAATTTTATCTGAACATGCAATTACGCCCTTAAAATGTTTTCTCTTCAAAAAAAATGTGCAGTGTATCTATAATTAGGCCTCCTTCCAAAGGAAAAGCAAAGGGTTCTATCTAGTACAGGTGTATCAGTGAGCATACAGAGCTGCTTCTCTTCTTGCAACTTTTCTGCTGAACTGTGCAAATGCATGAATTTAATCAGCAGGGCATTTGACTTTATAAACTAGAGGATATATATTTCCAATGAGATATAACCTGGATTTTGTTTTGCATTGCATAACTTGCTTATACTGATCCCGCATTGTTATTATATCCTAGATAATGAGCAATGGTAAATTCTGAAGGACAGAATTGATTTGTTTTGTGACTTTTATATTAAAATTTTGTTAAATTTCTCATTTTCTTAGAATTGTTATATTTATCCTCATATGTTTATTTATAGAATCAAGACTAGAGGGATGGCTTTCATTACCTGTGAGAAACAACACTAAGAAGTTTGGATGGGTTAGAAAGGTAATTAGTACTTTTCATTGTGGTTCTTTTGCTTTGCTTTTGGTTGGTTTAGCTACATACAGCCATTTCACTTTTGTAGGTATAAAGAACATATAAGTAATATAACTAGAACATGCAGACACATAAAACTTTTTTGTACTCTCTGATTTGGAATGGAATGGTTTTATATATCTTTGTAAAAAATAACTTTTATCATTAATATGTTGTTAATAATAAAATAGGTTTTGGTGCTTTTGCTTTTTTGGTGGGAAAACAACTCTGGATATGACAGAAAGACCCATTTATTTATTTTCCTCTGTTACTATGATTATTGATGTTATGTTCGTCTTTGAGGTGTCTTAGTTCATTGAGGCTTGTATAACAAAATACCGCAACTTGGTAGCTTATGAAAAGCAGAAACTTATTTCTCACAGTTCTGGAGCTGGAAGTCCAGAGTGCCGGCCTGTTTGGGGTCTGGTCAAGTCCTTCTCTCAGGTTGCAGAGTTGACGTTGTGTCCTCACGTGGTAGAAGGGCTGGGTCCTCTCTGGAACTCCATTAATGGCATTCATGAGGACTTGGCTCTCATGACCTGGTCCCCCTCCAGAGGCCCCTCCTCCTCATCCCATCCCATTAGGAGTTAGGATTTAACATAGGAATTTGGGGGGAACATAAACATTCAAACCATAGCAACAGGTTGGCTACCTGTGTTACTGGATCTTAAGCTGAATCAGTCCAAAAAATATTTAAGTTCATTTTTCAGTTGGCTTATTTAAATTATATACAACTTTAATCATTATATATCAACTTTAATCAGTGTTTAATTTCTTCCCTTTTTAACAGTATGTGATCGTAAGCAGTAAGAAGATTCTTTTCTATGACAGCGAACAAGATAAAGAACATTCTAATCCGTATATGGTTTTAGATTTAGAGTAAGTATTTTTATTAGAATATTTAGGAACTTCATTTTTTTAAGTATAAGAGAGTAACATGACATTTTTTGTCAAGTTAGTGCATATATTAGTCACATGGTATGTCTGTTTACTCATAGTATAGCTGCTGCTGGACTATGGCTATATTTCTTATATTTGCTTCATGCACATAGATGGACGTCTGAGATATAAGTTAGCTAAGACATTTTTATTTCCTGGGTCTTTACTAGTTGTTTTCTGAAATGAATTAAAAAGTTTTCTGACATTAAAATTTTCTCCAAATCTCAAGGAGTGATTGATGTAATAGAATTAGCAAGATGTTCTCTGACCTTCTAACATGGGTCAAAGTAGTCAGTTTTAACTTCTGACTAGTATAGGATAACTAATGTAATTTGATCTTTTGTTAATAGTTGATTTCTTTATTAAAAATCTTTTATAGCAAGTTGTTTCATGTCCGACCAGTTACACAGACAGATGTATATAGAGCAGATGCTAAAGAAATTCCAAGGATATTTCAGGTAAACATAGTTTTATTTTGTTTTTGGTTGGTTGGTTTTGTTTTTTGTTTTTTTTTCCCTTTCACCTTTAGAGATTCTAAGAGTGACGTGACATACCAAATTTTTTTATTCTTGGGCTATCTTCAGATTACCTTTCAATTTTAGTTCCATTTAAAGGTGGTTCATTCTTTTGTGATTTTCATGCTTGTTCTATTTGGATATATCTTCATTTCTCTCTCCATCTTACATTTTAAAGTCTGTAGTGTATTTCTATCATGTTTCTGGCCTTTGCTGTTCTTTTGTTCAAGGTCGCTTATGACATTTTTTAAAGCATAAACTTTCTTCTTCTGTTGGTGGTTTTACGTTCAGCTCTCTAGGAAGTGAAAAAAGTTGCTTTTGAACCCAGTAGCCCTTTCCTTCTGATTTAAAGTGAAGCCTAATTCTTCTTTTTACTACTTCCATTTTAAAATTAGTTAGACCAGCCTTAGCCAGTTTGGCTCAGTGGATAGAGCATCAGCCTGTGGACCAGTGGGTCCCGGGTTTGATTCTAGTCAAGGGCACGTACCTTGGTTGCAGGCTCCTCCCCGGCCTGGGCCCTGATCAGGGCACGTGCAGGAGGCAACCAGTCGATGTGTGTTTCTTTCACGTCGATGTTTCTCTGTCTTTCCCTCTCTCTTCACTCTCCCTAAAAATCAACAGAAAAATATCCTCGGGTGAGGATTAACAACAACAAAAAATAAAATTTCTTAAAAAAAAATTAGACCAAAAGTTAGTTATTGAGCTCCTTCCGTGTAAAAACCATTGTGTTTGGTGTACTGTGGGGAAATTATTTTCTGGTGCTGAGCATGTTTATTTGGAGTATATCATACATCTTTTTCTTTTTTCTTCCTTAACTCTCCAAACACAAGTCTTTTCAGTTATAGTTCTGTTTACAGTTATCACCAGTTGTCTATTTTTGAAAATCATAAAAGCATCAAGTCATATAATTGCCACATCTCTTCAGGTGATTATTTTGAATACTACCTTCCAGAAAAACTTTCTAACACAAATCATGTGCAAATTTACCTCTTGCTAGCCTGTTCTGATAAGACTGCTGAACATAGTAAGATATCATGGAGAAAAAAAGAGGCACCATTTGAACAGGAATGATTCTTTTGAAATTAACCAAAGTGACTGTATAATGATTTTTCTCATATAAGCTCTTGATGAGACAGAACCTACTAATGTTTGAACGTCAAGTGCATTTTCTTCTTATTGAATAACTTAGGTTAATTTTATTTTATTTATGCTATAAGAATTTACTATTTAAAAAATAGCTTATGTTTAGAAATCACTCATTGTACTTTTTGGTATTTATAGATTCTGTATGCCAATGAAGGAGAAAGTAAGAAGGAACAAGAATTTCCAGTGGAGCCAGTGGGAGAAAAGTCAAATTATATTTGCCACAAAGGACATGAATTTATTCCTACTCTCTATCATTTTCCAACCAACTGTGAGGCTTGTATGAAGCCATTGTGGCATATGTTCAAGCCTCCTCCTGCTTTGGAATGCCGTCGCTGCCATATTAAATGTCATAAAGACCACATGGACAAAAAGGAAGAGATTATAGCACCTTGCAAAGGTAAATAGTAAGTTACTTGCTCCATCAATATTTATGTTCATATCATTTTAAACACATTAATTTTTTTCAAATATTTTTTATAGTCTATTATGATATTTCAACGGCAAAGAATCTGTTGGTATTAGCAAACTCTACAGAAGAGCAGCAAAAGTGGGTTAGTCGGTTGGTGAAAAAGATACCTAAAAAGCCTCCAGCTCCAGACCCTTTTGCACGGTCATCTCCTAGAACTTCAATGAAGATACAACAGAACCAGTCTATTAGACGGCCAAGTCGACAGCTTGCCCCGAATAAACCAAGGTAATAGCTAAAAATGTGGTAAAGATGAAAGCGTTTTTAGAAATATTTTACTATTCATATTGAAACTACAGATTTTCCTAATTACAATTTTCTTTTCCTTGATTTTTTAATGAATTATGGAATACCAAATCTTTGAAACTATTTAAGCATGCATGTCTCATTCATTGATTTAGGTAAATGTAATATAAATTTATTTACTAAATCACACACATATATTACACTCAACCAAAAATATTTAAAGGGCTAATTTTTGGCCATGCTTAAGTATATAATCATAGCATTCTAGGGTTGTACACTGAGTGGCCAGATTATTATGATCTCTGAACGCATAATAATCTGGCCACTCAGTGTATATCCTATATAATAAAAGGCTAATATGCAAATTGTCCCCTCGACCAGGAGTTCCACCAGCAGGCAGACCGGCCAACCACCCATGTCCCCTCCCCCTGGCCAGGCTGGCCAGACTCCACCCATGCATGAATTTATGCACCGGGCCTCTAATATACAAACATTGAGTGGCCAGATTATTATGCGTTCAGAGATCATCATAATCTGGCCACTCAGTGTATAAGCACATTGACCAATTTCATGCTTTAGTAGACAGGATGCACACACAGATCTCCAAGTGTCAGGTACACCCATTGTGTTTAATATTGCGAACTTCTTAAACCTCTCATGTTAGATGACTTGGGAGGTAGGACTGAAATCTTAATTCAAATTTCTAAGTTTAAAACAATAATTTGTCTTTTACTTAAAGGGCAATATAGATCAGCTTTAAAAATGCAGATATTAACATGGGTGAAGTGAACATTCCTTGTAATTGAAGTGAAGTTGGGAATATGGTGTAAGTTCAGAGAGGATCATTAATGCGCAAAAATAATTTTGGGGGAAACATTTTTGTACAGCAACATTATAGTAATGTAGTTCTTTATTCAGAATAAACCATATCCTGTCTTACTAGATACAGCATTTATCAATGTTGCTATTTATTAAAATGAACATGAAGTTTTGGTTAGCTAAAGGGTATACTTAGATCAGGTATCTAATTTCAGGTATCCTTTTTGTTCCCTAACACAGGACCTTCAGTGTATGAATAATGATGTTCATTGGCTGTATTATCAGAAATCTTTTCATTCTAACCACAAACATCTTATATGAGACTTTTCTTGAAATTAATATCACAAGGAAATAATTTAGAATGACAAAGGTAGAATTGGTGTTTCAGCAGTGAAATGTTGAATTTTTATGTGAGGTATGCTAAAAATATTACAAAATTAGTGATTATATGATAGTAATTAAGCTGAAGAAACTTAAAGAATTCAGAGATGCTCAAGGTCATTTCCGTGTGCCATGTACCAAACATCTAAAAATTATTAAATTTCTAGTATTAATATTATAGAACTATTAGTGCATAAATGGCATTTTAATACTTTATATCGTGTTCCACAGTTTTGAGGTGCTTCCATATATAATTTAACTATGTATTCTTTTATTTGATTTTTAAAATACTCTTGTGGGGTAGGTTTGGTATTATCTTTTTCTTTTTTTAATTATTTTATTGATTTCAGAGAGGAAGGGAGAGGGAGAGAGAGAGAGAAACATCAATGATGAGAGAGAATCATTGATCGGCTGCCTCCTGTGCTTCCCACACTGGGATCAAGCCTGCAACTGAGGCATGTGCCCTGATGGGGAATTGAACTGTGACCTCCGGGTTTATAGGTCGGCACTCAACCACTGAGCCATGCCAGGTGGGTGGTATTATCTTTCTTTATGATTTAGACTCTAGAAGGACAAATAATTCGTTTAGTTTCAGGACTGTAGGAGCAGTAGTCTTTTTTTATATTTTTTATTCTTTTGTCCTGTTGGACAAGTTAATGCTGTCACTACATATGATAACACATAGAATTAATTTATATAAAGAAGCAATTTTCAGACAAAATCAGGCATACTTCACTTCCATAACCGTTTCTTGTTCACTGAGTTTCCTTCTCCTCCCCTAATTCAGCATCATGGTCTTTTTAAAAGCACCTTTACTTTTGATTTTTGTTGCTTTTTGTTTTGTTTTAGTTCTGGCCCTGCCCTTCGAATCATTCTTCATTGATTTTTTAATACATTTTGCATAGCCAACAGTAAGTAGTAGGGATTTCTTTCTCTCACAGCTATGCATGTAGATAAAACTAATAGCAAAACTATAATATGCATAGGGTATTTTTGTGAAAAAATTTTAATCTAATATAGTCTGACATTTTAAATGTAAAGATGGGCACATTAAAATATGATTTTGTTTTTTATTATGCCTCTGCAACAATATTTCCATTGCTTTTAACATCTATGCCTCCATTGCTTCATTAACTCATGAAATTGTATATGTTTTGTCTTACGTGAATAACCATACAGTTTGCACTCAGTTTTTGGGTGTCACATTTTAAGAGTAGCACAAATTGGAGGGTGTACAGAAGAGAATAACTGAGGTAGTAGTGGTTCGTTTGTAGCAAGGAAGAAATTAAGGATAGTCTTCTGAAGAAATTATTTGAAAGGATGGGAGATCATAAATAGCAATGAAGATTGATTGATTGATTGATTTATTAAATAACGTATTTTTTAAAATATATTTTACTGATTTTTTTACAGAGAGTAAGGGAGAGGGATTGAGAGCTAGAAACATCAATGAGAGAGAAATATCGATCAGCTGCCTCCTGCACACCTCCTACTGGGGATGTGCCCGCAACCAAGGTACATGCCCTTGACCAGAATCGAACCTGGGACCTTTCAGTCTGCAGGCCGATGCTCTATCCCCTGAGCCAAACCGGTTAGGGCAGCAACGAAGATTTAGAACAAGAACTGATCAGAGAGGCACATTTTTAACTTTGGAAGGGAAAGCTATCAGGCAATCAGAGTTTTAAATTGGGAAGAAGAGGGTTTATAAACTGTTTACCTGATTGAGATGCTGCGTGGCAACACTGTTAGCGTGCCGTGCTCCTCCGTCTGTTGTATGTGCGGCATGGCTCCAGGGGCGAGTCAGGCACTGACTGGATGGCCTTTAATATTCTCCCGACTTATACCATGTTCCTGTAGAAAGGTGGGGGAACGGTTAAAAGATCATCTAAGGAAACTTAGGGACAGAATTTCTGGTGTATATCAGCAATAATTTAATATCTAGCTCTTTATTTGTATTTATTTAATAATAGTCTTAGCACTACTCAGTGTAGCTATACTTTAATTTATATGGTGTCTTTTTTAAAACAAATGTTTGGCTTTGTTAGATATCATC
Organism: Cnephaeus nilssonii; assembly: GCF_951640355.1. NCBI lineage: Eukaryota > Metazoa > Chordata > Mammalia > Chiroptera > Vespertilionidae > Cnephaeus > Cnephaeus nilssonii. The sequence goes on along the minus strand of NC_137086.1, from coordinate 2,614,483 downwards.
ATACACTAAAACAAAATACCCATAAATACATCCAATTTTTTTTTTTAAAGATTTTTTAAATTATTTTTGGAGAGAGAGATGGGAAGGGAGAGAGAGAGAGAGACATGTGAGAGTAAGACATCAATCAGCTGCCTCCTGCATGTGCCCTACCAGGGATCAAGCCCACAACCCTGACTGGTACTAGAAACGGCAACCTTTTGGTGCACCGGGTGACACTCAACCCAACCACACCAGCCAGGGCACAACTAATTTTATTTTTTAACTTTTTTTTCAGTGTTTGTACCATTACATTTTCCCCTTTGGCTTCTGTGGCATTCCTGGTTCTGATCCTCCTCTTTGCAGGACTTCCCTTTTTTCTGTGGTGAATTGTTTTAAAGTAATAATTAAATGGGTGTTAGCTGTTGTTATTAGTAATATTTTTGAGGGCATGTTATATGCCAGGTAATCTTCTTTAACTGTACTAATTATCCTCAAAACCAACCTGTGTGTTAGCCATTAATTTCTCCGCTTAACGATGAGAGACTGACACAGGGAAGCATTGTGTGCCTAAGGTCACACGGCTAAGTGGCAGAGCCAAGAGTTCAGATGTAAGTCGCGTTCCCAGTTCCACATCTCAGCTGGAATGCTCCACTGCTTCAGTCACTTGAGGAGAAATAAATTGACAGCTTATAGACGTATAAAAATGCTATTCCGGAGAAATGTTTCCTTGGTCATTTTGAATTAAAAGTAAAATACTGTGTTGGAAAATTAGGAAATTTGTGAGTAAAGTGATAACTTCTGATGAAGATAGTCTGGGGAGATCCTAATTTGTTTGAGTTCTGACACAAATTACTGGTCTCTGCTGAGGACCATTTCTCTTTAATTAGTTTTCTTTTAAAGATCTTTTTTTCTTAAATTTATTGGGGTAACATTGGTTAATAGGCTCATATAGGTTTCAAGTGTAGATTTATATGATGCAAGGTCTATATATTGCACTGTGTGCCCACCATCCAAAATCAAATCTTCCATCACCATATATTATTAGGTCGTCTTCACGCCACCAAAGATCTTTTGTTAAAAATGCAATATTTAGCCCTAACTGGTTTGGCTCAGTGGATAGAGCGTCGGCCTGCGGACTGAAGGGTCCCGGGTTCGGTTCTGGTCAAGGGGATATACCTTGGTTGCAAGCACATCCCCAGTGGTGGGTGTGCAGGAGACAGCTGATTGATGTTTCTCTCTCATCGATGTTTCTAACTCTCTATCCCTCTCCCTTCCTCTCTGTAAAAAATCAATAAAATATATATTTTTTAAATGCAGTATTTAAGCCTTAAAGAAAAGTATAAAGCAAGAACTCAAAAAATTCTCTTCCAGTTTTATGAAGTAAGGCATTGCAAACACAGTTTAAACTAGGAGTGGAGGGAACTATTGTGTCATTATTACCTTTTTTTTTTTTTTCCATTTCTAAATATCAGAAAATTAAAAGTAATTTTTTGGGGAAAGCGAATAAGGTTATATACAATTTGAAATGTCAAAAAAACACACACCATAAATGAATTAGAAGAAATAATGTATCTAATCTTAGATTGGAGAATTTTCTAAGAATAAAAACAAAGAAAAAAGGAAGTTAAAAATTGACTAACCAAAAATAAAGCCTTGTAAATTTTAAAAACATCTATTTGCATTAATATATATATTAGTGCAAATATATATACATATGGATAATTCTCAAAGAAATCATGAAGAAAAAGGAGGTTGCCTCTTCCCAATATAAAAATTAGTGAGGAATATGCAGGCATTGCCATAAAGATGAAAAAGTGCAACCTGGTTATTAAGCGAAGAAATTTAAATTAAAACTAAAATGTTAAAATCATTTTCACCTGCCAAACTGGTATGGGTTAAGAAACTTAGTATTGGCAGTGTGTGAAGAAATGGGCACTCTCATGTTCTGCTAGCAGAACACAGAATTAACTATACCCTTTCTGAAGCAGTCTTTGGCAGTATGTTTCACAGGCCTGAAGTGATTGATTAATTAAATGAATGAGAGAGACAATTAAACAGATACTTACAGTAAGTTTAAATGTTTATCAGATTCATTAATGTTATGGAGGCCAAAGGAAAGTGTGGAGAATTTTGCCTGAAGGCATCAAGAAAGATGTCCAAAAAATGGAGTATCGGTAATTTTCCGGGAAAAGAAATTCCAGGCACAATGTGATGTGCAGAGGGACTAGATTGTCAGAATTCCTTAGAGTTTGTGGTCTTTTATTGAGGGGTAGGGAATGGTGCTGGAGAGGAAGCGCTGAGCCAGATTGAAAGGAACCATGTACGTTTTGCTGTAGGAGTTTATCTTTTGTTCTTCAGATTGAAGTCTTCCAACAAGAGGTTGGTATGTTTAGACTTGATGAGGTCCTGCCCTGAAGAGCTGACAGTGGGAGAAACCAGGCTAAAGAAAGATTTCTTAAGTTGAAATGACAAGAATTAGATGACTGGGAGGGGATGAGGGAGAGGTTTTAAGAGAAGTGCTTGTCATGCATTGCTCCAAGAACTAGTGATTAGACTTTTAAAATTTGAGAGGTACACACTTCAGATGTTTGGAAGGATTTAAAGTGCAGGTTTCTCATAAAATAGCTAAAATTGGGTGGACACCCAGGAAGGCCCACTGATCTCAATCTCCCGAGCGGGAGAGTGGAAACCATAGCTACAAGTTATTTTCTGCGTAAGCCTAGAAAAGTTAGTATGTGTTAGGTTGTGATACCTGTTAAATGAGTAATTATATCTGAGTTTGTATATTTTTTCAGATATTATTCTGCATTCAGCCCATTTTTTTAATAGAGTAATTTGAGTTGGTTTGTTTACTTTTAAATTAGGGTAATCATCCATCAACCTGCTCTGTCAGTGATTCTCAGAGCCAACCAGCTGCATCAGTATTTACCTCGGGATTTTACTTAAAATGCAAATATTTGCCTTCCTTTTGTTCAGTCCAATTATATCAGAATCTCCTGGGATATATCCTGGGAACATCCTACCTAATAATAGACAAATATGCAAATTGACCGTACCTTCGCTATGCCCACGATTGGCCAGGAGGCGCGGGGGGGTGGGACTCAGGGTAGCCGGGGTGGCTGATTGGGCGGCTCGAGCTCAGCGTCTGCGCCATGGCTGTGCTGCGGCACAGAAGGGGCCTCTGGGGCAGCGAGCTCACGTCCCACCGCGGACCATCAAAAGCGGGGGAGCTGGGTGCCTGTCCGCTCAGGCACCAGGCCTTTCAGAAGCCTTTGCCGCACCAGAGGCTTCTGAAAGGCCTGGTGCACCAGTGATCAAAAGCAAAAGCGTGGGAGCTGGGTGCCTGTCCGCTCAGGCACCAGGCCTTTCAGAAGCCTTCGCCGCACCGGAGGCTTCTGAAAGGCCTGGTGCACCAGTGGACAGATACCCAGCTCCCCTGCGATCGAAAGCAAAAGCATGGGAGCTGGGTGCCTGTCCGCTGGTGCACCAGCGGACAGGCACCCAGCTCCCCCGTGATCGAAAGTGAAAGCGTAAGCATGTAGGGGACCCTACACGTGCATGATTGAATCATGCACTGGGCCTCTAGTACATTATAAATAGCATTGGGGAAATCACATATACTAAAATTTAAGAACCCAGGACAATGATCACAGATGGGACTTCAGGGACCAGATGAGTTCCTTGACGTAAGTTGATGCATGAACAAAAGCTATTCCTATTTTTAAAATAAAGATGATTGCAATATTTTAGATTATTGGATTGGGTTGGAAAGAAGACCACATGTACCTCTGCTGTAAGTCCATTTTCTTTAGCCAAGATGAGTTGCTAATGCTGCTTATATACCTGTGGATTTTCCCTCGTCTGTAGTTTTTCCTGGAGCGCATAACTGTTGGTGACCCATTGAGCAAGTAGGGTCCTGCTGGAATGGAGAAAGCTACATTCTGAATACTACTACTTCCTATCTTTGTCTTCAGTTCTCTGGTATTCTGGAAACATACCTGGCCAACATGATTATATGCATCTATATATATAAAAGCCTAAGCGACTGTTACAGCCGAACAACCGGTCGACCAGTCACTATGATGCACACTGACCACCAAGGGGCAGACACTCAATGCAGGAACTGCCCCCTGGTGGTCAGTGCGCTTCCACAGTCAACCTCCTGTGCTGGCCATCCTCCCGTGGTCCCTCCCCCCCGGCTAAGGCTCCAGGCCCTGGAGAATCTGGGTCCGGGAAGCCTGTAGGAGGAGAGCAACCCTGATGGAGACAGAGTAGCAGCTCGGAGGGTGCAGAAGGGGCAAGGCAGCAGCCTACCTGCAAAGACGTAAAGTAGGCACCACCACCATCTTACCTCCGCCCCCGCACTGCGCGCGCACCGCTTGCCCTTCTGCCCCCATCAGCCACTTCTAGCTCAGCCCCATGCCTTTCCGGGCTCCCAACTGCTGATTGGCTAGTGCTCCTACGGCGTTGTGCCACCATTGGCTGAAGTCAGCTACCTATCATGATTGGGGGCAGAGCCCTGAAAAAACGTGTGGCTGAGGTAGGAGAGACAACCTGTCTGTCTGTCAGCAACTCCGCCCCGGGGAGAGTGAGGCGGCCCGCGTGTGGGCAGCGAAGTAGAGCTGTATTTCCTCCTCAGAGCATAGCTGGTGTTCAGGCCATTTTGGGGCGCTCTGTCTGTGGTCTTTGCGTGCCGCTACCTCAGCACATCTACACAGCTAGATCAGGGCCTGCTGGCCAACCTCCTGCGGTCCTTCCCCCGGCCAGCAGGTCCTGATCGACTCCCTCCCCTGGACAAATTCGTGCACCGGGCCTCTTGTTTATATATAAGAGAAAGAAGATTTCTTGGCTGTTTCCATCTTAATCATGTTATTGATGGAGGGAAAGTAAACATGCTCATGCACATTCAAAGTGTGATTTCTAGATCATAGTTTATGAAACTGTTGTTCCTAAAGAGTATTCTTAGAGTATAAATTTGCAAACCTCCCATTACAGATTGCTTGATTTGGCATTTAAAGACTGGGATTGGTCATTTGATGATGTTGATGGTGGTGATGATGATGACGATGTTTTTGATTTCTGAAGAAATAAATGGGGTAAATCAAAAAGTGAAAAATGAGTTATTTTAGTACTTTCAAGTAGTGCATGCTGTTTGCACTGGGTTTTCATTATTTTTTTGCTACTTTTGAAATTTTATTAATTCTTTAATAGTATATATTTGAAAAGTAGTTTTCAAGAAAGTTCCTAACTAAAATTTTTATGTTAAGTAGAAAAGTGAAATGCTATGTTCAGATTCTTTTCTGGCTATATACTTTTCAATACAATTGGAATTAAAATTTTTATCTTAGGAACAAAACATGTAGCAATAACAAAAGGAACTAAATATGGTACTTTCTGTTTATTCCAAAGAAGCCATATTCAGAGAAGTACAATTTACAGTGTTTGCAAGTTCCTACAAATGTTTTAGTTTGTGAACATAGCATGAGGTTCTTTTCTCCCTCCATCCTCTCTTCTTACCTCCCTGCCTTCCTCCTCTTTCCTTTCTAACTGCAAGAATTGAAACCGTTAAAACTTTCTAAGTCTAATAAGTGCTGTGAAATAGTTGTTTCTGATCTGGGCTGCTTTGTGATGCTGTGAAATGTTTGCTTTTTGGAAATGTAATGTTTCTCTTGCTGAAGGATGCCAATGATATGGTGTGAGAGTTCTTATGCTTTTAGAAAATGTAAAAAAATTTGGTTAATAGTGGCTGGAGTAGATTCGAGTGAAAATATAACCTCCTGAGTTAAATGTTTTGCATGGGATGGATTTTAAAAAAGGTCTATCTTAATCTAAGTAAGCACATTGCAAAACATACTTAAATCATGTAATACTGGGGATCTGTTTATAACCAGGATATACAGAGCATTTTATTTACTACAGTGTGTATGTTTCCATTTCATAGATTTTAAGGGTCAAATAGTCAAGTAAAGGCTGGTCCATAAGTTCACTGTTCTTTCAGCTACTGAGGCAGCTAGCAGTTACACTCCAGTCACACTTACGTTCACATGAGTTATTCAGTGTCATATTGTCTGAACCTGCCAGTCAGTTAACCGTATTAAAACTGTGTGTCATGTTTGTAGCCAATATAGGAAAATATGAAAAAGACTATAATTGCATGTACCCAAAAATAAAAATGTAGCACGGTAAATATGTTTTATGCATGATTTAGGTGTTAAAAGTATTGTAGTTGGAAGACTATCTAGTTTAATGGTGTACATGGAATGCCTTTTCAAAGAATTTGACAATCTCTTATTATTTCACTGTCTCAACTTTATTTTTCTTTTCTTTGCAGCTAACTGCCTTCTATGAATGCAGTCATTATTCAAGGTGATCCTATTCTTCCAGTTAAAACAAGACTGAAATATGATGGCCCAAAATTTATTGAAAAGCTGTATTTTCCTGAGAGACTGATACACACACATACATATTCCCTTTATTCCCGCAATATAAATTATAAATCTTGGAGAGATTTTTCTAGGCTCCTTTGGAACAATAGGTTGAACCAGCGGAGATTGGTTAACTCTTCCAAAAGCTCCATAAAGCCGTCTTGGCATCACTCACACTCACAGCACGTGGCACAGAGGGTTGAGAAGAGGCAAAGGAGTCATCTGCTCAGCTTCAGCAGAGGTTTCACCAGCACGTTCGCCGCAAGAATCTGGGAACGGGTTTCACTACGTGATACAGACTGCGTCTTGGAGAAGTGACCATTATACTGTGTGTGTGCGCGTGTGTGTGTGCGTGTGTGTGTACATGTACACACACACATGTAGTACTGTAATACTGCAAGAGGGTTTTTTAACTTCCCACTTTATTTTTTATACTCATTAATCAGATACCATTACTACAGTTGCAACTATGCACTTGTATAAAGCCATAACATTGGGGTTATAGCACTCATTTGTGTGTACCTGATGGAGCTGCATGTTCATGTTGCTGTAACAGAAACTTTGAACTTAATTATATCGGTTTCCTATTGCTTCATGATAGGCAACTTTATCCATTTTGAATGCCTTAATTTAATTTTTTCCAAGTCTCATCCCTTTTCTGTATTAAAAAGTGTTTACCAACTCTTAGGATGCAAATTTGCTTTGCAGAAGAAGATAGTGCACTATTTTTACATATAATAGTTATCAATGTCAGCCTATTTTGATTGTATAACAATTTTTTAAAGTATGGTGATAGAAACAATAATGGATAGTATTAGAACTAATATATCTTTTACGTATATCTATTATTCATCCAAGCCTTTTTACAGACCTCAGTATTAGTGTGTGACTGAAATGTTTTCTTTGCTTGGAATTTGCTGACTACCCTAGATATGTTTTTATTTCTGGTAAGGACATTTGTGACTATTTTTACATTTCACACTCAACATTCAAAAATTATCTCAAATATAAAGAAAACTAAAATATACTCTAGATATATTTTAAGTATTGAAATGTGACCCCTTAACCACACAATTGTGTATGGCAATGTTTCAGTATTGGGTTGTGAAAACCGGTGCTGGGAAGAAGTGGCCTCAGAGGCACTTAGCTTTGTATTTAAATGCTGTTAAAGTGACAGCACAGGCAGGACATCCCTGCTGGATTTCTCACCCACAGAAGTCTGTTTTACTGTGACTGTGCATCAGCGAGAAGCATCAGGCAGAAAACTGTGTGGTCTTTTACCAGTCCCTATACACATAAACACACAGTTTGGTGTGGTACTGAAGTACGTCATCCGATATTTCAATGAAGGAACTAAGACATTTTTCATTGTTCCCTGGGGGGTCAGTGTGGAGGTGTTTAAAGGTGGGTCCCCAGTTACAGACACTGTTGTGGAAACTGAAGAGTGGCCTGTGGCTGCCGCTGTCCTGAAAGGGAATCCCGTTACTCTTCCGGTGTCCGGCCTGCCCCCCCTCCTGCCGTCTGTGCTGAAACTGGGCGGCGTGCTGGAGGCGGTCCCTCGCAGGTGTGTTCTGCGGTTCTGGTTTGGGGGCACAGATTTTTTTTTAAAGTAAGATTTTAAAATGAAAAATATATAAAATTTATATAGAATAAATATTTCCACTCATTAGACTTGTTAAAAGGAGACTGAATTAATATTTTATATAAAGATTTTGTTACACTATGGGAGGCTCTATCATATTCTGAATTGGAGAGTATATATATATATTTTTAATAAACTTTATTAAGGTGAAATAATTTGAAGTTTACACATGAGTAATTGAAATATTTGAGTAAAAATGGCAAAAGTTTAAATTTTGAATGCTGTATATATTAGAGAATATGGAGAATCATGGTGTGATGCAACTATACGAGGAAGATCAATGTGACTTTTGGGGGTTGGGGGAAGATATTCTAAGGGGTGAAACAAATCTCTCCCATGGAGATTATTCACATTATGTGGTTTGACATAAGATTTCTAAAGTTGTCCAGCTAACAGAAATGTGCTTAATAAAAGATTCGGACCTTGGGTAAGAATTTGCTTTTTACCCTGTTGCTGGTTTCATGTACGAACATGAATGATGCATGCACCTACCCAAATGTTCTCTTCCCAGCACTCCCTCCGTGTGATACTGACTTGGTGTAACAGCCAGATGGTGTGCCAGCTTCTCTTTCTCTGGAGGCTCCAAAGCCTCCAGGATAAATAAGAGACCAAAAGTTGCTTCTTTCCTCACACCTGGTTTCTCCTAGAGCCATAAATACCTCCTATTGAGAACTAAGAAGTAGTGAATGCTGGGGTTTTCTTAGTTAGATTTTTGTACTTTCGTGGGGATAAGCGAGACAAGTAGAAGTAAAACTGGTGTTACTGTTGAAAATTGGTGTATAGTGGATTTTTGAAAAGTATTAAAAAATTGTTATCTAGAAGCAAGAATTTTTTTTAAAAAATCTGAACATTTAAAATGCTATAGCCAAAGGATAATGTACCAGAAAATCTAAGATGTAGGTGAGTGTTTCTAAAGCCAGCCTACGCTGGTCACAGGAATCTGGCCCGGCAGGCGCCTTCCCATCGGCCTAGGTCCTGGAGGAGGAGCGCCCGCGGCCAGACCCCGCTGCAGAAGTGCTGCTGCTGCTGCTAACCCGGCCCGGGCCCTGGTGCCCACAGGCCTGACCCCGGGCCCTGCTGGAGCATGCTCTGAGAAGCATGTTTGTAAATTCCGACGGGAGGAGGTCACACCTGAGTTTCTCCGCCTGTGTTGACACTGCTACTGACTCGCGTCCTCCGGATAGGTGGGAAGACGCCACGGCTGTTCTGTTCTGTTCTGATCGGGAAGCACTTTGAGGATGGCGCTGTGTGACAGTGCTGGGTGTTAAGCTGGGGGGACGGCGCTCCTGGTTCCCTTCCCCGTAATGAGATTTGTTTGAAGTTGTACTAAGTTGAACTGCATGATTTAGATAATCACAAATATTTGATCAGCTGTCCCCTTTGAACAAAAATCATATCCCCCTGATTTTTCTTTCTTTTAAATTTGTTGCATCTTTGTAGTAATGTAATTGTATTTTATGCCTGCTTTTTATATTAAAAAATAAATAATTAAGACATAAGCATTTTTATACTTTTCCTGTGAAATACTCCTGGCATGCTGCAACCTAAAATTTACTCCCCAAATTTGCCTTCCCTAAAACGGATATAAAAGATGGGTATAGCTAATAAGTCATAACTAAACCCCTTGTCCACCATAAGCGTCTGTAGACACAAGCGGCCGGCCTTCCCCACACCATGCGCGTCTATAGAAAAAAAAAGTTTTCCCTAAGTGGCAGCCCTGACCAACTTTAAACCCATTGTTCGTGAGAATTTGCAGCTGAAAAATATTCAAGAACACCCGAATTGTGAGTAATATATTTATTTTTATAATATTCATTGTTTTTTTTTTAATTAAATTCAAAATATCGTGGCATGTGGGGCTGGTTCCCGTTCTGGACGCGTGGTAGTTCCCTGGTCAGACGTGCCAATCTCGGGCCCTGTCGTTGAGCGCACGGAGAAACAAAAGGTGGAGTTTCGGGAGTCCGGCTGTCATTTGATCTTGGTGTTTGAGGACAAAGGAGAGCCGGGCGCCGGGGCTGTCAGGAATAGTGAGCTGCCGGGAGGGGGGTCCGGAAGCATTGCTCTGGTGACCACGTTCTTCCTAGGACGCGGCTGGGCCCTCACCTGGGCCAGGCCACTCCCTGCACTGCAAAGGGGAGTGGTTCGCTGCCAGGGCCCTTGGGGATCGGAGAGGGGACTCCTGTGGAGTCTGCAATGGCTGAGTCACTCCCTTCCTCCCCAAGGGAAAAGATGGAGGCGGTCACCCCGGGGGCACGTTCTTAAAGGAGTGACTTCAAACAATGATAAAGAACTAATAACGAACAATGAGGGCCTAAAGTCACAATGTGTATGTATACCCATCATCAGATTGTAACTGCACACGAGAAGGGGTTTACTTGGATTTTTAAAAAGTGACAACTATGATTTAGGAACTACAGAACGAATGGTTTTATTTTTAGATGCCATGTTTCTGTTCCTGCTGTTCCCAAGCAGTCTTTCTAAAAGGGCTAACCACAATCTATGTTTTCAAATGGCACTTTACAGCATTGAAAACGAATCACATTGAAACAGTTTTAAGACTCAGCAGAGTTCAAAATTTGAAAGTTTATTTTACACAGGAAACCAAAACATCTAATAAGTATCATTTACTTACTACATATATGTATATACACACCAAAATAATGCCATTCAGTTATAAGGGGAAAAGAGTTTTTTAAGTGTTAAGCTTTATAAACTTTTATAGAAAAATACCATGTACAATAATAATCTTGTCATGTTTAGAATATGATACTGTAATGAGAATAAAATCCATAAGAATTGCCAGAACTCAGCAATACTCTTTACTGCATATATTTTCAATACACAAAACCTGGTCGAGATAAGCTATGTTTTGTACCAAATTCTAAGAATGGTTAATTGCATGGCTGTGGCCCTTATGAAAACATTGCCTGGCCAGTGTGACTCAGTGCTTGAGCGTTGTTCTATGAACCAGGAGGTCACTGTTCGACTTCTGGTCAGGGCACATGCCTGGCTTACAGGCTTGATCCCCAGAGGGAGGTATGCAGGAGGCAGCCAATCAATGAAATGATTCTTTCTCATTGATGTTTCTATAGCTCCCTCTCCGGAATCAATAATATATGTATGTATGTATATATGTGTGTGTATATAAGTACTAGTATATATATATATATATTTCAAAAGCAGTTGTTAAAAAAGGCAGCATTGTGCTTAAATCAGAACATGAATGGCTTCATCACAGAGATTGCATCCAATAGCACATTTTGTTGGGAATTACTTAAAGGCACAGTATGAAGTTAAAGGACTGCGTTGGCATATGAATTCAAGCCAGTTACATTTCTGCTTGCCCTGATAGACCTGTGATGCCTAAGCGGGTATTATACTGTATTATGATACAACAAAGCCATCCTGTCATATCTGCTGCAATGGGACACTAGTCCCAGAAAGGGAACCCCTAGTAATTGATTACAAGTCTTCTTCTGACCGAGCAAAACCCCACTGGACGCTCATTTGTGCTGTGGGGAGGACTTATTTCTTAAAAGATTCTGAAAGCTGAAAACAGATGTAGTCAGCTCTTTGGAGAGAACTTAATCATGACTTTGAAGAGGCAAAGCAATCTCAAAGTGGTTCTTGGATGGTTTCCATTAACCACCAACCTCAACACTGCAGATGTCTGAGTCCCAACTTGACCTAATAAAGTGGGGGGGGGGGGGCAGGCGGGAGGGGATCATTTTTAAACACGTGTTTGAATGGCTCAAGTCTAAAATACCTTTGGCTCCAGAGTTTCAGAAACGATTGACTAGTTTATAAAAGACCTCAATTTAGCAATGAGCTCTTCTTTCCTTTGGTTCGGTTACTCAAAATCCACTCTGTGTGTCAGAATTACGCATCCATCATTCAGCCTTTACACCCGTCTTCCGGTAGCGGAGTACTGTCGCCGTCACCCACAGGTTTAAAGCCAGCATGATCACAAAACGTATAAGGACTGAGGTCAGGCGAGAAGAGAAAAAGTGTATGTTAAACACTGTTTTCCCGTCAGAGAACAAAACCATTCTGCTCTAGAAGCCTAAAGAAAGCTTCACACACACACCCCTCCCCCTCAAAGAAATGAGACTTGGAACTACAGGTCATGAGAACTTTTGAACAACGTTGGTCCCCAATGTGGTTCCAAATATTTCTGGGAAAACGATCTTCCCATCATGACTACCATCGGCCACTTGGCCTGACTTCATGAATAATAATGTGTCATCTTCAATGTATAACTGGGAGGAATCTGGCTCAGGCTGATAAGAAATATTACAACTGTTCACACACACACACACACACACACACACACACACTTTAGTCATTTTTAAGTCTTGAGGGCAGGGAGGGGAGTCTCAGCACCGCGTGGGAAGGAAAGGCGGGGTGCCCTCTGCTAAGGTAATCCTGAAAAGATGCACAGACGTCAAAGCCCCGTCTGTAGTGAGGTAACCATGGAAACGTGGCTCTTTCCCAAAAAGTGCTGGGGGGGGGGGGGGGGGAGCACGCCTGGGGAGGAAGATGATGAGCGGTGTCTGGTGGTGAGCCCTGGTGCGGTATTCATGAGCCTAACGGGCTTTCGAAGGGTGTCCCCACAGAGACAGGGATACTTCCGGGGACAGGTGTCCCTGAGGCGGCCTCCGGTGCCACAAAACAATTCTCAATCTTTAAACTTAATTTTCAACGGCAGATGGCTTTGTTGGGTTATGGGTCGGCCCTTCTCTCCGCGCGGGGACGGCGGTCCGTGAGGAAGGCCGCCTCCCCGTCCTCTCGGCCCAAGTTTGTCCAAGTTTGTGCTGCGACCACAGCTCGCTTTCCCCCTCTCGGAGCGACCAAGTGTCCAAAGCTGCCCCGGGAAGGGACCGCGCACGCCCCGCTCTCTGCAGCAATGCTTCTCACTGAGGACGAGCCGCTGCAAGCAGGCTCTGCGGGGGGCAGGTTCAGGACCAGGTGACCCCCTCTGCTGTAAACATTTCCCAAAAGGTTTTTACGTGCACAGTGTGGGAGGTAAAAACTCCTAGGGTTGACCCAAGCCTTCTCTCCGTCACAGGACCCCTTTAAGGAGAGCAAGGACATGGAGTCAAAAGGTTCTGTCCCTCCCCTGCTGTAAAGGGCCCTCCGCTGCTTGTGGGCTGTTTGAGGGGCTGGACCATCCTGACACCTCGTCCCTCCCCTCCTCAGGCGCCCCGCCCCCCCCCCCCCCCCCCCCCCCCCCCCCCCCCGGCGCAGTCCGCCCTTCTGACCCTCCCAGACCAGGCCTTGCATCCTCTGGGGTCCCGTGTGACCTCCACACGCTGCTGCTTGTGACAGTCTCTTCCCACCTTCTCCGGGCCGCCCATCTTCCCGTGGACCCTCCCAGCTCCCTCCAGCCCGCAGGCTCCCTGCAGGTGCCCATCCGGCCTCTTTCAAACGCGGCTCACAACATTCCTCACTAGCTACGGGTGTGGCTGCTTTCCTGTCCATGGCCACTGGCCGCGGACGCTCCACAAAGGTAGGCATTGACTGCCGGGTACCACAAAAGGGGACCAGGAGCATATGTCTGGCATGGCCTCTACACGTATCACACGGGGGAGCCAGGGGACCTGCTGACCCCTGCGACATTGACAGACGAAGGCGGCAAAAGGCATCTTTAACAAGGAAGAGGGCAGAAAAACATTTTGCTTACTTGTAAGGTCATTGGTGGTCATTAAGGTGGTTATTATTCTTGCTGCAACAGAAAGTTTTCAGCAATAAGTACCAACTCGCTTCTCAGACAGCGGGGTGTTTAGCTAATGTCGTTCCATTTTAAAGACAGGACTGGATGCTCACTGATCCTGAAAGACTTTGCCGGCACCGAACACTCGCGCGTGCTGTGTTTCATAAAGCAGCAAAGCCAGCCATGCCCGCCCGCTCCCCTTCCGCCCTGTGGCAGCTCACACTCCCCCCCACCCCCACCCCCCACCCAACTTTCTGAAAATCTCATTTACATAGGAAGCCCCTGAAAGGGTTCATTGAGGGAAAGGCTCCCACGCAGTACAATCCATGTTAAGTCACTGCAGTCTGCCCCCTGGTTTTATAAATAAAGGAAACGGGGCCCGGTGGATGGGTGGATGCGGGCGGGAAGGACTCCCGTTCTTACTGGCGCTGGTGTAGGCGGCCAGGCCCCAGGTGAGCGCGCTCACGGCCCCCGCGTCCCGGGCCGCCCACAGGCACTGCAGCTGCGCGACCTTGCTGGCGGCGCTGAGGAGGGTGCACAGGTTCTGTGGCAGATGAACGGGAGCGTTAGGGGCGCCCTCGGGAGAAAAGGCCCCGCAGACGGAACGTGCCCTGGGAGCCACCGTTTCAGGTGACCGGGGAGCCCGTCGGTGCCAGGGCGAGGCCCCGGCTGGTGAAAAGGGCCACGCAATGGGGTCACCTAGTCCTGGGTGAGCACCTGCTGCCTGGAGCTGGTGAGAAGAGAGAGTAAGGAAGGTCACGGCTGGGCCACGAGGCTCAGCAGCTCCACCCGCAACTAAAAGAGAGGCCCGGCCCGGCTGGCTGAGCTCAGTGGTTGAGTCTCAAACCTAGGAACCAGGAGGTCACGGTTCAATTCCCAGTCACACGCCTGGGTGCGGGCTCGATCCCCAGTGGGGGGGCGTGCAGGAGGCAGCCAATCCATGGTTCTCTCATCATTGATGTTTCTCTCTCCCTCTCCCTTCCTCTCTGACATCAATAAAAAAGAGAGAGAGAGACTGTGTTTCAGAGCCCAGGGGGGCCATGCCGCGTTGACCTACAGGCTCACAGAGTCCCAGCAGCGGCTGGGGCGCCACCTCCGGCTTCTGGCTCCTGTAAGGGGCCCACGTGGTGACGCATCAGGCCCTGCACCCGCCGGGCGACTGAGCGGCGAGCGCTGCCTGGCTGCGCCCACCGGGGCCTCTACAAACGCACTGCGGCTGCGGGTGGAGCCGAGCGTCTCCTTCGGGGACACAGCCAAGGCCTGGACCGTCTCACGATACAGATTCAGCTGCCGGTGAGCCGGCTTTCCTGGCACAGGGTCCAACCCAGAGCGGGACGGGAAGGAAGAAGGGTGCTTAGATGTTGGGGGAGAGGGCGAAGCGCAGGAGCTGGGTGTGGCAGGCGGTGCCTTGTGCCCTCTCTCGCCCTGGGTGGAGCCCTCCACTCTGTCGCCTGGAGACATCTGTGGTCCGATGCTCCTGACCCCCGCCAGCACCCTGTTCTCAGCATGCGCATTTGGGCCCTTAACCAGGAAGGAAAAAAATGCCAGGACAAGGCGTATGACCCCCTTCCAGGAGGACAAAAAGAATGCGCAAGTCGCCGAAACCGGTTTGGCTCAGTGGATAGAGCGTCGGCCTGCGGACTCAAGGGTCCCAGGTTCGATTCCGGTCATAGGGAGTGTGCTGGAGGCAGCTGAGCGATGTTTCTCTCTCATCGATTTCTAACTCTCTATCCCTCTCTCTTCCTCTCTGTAAAAAGTCAATAAAATATATTAAAAAAAAAAAAAAAGAATGCGCAAGTGGCCACTGTGTCATGGCTAACCGGCCCGGAAGCTCTTTAACTTCTGCTCAGGCCCCCGGTCTGGTTCTCCCCATTGTTGCCGTGAGAATCCGGCTCCCTGTGGGGGGAGCTGCACTTGTTTCCCTCCCGCTTCGGTGCCGGTGGAACGAGCAGGTGGAACCTTTGGTCTATCAGGTGCTCGCGGGGCCGGGGACAGAGAGAGGGGGGTGAGGGCTGCTGTCTCGGGGCGCACTCACCATGGCCAGGTCCATGATCCACTTCCGCAGGGAGAGGAGGAACCAGGACGCCACAAACCTTGCCGCGTTAAGGAAGTGGCCGGTGCCGTGGAAACTAACCCCGACCCCAGGGGGAACTGGCAGACTTGGCAAAGACAAGGCCGGCCTCCCGCCGGGAGCCAGGAGCCCCGAGCACGGAAGCAGCTGATGGGACAAGGCACAGCGCCCCGTGCGCCCCCATGGCCTGCCGCAGGGCTGGGAATTCCCAGGGGATTGATTTTAGCTTCCGGCTTCGTTCCCGACCTGTGTGATGGCCCGAGCTCAGCTCTTACAAGGGGCCAACATTCTGAAGCGGGCACGTCCTGCAAAACCCGTGCCACGTGAAACCCTCTCCGCTTTCCCCTCTTCACGAACCCCTGGGTGAAAATGGGTGACGGCAGCGGGCAGCAGAGCTGGCCGACAGGAGGAGCGACGTCTGACTTCCGAGGATGCCGAGGGACAGAGCTCAGCCTGGGAAGCTGGAGCAGGTGGCCAGCCACTGAGGACCGCCGGCCCTCTGCTGCGACCACGGGCAAGTTCAGGGCCGTCTCCACCTGGGTTTGCTCATCTGCAAAACGGACTTAGCATTCTCTGCCCCCTCTCCCTGCTCCGTGCTTTGTGGCTCATTGGAGGGACCCCAAAGTGTAGGTCGCTGTGAGTTTAGTGAAGAACATTAGTTAAATGAGGGGCTGAAACAGACAATGTTCTGTGCTAGAAGTCAGTCGACGAGCTACTAGCAACCCAGGCGACACCAGAAAGGCCGCCTGAATCTGGATGAAAGCTGGCTCCGTTTTCAGAAAGAACATCTGCAGTAACCTTTGCCCAATATTCTACTGCTACACCTCATCCCATTCAGCCCTGATGGACATTTTATAAACCGTGACCTACACTAGCCGCTACCGAGATCCTAGAGGTGACTTTTCTGGAGGGTGGCCAGATTTAGCAAGTGAAATGACAGGGCACCCAGCTAACTGTGAATTTCAGGTCCGAAACAATGGATTCTCGGAAGCACGTCCCCCGCAGTATTTGGGGCCCGTTGATGACGAACATCCCGCTGAGGCTCCCGAGGCGCCGAGGGCACCCGTGCTTTCGAATCTGCAGCCTCCCCACGGGCACCAGGTGAGTTGTCGCATTTTATTTAAATAGTAGGTCACGCCGCGCTTCTCATCGTCAGAGGACTCCGTGCTCAAAACCTGTGAGCAGCTGGGGCTAACCTTGGAGCGCCCAAGGGCGGGAGGACTGCGACCCCTGGGTGTGCAGAGGGAAACTGAGTCAGGGGGGAACGCGACCGAAGAGCAGAGGGCCGGGACGGTGCACACCCAGCTCCACTCTGCAGAGGGGCTTCTGGGAAAACAGCCAGGACGCCTGTCCAGGCCTCCGCCGTCCTGTGCTCCCGGGACTTGCTAGTTCCCTCTAAACCCTGAAGAGGCATCGCCAGCCCACCTCACCGGCGGGCAGCGGCAGCTCAGAGCGGGCACGGGCCCTGCCGGGGCCGCCCGGGCGGAGGGGGCAGACAGGCCGGCAGCACGTCCCTCTTTCCTCTCTGGGGAACACCAGGCCCCAAGTCCCAGGTGTGGCAGGTTTAACGACTGCCCGTCAAAGGCTTGCCTGGCCCTTTAAGGGGTGGAAGTCAACAGGAGAGTGAGTTTCCACAAAGAGTTGAAAGCCAGGACCCGGCTCAAGGCAGATGGGACGTGTCTGTGTGAGGACCGCACCCCCACAGAGACACCCCTGAAGTCTGCACGAGGGGCCTGACCGTGGCCTGGAACAAGCTGCCAGGAGCCGCACCAGCCGCCAACAGGTGACCAGGTGTGTCAGCGCGCTGGGTTCATGTCCTCGTCCCCCTGACTTAGATTCTGGGGGGATGTTTGCGGGAAGAAAGACAGCGCCCCCTAAAGGAAAGGTAGGCCTCGGAGCAGGAGTGCTTCTGCTCAGCAGCCCCGCGGTGAGCCCCCATCCAGCGCCCTGGCCGGGGCGGGGCGGGCACCCCTGGCTGGGGAGACCCTGGCTCGCATGGAGTCTGCACTGGGGATTCTCTTTGGTGCGACCAAAAAGGCATGAGGGGGTGACAGCCGCTGAATAAGACCCATCTCCTCCCGTCCCCCCCGCCCCCCATGCAGAAGGATACAGGGCGATGTAGGGCGCCGCCCGGTACACGTTCCCGTTGAAACGGAACACGCAGAGCAGCAGGATGAAATCTGGGGGGAAAGGCTCTGCGTGAGGGAGGCGGGGCCCAGGGCGGTGACGGGCGGGCGGGTGCAGAGTGGGGGGGGAGGAGAGGGGGAGGGGAGGAAAGGGAGGGAGGAGGGGGCTCGTTACCTTGTGCGATGAGAATGGGGTACTCCAGGTAGGTCAGCAGCGGGTACTCGTAGTAAACCTGGTACCGGAGGAACACCAGGAACCTGTGGAGAGGAGGGCACCCCTGACCTCCTGCCCGGACAGGGAGCCAGCCGCACCGAGCACAGGCTGGGGAGGCCTGAGACCTGCGGCTGCGGCCGGAGGCGTGGAGGAGGCGGGCGGAGAGCACGGGTGGGATGTTCACTTCAGGATCTGAGATGGCTGGACATCCCTGCTGCGGGGTTCTGGGTGTACCCGCACGGGCGTCAGGATGGCCACCGACACCAACTTTCACGGAGGGCAGCGGGCGGGCCAGGGTTAGCGACAGACAGTCTGCCTGTCCCCAAAGCTGGAATCTGTCTGGACAGCTGTCCCAGGAACAGCGAAAGTGACAGCAGAGGTCTGTCCGGCCCCCCCCATCCCCAACACCCCCCCCCCCCAGCTCCGGGTCCTCTCAGTGCCCAGTCCTCTCACTGGCATCACCGAGCCCAGCCACCTCCCGCTCCACGCCCCACCGCAGGCTCCCGGGGCCAGAGGAGCCGCACCGGCCCGAGGGCTGGTTTTGGCTCCGGTAACTGGTAGATGGAGTGACAGGGCAGGGGCTGGGTGAAGGTCACGCCCTGACCTCCTTTATCTCAGAAGGCGGCAGGGAGGGGGCAGGCTCCAGGCCCCACGGCACCTGCCCGTCTTCCTCCAGGTGCAGGGCCCAGGGGGTGGGTCACTCCCCTCCCCTCGGCCAGGCCTTTCGGGACAGAGCCTCTCATTGGCTGGGCCTCCTCTGCCTGCCTCCTTCCCAGACTGTCATCCCCATCCGGCCCCAGGGGGGACCCGGGCTGCCCCTCCTGGGGTGCTGGTGCCAGGACAGGCCCTCAGAACCTCCCGGGAGATGGGAGGGGGGGTCAGGCTGGCAGGAGAGAAGCGGGGCGGGAGGGCCCAGCCGAGGGGAGGGGCCAGACCCCCAGGTTTGCTGGGTCAGGTGGTCCCCCTCACTCGAATCTCCCCACCCAGTCTCCCTAGTCTGCGACCTCCTTTAGGCCTTACCCCCGGAGTCAGGGCACCCACTCCCACCCTGATGGGGAGCCCCCCTCTCCAGGAGCGGCCTCTGCTGGGCTCCGCCCGCCCTTCAACCCCGGGCCCCCTCCGCGGCTCCAAAGAGCCCTCCATTCTCCCCATCCGGGCCCCCCCCCCAAAAAAAAACACGTGGGGTTTAAAGTCACAGCGACCTTGGAAAAGCCCATCCCCTCGTCTGACAGGTGAGGAAACCGAGGTCTGAGCCGGGGTGGGGGGGTGAGGAGGGGCGTGGTTAGGCGTGATGTCAGGCCCTTTAGGGGGGTGCTGGGAGATGCACCCCGAGGCAGGTGCGCCCCGGGACCGCACAGGGGCGCCGGGATGCCCGTCCCGCAGACAAAGCCGGGGCGTGGCCGCGCCGGGGCGGGGGGCGGGGTGCGGGGTGCGGTCCTCCCCGGCGGCGCGGGAGCGGTGCTCGCACCAGCATCGCCACAGCCCGGGGGATGCGGCGTCCTGGGCCAGGTCCCCGGCGAAGGGCCCACCCGCTGGGCGATGGAGCTATTTCGGCTCCATGTTAACCCGAACCGCCGCGGCGGCGCGGTGCCCGGCGGACCTAGACGCCGCCGTGACCGGGACGGCATCCGAGCGCCTCCGGGCGCAGACGGCCTGGCTCACAGCCCGGCCGCTGTCACTAACGGGAGCGAGTGATGGGGACCGGGTGTCGGCTTCCTCGTCTGCGAAGTGGGTGTGCCACGCAGGTGGTGGGCACGAATGACGGGGGCAGTGCTGGCCCCGGGGGGTGCCCCTCCCCGGCTCCGCCCCCCGCCCCGGCTCCATCGCGCCCGCGGCTCTCGGCCCCGCCGGCAGAGGCGAGGGGAAGGCCGGCCGCCGGGCACCTACCCCGCCAGCTCCAGCAGCAGGCTCGGGAGGCTGAGGCCCCGCGCGCTGCGCGCCGCCAGCAGGGCGGAGATCTGCGGCAGCTTGAGCGCCGCGCACACGCCCAGGGTGCTCCAGTTGCAGAACCCCAGCAGCGCCGAGCCCATGGCGCCGGCGGCTCGGGTCGGGGGCGCGGGCTCCGCGGGTCCGGCCGCAGCGCGAGGGGAAGCCGCTCAGCACTCGGATGCGGGGCTGGCCCAGTCCTTCCGCCTTCCCTGGCCTCGGGCCTCCGCCGGTGCCCCGGCCCCGCCCGAGCCCGCCCAGTCGGGGTCCGCCCAGCCCGATCCCGCCCAGTCGGGGTCCGTCCAGTCCGATCCCGCCCAGTCGGGGTCCGCCCAGCCCGATCCCGCCCAGTCGGGGTCCGTCCAGTCCGGGTCCGCCCAGTTGGGTCCGCCCAGTCGGCCCGGGTCTGCGCTCCCGCCGGGATCACCCCGCCCAGCTAGTGTCCACTCCTCCCACCGACCCCGCCCCTCCCTGACTGACCACGCCCACTGAGACCCAATTGGTCTGGGACGCCCCGCCCACGTCCGAATGGTCCAATCCAATTCCACCCCGCTCCCGTGTCGCCCCGCCCAGGCCCAGGCCCCGCCCAGGCCCGCAATGAGTCAGCCCGCTGCTGATTCACTTTTCCGCGGGAAGTCCGCCCGCGCACTCTGAGCCCCGGGAGCCCGCCTCCCCCCAGCCCCGCCTCCTCACGGGTTGGGTGGGCAGACCCCGGAAGGGCAGACGGGCACCCCGCGCAGGGGGATGTATTGTAGGCGGCTGAACCGGCACCAGGTGTCTGACCGGTGGGGTCAGGCCAAACCTGGGTTTAGCAACCTCCCTACTTGGGGTTCAGGTCAGGAAGGAATTCAGAGCCAAGACCCAAACTACAAGAGAACAGTTAGTCGGTGAATCTCAGAGGCAGAAGTGAAGCGGAGCGGTCCCTCCTTTGGAAAAACTGCTGTTTGAAACTGCTGTGTGAACTACTCTGTTATTCTTAGTCTCTTATTCCGTGGGGAGCGGGGAGGGAGGGAAGGAAAGGTAGGCCTCGGATAATAATCACGCTGTTATTTTTAGACTGTAAAATAACTGTGTTTTTTTTTTAATAGAAAAATAAACTTAACTTGCAAGCTAGCCATCTAAAGGGGTTGATACACTCTATTAATTCACATATTCTGCCAAGGGTTTGTTCATCCACGGTTACAGGTGTTTGATTAGATATGTACTCAAAAGTTACAAGTTGTCTGGGTAGATATGACAGGTGTTTGGTTAGGTATAATATGTATTCAAGGTTACAAGCTGTCTTACACAAAGAACTAGAAGGGTATAAAAAGAAAATACTCCCTCCTGTGTCTGTTCAGAATTTGACAGAGGTAATCTGCTCTGACCTGCACGCAATAAAGATGACTCCTAACGAATGGGCTCATTCGGCGTCTTGTCCAGCTCCCTGGTTTGTGATCCAGCAGAAGCAGTAATTCCCAGAAGAAATGGGCTCAGGGAACGAGTTACGGAGGTAAAGGAAGAGCCCTTGGAACTTGGGAGTGAGGAGGCTAGTGGTAAGGGGCCCGGGAGGTGGGGGTTGGGGGGGGCGGTATCCCCGAAGGGAAGGGAGAGGAAAGCTGTGGGCCCGCTCCCAGGAGGGAGAGCACGCTGGGTCCTCCCTCCTACTGGTGTTAAGGGCGGAGATTGCAGGGCAGCCCCAGGGAAGACCTCAGTAGAATGTTCTGCAGTTTTCTAGGTGCGTCCTTGTCGGTGGTGGTCTCCATTGATGGCTTGGCAGGCACGGGGGCGGGGGGGGGGGGGGGCGGTCACCATTCCAGGCAGCGGGGCCTGAGGTCAGCCGTGGCTGGTTTGGCTGCTTATCTGGGCCCAGAGCTGCCGTACAACTGAGGCCTGGATATTATCTCCAGGGAGCAATTGGGTCAGGGGGTCTAAACCAGGTGACCAGCGATAGCGAGGGAGGGAAAGGTCACCCTGGGGGCGAGGCCCCGCCCTACAATTGATTGTTCCTTGCCAGGACCTGGGGGCTTCCGTCCTGGCGACCTTCCCTGCCAGGCCCCTGTCCTTGCTCGGCTTCCATCGGTCTAACTGCCGACAGCAGACGGACCATGTTGTTGGGGTTTTTCACTCCTAAAAGGGTTTTTCTTTGGTTTTCTGACTGCACATTGCAGAGATTAACGCGTGTAACCACCTTTACTACCCACCTTTGTGGATGCGCATCCTCCTCCCTTTAGAGACGGGAAACAGGCCCGGGGAAGCTGGAGGACTGGCCACAGTTCTGGGGGGACAGAGACTCCCCCGGCTGAGAATGGGAGCGCCCTGGCCCCTGAAACCTCCTCCCCGGGGGCTAGGGCCTTCGCCGGGAACCCGCCCCACCCACGCCTCACACGGCGGCACTCCACAGGGGACATTTCCTTAAGGAGGTAAAGGGGACTTCTGTTGATAAAAGAAGGCAGCTTAGATGACACAAAAGGAGGGATGGGGTGCATTTTTCAAACTCTCAAAATTGCGTGGGTATGGAATCCAGGTTATGGAGCAGGAAAAACACCATGCAGTGCCAGCATCCAGGATGGCTGGCTTTGGCTCTGAACCTCAGCCCCTCTGTGCCCCATCCTCCCTCCTCCCTCCTCCCTCCTCCCTCCTCCCTCCTCCACCTGGCCTCACCTGGCCTCACCTGGCCTCACCTGGCTTCACCTGGCCATTGTCCCCTCCCTCTGGAAAAAAACCCACTGGTTTCGAGTCCTCCCTCCACAGCTGAAGGAGAACAGGATGTGTAGAAGGAAACTTTTAAGAGGAAAACAAAGCTTATGCCTGTGTGTATGTGTTTAGTCCTTATCTTTTAGACATCCATCCTGAAATGTTTACAGGCTAAATACGACGTCTGGAATTTCCCTTAAAATGCTGACGGTTTGGGTGAGAGGGTGGATTGGAGATGTAGATGAAATAAGATTAGTGTGAGGTGAACATTTTTGAAGACAACTATGGCAATAATATGGGACATAATTCAGCCATATATATACATTTTCTGTATATATTCACATACCTCATGTATATAATGTATAACACACACACACACACACACACACACACACACACACACACACACTGACCCAGAACCTTCCTTTTAACAAAACTCCCAAGTGCATTGCATGCGCACCAATTAGGGACATGACTGCGCCCCCTGCTGGTTCCTCTCATCAAGACTGGTTCTCTCGGCGAGGCTTTTGCCAAGGATGGCAGTGAGGTTGAAATGCCATCCCTGACACGGGTTTAAAATGCACCTAATTGCCCTCGCTGGTTTGGCTCCGTGGGTAGAGTGTCAGCCCGGGTTCGATTCCAGTCAAGGGCACATACCCGGGCTGCAGGCTCGATCCCCAGTTGGGGGTGTGTAGGAGGCAGCCGATCAATGATTCTCTCTCATCATTGGTGTTTCTCTCTCCCTTCCTCTCTGAAATCAATGAAAATATATTTTTAAAAAATAATAAATACAATAAAATGCCCCTAATTGGCAAAGGCAGCCAGGTGCCCGCGTGCAGGCGTGTCTTCCTCACCGTTGGCTGCACCGACAGCCGGTGGCATCGTCTTATAAAACTTGAGTGGCCTCGAGAGCAGGCTGCCAGCTTTCAGCACAGCCCCTGGGAAGGTCAGAGTCAACGCCACTCTTCTCTTTTTTAAAAAAATGTGCCCTGACCCGGAATTGAACCGTGACCTCCAGGTTCATAGGTTGACGTTCAACCGCTGAGCTAAGCCGGCCGGGCGACACCACTCTTCATTGGGTCACAGATGTGCACGCTGGAGAGCTCCATCGCTATGGTAATTTCAAAACGGGTCCTAGATGAGCCACCTGGACAGGGTCCTAGGAGACGATGGAATGTTCTGGAAGGATGAGGGGCCAGAAAGATCTCTGTCAAGGAGAGTGTATTGATGAGCATTCGATTACAGACCGTACAGTCTTCCTCTTCAGTGAGTATTAATTACACCATGGAGCGTTAGGCAGTATGCTGAATCACCTACTGCGGGGTGCTTTCCCCAGCCTCACAGAGGGTTCGGCGTTCGGGAGAAAGGGCTGTGCGTAGATGATTAAAAAGGAGTCCGTGGACGAAAGATAGTTTTGAGAGGCACTGGGGGTTAGAGGAGCTTCCAGATGAAGGAGCTAGAAGGCTCCTCCTTGACCAAGGACCCCGAGCTTTTATTAAACACAATTTGTCCCAAGGCAAGGTGGGAATATACCCTTCAAAGGGTAAGGTATCAAAGGGTTTACAGAGATTGTCAGTTTGGGGAACAGCCTACAGCTGGTCAGGTGTTTGGCCAACAGGAGGCAATGAAATGCCCTGAGCTGTCTGGCAGCTAACAGTCCTATTCAGGTTTGGGGGAAGTGCCATTTAGCCATTCCAACAGGTAAACTACATCTGACTCAACCCTGTTGAGCTCCCCAAGCTTCACCAACCTTTTGGTAAAACTCTTGTAATTATTACACGCTGGGATTGGTTCTCGGCAACCTACCCGTGTTACCGGCAATGCCGGCTTTGGTTCTTGACTTCAGCAAAGAAAGAATTCAGAGCCAAAAACGCTGGCACCAGAGGAAGTTAATTGAACATGCAAAGTGAAAGGACCCTGGACGAGGATCCGAGCGGGGTCCGAGCGGCTGCTGGAGCGCTGCCTCGGCCTCTTAGAGAGGAAGTCACAGGCAGACGTGTTCTGGAAGCAGTTACAGGGTGGGGACAGGTTCGGGGGTTAGGCTGGGACGAGGTGCCGCTGCCCGCCGGTCCCCTGGTGGCAAGTCTCCTGGGAACCTTAGAGCGTAGAAAAAAGAGAGCAAAGATATGTGCGGTTCATGCTCTGCTTCTCTGTGTCGAGAAGTGACAGGACCAGCTATGGAACGAGACCCAGGCTCTCACCCGGAGAGTCCGGCCCAGGGGGCCACACTGCTGGGCCATGTGGGTGTCCCTGGTCAGGCTGCTAGGAGGCCACGGCACAGAGAGACCCCGTGGGCTGGAAGCCCGGACCAGGAGCGCGGTGTAGGATTTCAGGTCCCGGGCACAGAACGTTCTCTCCCGGAATAGACCGAAGCCCGTCAAGGCCAGCAGCGCCGACGTGAAACCTTCCCTAAACCTCGCAAGGTCCCCTCAGTGTGGCCAGCGCCTTGGTCGACTCGCTGCCTGCCCATCTTCCAGGCGGTCCTCTGACCACTCTTCTTCTTCTTCTTTTTTTTTTTTAAATAATTTTATTGATTTCAGAGAGGCAGGGAGAGGGATAGAGAGGTAGAAACATCAATGATGAGAGAGAATCATTGATCGGCTGCCTCCTGCACGCCCCCTGCTGGGGATCGAGCTCACAACCTGGGCATGTGCCCTTGACTGGAATCGAACCCAGGACCCTTCAGTCCACAGGCTGACGCTCTTATCCATGGAGCCACACCAGCTAGGGCTGAATACTCTTCTTTTGGCCAGATTCCTTCTCCCCTTCGCTCATTCGTCCGGCACAACTGAACGTCATTTCCCTGGGTGCTGGGCGTGGGGGCAGGAATGACGTCATTGTCCTTTCTCGTAGGGAGCCCACAGCCTGGGGAGACGGGTCACTGCAGCACGGCATGCTTCGCCCAGGAAGTGGGTAGACACGCTGGTCACGCCCATCGGGAAGGGGAGAGGCCCCAGGTGAGGAGATCCCTGGAGCGGGGTCTTGAAGGATGAGCAGGAGTCCATCAGGCCGACAAGGCGGGAAGGGCATTCAGGCAGGAACAGCATGCACAAAGCCATGGATAAGGGAGTGTTCAGTGCGGGGCAAGCAAGGGAGGCAGGATCAAAATCCTGCTATAAGTCTAAAAAAAAAGCAGACTTATTGAAGAGCTTGAAGCCGGAGAGAGAGGGCCGTGTTTGCAGTTCAGGAAAATGACTTCGCTAGGATACATCGGCGGCGGCGCTCTCTGAGGCTGGGATTCGCTTATGAAGTGTTTTACCCCAATTCACTGTCACCCCGTCTCCTCAGGCGAATCGTGTCAGCTCCATATAATGGAGGAGAAAACTAAAGCCAGGTCGGAGGCAGCCAGTGAAGGGCCGTGGAACCCAGCAGGCCTCGGGTCCGGGCCCTGTGATCCTGTCGCTGTCACTGCCCGGCTGGGACTCGGCTGCCTGCACGTACCTCCTCCCCGCCGCGCCCCAGGAGCCTCCTCGGTAACTTCCAGCTGTTAGATCCCAGGTTTTTTTGTATTTTTAAAAAAATATATTTTATTGATTTTTACAGAGAGGAAGGGAGAGGGATAGAGAGTTAGAAACATCGATGAGAGAGAAACATCGATCAGCTGCCTCCTGCACACCCCCCACCGGGGATGTGCCCGCAACCAAGGTACATGCCCTTGACAGGAATCGAACCTGGAACCCTTCAGTCCGCAGGCCGACGCTCTATCCACTGAGCAACACCGGCCAGGGCGATCCCAGGTTGCCAACCCCAGCCTCGCCTCCGCGGCCTCATGTAACCTCCCTGACAGACTCCACACTTACAAGTAGGAGTTGCTCTGCACTTCAGGTTTGAGAGCGGGCCCACCTGGGCGGGGTGCTCTCCAACAGCCTGGCGGGGGGCGAGGGGTCATATCTGGGTTTGGGTGCAGAACCTGGGGGCTCAGGAAACCAGGACCCTCACCAGTCACACGGGCAGGAAATGTGGTGCCAGGACCGGACCCCCCGCGAGTCCTGGTCTCTTAAGTTGTTCCGTGCCGAGGAAAAGCACCACATAAACGGTTTGACTCCGGCCCCCGAACGCATCACTCAGTGTTTATGTTCTGAGGACTCTGGGTCCCTGGGCGGGGCGCTGGACAGCGGGCAGGGCCTCAGCTTGATGACCTTGGCTCTGCAGCTGGGTGCGTCTTAGGAAAGGAGTTGCGTTGGGAGTGATCGCAGCAACACGTGTGGGCCAGCAGGGGGCAGCCTGTAGCTTCGCTCGCTCCATCTGGTCTGCCTCTCCAGCCCAGGGCGCCGCGAGGAGCCAGGCGCCTGGGAGATGGGAGGCCCTTTCCTTCCCGAGCAGAAAGTGAGCGGCATGACAGGGGGCAGCAGGGCCTGGGAGAGGGAGGCCAGCAGGGCCTGGGAGAGGGAGGCAGCAGGGCCTGGGAGAGGGAGGCCAGCAGGGTCTGGGAGAGGGAGGCCGGCAGGGCCTGGGAGAGGGAGGCCGGCAGGGCCTGGGAGAGGGAGGCCAGCAGGGTCTGGGAGAGGGAGGCCAGCAGGGCCTGGGAGAGGGAGGCAGCAGGGCCTGGGAGAGGGAGGCCAGCAGGGCCTGGGAGAGTGAGGCAGCAGGGTCTGGGAGAGGGAGGCCAGCAGGGCCTGGGAGAGGGAGGCAGCAGGGCCTGGGAGAGGGAGGCCGCAGGGTCTGCGGCACGGAGCCCCCAGGCCCCAGCGGTCTGGGAGGGGCTGCTTTCCGTGTTCAACAGCAGCCGGGGCTGAGCCCTGCCACGTCGAGCTGGCCCAGCTGGCGGTGGCCGTGGCCGTGGTCGGTGGCCTCCCAGGTGGACTCTCACGGGAAGTCTGGTAACAGCAGGATGGATGATTGGAGCTGAGCTTCCATCCAGGAAGGGAGGACTGGGCTCACGGGGAAAATGAGCCCCACCCCAAATAAATAGGGTTCAGATGACATCCCAGGCCAGGAGCGGGGAGGGACTACAAGCTACTCAACTCCTTCCTTTCCCAGCCCACGTGCCAGACCGTCCACGGATCCACAGCCACCAGCAGCTCCGACATGGTGGAGCCTGGCGGGAAGGGGACAGCTGCCTCCAGCCAGTTCTGTCACCCGTGGAACTTAATTGCTATTCTGTGCCCTCATCAGCCTTTAAAGACAGTTTATTTTTATTGCCTGCTCTGTGCAAAGCGCCTGCTCCTTCCGGGTTAGCTCCTGCACCTGTAGAATGTGAAGGGTTAGACCAGTGGTCGGCAAACTCATTAGTCCACAGAGCCCAATACCAACAGGACAACGATTGACATTTCTTTTGAGAGCCACATTTTTTAAACTTAAACTTCTTCTAACACCACTTCTTCAACATAGACTCGCCCAGGCCGTGGTATTTTGTGGAAGAGCCACACTCAAGGGGCCAAAGAGCCGCAGGTGGCTCGCGAGCCGCAGTTTGCCGACCACGGGGTTAGACTAAATGGTATCTCGGGGACCTTGCAACCCAGAGTTATAACTGCAGCTGCGGCGACGAGGAGGGACCAGGCCTCGCGGGCCTCCAGGTGGGGGCGGGGCTGGCGTGGTGGCTGATTCCCCGATAGCTCAGTGTCGGGCTCACGTCCACGTCTTCCTTTAAGCTGGGAAAGAGAATTTATTTATTTTTTAAAATATATTTTTATTGATTTCAGAGAGGGAGGGACAGGGAGAGGGAGAGAGAGATAGAAACATCAATGATGAGAGAGAATCATGGATCGGCTGCCTCCTACACGCCCCCTACTGGGGTTCGAGCCTGCAACCGGGGCCTGTGCTCTGACGGGGAATTGAACCTTGACCTCCTGGTTCATAGGTCGATGCTCAACCACTGAGTCACACGGCCGGGGTAAACTGGAAGGAGAATTTCGATGGCGGAGCGAGGACAGGAGGCAGCCGCAGAGCCGCGCTGTGGGCTGGCTGCTGGTGGGGGTCGGTACCACCTGGCCCTGCCCCAGGCTCCCTTCTGGGCTGACGCCTCAGCCTCCGAGGCGCCCGGGCATTTGCTGCAATGACAGCAGGACTGGCAAAGCTGAGACCGGCACTCCACAGCACCAGTGTTTCCTTAAGACCCGCGGGGCCTGCGGCCAGCTGTGAGCTCACTGCCGCCGCCGCGAGCAGGCCAGGCCGGGGACCGAAGGCTGTGCACCTGCTGGCTGGACTCCCCGGCTGCTCACAGCGGGGGCCACCCCCCTCTCCCCCGTCCCCCCTCCCCCGCCCCCCGGGCTCGGCGGTGGCTGTGAGACACGGAGGTGCATCCGAGGTCCCCGGAGACCGCCTCCTCCAGAGCTGCCCCGGGCTGGTTCCCACGCGCCTTCCCTGCGAGGAGCCAGAGGGCTGCTGGGGACCCTCTTCAGAGCCTGCACCAGGTTTGGGGGCGCAGCTTCCTCCTCCGGGGCCCGTCTCTCCATTCCCCTCCATTCACTCAGCACCACCCCCGCCCCAGCACCCAGCGAGCCGGCCCCCCACCCCAGCACGTGGCACGAGCAGGCGGCCCCTCCGCCCAGCGCCCAGGGCTGCCCGCCCCTGACCTTGCACACGTGTCGCCTCCTCCCTGCGTCTCCCGGGCCTCCCGTTGCCGCAGCCGCACGGGGCCGCTTGTCCTGCCCAAGGTGTGCCCGCGCCTGGTCCCTCTTCCCAGACCAGCCCATCCCGCGGGACTCGGCCGGCCCCTCACCGGGCGTCTTCCTCCCCCTCATCTGGACAGAGGCGCTCAGCCCCCCAACCGCTGCCAGGAAGCTGCCTGCTGGGGCTGGCATCTGCGTGTCCTCCCAGGAGCCGCCCGGGGCATTGGTTGCTGAGCCTCGGGAGCCCGGCCGGCCAGCTGCCTCCACTCAGGCCCAGCCCCAGCCCCAGCCCCAGCCCCAGCCCCCCAGTGATTCCGGCTGAGGCCGCCTGCTCAGTGGCACCCCTCCCTGCTCAGGCCTGCATCCTCACCCCTGGCAGGGGCTGGTCTCCGGCATTCCTGATACCTACCTGCACCCGCCTCCACCTCCTAGGCCTTCCCAGCCCGCCCATGGGCAGGGTGTCCTGCTCACCCGGGGGGAGTGGGCAGGCCCTGGCTCTCCTGGGGCCAGTGAACGGCATTTCTCACAGACACGGAGCAGAGCGGGCCGGCTCCCACCCAACCCGGTGGCCCATGGAGCTCCCCTGTCCCCACCCCACGCCCAGGGCGCCCCCCTCCATAGGGCTGGGCGCAGGCTCGGCCGGAGGGGAAAGCGCTGGGCTCGCCTTGGGTGCCCGGCCCTGGGAGCGGGACGGTGCCCGTGACCTGCGTGGCCTCTCGCTGGCCCGTGCCCCCAGAATGTTCTCTGCTCCCTCTCCCTGCTGCACACTCGCCTCGGCGTGCTCGGAGCCTCTGCGGACTCCGTGTCTCCGGGGCCCCGAGGGCTGGGGGGGAGCCTCGGCCTCGGGGCCGTCCTGCCCGGGCGGTGCCCCGCGGACATGCCGGTCAGCGATGCTGTCACGTGCGAATCCACAGGGGACCGCGTGCCTCGCCTCCGTGCGTTCCTTCGGCCACACACTCCTTCACGTCACAGCCCCTTCCTGCGCACCTGCTGTTTGCGAAGCTGAAGGTCAGATGAAGGCTCACCAAGGCCCTGGCCGGTGTGGCCCAGTGGACAGAGCGTCGGCCTGTAGTACAAAGGGTCCCGGGTTCGATCTGGTCAAGGGCACGTGCCTCGGTTTTAGGCTCCTCCCTGGCCTGAGCCCTGGTCAGGGCGCGTGCAGGAGGCAACCCATTGATGTGTTTCTCTCACATCGATGTTTCTCTCTGTCTTCCCCTCTCTTCTATTCTCCCTAAAAATCAGTGGGAACATATCCTAGGGTGAGGATTAAAACAAACGGCGCCGGAAGGAGGGGTCCTGAGCCCCAGCCAGATGCTAGCTGCTTCTCTGGCGTCACCGGCCAGGGGGCTGGGCCGGGCCCGGCCCGAGGACTCCCAGCGCCCGCCCTCGCTGCCCCCGCACACACCTGCTTCCTGTCCCGGGAACCTACCCGGCAGGCCGGGGTCCCGGGGTGCCAGGGTCCCGGGCGTGCAGCTCAGATGCAGCACAATGGCATCATGTGGGAGCGGTGGCCCCCCGAGCTCCTTAGCCCCCTGCTCTAACCGTACGGCCCAGAGCTCACGGCCATCGTTGTCACCACCTCAAGGCAGACGCACGAACTCGCACTTCTCGGCCCGGCCGCGGTGAGTGAGTCAATAGCGGGCCGGCCCGGGCTGTCATGAGAACCACCATGCGGCTGGGGGAAAGGAGAGACGCGTTCATTCCAGGCTCTGCCCGCGGCTGAGCGGCTGCTGGGGAACAGCGTGGTGCTCACAGGCCGGGAGCTGCAAGGCGGGAGGCGGCGGGCACGTGGGTGGGTGCTTGTCTGCGGGGCTGGCAGGCCCTCCGCACATCCGGTCCCGTGTTTGCTGCCCGGAGCCACGTTAGCGTGGTGATGGGCATCCTTCAGGCGTCTGACAGTTGCTCTGGTGATGTTGCCTAACCTCTCTGACTTTATTCGGACAGCAGGCTGGCATCGTTCATGGCAATGCGGGGTGATGACGGGAAGGACACGAGCTATTCATTTTAAAAAATATATTTTTTATTGATTTTTTACAGAGAGGAAGGGAGAGGGATTGAGAGCTAGAAACATCGAGGAGAGAGAAACATCGATCAGCTGCCTCCTGCCCACCTCCCACTGGGGATGTGCCCACAACCCAGGTACATGCCCTTGACTGGAATCGAACCTGGGACCTTTCAGTCTGCAGGCCGACGCTCTATCCACTGAGCCACACCGGTTAGGCCACGAGCTATTCATTTAACACGTCCTCTCCAGTACTGTCTCCACGCCAGGCACGGCGCGAGGCAGTGGATACCAAGGGACTTGCTCTCAAGGAGCTCACGTGGAGCGGGGGCAGCCGAATAAGACAAACAGCCAACAGGCATCGACCTGAGCACATCATACCCACAAAAGGCCGGGTGGTGAGAAGCGGTGCCAAGGAGTGTGCAGGGCGAAGGGATGGAGAGCGAGGGCGGGCGCCGGCGTAGTTAGGTCAGGTGCCTGGGCGAAGTCTGATGAAGTGACACGGCAGGACGGGTCTGGATGACATGAGGGAGCGATGTGCGGCGGAGGGAAAGAGCAGTCGGGAGCGGGAACAGCCAGTGCAAAGGCCCTGGGGCAGGAGCCTGCCGGGAGGGTGCAAAGGTCAGCGTCGGGGGGCGGAGCAGAATTTGACTTGACCGGGTTCTCAGACGGCAGGCACCTCCTGATGACAGAGCGCCTGCTGCAGCCCGAGCCCGGGGTTTCACCGTGTTCCGCGGGAGAGGGGAGGGGCAAGGTCACAGTGGCCCCTTTGCACCAGCTCAGGCCCCTGCTGCTGGGCCGAGTGAGCTCTCCTGGCTCCCAGCGGTCTGTTTGCCGCTTTCAGTGTTTATTGCCTAATGACATGACAAACTGCACGGCATGTAGCTGTCTTGTCAGTGAGGAAGCCAAGTGATGAAGTGTTAACATTCTATTGCTCCAATCCCCCACGCTGTGCTCGCTGGTGGAAACGGAGTGACTGTGAAAGACCTCGGTGCCGGCTGGTAAATGGCCTGTCCCGTCCGGCGGGACGGGAGCCCCGCGCTCAACAAGACCTGCCGGACTCGTCACGTCAGCGTGACAAATGGATCCGGCTCTCGTCCTCGATCGCGAGCATTTGTCGCCGGCCGGTGGCGGAGGAGCGGCCGGCTGCTGGTTGGCCTGGTCTGCGGAGGATAAAGATGACGGGCAGGGGGAGCTGTAAGCGCCGCGGGGGGGGGGCACCTGGACACCGCGTCTGGCCCACAGCTGTGCGCAGGGCACTGCCTCTAGGCCTCCGCCCGCCACAGGCCGGGTGTCCGTGCCCAGGCCGTGCGAGAGCCCCCGGCCTGACCGTCCCATCCCAGCAGACGGCCCCCCGCCCCACGTCTCTCCTCATTTCTGAGGCCAGGACCCAGCGCCCATTCTTGGCCCAACAGGTTTTTCACAAATCATCGTAAAATACACATAACATGGTGTTTACGAATCTAACCATCTGTCGGTGTGCAGTCACCGGCACGAGGACGTTCACAGTGTTGTGCAACCGTCACCACCATCATCCCTGAGACGGGTATCATCCCAGCATGGAGCCCGTGCCCACTGCACACAGGCCCCAGCCCTCCCCCTGCCCCAACCCTCCCCCTGCCTCCTGGGCCCAACCCTCCCCCTGCCCCAACCCTCCCCCTGCCCCAGCCCTCCCCCTGCCCCAACCCTCCCCCTGCCTCCTGGGCCCTAACCCTCCCCCTGCCCCAACCCTCCCCCTGCCTCCTGGGCCCTAACCCTCCCCCTGCCCCAACCCTCCCCCTGCCTCCTGGGCCCTAACCCTCCCCCTGCCCCAACCCTCCCCCTGCCTCCCGGGCCCAACCCTCCCTCTGCCCCAACCCTCCCCCTGCCTCAACCCTCCCCCTGCCCCAACCCTCCCCCTGCCTCAACCCTCCCCCTGCCCCAACCCTCCCCCTGCCTCAACCCTCCCCCTTCCCCAACCCTCCCCCTGCCCCAACCCTCCCCCTGCCTCCTGGGCCCAACCCTCCCTCTGCCCCAACCCTCCCCCTGCCCCAACCCTCCCCCTGCCTCAACCCTCCCCCTTCCCCAACCCTCCCCCTGCCCCAGCCCTCCCCCTGCCTCCTGGGCCCAACCCTCCCTCTGAAGGAGGGGATGGGGGCACTGTGGTCTCAGAGGGTCACTCACGCTCTATTGCTTTTAAAGGAGACAACAGCCCGGCCGGCGTGGCTCAGGGGGTGAGGGTCAACCTAGGACCCAGGAGGTCACTGTTTGATTCCCGGTTGGGGCACAGGCCCGGGTTGTGGGCTCCATCCCCAGTGGGGGGCGTGCAGGAGGCAGCCGATCCACGATTCTCTCTCATCGTTGATGTTTCTCTCTCCCTCTCCCTTCCTCTCTGAAATCAATAAAAATATATTTTAAAAAATAAATGAGTAAAAGCAGGTCTCATCTCCCGGGTCCTCCCTGACCGCACGTGGGGGGTGGGGGGGCGTGGGAGACGGGCCGGAGCGCGGTGGCTGTGGAATTAACGGCAAAACACCCTCGTCTGGGGACCGCGCTCAGAGCAGAGCGTTCATCTGGGCACTGTCTTTAAGAGAAAACTCACGTGTTCGCTCTGGAGGCTTTGAAAGCTTTCCCGTGCTCCCCCTTAGACAGAGCCGCTGATGGAAGGAGGGCGTTCTCCGCGGGT
The DNA here is from genome assembly GCF_951640355.1 of Cnephaeus nilssonii. NCBI lineage: Eukaryota > Metazoa > Chordata > Mammalia > Chiroptera > Vespertilionidae > Cnephaeus > Cnephaeus nilssonii. Next base: position 2,580,493 of record NC_137086.1, on the reverse strand, counting down.
GATGGCCTGGTGATTGCTGCAGAGCCGGCAGCAGGAGCGGCACGCTCCGCTCAGCCCCAGCCATCGCCGCGTCCCTGATGGCTGAGCCGGCCGCCAGGCCTTTGCTTACAGGTGGGAAGAGCGCAGCAGCCGAGTGACCCTGACCTGACGCCTTGGAGGGGGAGGCAGGGCCGCAGGCTTCTTGTGGGCTTTCGGCCGAAGCCCTGCCTCCAACCTGCGGGCGCGGCATCCAGGCCGAGGAGGGAGGGGGGCGGGAGGGTGTTCTAGACCGAGGGGACATCTACGCCAGGGAGCAGGGAGAGAGGAGACACCTGGCCCACGAGGTGTGAGGGTGGGATGGGCGCAGGGGGCGGTGAGCGACGGGCCCTGTGGACATCACCCCGAACGGGAGGGCAATCAGGGAAGGGTGTGTGTCAGGAAGTTAAAGCCAACACTGTCCACAGGAGGAGGGTCAGCGTCCCCCACACTGTCCACAGGAGGAGGGTCAGCGTCCCCCACACTGTCCACAGGAGGAGGGTCAGCGTCCCCCACACTGTCCACAGGAGGAGGGTCAGCGTCCCCCACACTGTCCACAGGAGGAGGGTCCGTGTCCCCCACACTGTCCACAGGAGGGGGGGTCCGTGTCCCCCACACTGTACACAGGAGGAGGGTCCGTGTCCCCCACACTGTCCACAGGAGGAGGGGTCCGTGTCCCACACTGTCCACAGGAGGAGGGTCCGTGTCCCCCACACTGTCCACAGGAGGAGGGTCAGCGTCCCCCACACTGTCCACAGGAGGAGGGTCCGTGTCACCCACACTGTCCACAGGAGGAGGGTCCGCGTCCCCAACACTGTCCACAGGAGGAGGGTCCGTGTCCCCCACACTGTCCACAGGAGGAGGGGTCCGTGTCCCACACTGTCCACAGGAGGAGGGGTCAGCGTCCCCCACACTGTCCACAGGAGGAGGGTCAGCGTCCCCCACACTGTCCACAGGAGGAGGGTCCGTGTCCCCCACACTGTCCACAGGAGGAGGGTCCGTGTCCCCCACACTGTCCACAGGAGGGGGGGTCCGTGTCCCCCACACTGTCCACAGGAGGAGGGTCAGCGTCACCCACACTGTCCACAGGAGGAGGGTCCGTGTCCCCCACACTGTCCACAGGAGGAGGGTCCGTGTCCCCCACACTGTCCACAGGAGGAGGGTCAGCGTCCCCCACACTGTCCACAGGAGGAGGGTCAGCGTCCCCCACACTGTCCACAGGAGGAGGGTCCGTGTCCCCCACACTGTCCACAGGAGGAGGGTCCGTGTCCCCCACACTGTCCACAGGAGGGGGGTTCCGTGTCCCCCACACTGTCCACAGGAGGAGGGGTCCGTGTCCCACACTGTCCACAGGAGGAGGGGTCAGCGTCCCCCACACTGTCCACAGGAGGAGGGTCAGCGTCCCCCACACTGTCCACAGGAGGAGGGTCAGCGTCCCCCACACTGTCCACAGGAGGAGGGTCCGTGTCCCCCACACTGTCCACAGGAGGAGGGTCCGTGTCCCCCACACTGTCCACAGGAGGAGGGTCCATGTCCCCCACACTGTCCACAGGAGGAGGGTCCATGTCCCCCACACTGTCCACAGGAGGAGGGTCCGTGTCCCCCACACTGTCCACAGGAGGAGGGTCAGCGTCCCCCACACTGTCCACAGGAGGAGGGTCCGTGTCACCCACACTGTCCACAGGAGGAGGGTCCGTGTCACCCACACTGTCCACAGGAGGAGGGTCGGCGTCACCCACACTGTCCACAGGAGGAGGGTCAGCGTCCCTCACACTGTCCACAGGAGGAGGAGGGTCCATGTCCCCCACACTGTCCACAGGAGGAGGGTCCGTGTCCCCCACACTGTCCACAGGAGGAGGGTCCGTGTCCCCCACACTGTCCACAGGAGGAGGGTCAGCGTCCCCCACACTGTCCACAGGAGGAGGGTCAGCGTCCCCCACACTGTCCACAGGAGGAGGGTCCGTGTCCCCCACACTGTCCACAGGAGGAGGGTCCGTGTCCCCCACACTGTCCACAGGAGGGGGGGTCCGTGTCCCCCACACTGTCCACAGGAGGAGGGGTCCGTGTCCCACACTGTCCACAGGAGGAGGGGTCAGCGTCCCCCACACTGTCCACAGGAGGAGGGTCAGCGTCCCCCACACTGTCCACAGGAGGAGGGTCCGTGTCCCCCACACTGTCCACAGGAGGAGGGTCCGTGTCCCCCACACTGTCCACAGGAGGGGGGTCCGTGTCCCCCACACTGTCCACAGGAGGAGGGGTCCGTGTCCCACACTGTCCACAGGAGGAGGGGTCAGCGTCCCCCACACTGTCCACAGGAGGAGGGTCAGCGTCCCCCACACTGTCCACAGGAGGAGGGTCAGCGTCCCCCACACTGTCCACAGGAGGAGGGTCAGCGTCCCCCACACTGTCCACAGGAGGAGGGTCAGCGTCCCCCACACTGTCCACAGGAGGAGGGTCCGTGTCCCCCACACTGTCCACAGGAGGAGGGTCAGCGTCCCCCACACTGTCCACAGGAGGAGGGTCAGCGTCCCCCACACTGTCCACAGGAGGAGGGTCAGCGTCCCCCACACTGTCCACAGGAGGAGGGTCCGTGTCCCCCACACTGTCCACAGGAGGAGGGTCCGTGTCCCCCACACTGTCCACAGGAGGGGGGTTCCGTGTCCCCCACACTGTCCACAGGAGGAGGGGTCCGTGTCCCACACTGTCCACAGGAGGAGGGGTCAGCGTCCCCCACACTGTCCACAGGAGGAGGGTCAGCGTCCCCCACACTGTCCACAGGAGGAGGGTCAGCGTCCCCCACACTGTCCACAGGAGGAGGGTCAGCGTCCCCCACACTGTCCACAGGAGGAGGGTCCGTGTCCCCCACACTGTCCACAGGAGGAGGGTCAGCGTCCCCCACACTGTCCACAGGAGGAGGGTCAGCGTCCCCCACACTGTCCACAGGAGGAGGGTCCGTGTCCCCCACACTGTCCACAGGAGGAGGGTCCGTGTCCCCCACACTGTCCACAGGAGGGGGGGTCCGTGTCCCCCACACTGTCCACAGGAGGAGGGGTCCGTGTCCCACACTGTCCACAGGAGGAGGGGTCAGCGTCCCCCACACTGTCCACAGGAGGAGGGTCAGCGTCCCCCACACTGTCCACAGGAGGAGGGTCAGCGTCCCCCACACTGTCCACAGGAGGAGGGTCCGTGTCCCCCACACTGTCCACAGGAGGAGGGTCAGCGTCCCCCACACTGTCCACAGGAGGAGGGTCCGTGTCACCCACACTGTCCACAGGAGGAGGGTCAGCGTCCCTCACACTGTCCACAGGAGGAGGAGGGTCCATGTCCCCCACACTGTCCACAGGAGGAGGGTCCGCGTCCCCCACACTGTCCACAGGAGGAGGGTCCGTGTCCCCGACACTGTCCACAGGAGGAGGGTCAGCGTCCCCCACACTGTCCACAGGAGGAGGGTCCGTGTCCCCCACACTGTCCACAGGAGGAGGGGTCCGTGTCCCACACTGTCCACAGGAGGAGGGGTCCGTGTCCCCCACACTGTCCACAGGAGGAGGGTCCGCGTCCCCCACACTGTCCACAGGAGGAGGGGTCCGTGTCCCCCACACTGTCCACAGGAGGGGGGGTCCGCGCCCCCCACACTGTCCACAGGAGGAGGGTCCGTGTCCCCCACACTGTCCACAGGAGGAGGGGTCCGTGTCCCCCACACTGTCCACAGGAGGAGGGGTCCGTGTCCCCCACACTGTCCACAGGAGGGGGGGTCCGTGTCCCCCACACTGTCCACAGGAGGAGGGTCCGTGTCCCCCACACTGTCCACAGGAGGAGGGGTCAGCGTCCCCCACACTGTCCACAGGAGGAGGGGTCAGCGTGTCCTTGCTCAATATGTTGTGTGTGTTTTTTCTCACCTCAGGACATGTCTTTATTGATTTTTAAAATTGGTTTCTTTTTATTTGTTTACAAATGTTTTTATTGATCTCAGAGAGGAAGGGAGAAGGAGATAGAAACATCAGTGATGAGAGAGAATCATGGCTCGGCCGTCACCTGCACGACCCCCACTGGGGATGGAGCCCACAACCCCAGCATGTGCCCTTGACCGTAATTGAACCTGGGACCCTTCAGTCCGCTGGCCGACGCTCTATCCACTGAGCCACACCAGCCAGGGCTCTTTATTGATTTGAGAGAGAGAGAGAGGAGGGCGAGAGAAACATTGACCAGTTGCCTCCCCCAGGCGTCATGGCCCGGGGACTGAACTCACAACCTGGGTATATGTCCTGATCTGGAGTTGAACCTTAAACCTTTTGGTGCACGGATGGTGCTCCAGCCAACTGACCCGCCTGGCCAGGGCAGATAATGTGCATATTCTCTCTCTCTCTCTCTCTCTCTCTCTCTCTCTCTCTCTCTCTCTCCCCTTTCTCTCCTTTCTCTCTCTCTCTCTCTCACACATACATGCGCACGCACACACATAATGCTCTTGCAAAGTGGGCCGTTGCCACCGTTTTTCGCACGTTTTGGGAAACAGCTTCTTACTGCGGCGCCCACAGGAAAACCGCCCGAGGCTGCAGCCAGAGGCACCGTGCTTTGTGTCTGTTAGTTTTGTTAAAGCTACAGAATAACAGAGGAACTCGGTTCCGCAGAGTTTTACTGTTCAGAGCTGCATTTATTGGGGCTTTCAGAGCGCCGGGAGCATTCACAGGCTTGGCAAGCCGCAATATTGTCTCCAACAAATAAGCCGAGCCCTGCCCCGGCTCAGGACAAACGGCCCAGAACGGCCCTGATCTCCTTTCCCTCTGGGTGACTGACAGGCTGTTCGCAGGGCCGTGGAGCCCCTGGGGGTGGGGGTGGGGGTGGGGGGTGGGGAAACGTGAGCTTGAAGGTGACTTTTCCACAATTTGAAATGGAATTGGAGCCCATTAGCATCAGCCCCGCAGGGCCTGCTCTTGTCTCTGCAGCCCAATTCCTCTGTGAGGAGGACGGTGCTGTCGGATCCAAACCCCTCTCTCCGCTCTGAGTGACTAAGAAGGAAGTGGAACAGGGAAACCCCATAGCCGTGGGCACCTGGCTTCGCATCTCATCTTCATTTCTCCTTTCTCCTGGCTGATTGTGTCTAAATGTCCGCTCTGGCCCTGGCTGGTGCGGCTCCGTGGATAGAGCGTCGGCCGGCGGACTTAAGGGTCCCAGGTTCGATTCCAGTCAAGGGCACAGGCCCGGGGTGTGGGCTCTGTCCCCAGTAGGGGGCGTGCAGGAGGCAGCCGATCCATGCTCCTCTCTCACCATTGATGTTTCTCTCTCTCTCTTCCCCTCCCCTCCTCTCTGAAATCAGTAAAAATATATTTAAAGAAATAAAATAAAATACACGTTCGCCGTGCCCACAGGATTCAGGGGGAGGCCGAGGCCAGTGGCTGGGGTCTCATTCCCCTTGCTCGTGATTGGTTTAGGCGCCAGGCCTGAGGAACAACCCTGGCCAATGAGAGCCTGGCTTGGTTCGGATGTGATGCCCGGACCGCCGCAGCCCGCTGGCCACCAGGAGGAGAGCCGAACGTCTTGTTAGGTAAGATCATTCATTTCTTCTCTCTGCTACCGACAGCATTCTCACCCACAGAGGAGGAAACAGCTCTTAAAAAACCCCCTCCACACCTCCCTTCTCCCTGGACCTTGGCGCGGGGAGTGACGTCCTAAGACCGTGGTCGGCACACCGCGGCTCGCGAGCCACAGGCGGCTCTCTGGCCCCTTGAGGGTGGCTCTTCCACAAAACACCACGGCCTGGGCACGTCTGTTTTTAAGAAGTGGCGTTAGAAGAAGTTTAAGTTTAAAAAATTTGGCTCTCAAAAGGAATGTCAATCGTTGTCCTGTTGGTATTTGGCTCTGTTGACTGATGAGTTTGCTCACCACTGGCCTAAGGGGACTTGAGAGGCAGGTGGAGGTCACGGACTTACAGGATGAAGGGGAACCTGTCATTAGGGACAAAAAGGCCAGAGGGCCAGCTCCTCTCCCCCCTCCCCCCCCCCCCGCCCCTGCTGTCTGTGTCCCGGAGCCCTGTGCCAGGAGCCAGCGTGGTGCCGCGGGAGGCGCCCTGGGCCACATGCGCGGTCCTCTTCCCGCCGCGTCCTGAGCGGGCCGTGCGGCGCTTCCTCGCGGGCGTGGTCTTTTCATCCGAGGAAGGAAGGGTGGTGGACTCTTGGGGGTCCCTCCCAGCTCTCGCAGTCAGTGACCCTGGACCCCTGGGCCCCACGTGTGCTGTCCGGGGTGCAGCACCCCCGCCCCCTCGCCGCGGGGAGAAATCTCTGCGAGTGTGTTTCTCTGCTGCGGGCGGTGCGTGGCCTAGGACCCTGGGACCTGGGTGACGTCCTCCTGAGAGGCTTCCCTGTCTGTCTGGGGGTTCGGGGTAATGCTCCCCCGAGAAACTCAGGTCCCGAGAAGTGTTGAGGGGCCGTGCCATTTGTTAAGGATGCCGCCGCGTGAATAACGGGGGGGGCAGGCGTGGAGTGGCGCCCCGGCGACCACATTGTGTTCCTGCAGGGTTGGTTGGTTGTGCGATCCAGGGGGACCTTGTTTCTGGAACCTCACTCGGCACGGAAGGCTGTTCGAAAACCACATCACTTCCCCCATTAGCAATCACGTAAATGGAATTCACCTGTGCCAGACCCCCAACGGCGCCCCTGCTTTAACCGTTCTTGTGCACAGGACACGTCTATTGTACTGTTCAATCTGTACGTGAGCACGTTAAAAACAAAAGGGACATGAAACGTAAATGAAAATTTAACAAGGAAAGGAAATGTACAGCAGAAAAAGGAAAACTTAACAATGATTATAAGCAGCAAAACACCTGAGAATAGCCGAAACCGGTGTGGCTCAGTGGATAGAGCGTCGGCCTGCGGACTGGGGGGTCCCGGGTTTGATTCCGGTCAAGGGCATGTGCATTGGTTGTGGGCACATCCCCAGTAGGAGGTGTGCAGGAGGCAGCTGATCGATGTTTCTCTCTCATCGATGTTTCTAGCTCTCTATCCCTCTCCCTTCCTCTCTGTAAAAAAAATCAATAAAATATAACCCCCCCCCAAAAAAAAAAAAAACCACCTGAGAATATTCACAGCAGCTGAGGCTTTAACAGGGGAGACGGACTCAGATTCGCGTGTTCTCCCTGTGACCGGCCCTCCGGGCACTGGATGGAAGGGCGTCCGGCCGGGAAGGGAGCTGCTCGGGTGGAGGCGCTGGGGGAGCGGGCTGCGCTGGGGGAGGCCTCGGCGGGAACTGCCCGCTGCGCCGTGCGGACAGCTGCGCTCACAGGCGGCCAGTGCGGGACGGGGAGGCTGCGTCTCATTGATCGCTGGCTTCTGGCGCCGGCCCCTGGCAAGCTGTGGGTGTGGGTGGTGGGGGGGGGGCAGGGTGGGACTGCTCACAGCGAGGGGAACCCACAGGCTCCCGATCAACTCTCGGTTCTGGGAATGAGTCAAGCGTGTCCTGGTTCGTAGGTGCTGGTCGTCTCCCTGTGTCCTCGCGTGATGGAAAGGGAGGCCCACAGAGCTCCGATTCCTGGGTGGCCCCGCTCCATCCCTGGAGATTTTCCCATCAGCCTCCAAGGTGCTGGAGGCTTTGAGCCACCTCCCCCGCTCTTTTCAAGAGCGACTCCGCTGGGAAGCAGGCTGCGCGGGGGCGGCTGTGAAGGGGCCGCCCCCGCAGCAGATTTCAGGCGCTTCAAGCGGGGCCTGGTTCGCCTCTCAGCAGCTATTACAGTAAAAACCCTTAAACGGATTGTGCAGCTCCCAATTCCACCTTCCAGCACTTTCTAGCAGGGGTGGCCCAGGGCAGGGGAGGGGCCGTGGGGAGAGCCCTGGACGCAGGAGGGAGGGGTGTGCGGGTGGGGGGTGTGGAGGGGGAGATGAGCTGCGTGAGTCACTTCTCTCTTGGCCCCTGTCCACGCCCCTGTCCGGGGCACATTCACGCCTGCGTGTCCGCCTGCCCGTCACCCCGAGGCCTGGACGGGCTACCGGATGACAAACTGCACGCTCAGTGGCTGTCCTCGGTTATCACGTCCTCCCCTTGAGGGGTGTGGAACCTGCTGCTCCTGCGTCGGCAGCACCCCGAATGTCCTGGGGGCTTGCCTGTGGTGCAGCCTGGTGAAGTAGCCCCTTAGCTCGTTTGTTCCGGGCAAAGCCTGAGAGGTCTCTCCAGCGGGCACACGACAGCAGCGACCCCCTTGCTGGGAACGGACGCCCCCGGGTAAACCAGGAACTCTGCCCGTGGCATTCGAGGCTCTCCTTGCTCTGCTCTTCCGGCCTGGCTGCCAGCTGCTCCTCGCCCCTCGGGGTTGATGCCTCCTCCAGGCAGGCGGTGGTGTGGCCTCCTGGACTCCCAAGCACCGTGAGCACCTCCGCCACCTGTCCCGGCCCTTGGATAGCCCTGACCAGCTGCTCTGCTCTGGGCTGCGCGCTCCCGGGCCTGCAAGGAAGACAGCCACACGCACCGGGCGGCACGGACGCTGCCTCCTCTCTCCCACCCGGAGGGCTGGCCTGCGCTGTTTCACAGGAAAGACGCGCGTCTCAGCCAGGTAGGTAATCCCCAAGGGCAGCACTGGCAAGGAGGCTGGAGTTCACGCCTTCCCTCTGACCTCAGCCCAGTCCTTGCCCCGTGTTCCCAGCTGTCCATGTAGGTCCCCAGCTGCCCACCCAGGTCCCCACCTGCCCACCCAGGTCCCTACCTGCCCACCCAGGTCCCCAGCTGCCCACCCAGGTCCCTACCTGCCCACCCAGGTCCCCACCTGCCCACCCAGGTCCCTACCTGCCCACCCAGGGCCCCAGCTGCCCACCCAGGTCCCCAGCTGCCCACCCAGGGCCAGCTGCCCACCCAGGTCCCCAGCTGCCCACCCAGGTCCCCACCTGCCCACCCAGGGCCAGCTGCCCACCCAGGTCCCCAGCTGCCCACCCAGGTCCCCACCTGCCCACCCAGGTCCCCAGCTGCCCACCCAGGTCCCCACCTGCCCACCCAGGTCCCCAGCTGCCCACCCAGGTCCCCACCTGCCCACCGAGGTCCCCAGCTGCCCACCCAGGTCCCCAGCTGCCCACCCAGGTCCCCACCTGCCCACCCAGGTCCCCAGCTGCCCACCCAGGTCCCCACCTGCCCACCCAGGTCCCCACCTGCCCACCCAGGTCCCCAGCTGCCCATCTAGTGCCCCAGCTGCCCATCCAGGTCCCCAGCTCCTTACCCAGGTCCCCAGGTCCCCACCCAGGTCCCCAGCTGTCCATCCAGGTCCCCAGCTGCCCACCCAGGTCCCCGCAGGAACCTCAGCAGGGCCTGGCTTGCCAGTCTCGGTCGCATCTCAGCAGAGCGCGATGGCTGTGACCTTGGGCTCAGCTGACCTGTGGTCGCTGGAGGAGCTTTCCTCTGAGTTTGGAAATTGCTCTCACCTTCCGCCCTGGCTGTTTGGTCTGAAAGCCCAGGGCGCCTGCGTGTGCACCCAGAGCCGGGCCCAGTGGGTGACCCGCCCGGGGCGCACTTTCCCGCAGGGCCTGCCCGCCTCTCAGGCCGGGGCAGCGGGTGTGAAGGGAGCCGCTCGGTCCTGAGAACGCGTGGGAACGGCTGTTAAAAATAAACGCGCGGCTCTCTGCTCTGTCAGCGCCTCTCTGAGGCCGGCTCTGTGGCTCTGGCGTGGGGCCCGGAGCCCCACTGGCCCAGGCAGGAGGTGGTGCGTCCCGTGGAGAGGAGCGCCATCATGGAACCTGCTGGGTGCGCTTTGATGGCAAGTCTTCCGCGGAGGACGGTGCCTTTAGAACTAGGAAGGAGCCGAAACCGGTGTGGCTCAGTGGATAGAGCATCGGCCTGCGGACTGAAAGGTCCCAGGTTCGATTCCGGTCAAGGGCATGTACCTTGGTTGCGGGCACATCCCCAGTGGGGGGTGTGCAGGAGGCGGCTGATCGATGTTTCTCTCTCATCGATGTTTCTAGCTCTCTATCCCTCTCTCTCTTCCTCTCTGTGAAAAATCAATAAAATATATATTTAAAAAATAAATAAATAAAATAAAACTAGGAAGGAGGGCAGCAACGACATAATGTGTGTTTCAAAGTCCGGAACGCCCAGTCAGTCCTCGGTGGTGCCTCGGTGGAGGTCTGAGGGCCCGTAGTCCCTCCCGGACCTCGGAGGGCCCCCCTTCCATTCCCGACCTCGCTTTCGCCTGCTTTTAGTTTGGAACAAAGCGGCCGTGAGGCCATGGGGATTGCCCCCGTGTGACATCAGGCCTGGGCCCCGTCCCAGCTCCGCCACTCCCTCACTGTGTGACCTCGGGCGAGGCTGCTGACTCCCGGAGCCCTGTGCTCGCCCTCGCCCTCTGTGGCTCAGTGGTTAGAGTGTCCGCCCACCTACCAAAGGGTTGCAGGTTCGATTCCTGGTCAAGGGCATGTACCTGGGGGCACGTGTGCGTGCAGGAGGCAACCAATTGACGTGTGTCTCTCACATCGACGTCTCTCTCCCCCCTCACCTTCTCTCCCGCCCCCTCTACCTCCCTCCCACTCTCTCGGGAAATCAGTGGAAAGAATGTCCTCGCTGAGGGTTAGCAGCAACAGGAGACCTCAGAGCTGTGCCAGGCCTGAGGCTCAGGCAGCGCGTCTGAAGCCGGGAGCCCGCTGCCCGCTGCTCCGTCAGACCAGCTGGCTTGTCTGACTTTCCTGCTGCAGCTCATCGTCCTTGTCCTGACCTGTGTCTGTGTTCTGTGGGGGGTGGTTTTGGGTCTCTCTCTCATCCTCCCCCAGCGACCTGTGTCTCTGGCACGGCTCCCTTCGCCTGCGGCCCGCGGCTGGCCTGCTTCCTGCCAGCGGTCCCTGCTCCCGGCAGCCTGGGGCCCGCCGGGTTCCCGTCATTTCTCCGCATCCACCCTCAGCCTCCACCGCACAGGCGCATGGAGGTGTCTTCTCATGTCCGTACGGCACGTCTGTCTTCTGGTCCTTTCCTCCAGGAAACGCTGAGATGCTGCGGGGAAAGGCGGGCTGGAGGCGGCTTTCCTGCTGAAGGTCTTAGTAATCGCCACTTCCTCTCTCCCGGCTCGCTATTCGGCTTGGGGTGGGGCGGTGGTGGCTGGCATGGGTGTAAGAACTGAAATGATTTAACTTGTCGCTGTGAAGTGTGGAGGCCTGGGGGGCGGAGCTCGGGGGTTACAGGCTTCACAATCATCATTGTGGACCCCAACTGGGCACCCTGGCTTTTTTTCTTTATTTACTTCTTCTTTTTTTTTTAAAAAATATATTTTATTGATTTTTTACAGAGAGGAAGGGAGAGGGACAGAGAGCCAGAAACATCGATGAGAGAGAAACATCGACCAGCTGCCTCCTGCACACCCCCCACTGGGGATGTGCCCACAACCAACGTACATGCCCTTGACCGGAATCGAACCTGGGACCTTTCAGTCCGCAGACCGACGCTCTATCCACTGAGCCAAACCGGTTCTGGCTCTTTATTTACTTCTTTTTAAAATTTTTATTATTGATTTCAGAAAGGAAGGGAGAGAAGAGAGAGAGAGAGAGAGAGAGAGAGAGAGAAACATCAATGATGTGAGAGTTCATGGATCTGCTGCCTCCTGCACACCCCACACTGGGGATCAAGCCCGAAACCCGGGCCTGTGCCTGACCGGGAATCGAACCGTGACCTCTGGTTCCTAGGTCAACACTCAACCACTGAGCCATGCTGGTTGGCTTTTTTCTTTTTTAAAGATCATTCTGTCTCCTTCCAGAGTCGAAGACGTGTTTAGATCTGTAAAGCGCCCAGAATTCCTGTGTGGGATGGGGGGCTGGGCACCACCTCCCTTTTTTTTTCTTTCCTTTTTTTAAAATATATTTTATTGATTTTTTACAGAGAGGAAGGGAGAGGGAGAGAGAGTTAGAAACATCGATGAGAGAGAAACATCGATCAGCTGCCTCCTGCACACCCACTACTGGGTATGTGCCCGCAACCAAGGTACATGCCCTTGACCGGAATCGAACCTGGGACCCTTGAGTCCACAGGCCGGCGCTCTATCCACTGAGCCAAACCAGTTAGGGCCACCTTCCTTGTTCCGGCGTGGAGAGGCCCGGGTAACAACACCGCGTGGATCTGCCTGTCTGTGTGCGGCTGCCTGGACACGCCTCTCCTGTGCCCCATGGACCATTCCCGGGTCGGCGTCCGGACTCGCTCTTCTGCCCACGGGCTTTTCTAACCTGGGCCAGGGCCCGTTTTCATTCTCGTCGGACAGCCTGGCTCCTGCGCTGGAACACCCACGGGTCCTCGCGACTCCGTTTTTTACGAGGATAAAGGGTAGTTGCGGGCGCTGTCGTTCCTACGTGCCATCTGGTATCGCCGGCGCTTGTGAAAATAGTGCAGAACCACCACGCGTGCTTCTGCTGAACCGTTTTAGAAGCCACCTGAGCACGCACCTTCACGAGACGGTCACTCAGTCTCCGAACCGAAGAGAAGCAGATTCCGAACACGGACTTACGAGGGGCCCGCTCCTCGGAGACCAGCTGGTTTCCAGATGTGGGAGAGCAAACGGAGCTGGGGCGAACGCTCTCTCGCCTGTCGGTCCTGGCCCTGGCCCACCGCTCACGCATTACCACCCCCCACCCCTCAACCGGGTGTGCTACCCGAGTTCCAGGCAGCCGTGCTCCCATCCCCGCCCGGACACCCCCTTCCAGATGCAACGGGAGCTCCAGCCACGGCCAAAGTCAGGTTGTGGCAACTCCCCGGGTGGGGAGTGGGTCAGCCACGGCCATCAGCGCTCACCTGCCCCCGCGGTGCATCCCTCTGATGTCGGCGGTGTTTCTAGCGTCCGGTCACCGAGGCATCAGAGGTGGCTGTGACTCAGCCCCTCGCCTCACCTGCCCCTCTGCGGGGTGACGGCTGCATTCTCTTTCCCCTGGCAGTTTGCATGTTTTTTGTACTTTTAAAAGACGAATTTCATAAATTTTTTAAAGTCTCCATTGTGAAGCACAAATAGAGTTTTCGGGGCTATTTAGGGAGGGGAGGGCGCTTACCGAGCAGCGGGCTTACGCCTCCTCAGTGAGACACTTAACTATTTAACGTGATGCGGGGACCACGGTCGGTGGCTGGGCCGCCCTGTGAGCAAACAGGCGGAGAGTTTCTGGCACTTGCCCCGTTGTTGTCGTCGATGCGACCCACACGTCATGGGGCAGGAACCCGGCCCCTCCCTTCCGGCTGTGTGACTTTAGGTAGGTGGCTAAACCTCTCTGTGCTCTCTGCCCGCCGCGCTCTCTTAGTCACTGGCTGTCGGTTCAGGTTCTACTTGGTTCCAATCCCAAGTGCCCACAGCACGCCCGATGGTTCTGTAACCCGTCGGGAGGGCTAGCCAAGGCCACGGCCAGTGCTCCTCGCCGTGCCCGGCGTTTCCCGCACGGGTTCTAAGGCAGTGCAATCGCCGTGTGCTTTTAGGCACGATTATAGAGCTGATGTCCCCGATTTCATAGCTGTTGTCTGTTCCGGTCCCTGCCCCCTGCAGCCACTCAGAGCGCTCCAGCCAGGCCCTGAGCGATAGCACGGTGTCTGCCCCCGGGAAGCCCGGGGTAGTGACCTGATGAGCAACAGCAGCTGGTGACCTGGGCCTCTGAGCGGGTACCCGGGCACCGTCCTCAGTGCTTTCCAATTAATTATTTCGCTAATTCTTCCCAATGGGAGATCAGTCCTGTTGCTATGCCTTCTGTAAATCCCGCCGAGTCGGTCGGTGCGTCACAATGGACTAAATCCTATTGTGAGACAATGAGATTGCGGCCGGTATTTTGCTGCTGTAAATTATGAGGCACCGGCTTATCACACCGCAGTAGGGGGTGCGCACAGAGCCCTGCAGTCAGACTGCCTGGGCTTGAGGCCTGGAACCGCCACGCGATAGCTGTGTGACTTTAGGTAGGTGGCTTAACCTCTCTGTGCCTCACATTGATACAGTAGAGACACTAAGAGCATCTGTCTTGGAGGCTCAGGGGTCCCTAGAACAGGGAGGCCTGGCGCTGCTCACTCAGACTCCAGGGTCCATTGCTTTCCCGTGCCACACGGTAACCCCTTTGGTGGCCCAGAATGTTCCTCTGAGGTGGGAAAGTGTGCGTGTTTCCTGTGGCTGCCATGACACATGGCCTCAGCTCCGGCCGCCGGTACCTCCTGGGGGGGGGGGGGAGGGGGGGGAGGCGGGAAGGCTGCGCACGGATGGATGGGGTAAGTACCCGGTGCCAGGCCTGACGTTTGACACATTCCATTAGAAATGGTTTCAGATTTTAGGGTTGTTGGCTTTTGCTACACTCGGGATTTACATTTTCAACAAACTAGCCCCAGGCGGTGTGGCTCAGTGGAGAGAGCACCTGCCCACAGACTGAAGGGTCCCGGGTTCGATTCTGGTCAAGGGCGTGTACCTTGGTTGCAGGCTCCCTGGCCCCGGTCGGGATGCGTGCAGGACACAACCAACCGATGTGTCTCTCTCACATCAGTGCTTCTCTCTGCCTCTCCCTCTCCCTTCCACGCTCTCTAAAAATCAATGGAAAAATATCCTCGGGTGAGGAGTAACCAAAAAAAAAAAAAAAAAGAAAGAAAGGAAAGAAAGAAAAAGAAAAAAGAAATAAAGTAAATTTTCAAAAACGAGGCAAATCCCTTTTCAGTGAGCTGTCTTCTATTGATTCCATTTTTAAGAAGCTGGCGTCTCTCTGAAGCCGAAATAAATATTCAGATCTATTTTTAGCACGTTTCCCTCGAATGTCACATGTTTAAATTCGTTTAACTCCTCGGAGCATCTGGAGTCTGTTTTGGCAGCACGGCGTGCGGGTCTAAGTGGGTATCCAGGTCCCTGCCGTTAGCCTGACTCCGCGCCACGCACGCCCTTCACTTCGGTGCGGCTTGTTTCAGTGTGCGTTAGCTTCTCCCCGCGAGGGGCCCCTCAGGGGCCTGCTCTCGGACCCACAGCCGTATAAGGACTCCTGCAGGCTGCGGGCGTCGCTCTGCAGCCTCCGACGCGTGTGACGCGTGTTTGGGCAGCGAGCCCTCCGCCAGCACCGTTTCCTGCCGAGCCGGGCCTGCAGGCGCCTTCTTTTGTCTTTGGGACGTGGGTTATCGGAGACATCAAATGCACCGTGACGCATCCCCTTCCCGTGTAACCCGCCTTCCTGCGGGTGATGGCTGGGTTCTGTCATTTCCCCGTGGGTTAAGCGTTCGATGAGACACCGCGTGGGTGACCGCCTCTGATTGTCAATTTCGCCTGGGGCTCTGCCAGCCCTCCCTGTGCCCCGCTCAGGTCCTGCTTTGCCAGTGTCTTCCCCCCACCGGAATCTTTTTATTTTTTTAAATACATTTTTATTGATTTTTAGAGAGAAGAAGGGAGAAAGAGAGAAATAGAAACATGCATGAGAGAGAAACATTGATCAGCTGCTTCCTGTATGCCCCGCACTGGGATCAAGCTCACGATCCGGGCATGTGCCCTGACCGGGAATCAAACCGTGACCTCCTGGGGTGTGGGCCGATGCTCAACCACTGAGCCACGACGGCGGGCAGATTTCATTCTTTATTGTTGATTATTTTTATGTCTTCTAATCGTGGCTGCCGTTGTGCTGTTGTGATTTTCACTGCAGGGCTGTCTTTAAGGTAACAATGGCTCCGTGCAGCCCCATTTACTTGCCGCTGTTAGAAATAAGGCGAGCCCCCCCAAGTCCCCCCAAGTCAGGGGTTCTGGTAGAATACAAAACACTCGGGAGCCAGGCAGCAAGGCAACCATCTTTACTTCTACGTAGAAGGGTGCACACACATGGTCTGCAAGCGCGTGCACACCAAGCAGGCGGGCTGCTTGGCTTTATAATCCCTGACCCAGGTGACCTGTCCTTTGCTCTTGATTGGAGCTCAGGCGCACAGTCTTTCACGATTGGCTAATTCCAAGGGAGGGGTTGGCCTTTGCTGTTTCAAGATGGCAGCCCCCAGGGAGCTGCAAGCCATGCGGCCAATATGGTGGCTGCCAAGTCACGCAGTCCGAAATGGTGGCCGTCTAAACTGTTATTTGACAGAAAAGATGACTTGTTTATTCTCATACATGTCCTGTGTCACAAGCTCAGGGCACAAACCCCACACTCAGGAGACCCCCGAGGAGCCGTCCCCCTAAGCCCGCCCACACTCACTCCTGGCCGACCCACAGGCACACCAGGCCGCAAGGAAGTGACACGATCCCTCTGTGATTTGTTCTGGGTGAAATCCCATCAATATTTTATTTCATTTTATTAAAAGGATTGGGGTGACATTTTTAAAATCAAGCGTTTCACTTCTTAAAAGGGTAAAGCAGTCATTTGAAAACCTTCACTATGTAAAATACTCGCTTTCTAAGTGGCTCAGAGGCAGAGCCAGGTTCAAACACAAGCTCCCCTGCATTTGGGGGGAGCGGCAGGTCACTAGCCCTAACCCTCTGCCAGCCCCCCCCCCCCCCCCCCCCCCCGCCCTGCTGGGATGGAGGCGCCGCTGCCTCTCCCGTAGGCTTCAGGCACTGTGTCCTCCACCCCCGCCCGCCCTCCCCGCACGCCCACGTGTGACGTCAGCGTCCACCCCGTGCGCAAGGCCGAGCCTATGCCTCACTCCTCATTTCTCTCCTTCCCTCTCCTCATCTACCAGCCCGTCAGCACGCCCTGTCAGGAGCTGTTCTCCCTCTAAAGGTGACTTTTCTGCCCAGGCTGGTGAGTGTCAGCCTGCAGACTCAAGGCTCCCGGGTTCAAATCCGGTCAAGGGCACATCCCTGGGGTTACAGGCTTGATTCCCAGTGTGGGGCGTGCAGGAGGCAGCTGGTCAATGATTCTCTCTCATCATTGATGTTTCTATCTTTCCCTCCCTCTCCCTTCCTCTCTGAGATGAATACAAATATATTTTAAAAAATAAAATAATAAAAGGTGACTTTCCCATCTCTAGTCTCAGGAGCTTAGCCTTGACCAATTCCGGGGGAACTTGAAACAGGCAATTAATTAAGAAGTGCCTCCGCCTCTCCAGGCCCCCGCCAGGCCCTCCTCGCTAGCCTCCCGCTCAGGCCTCCCGCTCAGGCCTCCCGCTCAGGCCTCCCGCTCAGGCCCGCACGCGCTGTGAAAGGAGCTTTTCCAAGGTCCTGGGAGCGCCTCCCCTCGGTTAACCCTGCGCCTCAGCCCCTTCCTGCCTCTCAGCCTGGGCTCCCCCTGACACACTCCCCGCTCTGCGCGTCCCCTGCTCCCCAACTGCCAGTTCGTTCCCAGGTGCGCAGGCCTGTGCCTGCCCCCAGTGAGCTCCGTGGGGAAGGTTCTGGGGCCCTTAGTCACGCAGCGAAGGAGCTGATTATTCCAAGAACACATTCTAGATTCCGCTCTTCCTTCTGGCTGGGAGC
Organism: Cnephaeus nilssonii; assembly: GCF_951640355.1. Lineage (NCBI taxonomy): Eukaryota > Metazoa > Chordata > Mammalia > Chiroptera > Vespertilionidae > Cnephaeus > Cnephaeus nilssonii. The sequence goes on along the minus strand of NC_137086.1, from coordinate 2,563,161 downwards.
CTTTGAATTCCCACCACGTTTCTTGGTGAGAATGAAATGAAAAGAGACATTTGCGATGTTAATTTTAACATGATCACTTTTATGTGAAACTACAAAAGAAAGAACAAGAAACATCAACAAGATCCAGGAAGTGGGAACAGTGCTGAGGGGGACCAGGTGCTGTCTCCCCGTTTTGTGTACAGGCTACTGGAACGGCACGAAGAACACAGAAGAAACCCCCTCGCCCGTTCAGAAGACAGTTGGTGCTTAATCGTTGTGCACGCAGACTGCGCGTGGGCAGGGGTCCCGAGGGAAAGGTACTCCCAGTGCCAGGGAGAAAGTTCCGGAAGCGGCTAATCTGCCGGCAACCAGGAATCCAGGAGGCCAACCAGGCAGAGTGGTGCGGGGAGTGAGCTCCCGCGGAGGGTCTCTCCTCGGGGGAAGTTTGTGGCTCCAGAGCCCTCCTGGCTCACGTTTGGTTTTGTGAGTTTTCCGAGGGACTGAGCTGGCTGGCCTCTCACCCAGGTTCCCAGAACGCCAGGGTTTGGGCGCGGCTTTCTACGTGACCTTTCTCACGTGCGCTTGGTTCTCAGATCTCTTTCCTCTTCCTTCCCACGTGGAGGAAGAGGGACCCTCTCACTGAGTGTCAGGTGTGATCCGTGGGCAGAAGGCGCGCATGGGAAGAGAGGTCCTCGTGGCCACAGCATCCGCTGGGCTTGGGGGCTCTCTCCGAGGACGCCTCTCCGTTTCAAGTCACACACACAGCCTCAGGGCAGTGGCCTCTCAGGAGGATGGTGCCTCTCCATCTTCCGGGACAGCACGTTGGGGCCTGTGGGACAATGCCGGGATAAGGGTAGATCGAGACCCGGCAGGGCAGAGGACTCTGTCCCCCTCTCCCTCTACCCATCCACTCATCCACCTGTCCATCATCCATCCATCCATCTGTCCATCATCCATCCATCTGTCCACCATCCATCCCTCCATCCGTCTGTCCATCATCTATCCATCCATCCATCTGTCTATCATCCATCCATCCATCTGTCCATCATCCATCCATCCACCTGTCCATCATCCATCCATCCATCTGTCTATCATCCATCCATCCATCTGTTCATCATCCATCCATCCACCTGTTCACCATCCATCCATCCATCTGTCTATCATCCATCCATCCACCTGTCCATCATCCATCCATCCATCTGTCTATCATCCATCCATCCATCTGTCTATCATCCATCCATCCATCTGTCCATCATCCATCCATCCATCTGTCTATCATCCATCCATCTACCTGTCCACCATCCATCCATCCATCTGTCTATCATCCATCCATCCACCTGTCCATCATCCATCCATCCACCTGTCCATCATCCATCCATCCATCTGTCTATCATCCATCCATCCATCTGTCCATCATCCATCCATCTGTGCACCATCCATCCATCCATCCGTCTGTCCATCATCCATCCATCCATCTGTCCACCATCCATCCATCCATCTGTCCACCATCCATCCATCCATCTGTCCATCATCCATCCATCCATCTGTCCATCATCCATCCATCTGTCCACCATCCATCCCTCCATCCGTCTGTCCATCATCTATCCATTCATCCACCTGTCCATCATCCATCCATCCATCTGTCTATCATCCATCCATCCATCTGTCCATCATCCATCCATCTGTCCACCATCCATCCATCCGTCTGTCCATCATCTATCCATTCATCCATCTGTCCATCATCCATCCAGCCAGCCATCTGTCCATCATCCATCCATTCATCCATCTGTCCACCATCCATCCATCCATCCATCCATCCGTCTGTCCATCATCCATCCATCCATCCGTCTGTCCATCATCCATCCATTCATCCATCTGTCCATGATCCATCCATCCATCCATCTGTCCATCATCCATCCATCCATCCGCCTATCAATCCATCCACCCATCCATCTATCCATTCATCCATCCACCCATCCATCCATCTATCCATTCATCCATCTGTCCATCATCCATCCACCCACCCACCCATCCATCCATCCATCCATCCACCCACCCATCCACCTGTCAATCCATCCACCCATCCATCAATCTATCCATTCATTCATCTGTCCATCCATCCATCTATCTATCCATTCATCCATCTGTCCATCATCCATCCATCCATCCACCTGTCAATCCATCCACCCATCCATCTATCTATCCATTCATCCACCCACCCATCCATCCACCCACCCATCCACCTGTCAATCCATCCATCAATCTATCCATTCATCCATCCATCCATCCATCCATCCACCCACCCATCCACCTGTCAATCCATCCACCCATCCATCAATCTATCCATTCATTCATCTGTCCATCCATCCATCTATCTATCCATTCATCCATCTGTCCATCATCCATCCATCCATCCACCTGTCAATCCATCCACCCATCCATCTATCTATCCATTCATCCACCCACCCATCCATCCACCCACCCATCCACCTGTCAATCCATCCATCAATCTATCCATTCATCCATCCATCCATCCATCCATCCATCCACCCATCCTCTCCATCTTCCAGAAAAAGAGGAGAAATCTTGCGAATACACAAACATCGCTGCAGACAGACATGTAAACTCAATAAGAAGAAGATGCAGACAATGTAAACAAGTAGAGGCAGGTAAGCGGAAGCCAGGATGAGACTGTCACCCAAAATACGTGCCTCCAAGTCCGAAGCCCCCGCTGGGAGTAAGCCACATCCTGGCTCGGCTCTCTCGCCGCCAGTGGGAATGGGGAACGTGATGACACGATTGTTCCCTCCACTCTCGGTGTCTGTAGGTAAAAATAAACCCGTTGCCAAGGGAAAGTGTGGCTCTGACTGACGCTGAGACCAGGGAGGGAGGCTTCTCCGGGGGCTGGTAGAGGAGGAGGGTGGGGAACAGGCAGGAACAGGCTCCCGGGCCAGTGACTAACGCGAACCCCTGTGATGGGGAGACCGTGGTGTGTGATTAACGCAGGGGCCATTCGAGAGGTCAGGGGGGGATGCTGCTCAGGATGGGGCGGCTCTGACTTGAGGTGGAGGGTAAGGTGGGGGTGGGGGTGGTCAGCACCTGGGTCCTTGTTGGGATCCGCACCCGCAGGGCCTTGGAGCCCAGGAAGCAGACCTGCATTGCCTCAGGCTGAGAGACAGGAACTTCAGGACAGCCAGTCACACAGCCACCAGGCCTCCCACGCCAGGCATCGCCTAAGCCGCAGCCAATCAGATCACTTCCTGGCCTGGCTTCTGCTGCTTCTCTCTAAGCGTCTTGCCTGAGCTCCTGGCCACTTCCGGAATCAATTTTTATTCAAATAAACTCTTAAATGTTTAATTCGCCCCAGTTGGCCTTTCAACGGTGGTTTGCTGAAAACGGTTTTACTCCTAAGGGGCGGGGGTGCCCCACCTGGGTCGAGGGAATGAAGCTGCTAAGATGGCCCAGCTCCAGGGGTTGGGCCCACCCGTCCGGGATGGAGACAGGGGTAGAGAACACGGCCACTTGTAGGATAAGATAGCATTGGACAGGATGGGATAGGGTAGCACATCAAACAACACATCAAAGTGTAAGAAAGAAATCAAGCCGCCTGGCCGGCGTGGCTCCGTGGTTGAGCATCAACCTAGGAACCAGGAGGTCACGGTTCGATTCCCGGTCAGGGCACGTGCCTGGTTGCGGGCTTGATCCCCAGTGTGGGGCATGCAGGAGGCAGCCGACCCATGATTCTCCCTCATCATTGATGTTTCTCTCTCTCTCTCCCTTCCTCTCTGAAATCAATAAGAATATGTTTTTTTAAAAAAAGAAAGAAAACAAGCCTGAAATCCCACCACCAAGAGCAACCGCACCCGTGCTGGGGTTTTGGCTCACGGTTGACTTGAGCCTCACCCCAGGCAGGACCCTGCTCTGGACTGAGTGGCCCGTGTGGATTCCTGGGGGCGGGCTCACTGGGCGGTGGCGTGAGACCTCGCGGGGTTCAGTGCAGAGGGCTCCCCCTCTGCCACGCTCCTCACCCTGGGCCGGGCTGGGCCCCGCCTCTCACACCCCGAATGTGCCCAGCAGAGGACGGCCCGCCTGGGAGAGGAGCCAGGCCCTCCAGGAACACGGAGTGAGGCTGTCACCACGTCCTTTTGATTGCTATTAGCGCCTTCCTCTTCCTCTGCTGTGCCTTAGAGCGGCTGCCAAGCTGACTGGCGAAGTACAGCGGGAAGAAGCCTCCAGAACTTTCTAGGAAGAACAGCCTCTGGGTGTCAGAGACCAGAGGAGGAAGAGCCAGGCCTGGAGTGGAGAGAGACGGAGCAAGAGGGTGGGGTGGGAGGGCGGGCCCGCTGGGCGCAGGGGCGGAGAGGCTGCGGCCGAACAAGGCGGGCAGCGGGCAGACCTCCGCGGAGAGCCCTGTGACCTTAGGGGAAGGCCCCCTTCTTGAGGGAGGGGGACGGGCTGGGGAAAGCCCACGTGGCCCTGGGCAAGGTGCTCTGGAAACCACATCCCCATCCCCAGGACTGAACGCTTCGCGGGCCAGGCCTGCCTCGGCGCCCGCTGTCCTCCACCTGCAGCCCAGCGCCTTCCTGTGCTCTGACCCACGTCCACCGGCCCCATAGTCCGCTGTGCCCCAGGGGCCGTCTCCCGGGGGGAGGTCCCCGTTTTGTGACGATCAGCCTCTGCGTGGCACAGCCGCCCCGAACACGGCAGCGGGAGACGGGCCCATGCGTGCGGGCAGTGTGCGGGCGGGAGACGAAGCTGAGGCTGCCTGCCCATCAGTGAGGAGGCTTGCTGGGCTTTGCTGACTTTTCTTGTTTGCTTTCAAATAACAGGACACGTCAGCAGACGCTCGGGCAGACGATGGCTCCCTGGCACTTGGCAAAACACCAGGCAGCAGCGGTGGCCCCGCCGGTCCCCTGCCCCGAGGGCCGTCTGCAGGGACACTCCCGGAATCGGGGAGGAATCGGGGCTGTATCTTTCCACCACGGCGGGGGGGGGGGGGGGGGGGGGGCGTCCGGTCACCCCCTGCTCCGGACCCCCACCACCACCCACCCTGGTCTCATCCGAGAGCCTCCCTCGTTTCCTCACGCGGACCATCCATCGCGACAGGGACACGTGGTCCCTAACGCCAGTGAAAACCTTCGGCGTGTGCTCCGCCAACATCCATCTAGTTACTTACGGAGGTGTGTACTCCAGGGCCGCTTCATGCATGAAATAGAAATTAAAAAGGAATAGACAAGATTAAAGTGCAAATGCACTGGGTTGGATCATATCACCCCAAACTCATGTCCTCAGAATGTGGCCTTACTTGGCAATAGGGTCTTTGCGCCCTGGCCGGGGTGCTCAGTGGTTAGCATCGGCCTGTGCACTGAAGGGTCTCGGGTTCGATTCCCTGTCGAGGGCACATACCTGGGTTGTGGTTCGCTCCCCACCAGGTCAGGGGTGTGTGCGGGAGGCAACCAGTCGATGTGCCGCTCTCACGTTTTTCTCCTCCACCCTCCTTCCCTCCCTCCCTTCCACTCTCTCTGAAAAGCAATGGGGGAAATATCCTCGGGGAAGATGAACAAAAAGACAAAAAAAGGAAGTAGGGTCTTTGCAGATACAATTAGGAGTTTTCCAGAACTCTGGGGGGAGGGGAGTTCATTGTGCTGCCGGAGTTAAAATTCTTGCTTTAAAAACACGTGAACTTCCCGGTCAGGAAGGGCTTTTCGCCAGCCTCCTCCGTGAGCGCGGTCTCGCTCCGGCACCCGTCCCTTTACTTTGTGGACTGGCGGTTATTCCTTGAAAGAAGTCCTGTCCCCTGGCAGGTGTGACAGCTCTGGACGGAAGAGGAACGGCTTTCCTCTGGGGGCGTCTGGGGCGCTCTAAACGCCTGGACGGAGGGCGGGTTCCTTGGGAAACGCAGGCTTCAACCCCAGCGCCTACGATCTGAAAGAAGCTGTAACTGGGGTCCTGACGGGAGGCTCAGCTAACCGGGTGTCGCTGGTTACCCTGGGTGTCCTGTGCCTCCCTCTGCCAGCACCCAGGGTAACCAGCCATCGCTCTGCCCTCCCTCCGCTCCGGCCTGCAGGGCCCTTTGGGGGACGGGGGAGGACATCAGGGCTGTGTCGCTCATCATAGAGGCCAGTCTCCAAGGAGAGGGGAGGTCATGGTCACAGGCGAGGTCATGGTCACAGGCTCAGCACCGAGAGGGAGGGCTCCGCCCGCAGAGGGACCCCCACTGACCTCCAGGCGACTTCTGAGTGAGGCCTCTGAGGCCGTGTGAGAGACCCACCCGCAGAGGGCCTGGGTGACAGGGCGGGAGGGCAGTGGGGTGACAGGGCGGGAGGGCAGTGGGGTGATGGGGCGGGAGGGCAGTGGGGTGACGGGGCGGGAGGGCAGTGGGGTGACGGGGCGGGAGGGCAGTGGGGTGACAGGGCGGGAGGGCAGTGGGGTGACAGGGCAGGAGGGGGGCTGGGGTGACAGGGCGGGAGGGCAGTGGGGTGACAGGGCAGGAGGGCAGTGGGGTGACAGGGCAGGAGGGGGGCTGGGGTGACAGGGCAGGAGGGCAGTGGGGTGACAGGGCGGGAGGGCAGTGGGGTGACAGGGCGGGAGGGCAGTGGGGTGACAGGGCAGGAGGGGGGCTGGGGTGACAGGGCAGGAGGGCAGTGGGGTGACAGGGCGGGAGGGCAGTGGGGTGACAGGGCGGGAGGGCAGTGGGGTGACAGGGCAGGAGGGGGGCTGGGGTGACAGGGCAGGAGGGCAGTGGGGTGACAGGGCGGGAGGGCGCTGGGAGGGGAGCTTGGAGGAAGGGGACTCTGGGCAAATGCAGGGGGGCAGAGCATGGGTCATCGTCCCCTCCGGCGCTCAGAATGACCTGGGGGGTGAATGCGGCCACGCGGAGTGGGAAGAGAGAAGAATGAAATGCAGACGGGCCAGACTCGGGGCCTCGAGGCTTCCCCTGGTGCCGCTGGAAAAGGAGCCGTGGCGGGTCTGGGAGTCTCTGAGCAAACGCATCCGGGCGGGAAGTCACCTTCCCGTGGCCAGACGCGGGGACCCTCCTGCAGTGGGCCCTGCGCCTCTGCCCGTCACACCCGCCGCAGAGGGACAAGGTGGGAGGGCGCGTCTGCCTTGCAGGTATCCAGGCCCGCCCCCCCGCATCGGCAGGCGGAGCTGCCAGAGGAGCAGGACCTCCGAGGCCCTCCCTGACACACGGACCTGCTCCGGGCACAGGCCCGGCACCGGGTGGCCTGTCCAGTCTTGGGGACCGTGTGGCGGCTGTTCCAGCCTCCTGCCCGCCCTAAACAGGGTGGCCTCGGGGGAGCAGATCCTGCCACCGGCCAGCAGACGCCTGCCCCGGGGACTCTGCCCGCCCCGGGGCGTGTCTGTTTCAGGGGCTACAGGCACACAGTGTTTTGGCCCAAAAGCCCAGCCCTGAAGGCGGCGGGTGGGTCCTCCTCCAGGGGCCCTGGGGGTAGGACGGCCCCTCTCACCACCCTGGTCCTGGACTCCCAGCCCGAAGGGTCCCGAGAGCCTCCGTCTGGCTCCTTGTCTGGAAGGAGAAAACGCCCAGCCACCAGCTGGTGTTGAATGTCTGCTGAGTGGGAGGCCGGCCGGACAGACGGAGGAGCGGGGTGAGAACGCTGCTGGGCAGGAAGCGCGGGCAGCTGGCAGCACGGCCCCCGGAGCCCAGCTGGCCGTGGGGGCCGGCGCCCGAGCCCAGACTGCAGACAGACCGGGGGAGGTGGCATCGGCTGGGTCCCGGGATGCTCGCACCCTGAGCACCCGCCCCTTCACGTGGGCCTGGCCGAGAACCCGTGCTGCTTGGGGTCGGTGTCTTAGGCAGAAGGCATTGTTCCGCAAAGAGAAGAGCGATATTCTGGGGTTTGATCTTTTACTGGTGAGACGATGATTTGGCTAAAACCACCTCCTGAGGCCAATAGTAATGTGACATTGCCATGTGCATTCCATCGCTGAGCTGTCCGCTCACCCCGCGTCTGCCGGGAAATGAAAATAAGGTTCTAACTTTGCTTTTTCACACGTTTTTATCCGTACTTGGGTCCTGGCTTCAGAAACAACAGCGCACATTCCGGTGAGAAACAAGGCGGGTGCACAGAGCGGGGCGCCTGCCGTGATGCCGGAGGGGGGGCCGGCGGCATCCGTCAGGCACCCGATGCGAGAGCTCGCTGACCCGCCGAGGACCGAGTGAGCCCCGCTTCCGGGCTGGACCCCCGAGCCCAGCAGGGAGGACCGGCAGGGCCCGGCTCCTGGGGGCTGGCCCCGGGTCAGAGGAGACCTCGTCCCGTCCTCTGGGTGTCCTGGGCCTCCTCCGCGGCCGGCAGACCCCGACCTCCTGGCACTGCAGGCGTCTGACTACCCGTCCCTCCCGGCTTCAGGGGGCCGGGAAGGCAGGGGCTCTGCTCTTTCGGCCTCGGCACCCCAGTAACAAGCACCGTGCCCCCGCGTGCCTGGCCCCTGGCGGGTGGTGGACGGAGTGGACACGGTCGCGGGTGACTTGTTGGTGCTAATCTGATGCTTCCAGATCCCCCAGAGGCTGGCCTGGCCCGTGCCGGGCTGGAACGGCCTGTATCCGAAATCCAGTGAGCCCTAGCCGGTGTGGTTCAGTGGATAGAGCGTCGGCCTATGGACTGAAGGGTCCCGGGTTCGATTCCGGTCAAGGGCACAGGCCTCAGGCCCTGTCAGGCTGAGGCAGGCGGCAAGCAACCGATGTGTTTCTCTCACATGGGTATTTCTCTCTGTCTTCCCTCTCTCTCCCACTCTCTCTAAAAGTCAGTGGGAAAATATCTCCGGGTGAGGGTTAACAACAAACAAACAAAAAACAGAAACCAAGTGACTTCACTGTGAGGAGGAGAGGCGGAGCCTGGGGCCTGGTGGGACCCGGTCCCTCTCCGATGCTTTTCCGACGAAGACTTCCTTTAATGAGAAACGGGGTTCTAGTGGCCGCCACCACTTCCTGTTTGAGGACATTGAGCAGCGATTCCATATCACTGAGGCGCGCCTTCGTCCGGTCTATTGTTTATCTGGGGCCGGTGCTCACCGCCCTTCATCGCCACGATTGCCACGCCGAGATCCAGCGTGGCCTCGGCAGCCCCCGTGGGAGGCGGGGGGAGGGGAGGAGGTGAGTGTCGGTCAGCGCTGACCTTTCGGTCCAACGCGGCGCGTATGCTACGGAACCCTGGCATTGCCCCAGCAGCGCCCAGCCCGTCCGTCCCGCCGACCACCTCTCAGACCCTCTTTCTCCGGGGCTCCGCCCAAAAGGTGGCGGGCATGGCGGCTGCTCCCGCGTCCTGAGGAGCCAAGGGCGGCCAGCGGGGGGGTAAACGCTCCCGCTCTCCATGCCCACGCCCTGCACGTGCGCCTTCGCGGGCGGGCGGGCGTCTGCGTGTTACATTTTGCTCCGAGAGGGAGAGGACGCAGGTGCCAGGAAGCAGGATGGCGCAGGTGGCACCCACTCGGCACGCCTATTTTTAGTGCCAGTTCTATTTGAGTGCAAGTGAGAGCTTTGAGGTGACTGGCAAGAGAAAAGGAGCCTGCTTGCGCAGTAATGGTTTTGCCCAAAAAAGGAATGAACCTCCTTAAGGTAATCCAAAGGCTGAGTGAAGGGAGAATCAAAACAGGTTCCTGAGAGAAGAGCCTTTGTGGACGGGCCCTTTAAGTGGACCAGCCCAGCCCGGCCGGTGTGGCTCAGTGGTTGAGCGTTGACCTATGAACCAGGAGGTCACAGTTCAATTCCCGGTCAGGGCACATGCCCGTGTTGTGGGCTCCATCCCCTGACCAGGAATCGAACCATGACCTCCTGGTTCATAGGTCAACACTGAGCCACGCCAGCTGGGCCCATGAACTAAATTCTTTTTTTTTTTTTTAAAATGTATTTTTATTGACTTCAGAGAGGAAGGGAGAGGGGGAGAGAGAGAGAAACATCAATGATGAGAATCACTGATCAGCTGCCTCCCACACGCCCCACACTGGGGATTGAGCCCACAACCTGGGCCTGTGCAACCTTCATCATCCTTCCTGCCAGTTCACACTCCCTCTCCTAAGTCCCCAGCCTCCCTCCTGGCAAATCCACTGCCATTATTTTTGCTTTCAATTCCATTTAACTCGAAAAACACTTATGTCCTGTTCTTGCTCCTGTATCTCTTCCTTTGAGAGGATTTCTTGCCTTCCATGCAGCCTCAGCAGCTACATTATATTTCAAGAGCATTAAAAAGAAAAAAATGTGATTTGGAAATTATGGGAAGTTGGTCAGTGGGGGGCTCGGCTCTGATTCATGTTCAGGGCACAGTTCCTGGCTACGGCAGGCGGGAGGGAGAGGGACTGGAAAGGCAGAGAAACGCCTAGAAATGTGTCTGCTTTCCCCGTCTCATCTACCTGTGGAGACATAACCCTTTCCTTTTTAGGAAGAAAAATAATTTTAGACTAGTGTGGTTCCTTTTCAGGAAAGTTCTAAAGCCATTGCAAGAGCGGATTCTGTTTCGAAATGACCTGCATGTTAATGCAATGAGAAGAACGAACATTGAAACCCCAACTTTCCAAAAGATAAATGTTAATGGTTCATTACAAAAACATCGAACCCGCTTTGGAATAGCTGTCATTTGTGAACAAAATCACAGAGTAACCGCCCGGCTGGCGTGGCTCCGTGGTTGAGTGTGGACCTATGAACCGGAGATTGCAGTTCGATTCCCGGTCAGGGCACATGCCCGGGTTGTGAGCTTGATCCCCAGTGGGGGGCGTGCAGAAGGCAACTGATCAATGATTATCATCATTGATGATTCTATCTCTCTCTCCGGCTCCCTTCCTCTCTGAAATCAATACAGATATATCTTTTAAAAATCATGGAATAACTTAAAGCTTCTCGGAGAATCGTGGGAGGGAGTCTTTAGACAACACTGAATTTTAAAAAATATATATTTTATTGATTTTTTACAGAGAGGAAGGGAGAGGGATAGAGAGTCAGAAACATCGATGAGAGAGAAACATTGATCAGCTGCCTCCTGCACACGCCCCACTGGGGATGCGCCCGCAACCAAGGTACATGCCCTTGACCAGAATCAAACCCGGGACCCTTCAGTCTGCAGGCCGACGCTCTATCCACTGAGCCACACCGGTTAGGGCGACAACACTGAATATTTTAAAGTGTTTCCCTCACCCTTGGGTGAGGATCAGATTTGCCCATGTGGCTAATTAGGCCCCAACGTAGACTGCCCGGCTGCCGGGCTCCGGCCCCTGGGTGGAGGGAAGGGCCACATTGGGGCCCCCTCCCTCCAGGACCTGTGGCTTCACCATCAGTTTTAGGTTTGGAGGCCAGCCCTCCGAAGTTTGGTTAGCTCCTCCCAGGCACCAGTCAGTCCCTGGACTTGTCACTGGGAAGGATGAAGAGAGTGGATCATGCCCCAAACCACTGTCCTAAAGGTCATTTAGCTCCAAGCCACCTTCCTCTGATAACCCCACACTTTCTGCCCAAATATTCTCGGCCTTCAAATGAAGTCATAACATAAACAATTTTTTAGAGTTTCTGTCAGCTTTTTAAAATACATGTATTTTTATTGATTTACTAGAGGCCCGGTGCACAAATTTGTGCATGGGTGGGGTTTGGCCGGCCCACCCCAATCCAGCCAGGGGGAGGGGACGTGGGAGGTTGGCTGGCCAGCCCCGCTACCAATGTGGGGGGAAGGGGGGGCGATTGGAGCCGCAGTGTGTGTCAAAGCAACCGGTCGTTCTGGCATTCCTGTCACTTGGCTTTTATATATATAGATAAAATCACTGGGGATGGAGCCCGCAACCCGGACACGTGTCCTGACTGAGAATTGAACGGTTTGACCTCCTGGTTCATAGGTTGACGCTCAACCACTGAGCCGCACTGGCTTTAAATAGCTTCCTGTTGCTCCCTTCTCTCGTTTGTTTGCTTTGTGCTACACAGGCAATAAAAGTTGTGGTGGATTATCTAGAAAATGCAAATTAAAAACAAGGAAGAAGATAGAAACTGCTTCCATCCCTTTACCTAGTGATGAACAGTGTTAATATTTGGCGGGGGGGGGGGGCGGTGTACATAGGCACAGCTATTCGGCCATCCATCCTCTCAGTAGCTATCCATTAGCACTCAGTCAGCATGCTCAGCCAGTAACAGAGCGGGCGTCGTATGGGGACCCCATTGGGAAACAGTGCTTTCATTTACTGTCCTTCCGCAGCAGCGAGGCCGCTGCTGCCCACGGGATGTTAATGGCCTCGCAGCTTCCGTTGTTGGGGGCTCCCCTCCTGGGGCTGGGCCCGCTTGTTTCCTGAGCTAACACATACATACATGTGAATTCATGGCTTCAATATGACTTCACAGCCTGAGGCCCCTTTCCGCTCTAACCAGTGTATCATTTGTATTCACAGTATAATTATAACAACAGAAAGTCAACAGCGCACGCTTATTTGGTACTTGCTCTGTCAGACGCGGTGCCTTATGCTCTCCATGAGATCTTTCATTCACACAATTTGATGAGGTATGTGCTGTTATGAATATTAACTAGCAGTTAATAACATCTCTCATTCTCTGAATGCTTGGTTCCTCTCTGCTCTGGGAAAACGGCACTTTTTCTCTCTGTGTCTTTTTCTGTAATAATAAAAGCGTAATATGCTAATTAGACCAGACAGCCGAACGACCTTCCGGACGAAGATGGGGTTGCGAGGGAAGCCCGGGGTCCCGGGTGCCAGAGGGAAGCCGGTGCCGGCAGCCGAGGGAAGGAAGGCCTACTCTTGCACGAATTTCGTGCATCGGGCCTCTAGTGTATGTAAAAGAGAGGAAGGGAAAGGGAGAGCGTCATAGAAACATCAATGGTGAGAGAGAATCATTGATCGGCTGCCTCCTGCACGCCCCCCACTGCGGAGCACGTGCCCCAGACCGGAATCGAACCTGGGACCCTTCAGTCCACCGGCCGACGCTCTATCCACTGAGCCAAACTGGCCAGGGCTCTCTCTGGGTCTATAGCCAGAGAAAGAGGGTAAAATACCTATTATGTTAAAAAGCAAAAAACGTACATGGAAATACAATGCCAATGTCAGTGCATAGACGTAACATCTCAAGGGTTTAAAAAGTGTCTGCTTTTGTTCTACCTTAATAATATGTTTGGGCCTCTCCTTTGTTTTATTCATTTGAAACAACTTACACGGACTCCCACCCATGAAGGCCGAAAACTTTAGATGACTGCCCTGCCCTCCTCCTCTTTCTCCCGGGAGTTTTTTTAAAAAGCCTAGTTCTTCTGTGGTTGCCTGAGAACCTGACGGCTACCCACCTGTGTTTAAATGCTGCGCGCAGACCTTTACCCACTGATCCGCCCATCACAGGACGTCTCTCCATCCCGCACCGTGTGAGTCACAGGAGCTCACAGCACCCCAGCCCGGCCTGCAGCCCTCACAGCTTTGTGGGGCCACCGCTTGAACACTGACGTTCTCCTGGCGCTTCTAATTCTCCGAGTCTGAGCGTGCGTGGTCCGGCTTAACAGGACCTGCCGAACAACGGACACGGGCTGGGCCTGGGCTCACACGGAGCCACGCGGCCGCCGTGGTAGGAAGGGGGCTTCGTCGGAATTCTGAGCCATGATCTCCGCGTCCTGTGCCTCGGCCCCGCCTGATGGCTGAGCTGGGCAGAGAGCCGGCGAAGCGCCCGCCGGTTGCCGGGGAGCCCCTCCCATCAGGGCACCCGGGGGCTCAGAGCCAGTTCACAAACAGGGTGACCAGTGTCCGGGGTCTGGGGGCTTCACCTGGAGGTGAGGGGGAGCCAGGGCAGAGCCTCTCCTCCCCCCCCACACTCAGGTCCCCAGCCCTGAGCGCCAGTGGTTCATGTCTGGGTGTCCTGGCCCCTTCATGCTGTGTTTCTCCTCGATGGCGGGCCTGCGGGTCCTCCCTTCCGCCCAGCACTGAGCACAGCGTGGGGTCGCTGATATGCCCCCTCCCGTCTGCAGGGAGGGTGCTGATTAGAAGGTGGGATCAGGGGGAGACACCAGTGAATCAGGGAAGAGCCTCTGCGTGTGAATGGGGCACAGTGGGTAGCTGATTGTCCAGGGAATGGCAGTTGTATCAAATTATGTGCTCGTTTGGAGGAACTGATAGCGGCTCATTTCTGAGGCCCCCCTCGGAGGTGAGGGGCTCAGGCTGTGTCTGTCTAATGCCTGTCAGTGCCCGTCCACTCAGCCACCAAGCATGTCCCCCGGCCTCGGGGACCCGGCCCCTAGAATCTGAGGGAGGCCCGTGGCCTCTGTGGGGCTGCCTCCCCTCATGTTTGAGGTCTCACCCTGCCCTCCCCATCACCTTGGATCCAATGACCTGACGTCTTTTTCTCTTAGAACTGTCTATGGGAAATAAGGATATTATGTGTGTGTTTACCTGTGCGCGGTCCATCTTCTCCACCAGAAGGAAAGCTTAGCGAGGCAGGGTCATTGTGCAGGTGTTCAGGTGTGCAGGTGAGCAGGCGTGCAGGTGTGTAGGTGTGTAGGTGAACAGGTGTTCAGGTGTGCAGGTGTGTAGATGTGTAGGTGAACAGGTATTCAGGTGAGCAGGTGTGCAGGTGAACAGGTGAGCAGGTGTTCAGGTGTGTAGGTGTGCAGGTGTGCAGGTGAGCAGGTATGTAGGTGAACAGGTGAGCAGGTGTTCAGGTGTGTAGGTGAACATGTGTGCAGGTGAACATGTGTGTAGGTGAACAGGTGTTCAGATGAAAAGGTGTTCAGGTGAACAGGTGTGCAGGTGAGCAGGTGAACAGGTGTGTAGGTGAACAGGTGTGTAGGTGAGCAGGTGTCTAGGTGAACAGGTGAACAGGTGTGTAGGTGAACAGGTGAACAGGTGTGTAGGTGAGCAGGTGTGCAGGTGAGCAGGTGTGCAGGTGAGCAGGTGTGCAGGTGAGCAGGTGTGCAGGTGAGCAGGTGTGCAGGTGAGCAGGTGTGCAGGTGAGCACTCAGCGACAGACCCAGAGCCTGGCTTGTACTGTCCAGGTGAGCGCGTGTTGAGCAGGTGAACGGCCGCATCCAGTCAGTGGTGTGAAGGCTTTAGAAACTGCTAGAAAACTGGAGAGTTGATCACGATGCAAGTTATTTCCCTCCGTGGAAATGCAAGTAACCCTGTCCTGTCCGTGCAGCTGACTGGCACCCCTGTGGCAGCGTCAGGCTGGCCTCTCAGCAAACCCATCCCAGCGTCCCTGAATTCTTTGCATTCGCCTTTAAACTTGGAGCTCACATTAATTAATTAGCTAGATAAATTCTTTGACTCGATCCATTGTATATTTCTATGGGAGTCGCAATTTTGCTCTTTAAGAACGTTGAGCCTTTGACAGCCCCCAGCAGAACGCTGGGACGTGGGGATGCTGGTCGCCGCGTTGCCCTGCAGGAGGGAGTCGGTCGCCGTCAGGAGAAAAGGAGACTCAGGAGAGTCAGAGGGAGAGAGAAGGTGCCGGGGCGTCTGCCGTGCCCCTCCCTGACCGCGGAGTCTCACAATAAACGTGACTTTCCCCTCCGCTACTTCAAGCTGGGTTTCCATCAACGACAGCCAGGAGGGGGCTTCCCGGTACAGCTCTCATTGCAGAGGCTGATTTAAGAAGCCAGGGGGCCTGGCTGGTGTGGCTCAGTGACTGCACGGACCTAGGAACCAGGAGGTCACAGTTCGATTCTTGGTCAGGGCACAGGCCCGGGTTTCAGGCTCAATCCCTGGGAGGGGGCGTGCAGGAGGCAGCGTACCAATGATTCTCTCTCATCACGATGTTTCTCTCTTCTTCTCCTTTTCTCTCTGAAATTATATATATGTATATGTATGAAGCCAGGTAATTAAAAACCCAGCTCTAACTGCTTGAAAGTAACAGGCACGGGACATGGAGAAGCAAACCCGGGCCCCCTGGGCCGGGGCCGGGGGAAGGGATGCCTCCAAGGGAGGGCCGAGGGGGGACAATTGCTCAGAGTCGGGGACTCCTCACCTGCGATCCGCAGGTTTGAGGAAGAAGCTCAGGGCCAAGGGCAGAAGGTCACTGATGTCCTGAGGGCACGGGCTTTCGAAGTGCACCCCAACAGCTCGGGGCAGGGGCCCCCTGAGGACCATCCCCTCGCTGTGGCCTCTGAGGACAGCCCCGCCCCTGGGGGCGGAATCCCTGGGCCTGTGGACGGACCTGGCCGGCACACCGCCCCGCCCTGGGCAAAGGCGTGGGTGCCCGCTGGGCGTTAGTGACAACGTGTCATCTGTGCCCAGAGCCTAGATATAAACCCCAGATGCAGGAAAGCCACCGTAAGGAACGCTGCCGGGGCGCTCAGACCCCGTTATTCTTAGGGCCACCGTGAACCTGAGAGAGGGCGCGTCGATCTCCGTGTAAGGACGCCAGGTGCTGAACGGGGAGGCGCTGGTGGCCAGCCTCTCCCACGTCGCTTGTTTAAACACTTGTGATTGTCTTGGGGGTGCCGCTCGCTGCCTAATGCCGCCTGCGGCTTGGCCTGATGGACAGGGAGCGCGCTCCGAGCCCAAGAACTTGGATTTGAACGCTGGTTCTGTCCTACCTTAGCTCAGTGCCCTTGGCTGAGACCTTTCATCGCCCTGGGCCTCCGTTTCTTCATCCAGAAAGTGGGATGCCACGCAGCGATGAGGTTACGTGGGACGAAGCGTGGCCGTGCCCTTGGAGGACCTCGTGTGCAGAGCAGGAACAAGGACGGGGGCAGAGGGGGGGGGAGGGTCTCTAAACACCCAGCCTTTTCTCAGTCTCCCTCTTGCTGGGAGGAGGCATGTGATGCTCCAGGCAGATCCTTCCTGATATTTTAACTCGGTTTAAATTGACTTCAATCTAGAACAGGACCAGCTGGGAAGCTATTCCAAGAGCTGGTCCCACGCAGCTGTGAGCCGGGAGCCAGCCCGTGGGGGGGTGACTTCAGAGACAAGCGGGGAAGGCTGCCCTGCCCCGCCCCCCCCCCCCTTCACAACCTCTGCCTCCGAAACCTCCCCGGCCATGCCTCACCCTTGTTCTAAGGCCGCGCTGTGCCCGCCCCCACTGCAGCATCTGTTCCAGCTCAGAAACGACCCATTGCAGAAGGGCAGGTGCCTACAGCGTCCAAAACCTTCCCCGGGAGACTTCGTCAGGAGCGATCACAGCTCTCCGTGCTTGCGGGGAGGAGGGTGCTATCTGGACCACCATCCAAATGCTGCGTTCCTTTCGGTAAACGGCGGCAACGTGCAGAGGGCGGGTTCCCTGTGTGGGGCTCAGGAGGGGAGGGAGTTGCTGCTCCGCGCCCGGTGACTTGGCGCAGATGCAAAGGGCCCCCCAGGCGGCCCTCGCTGATGAGTTTCTTAATGAATCCGCGGCTGAGGGAGGCAAATGGCTTTCCCTCAAGTAGGGAGGCAGTCTCGGAGTTACGCTAATTGTCTCAGGTTTAATAGATACATTTAAAAATAGCCCCAAATAGCAAGTGAGCCAGGACAATGGGCCCAAAGGCAGTCTCCGGATTGGGGTGATGATACCTAAAGGAAAAGCCCACAGGAGAGCTAGCTCCTTGGAAGGGATCATAGAAAAAGGAGGAGGAAATGGTAAAAAGTTTACTATCTGTGTTCTTTATTTTCTAATTATATTTTAAAAAATATATATTTTTACTTATTTCAGAGAGGAAGGGAGAGGGAGAGAGGGGTAGAAACATCAATGATGAGAGAGAATCATGGATCGGCTGCCTCCTGCACGCACCACGCTGGGGATCGAGCCTGCAACCCGGGCCTGTGCCCTTGACCGGGAATTGAACTGTGACCTCCTGGCTCATAGATCGATGCTCAACCCCGGAGCCACGCCAGCCGGGCTGTGTTCTTTTCCTTGTAGAGGAAAGACTTGATCGTGCTGGCTGGGGTAAAGGGTGGACTGTTATGAGGATCTGGGGGGAGGGGGCTAGGAAGATGGAGCCTCCAGGAGATCCAAAACCAGGGGGGACAATTGAACCACAAAAGACAAGCAGCCAATGAGCACACGGGCCAGGGATCTGAGAGACAGGCTCCAGAGAAGACACATAAACGGCCAGTAAGCACATGGGAAGATGCTCAACACCATCAGTCACCGGGGAACGCAAGTCGAAGCCACGGCGAGATGTCACTTCACTCCCATGAGGATGGCGGTAATCAGAACAACAGGAAGTAAGTGCTGACGAGGATGCGGAGAAATTGGATCACTTCTTCCCGGCTGGTGGGAATGTAAAACTGTCAGCTGCTCTGCACAGCAGCCTGGAAGTTCCTCAAAAAGTTAGGCATACCTAGGTGTACCGGTTAATAATGCGGATTTTTTTCACTAGATGGAGGTACACATATGTTGATATATATGCGATTTGATATGTATGCTGTTTTGCTGTATTGACAGCAAGCTTCAAAACTTCCTATGTCAAATTTTCTGAAGGTATTAACATCATAGATATTTTTACGCTTAAAAATGTCGAATTTCGTGCCCCAAAAAAGAGCATTTGCGAGAAGTTTTAATTGATTACTTTATTTTGAAGAAAAGTGCTGCTGAAAATGATCGTAGACTTTGGGAAGCTTGTGGTAAACATGCTCCATCTCAAGATACTTGTGAACGCTGGTTTAAACGCTTTCAAAGGGATGATTTCAATGTGAAAGACAAAGAACGTCCAGGTCAATTTGAACTACGCTTTGATTGTGAAACAACCAGAATGGGCCAGAAGACACGGCAAAGTAATTTTGCTTCATGATGACGCACCATCACACACTTCAAAACCCGTTAAAGACACGTTAAAAGATCTTGCCTGGGAAGTATTAACCCACCCACCGTATTCACCAGACCTTGCTCCTTCAGATTACCACTTGTTCCGATCGATGGCACATGCACTTTCTGAGCAGCACTTCAAAACATACGAAGAAGTGGAAAATTGGGTCTCTGAATGGTTTGCCTCAAAACAAGAAAAGTTCTATTGGGACGGTATCCACAAATGACCTGAAAGATGGGGGAATGTGTAGCTAGCGATGGACTTTACTTTGAGTAAAGCACTTTTGATGTTTCTCTGGAAATTATCGTGTTTCCTTTGATGACAAAATCCGCCATTATTAACCGGTACACCTAGTGGAGTTATCACGTGACTCAGCAATTCCACCCCAGGTAAGTTCCTAAGAGAAATGAAAATATATGTTCAACAAAAACGTGTACGCATATCTTCACAGCAGTGTTCTTCATAATAGCCCCGAAGTGAAAACAACCCAAAGCACGTGAACAGATGCATGGATTAACAAAGCGTGGTCCATCGACACAATGGAATATTACTCGGCCGCAAAACGGAATGAAATGCTACCCTGGCCTGTGGGGCTGGCTGGCGGGGCATCGTCCAGCGCACCTAAAGGTTGCTGGTTCCATTCCTGGTCAGGGTGCACGGTAGCGGGTGTGCAGGAGGCAGCCCATTGGTATTCCACTCTATTTCCCCCCCCCTTTTTTTTTAAAAAAAAATGTGTTTTTATTGGTTTTAGAGAGAAAGGGAAAGGGAGAGAGAGAAACATCCATCGGCTGCCGCCTGCAGCCCCCCACTGGGAATTGAGCTGGCAACCCAGGCCTGTGCCTTGACCCGGAATCAAACCGGCGACCTTTTGCATGAGACGATGCTCAACCAACTGAGCCTCACCAGCCAGGACTAAATCAATCCTCTATTTTGTCTACTTTTTTGTTTTGGTGAATAAGGCTGTTATGTCTTTGCAGCTAAGTCTTCACATATATTCATGATTATTTCCTTGGAATAATTCCTGGAGATGGAATTACTGGAATCAAAGGGTATGCAAAAATTAAGATTTTTCAAAAGACATCACCAAAATGCCTCCATAAATATTATATTTGTTTATATGCCCGAGAGTAGGTATGAGAATGCCAGTGTATCTGCACCGTGGCTCACCCATGAAGACTACGGCAAAACAATACTGCCTTTAGTGTGTATTTGGTTAATACGCAGGTGAACATTTGTTCATATAGCAGCTAATTGTATTTCTATTTTGTGTGATGTTTCCATGTCTTTTTGTCATTTTTTCCTGGAGTATTTCTGTCTTTGCTATTGATTTTTCACAGCTACTCCTATAGTATCGTTGTTGAGCCTTGCACTAGCCTCACAGGTTGTAAGTACATTTCCCGGGCGGCCGCTTGCCTTTGGTGGTATTTATGGCTGGTTTAGGAAGGAGAGCTGTTCTCTCTTCGTGATCAAATCTATCCCTTTTATCTCTGATGGTTTCCACCTTCAGCGTCACATTTTAAAAGTCTTTTGTTACCCCAAGGACACACAGATGTTAAGCAATGTTTTTTCCTAGTATTTTATAGGCTTTTTATACTTAGCGTTGAATGCGACTGGAATTCACGTAGTCCTCTGCTGGGAGTGCGTTTGGTTTATTGCGTCCCGCCACTCGTGTGCAATAAAAACGGCTCATTGGGGTCGGAGGCCTCCCTCCCCCGCCCATGGCCGTCCGGGACCTTCTGCTCGGTTGTTTGAAGCTCAGCTTTGGTTTATGCAGCCAAGGCGCCCCCCCCCCCCGCTGTCCCCCCAAACCCTGAAGGGAGCCATATCCACGTGGGGAGCTGACTCCGATGGGGCTTGAGGGGAGGAGAAGCCAGCCTGTTGCCTAGTGTCTGTGGTCCAGCCCTGCGCCTCCACCCTCAACCAGAAAACCGTCGTCCCGGTTTGTGACGAGGGAACATCGGACCCAGCAGGACCCGGCACCTCAGCGCAGCATCGCTCCAAGCCCAGGGCAGACGTGGAATTCAAAACAAGGTCGCTGCCAGGGTTACAACTGCGAGTGCATTTTATACATACGGGCACTCCGCTGGGCATTAGGAGTTCATGTAAAATACACGCAAGAACATTACGTAGAGAGCTATGTGCAGGGGTAAAAGCCACGTGTGTACAGCAGTTGTCTATGTGGTTCTACTTTCTTATACTTTTCTTATTTTTTTTTTTTTACTAAAACAGAAAAATGTTTTTAAAAATTATTTTCTGGGGCCACCTGCACGCGATGCCCTCCGTGACCCGCAGTCGCTGGGATGCCCATCCAGGGCTGGGGTTCCCCTCACTCTCCAGCGTGCGCCGCCCTGCTGAGCGCCGGGGGGTGGGGGGACAGGAAGCGAGGCCCGCAGCTCGTCTGTCCTCCGCAGTCTCCCCCTGCCCCTTCCTCTCTTCTGCCGCTTTGCGGGCTCCGCCGCCCTATTTGGAAGGTTTCCTTTTACCCAGTAATCGGGCCTTGTCACGTCCCTGCTTTAGGTTCCGCTGTGGCCTTCAGGGTGAAGTTCATCCTCATACAGATCCCACGGGGGCAGGTCCCTGCTGATCAGCCCTGGACCAGACTCGGCGCGCTCACACTGTCTCCTACTGGCAGGGCCCCCGAGGTTCATCTGAAACACCCCCTATCCGTGAGGCA
This sequence comes from Cnephaeus nilssonii, assembly GCF_951640355.1. Taxonomy (NCBI): domain Eukaryota; kingdom Metazoa; phylum Chordata; class Mammalia; order Chiroptera; family Vespertilionidae; genus Cnephaeus; species Cnephaeus nilssonii. The sequence continues at coordinate 2,541,813 of NC_137086.1, read as the reverse complement.
CCCCGATATACCCTCCCCCCACCCCCGCCTGGGGTTGGTGAGCGTGCAAGGTTGCATGGCAGACACGAGGTGAAGGGGAAACTGTGATGGCTCCTTAACGGACGGACGGACGGAGGGCCAAGAGGAGGAGCGGCGGGCATGCCTGGCTGGGTGGCAGCCGCCCTGGCCTCAGGCTCCGGGGGGGAATGGCCCAGGGGACCCTGCAGGGAGCCGTGCTCATTTTTGCAGGAAACGCGGAAAGGCTGCCGCAGTAATTACCGTCCCTGCTCTCCAAGGGGCTGCTATCTTTGGCAAACTAATTACTATTAAGGTTTGCTCAGCAGCCAGTGTAATCACTAGAGAACATGGTCTTTACGGACTTGTTCTGCCCAATTTGAGGTTTGGTGTCAGAAGCCACAGTGGGGGAAGGGGGAGAGAAGAGTGGTAGGGGCGGGTTGTCAGTGTAGTGTCTCCGGGGCAGGGCGAGCCTCTTGTCACCTGCAAAGCAGCCTCCTAGGTCCCCTCCTCCCCGGAGAGCCTTTGAGAGAGAGGGTGAGGGGCCTACGCGCACCCCTCCCATCCCCTCTCCCCGGCGTTTCCCTCCCTCTGGGGCCATTTTGAATTTTCTTTTTCATGAACCCTTCGCCTCGTAGCAAAAGGTTTAAGCCCCAGTTCCGCCACAAATCTTAATTTCTTGATGTGTGAGATGAGGACAATAAGCCATGCCTTCCGGAGGTGTGAGAACAAATACCCTGGTGGGTGTAAAGCAGCTAGCCCCGAGCTGGGCACACAGTAGGTGCCCAAGGGCTTCCTCCTGCTGTGGACTGAATGCTGCTCCCCCCCCAGATTCGTATGTTGAGGCCCTAACCCCCACTGTGATGGTATTTGGAGACGAGGCCTTTGGAGGGAAGAGTTAGATGAGGGGGGCCCTGATGGGATTAGTGTCCTTAAAAGAAGAGACTCCAGACAGCTCTCTCTCTCTTTTTCTCCCCCCACTTCTTCTCTCTCCCCGCCCCCTCCCCCCCCCCAATTCAAAACCCACGGAGAAAAGACCACATGAGCACAGCGAGAAGCGGCCATCTGCAGGCCAGGGGAGCCCCTCCCCGGGGAGACAGCAGCACGCAGCCCCGCCCTTCTCGCTTGCAGGTGGGGAGGACCGGGTCTCCCCGTGGGAAAAGCGGGGTGTGCCGCAGAGGGATGTGGACGATGCTGGTGGTCTCCCTGTGGCTGGGTGGACACTTCCCGCCTGTGGCTGATGCTTTATTGGAGGGTATGTAATGAGCACAGGCCGAGCTGACAGTTTGCAAAGCTCAGGGGGTTCCCTCTGAGGGAGCCCTCGCCTGTGTCCCCCCGTCCTGTGCTGAGGGGCCTGTCACAACCTTCCCGTCCTGGAGAGAGACAGACAGACAGACAGACAGACCGGCCGGCCAGGGCAGGCAGTGCCCCTCCCAACAGCTCAAGAGGCGGAGAAGAAAGACGCGTGTGGGGGTCCGGAAGGCGAGGGCTCTCGGCGTCCTGCAGGCACCCGGCTCCCACCCTGTTTATCCCCACACTCCGCCCTCCCGGCTGCTCCTCGCGGCTAGAACGGACCCGGCCCGTGGGCTGGGCCGCGTGTCGCTGGTCCCCGTGTCGCTGGTCCCAGCCGATGGATTGCTACGGCCGCCCCGGGCTTTTGATGTCGCTGGGACAGAGAACAGAGCTCGCCCGGGGCCGTTACCACTGGCCTGTCTCTCAGCTGCGGCACACACTGCATTTAGTTGCCATTGCAAATCATACGTGAGGGTTCACGAATGTGTATCTTTAAAGGCTTGGAAATAGTTCTCTCTCTCTCTCCAAAGCTCTCCTGATGAGAGAAAGGGCGTCACCCTAATAACACCGCACAGCCAGCCTCGACTGGCCGCACACAGCTGGGGGCGCGGGTCCTGCAAGGGCTTCGTGGGGGCAGCTCGCTACGACTGCCGCCTGCACCCCTTCTGTAGGTGGGGGCCTTTGCCCGGCTCACACCCCGGAACCTGGTCGGCAGGACGTGCCTCAGCTGACGTAACCAGGGCCCCCCTCATGCTGCAGCGCCTCCGGGCCAGGTGCCCAGGAGGAGGTGTGCGGCTCGCCCAGCCCTCACCGGGAGGAGGGGTGGGTAGACTTGGAGCGCAGGCCTGGGGGCTGAAAGCCTGCTCCCTCCCTGCCCCATCACCGTCAGCGCCCCCTGTCGGCATCTCCGGGCTCCGGGCAGTGCCAGCCGGGGCGGCCACCCGAGATGGCTTGTGACCTGAGTCCCGCGCTCAGAGGAAGGAGGGAATCAGAGCTTAGGGACACGCTCGGCCTCCCCGATATCCCCCTCCTGACTTCAGGTCACCTACAGAAAGGATGCTGAGCAGAGCCCCAGGCTCTAGACTCAAAGGAAAACTAAAACCCAGGGGAACCCTGGCCAGTTTGGCTCAGTGGATAGAGCGTCGAGCTGCAGGCTGAAGGGTGAAGGGTCCTGGGTTCGATTCCGGTCAGGGCACATGCCCGGGTTGCGGGCTCACGCCAGCAGCCAATGAATGATTCTCTCTTATCATTGACGTTTCTGTCTCTCTCTCCCTCTCTCTTCCTCCCTGGAATCAACAAACAGATATTGTAAAAGCAACAACAAGAAACCCAGGGGGCGGAGGGACTCCTCCAGTCCCAACAATGAGTGGCCATTAGTCCTCCTGGATGTGCTGGTGAGCCGATCTTTGGCCCCAACTGGCTGTGGGGAGTGAGGAGGCGGGGGGCGGGGGGAGCGCATGGCAGCCTGCGTGCGGGGCTATATTCAGATCAGTTACACCGCGCAGCAAGCACTGATCATTCCCAGAACTCCGGGATTTGAATATGCATGAGAAGCTGCCCAGAAAAGACTAAAATGCACACATACATATATAGCGTCCCAGGGCCAGGCCGCTCTGGGGGAAGCATGGCCAAGGCAGCTTTCCGCTCGGTGAGAGGGGTGGGACGAGGGCAGGGCCTGTGCTGGGGGAACTGAGGAAGCCTCATTCACAATCAGGTGCGAATCCAGGGCCCACGGGAGCTGTCCACACCCCCTCTCATCCTCACGCAAGCCTGCGAGGTCAGAGGACGGGCGGACGGATGGACGGATGGACGGACAGAGGCTGTGGGAGCCAAGATCGCACCGCTGGGCTGGGCTGGGCTGGGTGCGCGGTGGTCTCTCCGGCCCAAGGCCCTGCCTCCTCCGTGCAGACACGTCTCAGACACTGAGCGTCCCCGCTGCCGTCCTCTGAGCTCGGGGTCCTTCGAAACAAGGCTGCCGTCTGCTTCCGGAACTGCCGCACAAGGGAACCGAGTTGGACGGACCGCCAGCTGGTACCGAACAGGAGCAATCAGGAAAGAAAGGTTTCCTGGAGATTTAGTCAGGATTCCAAAAAAATAAAATAAAAAGGGAGGCGATTTGATGAATAAAATGAGCAGAGCTGAGCCCCACAGCAATACCACAGGCACAAAGCCAAGGAAGCCTTCGGGAAGTGGGCAGCGAGGCGGGGGAAGACAGCAGTGACCGCTGATGCCGAGAGCATTGCCCCTCGGTTCCCAGGAAGAGTCCTTGGGGGGGACACACAGAAGCCACGCAGGAAACTCCATCATAGGGTTCGTGTCTCTGAGCGAAAGCACGGCCCCAGTCTCCAAATTCCAGTCACTGCCAAGTGTTGAGTGGGCAACGCGTAAAAAGCGGCACGCTTCCTGGGCGACGTTTCGTGTCTGAAAGAACCTCAGAATTCCCAAGGTCCAGAGAAATCCTCGCCGCCTCCGGAGTGGAAAGCCCACTGACCCACAAAAAACCCACGGGAGACTGACTTCGGCCGGAGTCGCATGGAGAGCGGGGCCCGGCCTGGTGCCGGGGCAAAGGGGAGACGCGGTCAGACGGCACACGTCGCGGGCCGGGAGTCCTCCGTGGATCTGTCCTGGGAGAGAGCCAAGGCCAGCTCCCCGCCGAGCAAGAGCGGACGCCAGGACAGAGGCTGCCGGAAGCCAAGGAACAAAAACACTGCACCCCAAACCCCCGGGGTGCGACGTGAACAAAACCCCGGAGGACCGCTGTGCCGAGGCCTCCCAGCGAAGGCTGCAAGCCCGCCAGGCGGTGAGGAGGCTCCGAAAGGGGTGCCTCCGAGAGGAAGGGCCCGCGTCCTGGTGGAGACATGGAGCGTCCTCCTGGGGGCGGGAAGCGTCTCCACACGGGCGTTTAAAGCGGTCCCGGTGCCCCCTCCCCTGTGGCATCGGGCCCCTCGCCCTCCCTCCATCTGCGGAGAACGGTTACAGGATCCTGATATTTAAAACGCTGGTTCTGGGTTTGAACTTGTTTAGACTCCGCCTCACCGTCAAAGCACAGGAACAGCTATCTATCGTCACAGAACAGGGTACCTGTGGCAGAGCTTGGCAATGCAGAGGCTCGAGGCACGGGGGCTAGCAGGGGGGGGGGGGAGGGGAGCGCCTCACCCCCCTTTGTCTGTCCTGGGAGGTCAGGAGCCGAGGACCAGACCGCCGTGTCTGTGCGGGAAGCGGGAAGGGGGTCGCAGAAGAAGGGAACGCGTTGTCGGCGTCCGGCAGGGCGGGTCGGCTGGGGAGTGGCGTTGATGCAGGTGAGCTAACAGGTCTCCCTTCCTAGCGAGGGGCGTCCTTTCACTCAGCGTGTGCTTACGACGTACACGCTGGGCGCTGGGCATGTGCTGTGATCCGGGAGTTCGAGGGTAAGCAGAAACCCAGGCAGGCCTTGTCCGCAAAGAGTCTAGCGGGTGAGAGAGAAGGGATGTATAGAAATAAAAATCCTATGAATACGGTAAACTTGCAGACGCGATGAGGGTAAGAAGAGAGGCACGCGGGGCAGTAAGCAGCATCCGACCCAGACAGGGCGACCCGGGAAGGCGCGGGGGCCTGGCCGAAGGACATACAAGCGCTCAGTAAGCAGGGAGGGAGGACACGTCCATCAGAGGGGGCAGCAGCAGTACCACAATCTGTGGGGGGGGGTGAGGGGGGGGGAAAGGGGGGCAAGAGGTGGAGAGGAACCAAGACCCTAAGAACAGCAGGAGGAGGGGGCAGCGGAGGGAGGCTCACAGGCCTGCCGGGACGCGTTCCCAGGGGCTGGGAAGGGCCGGGTCTGAACGTATTGGGGTCGTCACCATGTCCTCTGCCAAGGCTGGGGAGAAGATGGAGGTTTCCCCGCTCCTACCGGCTGACCCCTCCCTCTCCAGCCACAGGCCGCACCAGGGCTCTGGGACGCAAGGGGCTCACCGGCCGCCGAAGCAGCCGGCCACGCGGAGAGGGCAATAAAGGCGCAGACCCGGCAGCCCGGCCCGGCTGGCTGGCTGGAGACCCTAGGCCAGAGCCACGGCATGACGGAGCCGAGCCTCCCGCCTCCTGCCTCTGCCGGCAATGTTGGAAGCCCAAGGCATCCCTGTAGCCATGTCTTGGCCTCCACGAGTGGAGAAAAGCATGGGGGGGGGCTGAAACCCCCTTTCAAATCTGCTGCCACGTGGAGTCCCGTGGGAGGTGCACGGAGCTGTCCCCACAGGCGGAAAGGGGGAGGCCTCTGGGTGCACCGGCCCTCGTCACCCAGGGAGGTGTCAGGGGGCTGGGGAGGCACTGAATTACCCTCCTGCGGGGGTGGGGGTGGGGAGGGGAGGCCCGAGCCAGGCTGGCTGAGCAGGACCAGCAGCCCCTTCGAGCCAGGGCTGGGGGAGGCAGGGCCTCTGCCTGGAAACCAGTCCCGTGCCCGCTGTCAGTGCCCGCCTCCCCCAGGAGCGGGACCCTGTAAAGCGGGGATGTCACCCGCCACCATCGCCCGGGCAGGCGCTAGGTCTGCCTGCCGCTCCCGTGTCCTCAGGAGTGTGTGTGGAGCAGCTCCAGGTCCCAGTTTCCCCATGTTCTGGGGTGTCATCTCCTTGCTGGAGGTGGCACCTCCAGACCCAGCTGGCGGGGTTCGGGCTCCAGACACCTCCTAAGCGGCCCGGCTGCACCCTGACTCCACGCGGCCTGAGCGTCTGGTCCGAAGAACGCACTTCTCTCCCCTTCCTTTCCTTAAAGACCCGGACCCGAGCGACCCACATGCACGAAGGACACGCAGCAAACCTCTCACGCTCTCGGCTCGGCTCCTTCCAGTGGAGGAAACGGGCTCCAGGGTGCTGTGTGGCTGGAAAGACACCTCCCGACCCCCCACCTCCCGACCCCCCACCTCCCGACCCCCCACCTCCCGACCCCCAGGCGAACAGCAGGGAAGGCGCCTCCCAGCCTCTCTGCCCCTGCCCCCAGCCTCTTCCCCTCCCCTCCCGGCTCAGAGCCCGCAGGCCGCACCTGCTCCGGCTTCCCTAAGGCTCTGGGGCAGGGGGACAAAGAGAGGCAACGCACCCACTCAGCAGGCCCCACTGAGCCCACAAAACAGGCCCCTCTTCCCGGACCCTCCCCTCCCCCACTCCTTCCTCTGCCTTCCAGGGCCCCCTGACCCAGCATCTCCCTGGAGAAACGTGTGTGTGTGTGTGTGTGTGGGAGGGGGGGGGGTGCACAACATTGGCTCAGGGACTTGCACCCCACAAGGGCAGCCCTGACTCTCCCAAGGCCCCCCTCCTAGGCCCCCTCCAGCATGACACCCTCCCCCACTCTGGAGTCCCCAACACAACAAGCCCTACAGCCTAGGCTTTAAACCCTGGGAGGGCAGACCTGGGTGGGAACCCAGGAATCCTCCCTCTTCACGCATATGGGAAAGCCAGGGCCCAGAGGGGGACCACCTCTCCCCCCCACTTAGCCCCCCGCAGGCTCCTCCCTCTGCACCAGCTGCCCCGCAGGGGAAGGAAGCACAGAGCTCTGGGGTTCCTGGAGGTGGGAGCCTAGGAAGGGGCCTATTGGGGCCAACTCTGGGCCAAGGAGTCAGCCTTTGACCAAGGACAGTGTGGCAATGCCCTGCCCCCACTCCCCCTCTGCATGCCCCGCCCAGACCTGAGGAGGCCCAGACCTGAGTGTGCAGCCCAGACCTGAGCAGGCCCAGACCTGAGTGTGCAGCCCAGACCTGAGCAGGCCCAGACCTGAGTGTGCAGCCCAGACCTGAGTGTGCAGCCCAGACCTGAGGAGGCCCAGACCTGAGTGTGCAGCCCAGAGCCACAGCAATGGCCGCCACTCCCCAAGCGGTTCCTCTGTGCCAGGCACCGTGCTGGCGCCCTGAGTCTCTGAGGGTGTTTCTAATATTCCCATTTTATAAGCTCAGAATGAAGGTCAGAGAGTTGAATCCACAGGCCTCAGACCACACGGCTAAGGAGTGGTGGGAGAGGGGAGAGGAGAGAAAAGTGTTTGAGCTAGAAGGATCTCAGACATCTCTTCCTGGTTTCGGACCCAGGTCTGTCTGTCTCTGTTCCCTGGGGCTCCCCACCCAGGCTGGCATGGGCCACCTCAGGCTAGTCCACCTGCTCCCTCGGAGGTGCTGGTGCGAGGAGGGAGGAGCTGCAGGGCAGACGTGGCCATCCCAGGGGAGCCCAGCGCCTGTCCTGGTCTGTAGGACCTTCTCCCCTCACGCGCCTAAACCGGTGCCTCGCCCTCAGGTCACCTGGTGTCGAAGAGAGTGCATGACCCGGCCGGTGTGGCTCAGTGGTTGAGCATCGACCTATGAACCAAGAGGTCACCGGTTTGATTCGGGCTCGATCCCCAGTAGGGGGCATACAGGAAGCAGCATCGGGGACCACCCTCCCACCCCCCGGACACTCTCACATCAATGTTTTTAGCCGTCTCCCTTCCTCCCGCTCTAAAATCAATAAAAAACACCTATTTTAAAAAAGAGAGAGACCATGGTTGGGCTTTGGGATCGTCAGATCTGGGATTGGATCCCTCCTTGGTGTGACCTGAGGCCTCAGTTTCTTTACCTGTAAAATGGGGATAGCTATCCAGCAGGGTTGCCAGGAGGAATGGGAGGCAGCTGTGAAAAGGGCCTCGCGCAGGTGATAAATCCGTGGTAACCGCGCTGCCGGGTGTGCCCAGCTCGGTGGCCCTCGCCCTCCTGGGCAGGCCTGGGAGCAGGCTTCTCCTCAGAAGGAATCAGGAGCCGCGGGCACAGAGCCTCCCGGAACGTGGCAAGGCTCCTTGGCGCCGAGCCCTGCATGCGAGCCCTTCTGCAATGAGCTCCCCACTAAAAATACCGCCCCCCCCCCCGGCCGGCACACCTAACGCCGGGCCCGGCACCGGGCATGCCCGAGCCACCCACATCCCGGGGTCGGGCAGGGGTGAGGATCCCCAGCCTGAAAGAGAACCTGCCACACGGCGTGTGCACAGAGCGGGGCTTTATTGAAAGAGATACAGACCGGGAGGAGGGTCCCTGCCGCCCTCCGTCACCCCTCCTGCCTTGGCTCCTGGCCACCCCTCCCCCGCCGCCGGCTCCCGGACCGCCAGCAACACAAAGGGTCTCTCCCAGCCCCATGGCAGGCGCCCAGAGGGCCTTCAGGGCTCTGCTCAGGAGGGGGGGGGGGGCAAGGACAGTCACAGCATCCGTCCACCTGCGCCCGGACGGCCCACCTCACTTGCAGCTCTGGAGCCGGGTCCTGTGGTGCTTCTCCTGGGTCAGGAGGGGGATGACCGTGTCGCTGTGGGAGACCCTCAGCCGGCTGCCCCAGGCCCCCTCCTTGCCGACGGCGGCGGCGGCAGGCTCGGGTGGGAGGATGTCCAGGTCGCCGCGGGAGCCCACGGCCTTGCCCTCGCCCCCGCCAGCTGCGGCGCCGCCCGAGTTGAGCTCCATGAGCTCCAGCTCGTGCTTGGCGGCCGTCTCCAGGACGCGCTGCTTGTTGTAGTAGCGGACGAAGTTGTTGATGATGGGGTGGATGGGGAGGGCGATGGCGATGACCCCGCACAGGAAGCTGATGGCCGCGTTCAGCTTGCCCAGCGTGGTCTTGGGGTAGATGTCGCCGTAGCCCACGGTCGTCATGGTGATGATGGCCCACCAGAAGGACTGCGGGATGCTCTTGAACAGCGTCTCGGGGTGGCTCTGCTCCATGGTGTAGCCGAGGGCGGAGAAGACGAAGATGCCCACGGCCAGGTACATGAGCAGCAGCCCCAGCTCCTTGAAGCTGCGCTTGAGCGCGTAGGTGAGCGTCTGCAGGCCGGTGGAGTGGCGCGCCAGCTTGAAGATGCGGGCCACGCGCATGATGCGCAGCGCCTGCACCGCCTGCTGCACCTTGGTCAGCTCCATCATGCGCGCGCCCAGGTGCGTGAGCGTCAGGCTCACGTAGAAGGGCAGGATGGCCAGCACGTCCACGATGTTCATGAAGGACAGGACGAAGTGCAGCTTGTTGGGCGAGGCGAAGAGGCGCAGCAGGTACTCCAGCGTGAACCAGCCGATGCACGCCGTCTCCACGCTCTCCAGCGTCGGGTGCTCCACGCGGCTGCCCTCGGCGTCCAGCACCTGCAGCTCGGGGATGGTGCCCATGCACATGACCACGGACGACAGCAGGATGAGCAGGAAGGACAGCACGGCCACGGCGCGCGCCGGGCGCGAGGACTCGGGCTTCTCCAGGAACTTCCAGACGCGCTGCTGGCAGCGGCGCCAGCGGCCCGCGGCCGCGTCCAGGCCCAGGTCGTCCAGGATGAGCTGCACGCGGCGCGCGATCTCCTCCAGCTCCTCGCGCTTCTCGCGCAGGTGGCTGCGGCAGCACTGGTCCAGGAACTTGAGGTCCACCTTCCAGAAGTCCATCTCGCCCTTGAAGCAGATGGGGCAGATGCCCTTCTTCATGTGCACCTCCCCGAAGTAGTACACCTCGACGACGCACTTGAAGGCGTCCGGGTCGCGGTCGAAGTAGAACTCGCGCTTCCCGGGGTCGTAGTCGTCGCACAGCGAGAAGATGCTGTCGTAGCCGCCGGCCAGGCAGGTCAGCAGCTCGGCCAGCCGGGTCTCGGGGTACCGGCACAGCAGGTCCCCGTACAGCACCTGCCGGACGCCCCCCACGTTGACCACGATCTCCACATCCTCGCCAGCCCGGGAGCCCTGGCTGTCCGGCTCCGGGAGGCTGCGCTCCCCGGCTCCGTCCATTCTCCCGGCTCCGCGCCCCGTCGCCGCCGCCCGGGAGTCCGCCGGTCCCACCGGTGCGCGGCTCTCGGCTCTCGGCTCTCGGGGAAGCCCGGCCGGCGCCCGCCTGCTCGGAAGGGCGGTCACAGCGGGGAGCCGCCGGCGGGGACGCGCCGCGGAGGAGGAGGAGGCTGGCACCCGGCGGGGCTCGGGGCGGGCATCCGGGCGCCGGGGCGCGTGGGCGGGGGGCTCTCGCGGCCTCGGGCCCCGCCGCGGGCACTCACCTCGGCTCTCCGAGCGGCGCGGTCCGCCCCTGGGGCTCGGCTTCCTGCAGAAGTGGGGTGCCCTGGGTGGCGGCGGGCAGGGTCCCCTTCCCCGGGGCGCGCAGACAGCGCCTAGCGGGTCCCGGAGCCACGCGGGCCCCGGCGTGCGTCCCCCGCGCCGGCCGTGTCCCTGCGCTCCGGGCCGCGCAGTCCGCCGAGGTGCCGGGAGAGCGAACTTGGGCTGGCTCTGCCCGAGCCGTTCCGAGCACAATAGGAATTCCGGCCTGACGTCAAGAGCCTTTCAAACCGTACCCTCTTCTGGTGAAATCCGGCAAGGCACGCGCGGCAGCCGCTTAACCCGTGCGCGGACGGCACAGCTGCGCCCCCCCCCCCGCCCCTCCCGCGCCAGGCCCGCCCCCTCCCGGCGCAGCGGGGCGCCGAGGGCCGGCCGCCAGGAAGTTTCCCTGCGGGAAGATGATGGTGAAAGACCGCGGGTGCCTGTTGCTCTGCAGGAAAAACCTGCCCAAGAAAGCCCTGAGGGGGGCGCTCCTGCGCCCGGTCCCGCCGGGCCTGCCTGGGCAGCACTTGCCACACTCACCCGCACCCTGCACAGGGAGGACACGCGGTCCGGGCCCCGTGGGAGAGCTGGCACTTGCCCCAGGCCGCAGGGACGCGGAGCAGAGCCCAGACCCTCTTCTTTTTCTTTTCTTTTTTAAAAATATATTTTATTGATTTTTTACAGAGAGGACGGGAGAGGGATAGAGAGCTAGAAACATCAATGATGAGAGAGAAACATCGATCAGCTGCCTCCTCCACACCCCCTACTGGGGATGTGCCTGCAACCAATGTACATGCCCTTGACCAGAATCGAACCCGGGACCTTTCAGTCCACAGGCCGACGCTCTATCCACTGAGCCAAACCGGTCAGGGCATAAGAGCCCAGACCCTCTTCACCCAGAGTTTCCCACTGCCCTCGCTGGGCCCAGGCTGGTGAGCGGGCGGAGGGCCCGCCTCAAGGCCTGGCTGCCCTCCGCCTCCCGTTTCTCTGCAGCCCAACACCACCACCAGCAGCAGCTTCCAGATCCCCCAGTTTGCAGGCTCCCGCCTCCCAGTTCCCACTCTGACCCACACACCTGCGCTCTCCTGGCCCTGTGGCCGCAGCTGTCTGTCGGCGCTCACATGCGGAGCCATTGCCCCTGCTGCCATCACCGACGCTGCAGGTTATCCAGCGTCGCCTGTGGCCTGGGCGCGTGGTAACGGAAGATTCTAGAGGACGATGGGCAGCCGGGCACAGGTGGGTTTCGGGGCAGGGAGACTGCGCTGTAGGGTACAGTGATGGCGGGTACTCTGCAATTGTCCAAACCCACAGACTGTCCAGCACGGAACCGTCATGGAAACTATGGCCTGCGAGGCTCACCCATGGTAACAAGTGTCTCATCCTGGTGGGGGCTGTCCATGGGGGGGGGGGCGGGGGACTCGGGGGGCAGGGGTATGTGGGAGCTCTCTACTTTCTGTTCAGTTTTACTGTGAAACTAAAGCTATTCTGGAAAATGAAGTCTATTAAAATATATTCTGTAGGCTGGGGTGTTTTGTGTGTGTGTGTGTGTGTGTGTGTGTGTGTTTAACTTAAGTTTCTATTTATTAATGGATCATGAAATCCACTTCCCGGCTCACTGACAATACTTTTTTTTAAAGTTTTTTTAAAAAAAAAAAAAAAAAAATATATATATATATATATATATATATATATATATTATTGATTTTTTACAGAGAGGAAGGGAAAGAGAGTTAGAAACATCGATGAGAGAGAAACATCGATCAGCTGCCTCTTGCACACCCCCTACTGGGGATGTGCCCGCAACCAAGGTACATGCCCTCGACTGGAATCGAACCTGGGACCCTTCAGTCCGCAGGCCGACACTCTATCCACTGAGCCAAACCAGTTAGGGCAGGCAATACTTTTCTTTAATGAGATATTATAATATTAGAATACGTCAGGCTAAGTTAGTATTGTTCAGTGAAACTTCGTTTTACAAATTGTATTTCCTTTTTATATAAAATAAACCTGTAACCTGTTGCTACAGAGTAAGGAATTGAGATTCAGAAAGGTTGAGCAGCAATATCATTTATTATAAGTTTTATAACTTGCTATTATAAATGCATCATGAGCCAAGCGCTTTCCGAATGCTTTGCACGTTCATTTAGTCCCCACAGCATCTCTCTGAGGAAACAAGATGGCAGGTAACCTGCCAAGGTCACTCAGCCAGCAAGTGGCAAAGCCATTCGGCGCCCAGCGGCCTGTGGTCACGGCCCAACGCTTCGCCTCCAGGCCCTGGTCACACAGCTGGTCGTGGTGCAGCTGGGACTTGAGCCGAGGCCCACCTGGCTCCAAGGCCAAGTCTCCTCTCCAATCTAGTGCAGCCGGTCCCCTCCCCACACACCCTGCTCATCCTCCAGCCCCTGCTCATTTACTCCGTCTCCGTGTCCTCAGTGGATCCCTAGTACCGACAGAGGCCAGTTCCAACTGTGTCTTAATCTAGGCCCGTGGTCGGCAAACTCATTAGTCAGCAGAGCCAAATATCAACATCACAACGATTGAAATTTCTTTGGAGAGCCAAATTTTTTAAACTTAAACTTCTTCTAACGCCACTTCTTCAAAATCGACTCGCCCAGGCCGTGGTATTTTGTGGAAGAGCCCCACTCAAGGGGCCAAAGAGCCGCATGTGGCTCGTGAGCCGCAGTTTGCCGACCACGGATCTAGGCTAAATGGGCTTAGAAACACCCATTGATTCCAGCATTTCTTCAAGTATGCATGGGGCTCCAATGGCAAGCGCACACACACTCACACACTCACACCCTCACACTCACACCCAGGTTTGGTAGTGGGTTCATGCTCCAGTAGAGAATGCGTTTTTTATAACTGATTGTTACAGCTTGCAGTGATCAGTGTAGCAGAGAGGTCTGTGTAGGAAGCGGTGTTCCCGAGTTTCCCTACAGGGGGCGCTGAGGGGTGGCCCACAGGCTTGGAAACCTGAGACGAGACAGGAAGAGCGAGAGGCTGCATTTTGCCCCGAAATGGTGTTTGCTTTTGGGGGTGATGGCGACTCCTCAGCAGGTGGAGCTCCCCAGCCACTCCACGGGACAGTCACTGGGCCCACGGTGCGGCGGGAGCCAGGAGTTCCAGGTACCTCGCCGGCTCAGCAACCCTAGAGACACTGGCCTCTGGGAGAGCACACGCTGAAGCCCAGCCTGCAGGTCTGGAGCCCTCACCTGGCGTGCCCCCTCACCTGGTGTGCCCACCTCACCTGGCGTGCCTGCCTCACCTGGTGTGCCCGCCTCACCTGGGAGAGGGCAGCCCATGCAGAGGAAGGCACGTGGTTTGGAGGCAGCTGGTTGGCCCTGAAACTCAGCGGGGAAGCTGGAAACAGACCTCAGGGAGCCCAGTCGATCCGGGGCCCTCAGGTCATTGCTCAATAGTTGATTGGTTGTGCAATGGGTTTATTGAGTATTGCCAGCATTTCTTACTGAGATAACATAGAGCAGGCGTCCTCAAACTATGGCCCACGGGCCAGATGTGGGTGTTTTTGCCGTTTTGTTTTTTTACTTCAAAATAAGATATGTGCAGTGTGCACAGGAATTTGTTCATAGTTTTTTTAAAACTATAGTCCGGCCCTTCAACGGTCTGAGGGACAGTGAACTGGCCCCCTGTTTAAAAAGTTTGAGGACCCCTGGCATAGAGTATAATAGGAAATATCAGAGTACATCACACATGGTGAAAATAAGTATGGCATAGATTATATAATAGAAAACATCAGAGTATAACCGGACAACCAATGGGTCCCTGTCACTACTTGAGCGAATTAAGCAGAGACAGGGTTGAATCATATGAGCATTTATTCTAATACTAGTGGCCCAGTGCACAAATTTGTGCACATTGAAAGGAAATTAATTAGAAGAAATATTTTAATATCACTATTCTCCCTTTCTCTATAATGGAAGTGTCAACCAAGTTCATGATGGACAATGCCAGATGGAAACACACAAGTGCGATTGGTGCCAGTGAGAGCTTTATATGTATAATGCATGCGCGAGTCAACTTAGCCTTTTATGGATATAGAATAAACTTGCTTAATTAGACCTGCTTTCTGATGTAGCTAAACTTTTTCCAGCCCAGTGAAGCACCCCAACTTCTCTTTCAAGTAATTGTCAGCAACACAGCAGTAAATGTCAACACGAAGCAGATTATTATTGTAGATCAGGCAGGGAGAACAAAGGGTGAAATATTTAACTGCAGCAGTGTTTGACTATATTCTGTGCAGTGAGAAAACCTGAAGTCATTTTCAAGGTCCACTATTTCTTACTTCTTTTCCGTCGGGTCAAGTTTCTAAGCTTTCTAAATCTCCGTTTCCCGGCTAATGAAAAGAAAATAGGATCCCACCGAGTCTGCTATCTACCTACTCCAGGACTTCTGTGAGGACCAAATGAGATGAGGCACGGGAAAATGCTTCACAGACATTTGGTTAAAGTGTAAAATGTTTCCACCTGGCTATAAAACAAGTCGTGTTCCTGGGCTGAAGAAACGCCAAGGAGGCTAGTCGCTAGGGAGAGGAAGCCAGGCGTTGCTATGTGATGTCATTACCCAGACGGACACTTAGCATATTAGCCTTTTATATATATAGATTATGTATATAGATTGCCAGCAGTATGGGAGAGCAGCAGGCCATCCACAAAAATCTGCTCTCCACCCCACCATAAGCCAGCTGCTTATATCGGGTAGAAGGACAAAAGATTACATGGGGAAGTAGCCAAAGGGTATGCCAAATGGGCAGTTAACAGGTAAGCAGAGGGCTGGGGTCTTCCAAGCGCTAGTGATAGGCAAGGGCTGTGGATCTTTAAGGGGCTGGCGATTCTGGTTTCTGCAACAAGTTGTTCATCTTTCCCTGATAATAGGCAGCCCCCTGGTGGGGAGGATGGGCTGCATTTCCAGGTGAGCTCCCAGGTCCTGGGTATGTAACTGCCAGCCGGGTTAGAATGCGCCTTCTTTAATCAGAGCGAAACAATCGCGGTTCACAGAGCATGATTCATATTTCTTACAATTCCAGCTGGTTCCCCACCATCCTGCTTCTGCCCTTATCCAGAGTCCATCGCACCTGGTAAAGTATGGCTTAAATCTGGCCACCGTAGCCAGAGCTCACTCCAGCGCCAGAACATCCATTCGGCAAATCTCAGACCCTGTCACCGGAGGACGCTGGTCCCGAGCTGCAGGGAGAGAGGAGGGGCAGCGGATGCAAAACACAGCGGAGGAAAGGCCCAGACAGCCCGCCCAGAGCAGGCGCACGCCCACAACAGGTGTGGGAGAGAGACGGCTGTAAGTCCCAGGTCCGGGGTGGGGGCGGGGGAGAGGCTCGAAGCTGGAGGGCTGGTCACAGAAGAGGGCGGGAGGAGACTCCTGAGGATGCCCAGACCCGCCGGAAGCCGGGCAGCAGAGGAGGGAGGACGCAAGGTAGGCACCCAAGTCCCGCTCCGCTCCATGGGGTGCAGCCCCAGCATTGCAGGGGAGGGGGTGAGAGGTTGACACTCACTCCCCGCTCAAACCTGCACACCCCATGTCCCACCCCCCAGACCCGAAACCATCGCGGGCCTCAGAGCCTTGGCTACTGACATGTCCGAGCCAGAGTGCCCCCACTTCCTGTCCCCCAAGCCTCACTCGTCCCGCCCCCCCCCCCCCCCGGGGCCTCTGCTCACCTGGCCAGGTGGCACCTGCACGTTGGGTATTTGGATTCCTTCTCACCTGCTGTTCTCCCTGGGCCTGGCTCCTCCTCTGCTATGGACTCAATTGTTCCTCCCCCGCCCCCCCCCCTCACCCCCTCGCATTCCTATGTGGCAGCCTTCACCCCTCAGTGTGACTGTATTTCAAGATGGGGCCTTTGAGGAGATAATTAAGGTTTAATGAAGTGAGGGCCGGATCTAATTAGTGTCCTTATAGGTAGGAGGAGACACCTGAGGTCTCTCTCCCTCTCCACACACCATCACAGGGGAAAGGCATGGGAGGGTGCAGCAGGAAGGCAGCCATCTGCAAGCCAGGAAGAGAGCCCTCCCCGGAAACCCTAGCAGCCCCTCGACCTTCGGCTCCCAGATGCCAGAAGTGTTTTGTTACAGCAGCCGGGGCAGACTCTGGCATCCTCCTTCCTCCCTCACACCTGCCACGTCCTCCCTCGACCTCCCCCTCCTCTAAGCTCTGGACACAGGCACTTTGTCATCTGACCCCTGGACCCTGAGGGTTTGGTGAAGGCTTAGACTGGGATGTCACAGGTTAAAATATACATATATTGAAGGTCACTGATGCATAGAAACTTGAGCCAGGAGCCTATATCCATTGAGAGTTTCCTGAAGGATGAAACCAGGGAAAAGGTCTGGGCTTTTTTTTTTTTTTTTGCTAAAAATGGACCGTTTCTGGCGGTGGCATATTCCGTCCTGTAGGTGACTTCTATTAGAATTGTACCTTTCATGATATCCTGGGGGAGGAGGGAACGCAGGAAACAGCAGCAATTTTGACGCGTGTGGGCTTGTCATTTCAATCGGAAGGGGAAACGCAGTCAATGTGGGCATTCTGGGAGCGATGGTTGGAGCTGTACTGTTCTTTATTGAATATGTATTTTTTTTGATTTGTTGAACAATAACATTTTGGGCTACAGAATGCTTAATTTTTATGGCACTAATTAAAACAGTACATGAGTATCTAAGTGATTTGTCTAGACGGCGGATGCTGCGAGCTATAATCTATTCCTTTTTTTTATGGAATAATCAGTTCTGTTCAGTTAAATTTCCTTTGTGTGTTGCTGAGTTTAATAATACCTTTCACCAAGATCCTCTACTCCCTCAGACAGGTACATTTCATTATTTGCTGTGCGCATCTCAGCGCAGGGAGCTGCCCCTGAGACCCTGGAGAACTGCTTGCCCTGAAGACAGCCCACCTACTCCTGTCTGAGTCCACTGGGAGTCAAGGGCAGGAGGCCAGCTGGGTGGGAGGGGGTGTGGGTGGAGAAGCGTGGGGGCAGATAGAGAGGAGAATGATGGAAAACTGAATCATCAGGAAACCTCAGGGGTTTTTTTTGCCCCAGGTCCTGAGCTTCTTTTTCTTTTCTATGCCTCAGTGTTTTCATCTGCAAAATGGAACTAGTACAAGATCTTATAAGAAACCACTGAAATAATGGGGGTGTGAACAGGCTTTATGAACTATAAGATGCTGAACACGGGAAGGCGATGGGAGGAAGAAGGAAGGGAGGGAGGCGGGCAGGGAAGAGGAGGGCAGGCAGGAGGAGGAAAGATGGAGAGGACGTTGACTTCCTGGGAGCCAGTCCCACTGTGGGCGGATCCCCATGCGTGCACACCCCCGCCTCCCTCCCTGGGCCTGTTCAGCTGTGACTCATCCCGCTCTGGTGGTGGGTGGGAGGACTGGGAACATGACAGAGCCGCCTCACGTCCCAGATGTGTAGAAAGATGTGGGAGCCATTGGGCCAGGGCAGCTGCCGCGAGGGTGGGGGGCAGGAGCCCCTCGGGGCTGAAATCAAGTTCCTTTGAGTTTTTCCGGGAAAGAAAAACAGCTGGAAAGGGGCCCACCATTGGGAGTGGAGCGTCCGGAGGAGGGGGTGGGATGCTGTGTGCTTCGGCGTGTGCGCTGAAAGCATCCTGGGAGTGTGAAAGGAGAAGAAACTCTGAAAAGCAAGCCCTGCAGCATTTCCTTTTCTTTAGCTGCACAGGGAACATATCGTCATTGCAAAATTTTGAAAAATGTGTGAGCCCCATATTTGCACCCCTCAACTGACTCTCCGCCCAGGGCCCATGTTGGGTTCTCGGTGACTGTGTGGGGGGTTATCACCGTGCAGCAGCTTAAAGCCACAGCATTTGTTATCTCCCAGGTTCCACACGTCAGCTGTCTGGCCAAGGCTTAGCGGGTCCTCTGCCCAAGGTCTCACAGGCTTCATTCAAAACGTGGCTGGGACTGGGCGCTCATCTGAAGCTAAGACCCTCTGACCTGCTCACGTGGCAGAATTCATTTCTTTGCAACTAGAGAACCCATGCATGCTTACCCTCCTTTGTGGCCAGGAGCACAACCTCTCTGATCCCAGTGAAGGCCTACATCCTCAGGCTTATCCGATCAGGCCAGGCCCACGCAGAAGAATCTCCCTTTGATGAACTCAAACATACACCATTACATTACTTTTACACGAGCCCCTCCGCCCCCCACATGAAATACTGAGGTATAAATCTGACAAAATTTCCACGAGATCTATATGAGGAAAACTACAAATTCTGGTGAAAGAAATCAAAGAAGAACTAAACTGAAGAGGTATTCCATGTTCATGGATAGGAAGACTTGTTCAGGCCTGTGGACTGAAAGGTCCCGGGTTCGATTCCGGTCAGGGGCATGTACCTTGGTTGCAGGCACATCCCCAGTAGGGGGTGTGCAGGAGGCAGCTGATCGATGATTCTCTCTCATCGATGTTTCTAACTATCCCTCTCCCTTCCTCTCTGTAAAAAATCAATAAAATATATTAAAAAAAAAAAAAAGGCTAATGAGGCAGGTGAACGGGGCTTTTTTGGCTCCTTATGCCAACTAGCCCCTTAGCTTCTCTTTCACAGAAACGTGTGTCAGAGTACTCATTCATCCGTCGCTCAGGGTCTGCCGGTCAGCCCCGGCACGTGAGGTGTGTCACTTCTGAACAGAAGATTTAAGAGCCTGTGTGTGGTCGGGCGGGGGGTCCCTTCCCCTCTGCCCCGAGAACAGCAACATTCCTGGTGGCAGCAGCTCCACCACGTGCGTCCCAGAGTGAGGCTGATGGGGAGCAGAGCTGTAGGCAGCCTGTAACAGACAGGCAGCATGGGAGAAACAACCCTTTCTTGTTGCAAGACAGAGAGATGAGGGCTGCTTGTTACTGCAGCATAACCTGGCCCATCCTGACTTGATAGACTCCAAGATCCATGCTGCTGCTTCCTATGTGTTAAGCTTGGGTGAGCATTTACATTTCTACGAACCTCTTCTTATGTATCAGAGAGGCATGATAACACCCGCTCTGCAGGGTGGTTCCTCCCTTCACTCACTACATACACTGAGTGGCCGTGGGGGTCAGCACTGGGCCAGCCACGGCAGTACAGTGGGAGCAGCAACGACACAGAGCCCCACATCTCAGACAAGTCAGACAAAAGGAAATGGGCAAATAAACAGTTATAAACTGTGGTGATTACCAGGGTGGGCGGGTAATGCCGGGGTCGTTCTCAGCATCTGGAGGGGTTCAGGAATCTGGAGAAGGGGCTGTGAGTAAATTGATGAAGAGACTAGACCTGAAATATAAATTTGGAAGGCATTTTGTGGGGGAGCCAGGGAAGGCTTAGCTTTAGTAGCTAAGTTCTCTGGATCTCCGGGCCCAAGGCTTTTTAGTCCCACATTTTGCCCTATAGCAAAGCAGATCTACATATCAAAGGTAAGGTTTGGTATTATCAGGTTGGGGGAACTGCCTACAGCTGTTCAGCAGCAGGCAATAACATGCAGATCTTCGGCCCTGCTGAAGCCCCAAAGGTTCATCAACCTTTTGATGAACTTTCTGCATTTATGACCTGCTGGCATTAGCCCCCGGCAGGCGGGATAATGGGCCCCTCTCTCCCGAGATGTCCATGTCCCATATGCTCCGTTATAAGGCAGAAGGGAATTGCAGGTCGGATGCAGGTCAGCTGACCTTAACGTGGCGGGGAGCATGCTGGGTTATTCGCCTCGGCCCTGGAATCACAAGGTCCTTGACGTGGCAGAGGGAGGCAGGAGGGAGAACAGAGGCGGGGCACGAGAAGGAAGGACTCAGCGGGGTGTTGTTGGCTTTGAAGATGGAGGGAGGGGCTGCGAGGCAAGGGATGCAGGCGTCTCTAGAAGCAGAAAAAGCCCAGGAAACAGTCCCTCCCCCCCCCCCACACACACACACACTCCCCCGAGCCTCCAGGGAGGAGCGCAGTCCTGGGAGACCTCGAGTGTCGCCCTAGTCCTAACCTACAGAATTGTCAGGTAATACGTGTGCATGGCTGAAGCCATGAAGTTTGTGGCAATGTGTCACAGCAGCCACAAGGAGCTGATACAGCTGCTAAGAAGGAAAAAAGCAAGGGCTTCCCCAGAAAAGCTCGGGGCCAAGGGCAGGGTGCCAACTTGAGAGCGTGTGGTCAAGGAAGGCCGCTGAAGACTCGACATCTAAGCAGGGCCCTAAGGGCGGAGGCGCAGGAGGCGTCTGGGGGCCGATCTCCTAAGTTAATGCAGGGGATGAGTTTGGCATCGTGCTGAACACATAGGAAGCAGCAGCATGTAGTAGCCGTGATAATAAAATACATGTACAGTTTTAAGAAAAAATGCTGGCCTGGCTGGCGCGGCTCAGTGGTTGAGTGTCGGCCTATGAACCAGGAGGTCACGGTTCGATTCCCGGTCAGGGCACATTCCCAGGTTGCGGGCTCCATCCCCAGTGTGGGGCGTGCAGGAGGCAGCCGATCAATGATTCTTTCTCATCATTGATGTTTCTAGCTCTCTCTCCTTCTCCCTCTCCCTCTCTCTTCCTCTCTGAAATCAATAAAAATATTATTTTTTTAAAAAAGAAAGGAAAAGTGCTGCCGCTGAGAGATAAGGCCGTGCACTTCCCCGCCTCTGGGCCTTTGCTCCAGCCCGGGACACCTTTCTCCTACTTGCCGGGTCAGGTGACACTGCAATTCCAACAGAGGGCTCTCGTGGCATTCACCCCCCCCCCCCACCCCAGCAAAGGTAACCCCCAAGGTACTCCTAGTGCAGCCCACCTGCCTTCCTCCCCTCTCCTCTCAGGATGGAAGCGGTGCTACAGGAAGTGGGGGGTTGGGGGTAAGAGACTCTGAGTGACCAGCAGCAGCCACAGTAACCGGCTTGCAGGAGGACAGAATTATAAGGAAATGGAAGGAAGAGAAACTTTTCTGGTTTATTCATCAACATCCTCACCCCCAACCCTGCTTTACAACATTCTGGGGGTTAGCCCATACCAAGTTATTTTATTTTATTATTATTGTTATTAACTATGAAGCGTGGTGGGAACTTGCATTGCTAATTCTGTTCATTGTCCTAGAAAAAAAAAAAGCAAGGTTTCTGGGCTGTTCCTCCCCCCCCCCCCCTCAAGTCCTCCGTGCATTCCTTTCTGCTCGGTGACCAAGCCTTTGATCAGCGCAAGAGAAGGGCCTGTCCTTCGGGGACTGTTCCTCTTCTCCCTTCTGTTTTTTTCCAGGAGCAACGGCCCGGAGCTGGTGTTTGATCGGCCCAGCCAAGGCCGACGGGACTTTGTGAAATGGCCTCAAATCACCCCACTCTGGGACACTCTATTCCCACTTCCCAAGCACCCACAGAGCCATACTAAAGGGAGCCAAAGGTCTAGAACTCAAGAAATGTAGTCATGCAAAAGCTTTTAATCTTGAATCTTTTGTCCTTAAAACTCTTAGTGGTGTTAAAAGTGACCGGCAGGGAGACGGGTCCCAGGGACCTGCTGTGGAAGGATCGGCCGGCTCCACGCCCTCCTCCACTCTACCGAATAGTTTGTGTTGGTTGGAGCTGAGATGTAGACTGTTACACCAACAGGCCACCAGACACTCAGCAGCAGCTTGAGAATAGCTGGGGGCCCCGACCGAAAGGCGTGCATCTGGTCTGTTAACCATCGCACTGTGCCAAACCGCCAGGGATGTGGGACCTACCCAAGTGTCCACCAGGATAACACACAGATTGTGGTCCATTTACACAGCGGGGCGCAACCAGCCATTCATGGGTGAGCACCCCAACATGGCTCTGCGTGAAAGAAGTAGATACAGTCCGTACGGATTGATTCTGTTTGTAGAAAGTGCCCGAGTCGGCAAAACGAATCCATGATGGCAATGCATGGTGCTAGCTATCTTTTCAACGGTTTCTTCTGGAGCGCTAGAAGAAACACGGGACGTTCGCCTTATGAAAATGTCAAGGAGTTGTTACCCGTAAAGATTGGTGCTCGTTCTAGTATGCACGAGTATGTTTGTATTAGCCTGCCAGGCTGCCATGACAAAGTCCCACAGACGGGGGGGGGGGCTTAAACCACAGAGATTTATTGTATCACAGTTCTGGAGGCTGGACGTCCAAAATCAAGGTGCTGGCAGGGTTGGTTTGTCCTGAGGCCTCTCTCCTTGTTGTGTAGACGACACTGGATCTTTACTCTCCGTACTCATTCCTCTTCTTATAAGGACACCAGTCCTGTCGGATTAGCGCCCTCCACCGCGCCCCCCCTCCCCATGACCTCACTTAACCTCAGTTACCTCCTTAGGGACCCTATTTCCAAATACAGTCATTTGGATTTTTAGGCTTCAACATTATGGACTTGGGGAGATATAATTCAGTCCCTAACAATGTTTCATTTCAATAGAAAGTTACTTAAAGCAAAACAAAAGGCAAAAGAAAAAACGACCATGAAACAAAAAAGCCCTTGGACTCCCGATCTTCCACAGGCAAGAGGCAGACTTTGAAAGCTGGGCAGAAAAAAAATAAAATAATAAAATAAAATAAATGAAAGCTGGGCAGACCCTAGGAAAACAGGCTTCTCTCTCCCACTTTATTTTTTTTTTAAATATATTCTTATTGATTTCAGAGAGGAAGGGAGAGGGAGAGAGAGATAGAAACATCAGTAATGAGAGAGAATCATTGACTGGCTGCCTCCTGCACGCCCCACACCCGGGATCGAGCCCAAAACCCAGGCAAGTGCTTGACTGGGGATCAAACCGTGACCTCCTGGTTCATAGGTCGATGTTCAACCACTGAACCATGCCAGCTGGGCCTAAGGAGCTTTTTGAGACATTCTGTTCCTAATTTTCTCTCTCCCATGAAATGGGAAGAACACAGATGTATTGTGTCTCTGTTTATGTATGTACCCTTGTTAACAGCTAGGATGTTATTCACCCCTCCTCTCCAACAGCCCGTTTTGCCTCCTGGGCGCGTCTTAGAAGCCGGCGGCATTGTAGATGGGAGGAGCCAAAGTCCCCGCCTCAACACAAGGAAAGCCACTCCCGAGAGCGCTAGAAACAAACTTTATGGGATAAGCCAGTGGTCGGCAAACTCATTAGTCAACAGAGCCAAATATCAACAGTACAATGATTGAAATTTCTTTTGAGAGCCGAAAACCGACTTCTGCGCATGGGCCACGAAGTTTCAATCGCACTGTACGTGCGCGCCTGCACGTGGTATTTTGTGGAAGAGCCACCCTCAAGGGGCCAAAGAGCCGCATGTGGCTCTCGAGCCGCAGTTTGCCGACCACTGGGATAAAGCCAATGAGATGTCAAGGTTGTCTGTTTCAGAGGCCACCACTAACTACCTTGACTCGCCAAATCCTAGATTTTACAACGGCATCCATGAACCCAAAGAGATCTTAGAGAAGCAAAACTCAGGGACCCACAGGGCCCAGCCTCCAGAGGATCTGCATGTCTCACCCTGTCACACAGCCCCCCAGCATCACCCCAGCAGCTGGCATTGGCTGCCAGCCCCCTCCTCGTGCTGCCAGCTCACCTTGCCATGCCTCTTCTCTCCCTCTGGTCCTTCTGCCTGCAGTGGCGTCCCCCTCTTTGTCTGGCAAACCTTGCAGACTCAGGTCTAGTGCCTCTTCCTCCAGGGAGCCCTAGCCGTCACTACCACTCCCGGACCCCACCGTGTTCCTAAATAGTTTCGCCAGAATCAGAACTGCTCTTACATTAAGCACTACAGAGGAATAAACTATTCCTCATACAAAAACAAGATGCTCAAGCCTGCTCCACACATCGGCGGGGAAATCAGAGTGAAAAGATGCCTTCGGATTCGCCCATTATACCAGTAACTGTTTTACTTCTGCAAATCTTACGAGACACAGGGCCCCGTGAAGGCATTGCTAGGGCTCCATGCACCAGGGCGAGGGAGAAAACCCCAAAGCGTAAGCCCCACTTCGGGGAACCTGGTCTTACACACCCATGGGCCCGGGACAAGACAAACTTTTAAAGTCATTCAACAAAACGAATACTAGGTGACGTGTGTTGTATACAGTATGTGCTTAGCATGTGTTTTTTGACTGAATGCTCACCCGGGAACAAGAAAAATCAATGTCGCCGAAACCGGTGTGGCTCAGTGGATAGAGCGTCGGTCTGCGGACTGAAGAGTCCCGGGTTCGATTCCGGTCAAGGGCATGTACCTTGGTTGCGGGCACATCCCCGTGGGGGGTGTGCAGGAGGCGGCTGATCGATGTTTCTCTCTCATCGATGTTTCTAACTCTCTATCCCTCTCCCTTCTTCTCTGTAAAAAATCAATAAAATATATTTTAAAAAATCAATGTCATTTAATAAGGCCCTGGATGCACCGAAGGCCCAAAGAAAGTTATCCTCCCTGGAGACAACGAGGTAAGGGGTGGGGAGGCCAGGGATGCATCAGGGCTGGGAAGGGGCTCGTTGGAGGCAAAGCCGGGGTACAGAGAGAAGAGGGGCCCCAGGAATAAGAAAAACCAACTTCTGGACGCAAACTAGTCCCCAAAGCCCAGGCGGGGTGGCGGCAGGAGCGGGCCACCTGGGAGGGAGGGAAGGGGCCGCCCGCCCGCCCCCTAAGGTCCCTCCTTCCGCCGCTCGCCCCGCCCCCGTTGAAAAAAACACACCCACCAGAGCCGTAACCTCTACCCGGCCGCCTCCCATTGGCTACGCGAGTGAGCGAAGCCTTCAGGGACCAATGAGCCGCGGCCACGGCTTGGCGAGCGCCTTCCGGCCGCCCCTCCGCGCCGCCCGGCGCCTGCCTCGCGGGCCGAGGGCGGGACGTGGGGCGGCGGGGGCGCGGCGCGGCGGAGCTGAGGCGGCGGCAGGACTGCGCGGCGGCCCGGACGCTCGGCATGGCTCGCCTGGTGCTCGGTGAGCGCGTCCTTCGTCGTCTTGGGGAGCCGTTTGGGGGCCCCGGACCCCCACGACGGTCCGCCGCCCGGGGAGTGGGCGGCGCGTGGCCTGGGCCCGGCCCGTTCTGGGGTGGGGGGTCGCGGGCCTGGCCCACGCGGGGACGCGGAGGGGGAGGCTGTGGAGCCCGGCGGAGGGGGGGGGGTGAAAGCGGAGTCCGGGAGGGCGGTCAGGGGGGCCCGTGGCCGGAGCCCCCCGCCGGGCCCTCGGGCGGAGGTGCGGGGCCCTGGCGGACTCCGGGGCGCGTGGGGAGGTGAGGGCGCCCTTGGCGGGGGCTGCAGCCCACCCAGGGGTGTGCGTGCGCGAGCGGGGCGGGTGCCGGGAGCCCGTGAGGCTGGGCTCGCACCCGGGGCGCCGGGGACCCCGGGACCGCGGCGAGCCCGGGTCCGAGCGCCGCGCGCTGAGCTCCTGGTGGAGGGGCGGCCGGGCGGAGGCGGAGGCCGGGGCTGCGGCCGGGCGGCCGGGCGCTGATGGCCTGGCCGGGTCTCTGACCGGGGCTGGGTTTGGGGCTGCAGCCACCAGGGGGACCTCGGCCCCGAGTGAGGACGGGGGGTCACGGGCTCCTCACGCCGCTTGTCCTCGCCCCTTGTTTGATGGAACTCCTGCCTCTAAGAAAGACGAATACCGAAACGCAGGCCCGGACGTCGCCGCATGCCGGGCAGTGCCGTCCCAAAGCTGGTCTTGGGGTGCGAGAGCACTTTTATTGGGGCCGCACTTCTCCGAACTAGATGGAGCCCCGGGTTTCCTGGATGATGGGGATGCCTGTTCCAAAGACCACGTGAGCGACGGCGACGACCCCGCCCTTCTCCGGGCCGGCCGGGCGCCCTAACCATCCTTACACCCGACCCCGACCCCGACCGCAGGGTTTGAGCCCGGCCCCTGCCCCGCATGCGTGGCTGTGTCTGGGGGCGAGCCCTCCGGAGGGCCGTTCTGAGCGTTCATGAGTTAACACGTCTGCAGAGAGCAAACAGGACACAGAAGTATGTGCCGTCTTACTTGCAGAGGGAATAGATGGGGGGAGTGTGGTCTGTTTAAAAGGTGCCCACACGTGGATTCGGAAGGGCTGAGGCTCATTCTTTTAACCAATGAAATCAGCCTGTTGGGAGCCCGCCCCGCTGGCTTTCTGGATGGCTGCTCGGGGTCCGGGCAGGTGTGGGATGGAGATGGTGCTGATGAGGATTTACAGCATCCTCAGCTGCTGGGGAGGAGCCATCTGCTCGCAGAGACGCCAGCCACGCAGGTGTGTGAGGTTCCCATCAGGGGTTCCCGGTTCCCATCGGTGCTCATTATCAGGGAGTGGACCGGGATGTGCGTTTGAGAGACAGAAGGCTATGGGTCAGCATTGACCTACTTTATCATAAGTGGACCCAGGGTTTTTGGATTTCTTGAGGGTTTCTGTGGGGTAGTTCCTGGCTATGTTTTTGCTGTTGGAATGTATACATCCTTTACCCTGTCTTTCTGAGTGTTATGTTTGATTTCCTTCTAACCCTCCCAGGTTAAACTGCCATGTGGTAAGGTTAGAGCTCAAGGCTCTATCATTAAGACATTTCCATTGGATAGCCATGTGTTGGGGCTCTTGTGAGAATGAGGCCAAATTTAAAGACAGACAAACCCACTATCCTATGTGATCTATAATAATAAAAGCGTAATATGCAAATCAACCAAACAGTCGAACAACCATCTGGACGACCACGCTATGACACCCACTGGTGCCAGACCAGCCAAGGCGGGTGCGATGCAATTGGTCAGGGGCCGGCCGTTGCCCCATGATCGCCTTGCAGAGGGAGGCCCAGGCCACTGGCTGGCGGGGCGATCAACCGGGGAGCTCCACGATTGCCCCAAAGAGGGAGGCCCAGGCTACTGACCAGTGGGCTGTGGCGGGTGGGCAGGGCCTCCCTCTTTGGGGTGATCCATCACGGGACTCCCAGACTGTGAGAGGGCACAGGCCGGGCTGAGGGACACCCCCCCCCCACCCCCAGTGCATGAATTTTGTGCACCGGGCCTCTAGTCCTATATAGTAAAAGGGTAATATGCAAATCGACCGAACTGTGGAACAGCCGGTCGCTATGACGCACACTGACCACCAGGGGGCAGACACTCAATGCAGGAGCTGCCCCCTGGTGGTCAGTGCACGCCCACAGGGGGAGCGCCGCTCAGCCAGAAGCCGGGCTCACTGTTGGCGAGTGCAGCGCTGGTGGCGGGAGAGCTCCCGCCTCCGCCACAGCACTAAGGCTGTCTGACTGCTGTCAGCTCCCTAACTCCCCAGTGCACGAATCTTGTGCACCGGGCCTCTAGTAGGAAATAAATAGCCTCAGTCAGTGGGCGTGGCCACTTTGTATGTGCTTTGACGGAAAGCACATTCCCGAGGTAAAATCACGGACCATCCCTTTGGTGACTTCAGCTTGAAGGGGATAGTCCAGTCTTGATTGCTGTTCTGATTGAGAAAGGAACAAGAGAAAGGAAAGAACCTAATTTCCCTGCCACGATGGACCTGCTGACCCTCCTTGGGATTATGCTTGTGCAGTCTCCAGACCTTTGGTTAAAAATGTGGGTTACAGAACCATGTTATATGTCTAAGTATACGGCCTTAGGCACGTGTCTCCATTTTTCTGGCCTAAAAGTGAACATGATGGCACATACCACATAGAGTTCTTAAATGAGTTACTATGTTTTAAATGTTTAGAACAATGCCTGGCACATAGTGCCAGACAAGTGTTATTCTTGGTGAAGATGTCAGTTCTGGGGAGTAGTTGGACAGATAAATATATCAAAATGTTAGCCATATCCCCAGACCCCCTAAAAGGTTTTCTCTTAACTAGTCTCATTCACTCGAGTGGAGAAAAGGTGACAAGCATTTTCAGCATTGGCCTGTTAATAGTGAAAAATGGGAAACAATCAAATTCTGTCCGTAGTGGATTGGCAACATGAGATAGCCATTAAAATTGGTTCCTGGTAAACCATAATTATATAGAAGATATCTGCAACTTATTTTGAGTGACAAAAGGTTACAGAAGGGAATATAAATATATAGATAGGTGGATTCCATTTATACAGATACATAATAATAAAATTTTAGACTTCTGTTGCATAGAGATGTCAGTAAGAATATTCTAGGGAGGACTGTTGGTGGCTTTTCTTTTGCTTTTCCATTTTTTGAAAATTTCACAATGAACTCCATGTATTGAACAAGTATCAATGCACATTGACTTAAAAAAAGATAAACTTCTTTAAATGCAGTAGCTCTCATAGAGCAGTGGTCGGCAAACTCATTAGTCAACAGAGCCAAATATCAACAGTACAACGATTGACATTTCTTTTGAGAGCTAAATTTTTTAAATTTAAACTTCTTCTAATGCCACTTCTTCAAAATAGACTCACCCAGGCCGTGGTATTTTGTGGAAGAGCCACACTCAAGAGGCCAAAGAGCCGCATGTGGCTCGCGAGCCACCGTTTGCTGATCACTGTCATAGAGGATTCTTCAGGACCAATCTTACTTCCAAGCTTATTTAGAATTGGGACTGTCTTTGCTTAGGTTCTTAATTCACTCGCTTCACTAAATATATCAAGCTCTATTTAACTTTTTCTGCAGCAATGAAAAAAATACTGAGCAGCACCTGCCAATAGAACTTTAATGCAAACTTATGTAATTAAACATTTTCTAGTAGCCACATTAAAAAGGCAAAAAAATGAGTGAAATTTGTTTTAATATATATTTATTTACCCAATATTCTAAAATACCATTTCAGCATGTAGTCAATATAAAAAATATTAATGAGATATGTTTAATTTTTCTTTCCTACCAAGTTTTTGAAATGCAGTGTGCTTTTTATACCCATAACACATCTCGGTGTGCGGTAGCCATGTCTGGCTAATGGCTCCCATAATGGACACCACAGCCATCGAGGGAGCCACTTCGGTTGGCCTGTTCTTCATTCACACTCACCCTTTCCCACCCGGAAATGGAATAAAGGCTGTACAGTCCTCTTCAGGCTGAAGTCACCGATGGATGGTCCATCTCTCACAGGCTGTGAGCTCCCGCCCCTCCTCCTGACCGTGGGCATTTTATTTTGTCCCACAATTCCCCATTCTTTATCTTTAGCCTTCCTCCCACCTCATACTAGTATTCCTTCCCTTCGTGCTCGTTCACTCCCATCTTTAAAGAGAAACCATCCTATCCACATTTGCTTGTGTTCTCTGCTCTTTGTAATGAAGCTCGGTGACAGTTGTCTGTATTGTTGTCCCCTCCTCCTCCGATCTTCTGTGACTGCCTGCTGCTGCTTCTCCGCCGCCCCGCTGCCAGGGCGCCACGGGCTGTCATCAGAGCCAGTGCCGTGTTCCGTCCCCCGCGTAAGCTTGCAGTGGCACTGGTTACTGTTGCCCGTCCCACCTTTCCCTTGGCTATGTGACCCGCTCTCCTGTAACCCGGAGCGCTGCTCTGCCGCCTCTCTGTATGGCCGCGGACGGGCCCTTGACCTCACTCTGCCCTTTCCGAGGAAGGATGGTTCTGTCTGCAGTTAGTAATGCTGTGAGAAATCAAGTGCTCTGGTGTGTTTGTAAGTGATTTGGAAATTGAAAGTGCTATGTAAATATTAGGTGGAATATTTTACTAATAGAACAATTAATTCCAGAAGAAATTTACCATGGAGTTATTTTAAAAAGTTCCATTTGAAAATGTGACTAAGATGGCACATATACACACACTACCTAAGAAGACGGGTCACTCTCAATTTTCATTCCTTTTATCAGCAGATTAAAATAAATTATATGATAATTCTCATAGATGCTGAAAAGGCAGTAATAGAAATTTCATTAATGACATAGTTTATCTGTTTCAACTCAAAAGCCAGCACCATGCATATGGAAAAATATTCCTCTTAAAATCAAGAACAACCTCTTATTTAGCATTGTTCTGGAAGTGTAAAACAATGCAATTAGAAAACAAAATTGTATATGAATTTTAAAAGAGGAGGTGAAATTTTGATAGTATTACCAATTTAAAAGACTTGAGTTCTTAAAATATTTGTAAGTCAGTTCAGAACTTGTTTTGTTTTTTAATACAGTTGTTATAAATTGCATTGAGGTCCTAGGGCCGTGGTCGGCAAACCGCGGCTCGCGAGCCACATGCGGCTCTTTGGCCTCTTGAGTGTGGCTTTTCCACAAAATACCACGGCCTGGGCGAGTCTATTTTGAAGAAGTGGCGTTAGAAGAAGTTTAAGTTTAAAAAATTTGGCTCTGAAATTTCAATCGTTGTACTGTTGATATTTGGCTCTGTTGACTAATTTTGCCAACCACAGTCCTAGGGTAACTAACAAAAATACACTTGGTCCACCGTGTAGCTAAACTACGCCGTAACGCAATAGACTATTCGCTTTATACCACTAATCGCATGAAAAATCCTCGTAAGCTCATCCAGCAACATCACGAGGGCCTGGTGCTGTGCCCTTTGATAGTGTAGTAGAAATAAAAGCACTAAAATGGTCACTGCCCTTGAGAGAGTCCCAGGCTAGTAGGGGAAACAAATAATTATTTTTTCCTTCAATTAAAAGGGGGCTTTAGTAAAGATGGCCTGCTAATATGGCAACCGAACAACACAGAACTAAATGCTGGGTGGGTTACCAAGCTCACAGCCAGTGCAGCCCCCGGGTGTTCAGCGTCCTTGCCCATAAAATGGCAATAATAGTGCTACCTCATAGGGTGGTAATAGAGCATGAAGGCACTAAGAATCACGTTTAAATCGTTTTCCATGCATCTCGGGAGATGAGAGTGTGGACTGCGCCGGTGGGAGGAGGATTCTAGGGGCGCCAACAGCGGCAGGGAGGGCAGGGGCACGGGGTTAGGAGGGCGCCGCCCCAGCCGTCCTCCGGTGCGAAGGGCCTCGGTCAGTGGAAGAGACTGGCCGCCTGGGTTCCTTCCAGCACGAACCTGCTGCTGATGGGCTGCTTTTGGCTGTTCCCCAGGTCTGGTGAGCTGCACCTTCTTCCTCACAGTGAGCGGGCTGTATTCCTCTAGTGATGATGTAATCGAATTAACGCCATCAAATTTCAACCAAGAAGTTATTCAGAGTAATAGTTTGTGGCTTGTAGAATTCTTTGCTCCATGGTAAGTATTATAAAATAGTTGTCTGTTACTTGTGGTACTTTAGAAGGAAAAATGCTATATAAAATGCGATTTTGTTCGGCCATTTAGTTTACCTACTTTACTGCTTGTTAGAAGAAGTAGACGTGGGAGACTCCACAAAGGGTTGTTTATTAAAGGCCATGGAGATTGAGCCAAGTGTGTGTGGGGGGCAGGGGGGCGGGGCGGGAGGAGTTGAAGTAGCTAATGTTGCAAGAAAGAAGAAAAGGAAAAGAAACTTATAATTCAAGAGGTTTATCCTTACAATGAGGTAAGTAGGGTGGGGCAGGCGGGAAACTAGAGAAAGAATTGGGCAAAGGAAAGGGAAGGGCCAGGATTGACTCCATTCTGGTTCTCGAAGAGGGTTGCTGCAGAAATGTGTAAGTACAAGACCTGGTTTAGTTGGACAGTTACTGTCTTGCTTTACATTCATTGTTGGAAAAAGCCCTCGGGTGAAGATGGAATTACTGTTGAAGTTAATGGTGAACAATGATAGTCAGAATACAGTATGTAGTTAAAACATTTAACGGAAACAAAAAAACCCAACAAATAGAAGCATAGAGGCGGTCAGTGGACGCAGTGCGGAATGCGCAGGAGGCTGTCAGCTGGAGACGGCAGGCCGCGCGTGTCCTGGGAGGAGACCCGACTCCAGCCAGTGCACCTGCAGATGAGCTGCGTGGTGATCTGAGACCCAGGGTGGTCCTCTTGGGTGTGAACTGTGCCTTCAGTCTCACACAGGATCGTCAGGCAAATCCTCCCTGAGTGGGTGCGCTTCAGGTCTGCCTGATGGAAGGTTTTCCGCCATTGCTTTAATGTTTCCTTTAAACATTAAATGAAGACCGTGAAGCTGAGTTTCGGGAGCATACTACCAGTCCTCCTGAAATACTTCACTTAATGTTCAGTCCTCCTGAAATATCTCACTTAATGTTCAGTCCTCCTGAAATATTTCACTTAATATTCAGTCCTCATGAAATACTTCACTTAATGTTCAGTCCTCCTGAAATATCTCACTTAATGTTCAGTGTAGCAGATAAAGGCAGGACCCCTCTACTTCAGAAGTGGATGCTGCCACGTTGCCGTTCAGCCTGAGCCACACATTAAGGCTCCCTTGACCAGGTACACGCTCAAGTTTAGTCTCTGGTATCGAGTCAGGAATGCTAGAGTTGGTTCAAACTGAGTAGGATTTAATTGAGCAGTAATTAGGGAACATTTTAAAATTATGAGATGAAACAGGATTTGAGTAAAGTCATAAGAAGGGGAGCTCCTTCCGGTTCCTGTTTTGTTGATGCTTGTACTCTGTCAGCCGTCACCCCGGGGCCTGTCACTCAGTAGACTGTTGGTGGGCGATTTTTGAATTGGGGATCAAAGACTTTAACTGTTGCCTTATTTGTGTTTTTATCCCCTAAAAGGTGTGGCCACTGCCAACGGTTAACACCAGAATGGAAGAAAGTAGCAACTGCATTAAAAGTAAGTTTTTGAGGTGTCCCCATTCACTTGTGTATGTTTCAATTCATGCTAATGAGTGAATGCATAATAGGAAACTAATTTGCATATTAAAGCTCAAAACCCTTGTTTTGATGCCAAAATGATCTAGGAAGCAAAGGTATAAAGTCCATTTTAATGTTTGTGTTGTCTGCCTGTGTCAGTTCTGTTTCCTGGGCGAGTTTGTGTTTCCCTCATCGTTCCTCTTGGGAATGGTTTCCCAGACGAAAGCCCTGGTTGGTTCTGTGTGTGTAGAGCCCTCTGTTCTCTTGTTTTCTTGGCCTGGAGCAGAGGATGGGTTCTTGCGGCATCTGCTCAGCTGCAAGTGGACCGTCCTCGCCTCTCTCCGCAGGGGGTGGTGCGCGTGGGCGCGGTGGACGCTGATAAGCATCAGTCCCTCGGTGGTCAGTATGGGGTGCAGGGATTCCCCACCATCAAGATTTTTGGATCCAACAAGAACAGACCAGAAGATTATCAGGGTAAGGACTTTGCTACCTCCTCCCCCTGGTTGGAATTTCCATTGGAGCAGGTAGGGGGAGAAGAGGAGAAAACGAGGATTCTGTAACTTGCTAGCCTGCTGCCTCAGCCTCTTTGTGCCTAACCCTCCTTAGCCCTGCAGGGGCACAGCGATTCCCACCTCTTCTGAGTTGTTCTGAAGCTCAGTGGGTGTCGTGCAGGTGAAGTGGTTTGTTATTCACTTAGCTTCGCCTTCGCTTAGCCCACACGGCCTTTGTGGTGGTAGCGCCATGATGTCCTGTGCTTCCCTTGTCTTTCTCTTTGTAACGGAAAAATACTGGCTACTTCGTACTTTACAGGCACTTGATGTTGAATAAAGATTTTCCAGTGGTTTTTTGTTCATTTGGTTTTGTTAATCCTCTCCTGAGGATATTTTCCCCATTGATTGTTTTAGAGAGAGTGGAAGGGGGAGAGAGAGAGAAACATCGAAATGTGAGCGACACATCGATTGGTTGCCTCCGGCACACTCCCTGATGGGCCGGAGATTGAACCAAAGGTGGTGCACAAGCCGACGCTAACCACTGAGCACACGGGCTACAAATGTTTTCTTGCTGTGAGCTCTCGGCCTTTCACTGTAGGACAGGCTCTAGCATAGCCATGTGGCAGAAAGAAGGCTTGTAATTTGAGAGTCCGTTTAACTGTCTGTTGCTGTTACTATGGAGTTTTTCGCCCATGAATCTTGGTCTTGTAAACATATAGAGTATTAAAGCTTTTAGATTCCCCAACTATTGAGAAGTAACTACAAACTCTCCCTGCTTTGTCAATAGGTAAATCGTGAGTATCTGCTCTTAGTCACTGAGGCAACTGAGGAGAGACTCTCAAAGCTAAATGTTATTTTAGTTACCCTGTGGGTTCTTCTATGCAATGGTCCTATTTCATTTATATCACAGGCAGATCATCACAGGTAAGACCATCAGAGTTGCCAGGTTGGGCCATGTGCGTGTCCTAATAAAAAGTATTGGGCATGCCCTAACCGGTTTGGCTCAGTGGATGGAGTGTTGGCCTGCGGGCTCAAGGGTTCCAGGTTCGATTCCAGTCAAGGGTATGTACCTTGGTTGCGGGCTCATACCCACTAGGGAGTGTGCAGGAGGCAGCTGATGGTTGTTTCTCTTTCATCAGTTTCTAACTCTCTATCCCTCTCCCTTCCTCTCTGTAAAAAAATCAACAAAATAATTAAACAAAATAAATAAATAAATAATAAAAATAAAAAGTATCGGGCGTGATGTAGCTAAAGCTTAAGTTATGGCTCATTTGATGATGGCCTTGTCTCCCTGCAGGCGGCAGGACTGCGGACGCCATTGTGGATGCCGCTCTCGGTGCCCTGCGCCAGCTCGTCAAGGATCGCCTCGGGGGCAGGGGATACAGCTCCGGAAGACAAGTAAGGCTCCGGGTGTCGGCTTTCCTGTGTGATGACTGTGAAGCCTGAGTGCACCCCTGCGGAGGATAGGTTTCTTTTTTAAATACTGCAAATTGGTGAGCTTTCTCTTAAAACATAAAAGGAGGTTGGTCCCCTGACCCAGAGGGAGTCAGCCCTCCAGCTTGCTCTTCGGCCACCTCAGAACCACCGTCATGGTAGCCAGTCAGTCCCAGCGCATCCTGCCCATAGAGCCAGCCCCAAAGAGGCCTCCTCGGCCCGGGGCTGGGGGAGGAGTGGGCGCAGAGGGAGAGCACAGGCTGCTCTCACATGGCACAGAGGAGAGGGAGCCGGCTCCTCCAGATCAACGGCACAGGTGGAATTTGGGTGTTCTCTTGGCCCAGATCGGGGGCAGTGAGCCCGGATGCTGGGAGATTCTACATACATGCACAGGGAAGAGGAGAAAGAGGTTCCTGCTCTGTGGCTGGGTGTGCCAGATGCCCTGGTGTGAGATGTGGTGTTTAACCGTCTGGGGCTTATGATCTTGCGAAGGGCATTGGGTTCTTCCTGATAAATGCAGATGAAGGGCCCTCTGCTCCTCTCAGTGCCCTGGCCTTTGTTTCCGGCTTGGTCACTGCAGGAGCGGCTGTCCCCGAGCTCCGGGCTGTGGGCCAGGCAGCAGAAGCAAGGTAGCAACGCTCCCGGTTCCTCGGGGTCGGCGCTGAAGAAAAGCACTGAGAAAAGGGACGGGGAATGTTCCTTTTTTTCTTGAAAGGCAGAGACGGTGAAAAGGGAGTGACTGGAGTGATGTGCGGCATCCTGGGGCACCCAGCAGTGAGCTGGAGTCTGAATCAGAATAGTGTTGTTAAGGTGATTCTTGGAGCCAGGCTGAAGTTTCTCTTAGAAAAACAGCTAGTGACCGAATTTAGATACCTGTTGTGTTTTACTGAATGTACTACAGGTAACTGTTTGAAACTAAGTATTGTTTACCCAGCAAAAATAATATTACACAGTGTCCCTCATTTGAGAAAGTCGTTTTTACTTGAAAGAAAACCTCAAAAAGCATTGTTAAAATGTAGAGGCGATTTTGTTCTCGGTGTGTTTAGAAGAGGGATCCTGCCCTGACCGGTGTAGCTCAGTGGATAGAGCGTCGGCCTGCGGACTGAATGGTCCCGGGTTCGATTCCGGTCAAGGGCATGCACCTTAGTTGCGGGCTCATCCCCAGTAGGAGGTGTGCAGGAGGCAGCTGATGGATGTTTCTCTCTCATCCATGTTTCTAACTCTCTCTCCCTCTCCCTTCCTCTCTGTAAAAAATCAATAAAATATATATATAAAAAATAGAAGAGGGATCCTGTTCTTTTGGCCACTGTGTAGTTTAATGTTTGATATCACAATGACAGGGTCGAAGTGAAAGTTCAAGTAAGAAAGACGTGATCGAGCTGACGGACGACAGCTTTGACAAGAATGTTCTAGACAGTGAAGACGTTTGGATGGTTGAGTTTTACGCCCCCTGGTGTGGACACTGCAAAAAGTAAGTGCTCTTAACCAAGTCCTTTTTTTAAGTCACAGAGTTTTCAATACAATTACCGGGCTCGCTTTGGGGTTTTCTGTTTTTGTTTTACTCTCTTCGTCCATTTCGCCCACCCCGCCCCCTGCCTGTAGCAACCACCAGTCTGTTGCCTGTGTCAAGGAACTTTGGGGTGTGTGTGTGTGTGTGTGTGTGTGTGTTTAGATTCCACATATAAGTGAGTGTGTAACTCCCTTTGTAAAGCTGAACCAGATCATAGATATAACCAATATCTCCTCCCAAAACGCTCTGACTCTAAGCGAACGATAAACATTGGTATTAGTACTGGGAGTTTCCTCTGTCAGATTTCAAAGGTTAACAGAGAGCTAAGCAGTCAAATTGGGGGGAGTGACCAAGGACTGGGAAGCAAATGGAAGGCCGCATCATGTCTCTCATAAATCCACGCTGAACATGTGTTCCAAGTGTGACGTCCCTGGGCGGGCAGAAACGCGCCCCGCAGTTACAGCATTGGCGCTGAGATGAGGGTATTTGTTCGCAGCCTCGAGCCAGAATGGGCCGCTGCAGCTACCGAGGTGAAAGAGCAAACGAAAGGGAAGGTGAAGCTCGCGGCTGTGGACGCCACGGCCAACCAGATGCTGACCGGCCGGTACGGGGTATGTTTATCAGGCTCTCCCTGTGAAATCACACCTTTCACTGTGGCTTTACCCAGAACACCAGGCCTGCATGTGAGACAGGAGGGGCTGTTTAGTCTCCTGTAATGAGGAAATCCAGCCACTTTCCTGTTAGAGCTAATAAGCAGTGAACCTGGAAGGCAGGGCGGTTGTTGGGGAGCTTTCCCTCCCAGTATTTCACTGTTTCTGTGGCGTCACGTGAGCCTTGAGCTTTCCTAAGCTTGTACAGGTTGTTCGGAGGGCGGTGGAGTTGTCCATTTGTTCTAGAGCAGACACATTACGTGTGTATCCAGGGTTTGAATCAGCCTGTTAACCCCCTGCCTTACAGACCTGTGTGTCATCCTTGGACACCGCTGCAGGCCGGGAATGTTTTTGTTACATTCAACTACCCAGAAGGTGGTTTCAGAGACCATAAAGACTACCTTGCTTCTTACTAAATGCTCATTTGGTCTTTAATAGATTAGGGGATTTCCTACAATCAAGATATTCCAGAAAGGCGAGTCTCCTGTGGATTATGATGGGGGACGGACAAGATCCGACATCGTCTCCCGGGCGCTGGACCTGTTTTCTGATAACGCTCCGCCTCCTGAGCTGCTCGAGGTCAGCAGGCCAGTCACCCAGGGAGGGACGCCTTCGTCTGACGGGAGGGGGCAGTAGGCCTCTCTTCAAATGGAGCTCTTCTCCTTTAAAGTCCTCTTTAAAGTGTTTCTGTACTTTCAAATGGGCAGAACCTGTCGGATAAATTGCTGCTTTTCATAGCGTTAGCACTAAGATAATTGCACTGTGAGCAAAGGTATACCTGAGCTTCTCAGCAATGGAATGGATCTTTCCTTTCTCATCCTGAGAACAACAGCCAGCATTATTGAGCACTGAACTATGTACGAGGCACTGTTCTGCTTTTTGTAGATTTTCCTCATTTAATTTTCACGTGAACATTTAGCAGTAAATACTATTTTTAATCTCCATTTAACATATGAGGAAAGTGAGGCACAGGGAGCTGCAAATTCATATAAATATGTGATGCGCATAAATGTGACATGATTAAGTGTCAGAGCCAGGCGGCGCCCCGCATTCTGACTGCAGAGACTGCGCGCGTTCTCAGCACCCCCACTTAGCCGCTGAGGACCCGGAACGGAGCCTCTGAAGCGTGATTGGTGGTGGCTCTGGAGCAGCAGGACGTCACTGGGAGACTCCTGCTCTGCTCTGTAACGGAAGGGATGGTGCTAAGTCTTTGTCTCTGTCCCCGTCTGCCGGTCCCAGATCATCAGTGAGGACGTCGCCAAGAAGACGTGTGAGGAGCACCAGCTCTGTGTGGTGGCCGTCCTGCCCCACATTCTTGACACGGGTACGATGAGCAGACACTCGCTGCTCCGAGAACGTTTTCTAAAGCCATTGGTGCTGCACACGCCTTTATGTTTGTCTTTACATTGTTTGTTTGTTTAAATCAGGAGCTGCAGGCAGAAATTCTTATTTGGAAGTTCTTCTGAAATTGGCAGACAAATACAAGAAGAAGATGTGGGGGTAAGTGATTGAACTGAGTCCCTGTCATTTGGGCAGGAGAGGCTGGTGCTTCCTGAAAGGTGTGGCTCCCTCTGGTTTCTTAGGATGGGTTCCAGTGTCTGTGTCACTTAGGAAGAAGAGAAGTAATACAGGTTTCTTATTTATCAGGCAATTACTTGTCACGTTTTCTCATATGAATGGGAGTTTAGATGGTGGTTGGGGTCCCAGGCTAGCAAGCAAAAGCGTAATTAGTAACATAGTTGACTTCTAGAATGGCCTCGAAGGCTAGATGAGGAGGAGGAAACAGGTGCTTCTGGACACTCCCCTGCAATGGCCAGACCTAGACACAGTTTTAAAACAAAGGAGCCTCTGTCTCCCTCCCTCTTATCTTTCGGCTTCTCCTCCTCATCCTTGGTTGCAGTCCGTCCCCCTGCTATCACTGTGTACCTCGTGCCCCCTGCTGTCACCTCACTATGCTTTGTACTTCCTGTTAGTTCAACTAGCATGTATTGTGTGCCCGACAGAGAAGGCCGCCTTCTATAGTTTTTCATTTTCACCTTTGTAGAAGTTAAGTATAGAAATTTGGTTGAGCATTTTTTTTAAATTAAATATATTTTATTGATTTCTGAGAGGAAGAAAAAGGGGGAGAGAGATAGAAAGATCAATGATGAGAGAGAATCACTGATCAGCTGCCTCCTGCACGCCCCACACTGAGGACTGAGTCCCAACCCGGGCATGTGCCCTGACCAGGAATCAAACTGTGACCTCCTGGTTCATAGGTCGACGCTCAACCACTGAGCCACGCCGGCCAGGTTGGTTGAACATTGTTATACATGGTGGGGCAAAATAGGTTTAGACTTGTGAGGACGTGAAACAGTTTATTCTTGCATTATTTATTAATTATTGTATATTATCCATGTGAACAGCTGTAAACCTACGTTTGCACCACTCTGTATTGGATAACGATGCCATATCCATAACTTTTTAAAAAGTAGTTATTACATGTGTTATAACTGCCTAAATGATGCATACATAATTACCTAAATGATATTGGTAACAAAGAACGTTCACGAGGCTGCGTGGACAATGTTTTAGAGACGGAGGGTGGGGTTGGGAACTGTCTTATAGGTAGACCAGTCCATTTGGGGGACTTGTGGAGTTGGGGTTTATTTCAGCCATAAAATATTTGAAGTGTAATCTTTGTTCTTTAATCAAGATCTGCCAGTTAGGATCTAACTGAATCGAAAGGGCCTTTGCCCTGAAACCAGTCTGCCTTCCCAGGTGGCTGTGGACGGAGGCTGGCGCGCAGTCTGAGCTGGAGAACGCGTTGGGGATCGGAGGGTTTGGCTACCCCGCCATGGCGGCCATTAACGCGCGCAAGATGAAGTTCGCCCTTCTGAAAGGGTCTTTCAGTGAGCAAGGCATTAACGAGTTTCTCAGGTAACTTTTTTGCCCTTTTGAGTTGTTTTTGTTTTGTCTGTTTTTGCTGTGGGTTTTGATTCGAAGCTGGGTTGATGTAGAACAGGCAGTAAGTGGAATTATTTTGTACTTGACATTGGAGACTTAGAGGTTTATACATTTGAGCTTTTCCGTTTCCTTCCTGTGCGTTCTTTTCCATGGGAATATTCCGCAGGAGCAGCTGATGCTCATCCTCCCCTGTTCTCCGGGCCCCTCGGCATTCTGTGCAGTCGGTATCGGGCTCTTCCTGATTCTCTTCCTGGTTCTGGTTAAGGTCTCCCCCATTCCCACCCGAGCGTGCTCTGTACTGACCTCAGATGACACGGTTTCCGTTTCCGGGCATTGGTGTCAGAGTGCAGTTGTTGCAGAACGGCGTGCACTGTAAACAGTGCAGAGAGCGGTGTCCAGCGCCCGCAGGAAACGTACCCTTTGGGGATTTCCAGGCCCACCTTCCAGGGCCCGTCACCAGAGCACATTCGGGGGCTCCTTACAGCAGCCGTTTCTCAGCCTGTGGTCTTCCCGGGGATGGTCTCTCTCGGCGCCTGCCCCAGGCAGGGCTCGTGCCTCCCTGAAGCCGAGCGGCGAGGGAAGTGCTCGCGCTGTCCGCGGGCCGGTCACCGGGAGGCCTGCGGAGTCGGGGCTCCTGTTCACGGCAGGGCCTCTGCTCGCCGTGAGACCGAGGAGAGGAATGGAAGTGCCGTCCTTCACAGCCTTTCTGGGGCGTAAACGCTCAGCGTGGGTAGTTTTACAGAATTTGTGTTTTAGCAAAATACACGTGCTGTTGGTTAAATTAGCCGCTCTGTCGGACGCCGAGCCGCAGGGTTCCAGGCCTGGTGGGTGGTCCTGCTTGAAAAGGCAGCGCCGTTCCTGGCGTGTCCCGGGAGTCCCGGGGGGAGGTCTGCGTGAGCGTCCGGCAGACCGTCCTCTACAGCTGTCCCTCCCAGGCACCCGCAGTCCCGCTAACGCCTGCGCTTGTTCGGCTGTTTCCCCCAAGGGAGCTCTCTTTTGGGCGAGGATCTACAGCACCTGTAGGAGGTGGGGCTTTCCCCGCCATCAGCACCCGAGAGCCTTGGGACGGCAAGGATGGCGAGGTGAGTCCGGGACGGGGCGGGGCAGGAGGCTGTGTGCGCAGGACTCGTGGCGGGGACTCGGTCCTCTTGCCCTTCCCGATCCCTGCGCGTCTTTGCTCCTTGTGAACCAGATCCTTACCGTCGGACCTAAGCCTCCGCCTGACACCACAGGTAGCACAGCTCAGGGAGGCCCCTCTCAGGAGCGCTCAACCCGTCCTCCCCGTGAACGAGGGCTCCGTGGCATTGGGTGCTCGTAACATAGACGCCCAAGGTAGTGCCATGAGGAGGCTGCTTTCCGGACATTGCCCGGAGTGAGCGTTCACCTTGAATTCATGCACCTGCCGTACAGAAAGGTGAAGCACGGCTTTGCAATGAGCATTTATGTTCTGCCGCCCTCCTCGACCGGCCAAGCTGCAGAGTGCCAGTAAATCCGTGTTCTCAGCTTCTCAGCCAGCTGCCGAGTAGACCTGGGTGACCAGGAGCTGGTGGTGGGGTCCGCACCAGCTCGGAGTCATTGCTCCTCTGAGCGGCGGCTGCGAGCTCCCGGGCTGCCTGCCTGCGGGCCTGACGTGGTTCCTGTTTTGCAGCTTCCTGTGGAAGACGACATTGATCTCAGCGACGTGGAGCTGGACGACTTAGAGAAAGACGAGTTGTGAGGCTCAGCACAGCGTGCGGCTTCTTTTCTGGGGAGCAGATGTGGCCAGCAGTGGAGGGACGTTCTCTGCCGGCAGACCATCGACCGGGCCTTGTCACCAGGAAGCAGCACTGGATGGGTCATGGGACACTGCAACAGGAACTTCTGCATCTCAAGAAAACAATGGAAAATTCTATGAATTGTAGCCAGTGGATTGGGTGGTGTTCCGTCAAGTACCATTTTGAGGAAAACCGCTGGGCTGTTGAAACACTTCCCCCCTCTGACTGCTGCTGGGTGTTTTTGGAGGCTGTTTCTTATGTCGGTTTTTTAATGTGATTCTTTCATTTGAATATTAATGGCTTTTCCATGAAAGAATAAAATAATATTTTGGACAATGCCAACAAATGTATGAAATTAGTGTCCAGTCACACTTTCAGAGTCTGATGTTAGCCACTGAGTGGATATGGTGGTGCCGGTC
The DNA here is from genome assembly GCF_951640355.1 of Cnephaeus nilssonii. Lineage (NCBI taxonomy): Eukaryota > Metazoa > Chordata > Mammalia > Chiroptera > Vespertilionidae > Cnephaeus > Cnephaeus nilssonii. The sequence goes on along the minus strand of NC_137086.1, from coordinate 2,499,814 downwards.
TGGCCCTGATGTCTTTCCTTTTAAGAACGTGTGGGGATGGCGCCACCTGGATGCCCGCACCGCACACATTTCCCGGGGCCGCAGCCAGGCTCCCGGGCCTGGGAAGTGGAGAGCGGGCTCACGTGGAGGACGACAGGCAGGCCCGCGGTGAGGACTGCGGCTCAGGCCCCACGGCGCCCGGGCCACCAGCAGCGACGGCGGGGGACGCAGCTGGTTGTACAGTTAGCGCACGGTTTTCAGTGTTGCTACCAAGTCCTCACAGCGTCCCTTAAGCCAGGACACGAGCAGCAGGTGGCCCCTTCTAAGCAGTCCCCATCTATGTAAGACGTTCGGAAAAGTGAGGTGTGGGTCATGTCAGGGTGTAAGGGAAGAGCCCACTGGGAGGACCGAGCACTTCTTTATTGTAACTTACAAAAAATAAATACAACTGTGAGCAACTTCTGCGAGCAATTTCTCTGAAAATCTAAGTCCTGTAGGAGACGAACTGTTGTGCGGAGGGACAGGAGCGTCCGTCACGCCGTCCGCAGGGCAGGGGGCTGAGCGGCGCCCACGCGGCGTGCTAGTCGAGAAGACCGAGGTCAATGCGGAAGTAGACATAAGGATAGTAGTCTTGGTTGTTGAGTTGCAACCCGGGGATGTCCACAGCTGCCTGCAAAAAAGGCGTCCTGTTCTGAGTGCACCAACGAGTTTCCGGTTTTATCTGTACATTTTTGAGGAGGCTCTGGACACTGACCGTATGCTCTGCCCTGCACAGCCTCCCCTCATCCTCCCCCGCCACACACACACACACACACACACACACAGCCTTTACACCTCCCTACTTGTGAAATGGAGGTTTTCACGATAGTCTTGGCAAGCACCATGTGGGGCGGCTGCACCCCGCGGAGAGGCTGCAGATGGGCGCCGTTTCCGGGTCGGATACCTACGTCCAGCATGCTGGCAGCTGCCACTTCGTCCAGGTGTCTGAAGACGGAGTTCAGGACCTCGCGCAGACGCTTGGTGGAGGACTTCTTGTGCGGCTGGAGGAGCACAGCCTGGAAATTCACGGGGAGCCCGTACCTTCCCGGACAGACAAGCGGTGAGAGTAGGTTACTCCGAGGCAAGTGTGGGGACAGGGAGCTGGACGGGAAGTAAGAGCGGGTTCTGATGGAGGAAGGAGAGCTCAGCCAGGGTGGGCTAGAAAAATCCCACAACACGCCACCCTGCTCTGACAGTGATGGTGTTGACTGGAGAGCGAGAGGTCAGCACAGCCACGGTGGCCACTAGGTGGGGAGTGCGTGGGGGAACAGGCAATTTGGGGCTGCTCGGACCCAAAGCACTGCACTGAAACCCAGCTGTGTGTCAGGCTTGTTCCTTCTGCTGAGTGTCTGTGGGCAGGAGGTTTTGAATGGACTTTGCACACCTGGCTCCATACTTATCACCACGCGCCTTCCTGTCCCCGCGCCGGCTGCGAAAGTCCGCACGTGGATAATACCCTTGGACTTGCCCGACGCGCAGCGATTCGTGTGGCCAAAAATCTGTTAATATTCCCTAGTTTTTGTTTCCCAGTGTCCGTAAATTGCCCCCTGGCTCCCACACTTTCCCAGTCTTCACTTCTGGCTGCTGATGCCATGTACCCCGAAATACTGAAATGTATCTGAGCTGCAGAAGGTGGGCTGTTTGTCATTGCGTCCCGTGTAACCAGGCACCAGGCCTCCCTCCCCCTGCACCCCATCGGATCGTTAGAGCCCCCCTCACTGCTGCAGGGTCCAGCCTTTCGCCTCCCCTTTACATCGCCATCTTGCCCTGTTCCAAACAAAAACCTCAACTCCCTACAACTCTTGTTCCAAACTTCAGTGTCCAGAGTCCTGTCACCATGATCTGTGTCACTCAGTCATCCTTCACCGTTAGCTTCTCACACCAGGGCCATCAGCACCTGAAGCTTCCCCTCCCTGGCCCTCCAGCACCCTCTCCCGTCTCACTTCCTCAGGGGCTTCTCGGCCGCCACTCCTTAAATGCTGGGGGTCCCTCCCTAGGTGAACTCCATACATCAGTCATCATGGATGATTCCCTAACATGTTCCTATTGAGACCGCACTCAGGGTCCAGGCCAATGCTCCAGCCCCCGGCCCCTCAGCAGTCCCACCACAGCCCCGCCTGAGGCCCCTTCCGGTCCATGCAGCTGACCACCCGGCTCACTGACCCTGAAGGTGAACGAGCGCGTCCTCACTTGGATGCTACTCTGTCCACTGTCATTTAGCACCTACTCTGTGCAGTGAGGCCCGATGAGAGAGGCAGAGGGGCTCAGCCCCAGCCCGCCCTGGGCTGCCAGGGTAGGAAAAGGTCAAAACAGCATCTGGGGAAGACAGAGCGGCAAGCACCGATGGGGCAAAGGCCAGCGGAGGCTCCCGGCTGCTCTAATGCACGTGTTCATCTAGTTTCTCAGTTACGATCTCTCCACAGGCTGGGAAGTGAAAAGGCCTTTAAAGAGGATCAAGTAGGCCCGGCCGCTGTGGCTCATGGTTGAGCATCGACCTAGGAACCAGGAAGTCACGGTTCAATTCCTGATCAGGGCACATGTCCGGGTTGTGGGCTCGATCCCAGTGTGGGGTGTGCAAGAGGCAGCTGATGGATGATTCTCTCTCATCATTGATGTTTCTCTCTCCCTCTCCCTTCCTCTCTGAAATCAATGAAAATATATTTTTAAAAAGGACCTGGTAGCTCTACACATACAGAGCAGAGGAAAAAAGCAAGTTGCAGAATCTTAGGTGTAAATGATCCCAGTTGGGGACACGGAGACTTGGAACTATTCGCCCTGAGTACGGGTGGGCGTGGGACCGAGGAACGTTCCCCACGGCACAGGCTCTGAGCGTGGCTTTTTACAGTGCTCACGCCGCACAGCTGCATGGGACACTGGTCACCGCGCAGCAGGGCCGGTGGGCTCATCGCCAGACGCCAGCCTCTGAGACGGGGAGGGCGAGGAGCCAGGGTCAGCTCCGTCTGCGTTTGGACAAAACCACCTTGGCAGCCACGTGGAGGATGAACTGGGGGCCAAACCAGGTAGGAGCCCATGGCAACAGCCGGGCAAGCTGAGGCAGGAGAGAGCAGAAGAGGAGGCAAAGGCAGGCTGGGCAGGCCTGTGAAAGGGTGCGGTGGGTGGAGGCGGGGGGCAGGACGGGAGGGTGAGGGAGCGGCGGAGTCCACGGAGTCCACACTGAGCACTGGCAGAGGCGCTGGAGGAAGGGGCTGGGAGGGCGGGAGCCACCTACGCAGAAACCTACACCGGGAGGAGGGCGGGACCCCGAGGCGCAGGAGCTTGGGCCGGAGTCGGGCTGGCCAGCCAGGGGGTGGTGGGAGGGGACCTGGGGCAACCTACAGTGCGGGCGGGGAGGGCCCAGGGACCCCGCAGGGGTCCGAGGGCTGGAGGGGCACCTCGGGGTGTGTTCGCGACACGGCACACGCTCCAGCACCCAGAGAGCAGGCTTCAGAAAGAGTCCCCGTTGGATTCCACTTCCATGAACACAGAGGAATATGCACATCTGCACATTTAAACCGCCAAGAACTACCTGCATCTTAGCCCTTTTCTCTCGGTGTCCAAGCTGCAGGGGATTCTGTTCGTTACTTGTGCTCATCTATCGTTTCTAAAATCTCCGCGGGGAACCAACCTGTTTCGCGTTTGTTTAAAAAAGGTGTCCTAGTGCTGGTGCTGGTGGCTTGTTTGGTTTGGGTTTTCCTTTCCTGGGCCTTGAGAGCTGAGCTCTAAGGTCAAGGTGTGAGGGGGGCTGGCATTCTGCAGGGGCCCTGGGCCCTGGCGCCTAGCGGCCGGGGGGCGGGGGGAGCCAGCGGGGAGACCAGGAGGCACTGCCCGAGGCTGGCAGGAAAGGGACAGAGCAGGGGCCTCGGGGCGGAGGGAGGGTTTACTGGACCCCGGAAGTCCTGGCCCTGGGGAGGCAGGAGGGGAGCCCCGTGGCCCCAGAGCTGCTGCTCCCGGCCACCCCACCCCGGACAGCCCGGCGGGCACCTCCCCCGACCAACCTGAGCACGGACTCCACGAACACTCGCAGCGCCTTGACGTGCACCCAGGCGATAAAGGCTTCGCTGAAGTTCACCTTGAGCCAGCGCAGCAGGGGGCCCTGCAGAGACAGGGGAGCCGTGACCCTCGGCCCCTCCGCCAATCCGAGCCAAGAGGCCTGCCCGTCACCAGCTCACCACCTCCAGGCAGGCTGGACAGAGCAAGCCCCGAGCTGAGAAGGAGCGCCCGGGGGCAGCGGAAGCAGCGAGCCGGCCCGCAAGGCCTGGGCGAGGCCCGGGACCACGCTCCCCGGGGGGCCTGGGGCCGGGAAGCTCAGCGGCCAGCCACCGGCACATGCGTGGGGCCCCCTCAGACCGGGCCGCGGGCGCTGGGCAGCCCCTGACCGCAGGCTCTCGGCGGGCAGCTCACGGCCTCCCTCAGACTGTGCTGCCCGGCCCCCGCATCACGCCATGACCACAAGCCCCAGGGCGTGCAGGGTCACTAACGCTGGGGTGGCCGGTCATCGGGGCGAGTTCAAGTCTCGCAGCAAAGGCTCTGAGCCACCAAGGTCAGGAGTGGGTCCAGCCGGGGCAGGACAGAGAGCTGCCCGCCCATGCCTGCCCCCCGCAGGGCCTGCCCGTCACCAGCTCGCCACCTCCAGGCAGAGCAGAGGCACCTTGGCCATAAGCACCGTCCACTGTTGGGGGGTGGGGCCCCCCAAAGAGGCCCTGCAGATGAGGAGGAAGGCTCCACTCTGGGCCCCTGGAAGGCCTCAAAGCCGCGTGAGAGGACAGAAAGGCAAGGATCGCTCCTGACACCGTGCTGGCGAGGACATGCGAGCGGGGACCCCAGGGCTCCCGGGGGTTGCTTACCTCGCCCTCGCCCTCACTCTCTCTCTCTCTGTCGCTGTGCCCCGCAGCGGGCCTATCGGGGTTACCTAGCGGGGTTACCTTAACCTTGTGGTCCGGGAAGGTGGATGGTCCCTTTTTAAGAGCAACACAGGAAGTTTGCTAAAGGCACAGAAACGATTTATTAATCTTTCAGGAGACGCGAATCGGAAACAAACGATTCTCCTCGCCTGCAGGGAAGGCGGCTCCGGGGCGCCGCCCCCCCAGGGCTGGAGGTGTGGCCCCGTCTGTGCCCCGCCCCGGCCGGGCGTGGGGAAGCCTTCCTTTGGTTCCACATTCCGGGGAAAGAGCCGTCTCTGGCAGAGGCTGGGGTTACACATCGCTCCCTCCGCCTGGCCCGGGGCAGGGCCTGCCCCCTTAAGCAGGGCCGGGCAGCTCGGGGCGCTGTCTGTTGGGCTCGGTCGGGTGTGTCCCCCCAGCCCAGCACGGCAGCCCCCTTGGCCGTCAGGGCGTCGGGCACGCAGTTAGCACACGGCACCCTTTACCATCTTTCTCTCAGGCAGGTGGGCAGCGCGGGGGACTCCCACCTGTGACCTCAAAGGGAACTGACAGCATCCGGGACCCCGCCCGGCCCTTCCGCTGACAAGTCGCCCGAAAGACACGGGGTGCTGCTCACGCCCGCCTCCCAACAGGCGAAGGGTAAGAGTCTGCAGGAGCGGGGCGGGCTGGCCCGCTGTCGCCCGCTCCCTGGCGCACAGCGAGAGCCTCGGAAGGGACCGAGCGTTTCCGAGTTCGTGCCTCCCTCCGAGCTCCATGTCCCCGGGCCCTGGCAGGGCTCCCGGCCGCGCCGGCCGAAGTCTACACCGTGAGAAAGCACCGCTGGGAACCCGAGACCCGGGCGCAGGTGCCGGCTCGGGTGTCAGTCACCTGGGTCCTCGGGGGTCTGTGCCAGCGCACGGGTGAGTGCCAAGGGACCTGCCCACCTGTCCTCCGGGCGGGACCTGCCGCCCAGACACTGTGGGAGCTGCTGTTACCTGGCTCCCATCCAGACCCTGGAGAGACCTCGGGAGTGCTCCCAGGTGGCAGGGCTGAGGTTCAGATGCCACCCCTTTGGGTCTCAGCTCTGGCGGTGAACACCTTTCCTGCCTGGGTGCGTGGGTGCGTGGGTGCGTGGGTGCGTGGGCCTGAGGCCTCGGGGCCCAGGGCTCCAGCTCAGCCCTGTCTCAGAGGATCTGCAAAGTGTGTGCTTCAGGGTGCACGTCTATACACATACGTGTGCACGTGTGTTTATGCTTGTGGGGTATTTTTTATGCTCAGTTCCCAGGGCCTCTCACAGGGCCTGGGCCAGTCCAGAGGGGCTCTCAGAACCCCACTTCGGGGACCCCAGGGCTGGTGCTCACTCCTGAGGGGCGGCCTGTCTGGAGTCCCTCTGAAAAGGCCATTGAGCCCGACCGGTGTGCTCAGTGGTTGAGTGTCGCCCTATGAACCAGGAAGTCAGGGTTCAATTCCCGGTCAGGGCACATGCCAAGGTTGCGGCTCTATCTCCAGTGTGGGGCGTGCAGGAGGCAGCCGATCAGTGATTCTCTCTCATCATTGATGCTTCTCTCTCTCTCTCCCTCTCCCTCTCTGAAGTCAGTAATAAAATAGTTTGGGGGAAAAAGGCCACTGACCCGGAGAGGTCAGGCCAGATGTGCGGGGCCGGCCGGCCGGCGGGAAGGCTCGGGGCAAACACTCGGCGCAGGAGAGGCCCCTGGGCTCTGTGTTTACACACGGCCCCTCCTCCCGAGGGCCGGAGCGAGCACACTCCACCCATTCTTCCCCCCGCATCGAGGTGGGTGCTCCCAGAGCCCGCCCGCCCGGACTGAGGGGGGACCCGAAACACCCCACCCCGACGAGGCTCCACAGCCGAGGGCACCCGTCTGGAATGCGCCCATTTTACAGAGCAGTGGCGGGAGCATCCCCGCTCAAACATGGAAGTCTGGGCTCCCTCTTGAGCTCGGCTGCCCTCAGAGTTTCCGAGTGGCCGTTGTCGGGAATCTCGGGGGGAGCACCCCCTCTTTGCTAAAAGCACAGCGAGGGTAAATATAGGTGCTGGGGACGGAGCGGCACATCACCCCTGGAACTCACACTGCCGAGGGCAGCCGCGTGACCTTGGCCTCACCTCCGGGCGGGGCCCTGCCTGCCTGCAGCCGGCCTGCCTTGCTCGACCTCAGGGGCCCCAGGCAGGGTCCTCTCCCAGGGCCTTGCTCATCACCCTCTCAGCGCCCCGACTTCTCAGCGACAACGGAGCCAGTCCCTTCCCGGGAGGGCAGTGCCGGGGCTCGGGGAGACCTCGCTTGGAGCTGCCCAGGGCCACAGTTCACAGCTCAGGTGCTACCTCCACGTTACCTGTGCTGTCACCTCCCAAACCCTGCTCTGGCTGCCCCAGGAGAGCACATGTTCCTGGGGGGGGGGGGAGAGTGGGGGGTGCCCAGGGGCGTGGGGACGGCGGAGCTGAGAGGCGGGGACTGGCAGGGCCCTCTGTCCCCATCTTGCCCGAAAACCCGCGGCCTGTGGCCCGTACTCACATATTGTTGCTTCTTAGCCGTCAGCAGCCTGGCCATCTCTTCCCGTTCCCGAGTGATCTCTTTCTCGTCATAGTAAAATTCTCGGACCGTGAACCTGAACCCGGCACACAGAGGCCGTCACGGAGCCGCTCCCGCCCCCGGGGACGTGGGGCCCAGCCCGCCCGCCCGCACTTACTTGTTCTCTTTGGCTCTGGCCTTGAAATCGTCAATCACTTTTCGAAACAGGGTCACGGTGAAGAGGCCGCCATCCTTGTCCTCACAGATCAGCCTGTGGGGAGACGCGTCCGCTCGCTGGGCCGGGCTGGGCCGGGCCGGCGGGACTGTCCTCGCCTCGGGAGGAGGCTGCTGCAGCCACGGCCACTGTCCCCTCCCCCTGGTGGCCGGACACCGGGCCTCCCCACGGCTCCCTCACCCCCGGCTCTGTGGTCCCGGCGCTCCCCTTCCTCTCCTGCCCGTTCACTCGCCCCCCAAGCCGAGCCTCCGGGGCCTCCAGGCCCGTTAAACACCGGCCCCGGGGGGAAGGGACGGGAGCCTGGTTGTGCCGTGATCTGGGGTTGGGTCCCGTTCATCAAGTGTCTGAGAGATGAGGCCACTCCTGGGCCTCGGCCCCCTGGTGGGCCCGGTGCCCCTGGCCCTGGCACGCGACGGGTACAGTGAACCGTTTCAGTTGGTGGAACATCTCACAATGGCCACTGCACGGCCAATGTCACAGTGTTCTAATCAGACACCTCCTGGCACACGTCCACGGAAAGCCACCGTGGCCGCTGTCCCAGGGGGCGGGGGGGGGCAGTGACCTAAGCATCACTGAGTCCTGCCGGCCAGACGCCCCCATGGGTGTCCTGGGCCGTGGGCTGCTGGCACCCCCACTCCCGTTCCTCAGAGCCCACACCCCGGAGGCTGCCGCCGGCTGGAGGCCCTGCCAGAGCCACCCCTGCAGACCCCGGGGGCCCTGACGGGGCGGGGCCGGGGACATGGTCTGGGGAGGCCGAGGCCCTGCAGCGGGTGCCCCGGCCCTCGCCAAGCAGGCCAGTGCCCGTCTGCCCCCCTCCTCCCCTCGGACACGATGCCCTGGCTTATTCCCCCAGCTCCCGGGGCCTCAGGCTGTGGGTCCTGTCCCCTGCACCCCTCACTGCCGTCTCCTGTGAGTCTGTGGTCCCGGGAGAGCCAGCCTCGGGGTCCGGGCTGCGGTGGGCGAGGGCAGGGAGGCAGGTGAGCGGGCCTCGCTGTCAGGCCTTTTCATCGAAGCACCAGCTGTTTCGGACAGAGGAGCGGCACACACAGAGAAGGACACGTCCCCGTGTCCCTGCCCCCGCTAACGGCATCCCTGTTCACACAGGAGAAGCCCCTCCCCGCCCCCACACCCCCGCTGGCCTCTCTGCCCTGAGGTCACCACTGGCGTTTCTCACCCCACAGACCCCCATAATTCTCCGGGCACCTGTGTGTGCCCAGCCTCAGAGGCGTAGAGCGGCCATCGTTAGACCCCAACTAACTGGCTTCGTGCTGCCTGTGCCCTGCAGCTCGCTCGCCGCGCAGACCCGCCTGAGCCGCTGCACCCACCGGCATCGCCGGCTCCCCGCTCGGGGCTGGCATTCTCGGTATGAATATATTCTTTCACCCCTTCTCCTGTAGGTCACCCAGCCCCCACTGCCCACAGCAGCTCGGACACACGCGCTGAGACTGTCCTCCGCCCCTCCCCCACTCTGTGGCCCCCACGGCCCGGCCCTGGCCCGGCCCTCCGGTGGGGAAGAGGCCACACCCGGCTGACAAGGCAGAGCGGAGTGCAGTGAAGGAGGGCAGCCAGGGAGGGCTTCCCGGAGGAGGGGGCAGGGAAGCAAAGTCCCCAAAGATGGAGGGAGTCCGGCACGTGGCTGGTGCATGGCCCCGAAGGAGCTGCAGGTGGAGGGGCTCTAGATGGGCACACGCGCTGGGTGGTTGGGTGCCCCAGGGCGCCCACACATGCTTCCCGGGGACCCCCGGGTGCAGCCGGCATCTCACTCACTTGGTCGACCGAGGGACCACCATGTCCGAGAGGGACTCGTAGGTCTTCTGCCACTGTGCGTAGTTTTGTCTGCGAGAACACAGCCGTTCAGTGATTTCCGCGGAAAAGGCTGCGGGGTGTCCCGAGTGTTTAGGAAGCTGCACACCCCTTTTCCCGAGGGACCGAGGCGAGCGGGACTGGGCCCTGCAGGGGCTCGGGGAGCCCCCTGCCCAGCCCGATCCTGGGCCGGCCTCCCCGTGAGGCCCTGAGCACCGGGTTTCTGCCCGGGCTCTGCGTGGCCTGGGGCAAGAAGCTGACCACCGCTACCCCTGGCTTGCGGGGTGAAGTGAGCCTGTCTGACACCTGGCGCATAGTAGGTGCGCAAGGACTGGCTGCTGCGGCCTCTGCGATTACCCGGCAAGCCTGGTCACCCCACGGCTTCCTTCAGGCCTGCGCCCCGGTCCACCTCCCCGCCCACTTACGTGGGGACGATGACCAGGAGGGTGACCAGATACTCGGAGTCCAGCACAAAGTCGTCTTTGCTCACGATGTCGCTCAGTGTCCGCGTGAAGAGGTTCGCCCTGAACCCCCGTGGGACAGAGGGGGTGTGGTCAGCAGAAAGGCCCGTGGAGGCAGCACGCACCGAGCACCCACGGCACACACACGGGCGGGGACACGAGGGGCAGGCAGCATGTGGGGGAGGCTAAGGGTGTGTGTGGGGGCGCTCAGGGCACCCCGCGTCTGGGAGGCCAGCACTGCGTGGCTGGCAGGGCCTGTCGCTGCGCTGCCCTGTGCGAGCCGCCGCTGCTGGGAGGAGCCGGTGGCGGCCGCTGAAGCTGCTCCGGTGTCCGCTCGGCGGCCAGCCCTCCCAGCTGCCCGGCGTCCTGGGCGGCGGCCGGCCCGGCGAGAGCTCCGTTTCCCTCTGCAGGCCCCGCGGGCCCGGCCGCCGGGGACACTCACCTGAAATAGCTCTCTGCCGCGTGGAACCGGGTCGGCATCGAGGTCAGGGTATTTTTAGCACCCGGATCGAGGCCACTGCCCGCAAACGGGCTGAGTTACCGCTAACGACCGCCTGGCCGCGTGCACGCAGGCCGCAGTGTCAGCTAACGCGTTCACCAGCACGCAGTGCTTCCCGCGTGAATGGCTCTCAAGCAAGACTCCTGGGGCGCCCCCGGGGGCTCTGAGAAGCCCACAGCGGGTGGCCGAGGGCACGGGCAGGAGGGGCGTCTGCTCCCAGCCCCCCTCCCAGCCTCTCTGTCTGTCTGTCTGTCTGTCTGACTCACTCTCTCACAGACACAGCCCGTCACCCGGGATCTGTGGGGACACGGCACTCACTGGGCCTTCTGGTTCAGGCTGTCCAGCGTGGCCTTGAGGGCGCTGTAGGCGGCCGTGCGGGCCTTCAGGTCCGTCTCGATCTGCGCCAGTTGCTGCTCGGAGAAGCAGAAGCGTTGGAAGAGTCGGCCAAACTTGGCAAACGTGCCACCCGTCGCTCCTGGTGCCCTTGAGGAAACAGCACCCCCCCCCCCCCCCGCCGCGTTCCCACCGGCCTCCTGGGGCCGCCCCTCCTCCAGGGCCCCGGAATCACTGCCCGATTGTCTGACCGTCCGGCGGGGCTGGGGCCTCTGACGCGGGTGATGCCCATGGAGCCGCACCCAGGTCCCCGCCTTCTGGCCCCACCCCCTTCCCAGACACAGGCCCGCAGCAGCCTGGCGAGGAGACGGGGTGGGTCCCAGCGGCCACCTCCTTCGCCCGCCTGCCCTCCCGCCCCAGGCTCTGCCACCGCGGAGACAACAGGTGGCCTGTTCCTGGGCGGCGGCCACTCCCCGGCCACGCGGCCGGCCGTCGGGGCTGCCTGGGAGGCTCCCGGGGTGGCGGAGGGGGAGGGGATACCCCCCGCGGGGCACACGGGTCAGCACGGCAGCCAGACGCCCAGGGTCCCAGGTGCTTTCTTTGTGGCAGAAGCTGGAGGCCGCCGCCAGCTGGCGCCCCATTGTCACGGGCACCTCCGACGAGGGCAGGACCCCCAGGGCTGTCCCCGGCGTCAGGGCTAGTGGGAGGCAGGGGGGTGAGGACCCCAGCCGGGGCCCCGATGCCGTGGAGGGGCCCGCTGTCCCCGTCACAGAAGCGCGAGCGTCCCGGCGGGAGCCCCCCCTCACCTTCGCCAGGGTGTCCACCAGGCTCGGCAGCGGCTGCTTCGCGGGGTACTTGGCCATGTCCCACTCAAAGTGGGTCACAAAGGACGTTAAGTCAACTGGAAGGACATAAACCCGCGTCAGCGCACGAGCGAGCGGCTCCCCACCAGGCCCCGAGCTGTGCACCGAGGAGCCAGGCGGGTCCCCGGGGCGGTGCCATCGGGCCTGACGGGGAGGAGGAGCGCTGACGGAGGGCGAGCGCGTGGATCGCGGTCTGACCGGGCTCGCACCCGCGCCCTAAGACCTGTGTGTGCGGGGAGAAGCAGCGCTCTCCCCACGTCGCTCTTCCGTCCGGGGCCCTGCCCGTTACCCGCGGGGAAAGGAGACCCGCTGATCTTTTTAACAAAGTCGCCTTTTTATTGGCATCAGCGAGAAACCCACGTGTGACGAGCAGACCGCCAGGAAGGCACCGGGGACTCGCATCTGCGCGGATGTGAGCTGGTGCCCAAGGGTGTGCTGGCTTCCTTCCACCGTGCGCGCAGGTGGGAGGAACCCCAAAGCCAGTGGCCCCTTCGAATGCGGGAACCAGGAAAGGCCTGCGTGGGCCCAGGGCACCCCAGGAGGCTCAAGAGAAGCAGGGTCCTTGCCCATCGAGGCCCCACAGAGCTAAGCCTGGCGTGGAAGCCGCCAGGGGCCACGGACCAGCCAGCCCCGGGAGCAGGAGGACAGCCGCCCACAGGAAGCGGACTGCAAAGCCAAAACGCAGACGTGCACCTGGGACCCCGAGTCCACGCGCCCCCAATGCAGGCGGCACGCAGAGCTGCTGGGCGGCGGGGAGGGGGGCCCGGTTGCTCGCTGGGTCCTGTGGCTGCAGTGACCAAGTGCGAGGGGGCCACTCGGGAATCCCGTCGTCCCTGGTCACCGCACCCCACCACCAGCCCGGGATCCCGCCTCCCCGGGGACATGCGGGGCAGGCACCACACGGAACACGCGCACAGCAACAACACGCCACCTACTCTTTAAACATTTCATCTTTTCCTTCAGACCTGCAACGGGAGAAGGGCCATCATTCCACCCCGTTCACGCACACAGCCCCGGGCGTCTCCGCTCGCCGATGGGCACAAGCAGATTGGCACACGCAGACAGGAAGCTTTCTGCGGTTGCCGGGAGGGGGACTACGCATGGAGGCGCGGGCTTGAGCCGCCGCAGACACTTCACCACCGCGTTAGCGCGAACGTCTCCAGAGTCAGGGGCGCTCGGGTTTCAGGCCCACGACGAGTGAACCAGAGCATCTGGGGTCTAACGCTCTACTTCCTGGGCGCAACTTAAGATTTCGGGGTGAGGCGTTCCTCCGCCCCTGAAGGCACCCTCAGCCTCGTTCCGGGAAAGGGATAAAGGGTGGGGGGCTGTGGGCAGGATGGGACCTTCCATGCGGGAGAGGGTGAGGCCGATGGAGATGACGGGCGGGGCCCAGCAGCCACTAGACCTCGCGGAACACATTTCCACTTCACATTTCATAGAGGAGTTCAGCCTCAGGGTGAAAACCTGCCACAGGGGACTGTAAACTGGCCAAGGGGCATGTCTTCCAAACGTCGGGTTGTTGAGCTAACAGCGGGGCGTACAGGGCTGGCTGGGGGGCCACTGATGTCTCTGGGCCTCAGTCTTCCCATCTGTAAAATGGGGCAATCCCACCGGGAAGGATTTTTGTGGGGATTCCATGGACCAGGTCATTGACTTCCGAATGGAGAACATGGTCTGTCACCAGGGTTGGTGGGGGAAGGGGGAGAGGGGGAGGAGGCCGTATCGTTTCAGTCACTACCGCGCGGCCACACCCGGGCTACGACGGGCCAGCGGGAGCCCGGAAGCACGCGATGACAGCGCTGAGCCACCTACCTCCGTTGGCCAGGAGGTTCTCCTGGGCCTTGCCCTTGGCGTCCTCCATGACCTCCACCACGCTCTGGGCCATTCTCTTTATGAGGCTGTGGGGACAGAACAAAGGCCGCTGAGAGCCGGACACCGCGCCCCGCGTCCTCTCCGCTCCGGTGGCGGGAAAGGAGCCGGCGCCGCCCTGTGGGGACCAATCTGGCCACAGGCGGGAGGAGGCCGCGCATGCCGTGGCCCTGAACCCGTATCTCCACCTCTGGGGGAGGAGCAGGAAACGGGACCAAGAGGAAGAGCGTTCAGCATGAGAAGATGCCCTTCCCGGCCCCGCCGAGACCCCCTGTGCGGCCCTGCTGTGACCCCCTTCCTGGCCCCGCCGGGACCCCCTGCGCGGCTGCCGGGACAGCGGGAGGCCCCACAGTCGGGTGGTCAGCGGAAGGGACGGTGCCTGCAGCTGGGCCATCGCCCGGCAGCCCCTGCAGCCAGGCTGGTGCAGCCTCCGCTGTGGCGGAGCGAGGCGTGTATTGTCACGCTGCGTGGAAAGCGTACACAGAACGTGTGGGTGCCACCGTGCGAGCGTTCTTCCCGCTCTGGCTCTCCTCCAGTGCCGTCGGCAGCGCCTGTGTCACGCGGAACGGGAACTTCAGGAGTCTCCGAAGGTCCCCGGGCTCAGACGGCGTCGGGGCAGGAGGACTCCCTGGCCAGGCCCTGCCTGCCGCCAGCTAAGGACTGGGCCGCAGCCACCTCATCCCTCTGAGCCTCCGTTCTCTCAGGTGCCAGCTGCGGAGGACCCCGCTGGGCGGGACTCGGATGCGGGTGAAGAGAACCGATCGGGCACCGAGCTGTAGGAGCCGAGTGTCCGCTCTGGAGGCGAAGCCGTTCGAATCTCAGCCGGAAACCTCGCCAAACCAGGATCACAGCCTGTCAGTTCTGACGGTCCAGGCCTCTGCCTCGGACCCCTCTCCTGGCTCCCAGGCTCCAGGCCATTGGGGGGGGGGGGATGCAAAGAGCGGGGACCAGGTCATTGACCTCCAAATGGAGGACTCGGGCTTCCGTGGCTGCAGGCGCGGGGCGTGTTGGCCGCACAGAGCGTGGAGGCCAGGGCCGGGCAGGAGGGCGCCGGGCAGCCGGATGGAGGGACAGAGGGCGGGAGAGCAGCCTTCTGTGTCCTATCTTGGCATGTTTCCAAAGAACATGCCAATCCTAGGCCCCGTCCATGGCGCACGTGATTGAGGTTTCCTTTTGCTAATACCTACTGCTCGGTGGAGTCCACCAAGTGCCAAACATTCTATAACCATTACCTCACTAAACCCACCCCCCCAAATCCTTGAAGATGGGATTGCCCCATTTTACAGATGGGAAGACTGAGGCCCAGAGATGTCAGCTGCCCCCCAACCATGCAGTCCATGGGTGGACCCCGGGGCTCCAGGCCCCCAGGCCATGCTGCTGTCTCTACAGTCACGACGGCCCATTCTGGGCTCAGACCTGCCCCCCAATGGTCCACATCTTACTAACTGTAACTTGAGCAAGCTCCCCCCCCCTCCCGATCTCCACCACCGGGGAGCACTCGGAATCTCGGTCTGCCGAAGCTCAGAGGCCGGGGAACCACGGCTGCGCGAACGCACACGGCCCTGGCTTCGCCGCGACCGTCGGCCTGTCACCGGGGTGTCCGTGTGAGAACGTGTTTGTCAGTGAGGCCGCGGCCTGGGGGGCCTGCGTTTACTTTCTCACGTGGCAGCCCACGGGGAACGCCCTTGCAGGTGGAACGGCCGCCGCACGCAGCCCCGACGCTGCGCGGTGACGGCCTCTGCTGGGCGGGACGCCGCGCTGGGCGCACGCTGGCCCCTGGCGCAGGGGCACCCGGAGGAGAGGTTGCCACGGAGTCACTACTGGAACCCGAGGCAGAAACACTCGCCATTATAGCAAATGGGCCAGGCCACCCTCCAGACACACAGACCCCGCGGGTGCTCCGGCCAGGGAGCACGCTTCCCTGCCCCCCCCCTCGGCGGCTCAGGAATCGTCCCTCTCTGCCGGTCCCACGGCTGGGCTGCAGCTCGCAGGCTCGCTCGGTCTGACCTGCATCTCTCTGGTCATCCGCGAGGGCGGACACCTTTTGGTGGGTTTACTGGCTCCTCGCACGGCTGTGTTCTGTGGAGAGTGTGTTCTATCCGTGGCCAGTTCCTCTACCGGTTTATTCATTAATAAAAAAATTACTGGGCCCAGCCAGTGTGGCTCAGTGGTTGAGCATCAGCCTATGAACCAGGAGGTCAGCCGCTCAATTCCCCGTCAGGGCCCAGGCCCAGGGTGTGGATTCGATCCCCAGTGTGTGGGGCGTGTAGGAGGCAGCCGGGCAATGACGCTCTCTCATCATGGATGTTTCTCTCTCTCCCCCTCTCCCTTCCTTTCTGAGATCAATAAGAATGTTGTTTAAAAACCCCTCCCATGACTCTAGTCGTGCCTAGGGAGTGTGACCACGGTAACATCTGCCCGCCCAGCACCGTGGCCCGGGTCACCGCGGAAAGGCCTTCGGAGACCAAGGCGACGTGGGGATTGCCGGAGGCCACAGGCTCCTGGGTCGCTGGCCAGGCCCGAGACAAGGCCTCGCTATTTCCTGTCTCGATTTTAGGGTAATAAATTGGACACAAAATCAGTATTTTTTCCATAAGGCCCCTCCTCATTTGAAACCCTTGCCTGTTCACCCTAAGAGAGTGTTGTGGGTTTTGTGTTTGTTTGGGGTGTGTGTGTGTGTGTGTGTTTAAGAGGAAAGCAGCAGGCTCGCGGGCACACATTTCTCCACCTGCAGAGGTGGCTGGGACATCCCGGAGCCTCTCCAACCGCCGGGTTGGGGTTGGGGTTGGGGTTGGGGTGGGAGTTGACTACTAGGGGGTGCAGGGCTTCTTTCTAGATGACAATGTTCTGAAATTCCATGGGGGGGGAGGGTCGCATTACTTTGCAAATGTACTGCAGCCTAATGAGTCGCACACATCAGAGGGGTGACGCTGACAGCGCGGGAATGACTTCTCAAATGACAACAGCATGTCCTGGCTCTGAGGGTGGGGACCCAGCCTGGAGCAGGGGCAGGACTGGCCTGGCCCTGGCGCTGGAGGCCACCCCTCTGCCAAGGGCTCGGCTCCCCCTCCCCCACCTCCGGCTTTACAGTGAGCGTGAGTGTCCGAGCGCAGCCCCGGGTCCCCTCCCAGGGTCTCCTTGCCCCAGGCTTCCTTCCCCAGCCTCCTGCTGCTCCCCCCGCCCCCGCCACCCCCCCCCCCCCGCCTCTCCCAAGCTGGCCTCCCCCATCCCTCCCTCCCTCCCACGGCAGCTGGAGGAGTCTCCAAAAACACACATCTTCGCATGCCATCGTACTGTTTAAACTCTGCCCGTGGTTTCCCAAGACGTTCAAATATTGATGTTCTAGCTCCTCAGCACGGCGGGCGAGCGAGAGCCTGGCCGGCCCCGCTTCCTCTCTCCGCCCCTCACGCTCCCGCCGCCCTGGAGGCACCTGGACGCAACAGCCCGCGCCCCCTCCTCGCGGCCCTCCCCACACAGACCCCGTGCTGGCAACACCCCCACTCGAATCGTGTTGGTTCTTCCTCACCAAAACCACCCGAGTGCCCATCGCACACCGGGCGGGGCTGGGGGACTGGAGTGATGGCCTCATGCACACGGGTGGGACGGAAGCAGGTTGCAGTGGTGAGGACGCGGACGGAGCCTGTCCCTGTGTTCGTGTGGGTTCGTTACTGCGTTATTTTCCAGATGAACTAACTGCAAACCTGCTTTTGCCCGCTCTCTGTCAAAGCTCCTCGGTCCCAGGGCACCCCTCACACGTGGCCACCTCCTGCGTGTCATTCACATTTGCAGGGTCTTTTAGAAAAGCCTACACAACGCCCACGGAGCATTTCTTACCTGTCAGGTTCACTAACACACCCACATCGGACCCCACATTTCCCTAGAAAGGTCCTAGGGAAACGGGGACTCCCCGTCGCTGGTGGGAATGCGCGAGCGTCAGCCAGAGAGGACGGGCACGTCGACCAAAACTGACCCGGCAATCTGGTCCCGAGCGCTCACCCTGCAGACACACCTGCACACCTGCCCGTGCCAGGGGACGAGGCGGTGCGAGGCTACAGGGGTGTGGCTGGCGGCAGGACCTCCCCAGGCACGTCAGTAAGCCGGGCGGCCACCCCGGGGCTGCGACGCCCAGGACTTCCCCACGCAGCGTGCGTGGCCGCGGGAAGCTCACTACGGGCAGCTGGGAGGAATCTCCCGGGATGTGCAGGTGATGAAAAGGAGGCGTGATGCTCAGTAGCACATGGGGGTTACTACTTTGTGTCTAAAAAGGGAAATATAAAAATACTAGAGGCCCGGTGCATGAAAATTCATGCACAGGAGGGGGGGTCCCTCAGCCCGGCCTGCCCCCTCTCACAGTCCGGGGGCCCTCAGGGGCGGGAGTCGACCTGGCAATCAGGGGAGGTGACGCCCCATCACACCTCTGCTGCCGCTGCCACTGCCGGCAGCACAAGCCTCCGCCGGCCCTGATTACCTGAGCCTCGAGCGGCCCTGGGTGGCTGGGGGGCTGAGGGGACTGGGGGACTCTGGAGGCAGGCGCCCGGGCAGGGCTGAGGGGACTGGGCGCTGCCATCTTGTGGCTGTGGGCACTGCCATCTTTGAGGATGGGGCAGTCAATTAGCATATTGTATCCTATCTAATAAAGGCTGTGCTGGGCCTGGCCGGTGTGGCTCAGTGGTTGAGCATCGACCTATGAACCAGGAGGTCAATTCCCGGTCAGGGCACATGCCAGGGTGGTGGGCTCCATCCCCAGTGGGGGGCGTGCAGGAGGCAGCCGGTCCATCTTTCTCCCTCATCATTGATGTCTCTCTCTCTCCCTCTCCCTTCTTCTCTCTGAAATCAATAAAATAAAAAAGTTTAAGATTTTCAAAAATAAGTAAATACAAATAAAAAGAACACGGGCTGCCGTGTGGAGAGTAGATAAGAGAAAATCAGGAGATGGGTTAGGAGCTTGGTGTAAACACACAGGAAGGAGAGGAAGCCGGAGTGGAGGGAGGTGGAGCGCGAGAGGCCGGCGGGCACGGGACGGTTTGGCGGGGACGCCCCAGGGCTGGTCCCGCTGGAGTCCGTGGACGGTCAGAAAAAAGGCGCCCCACTGTTGGCGTGAGCCCCGGGTGCGTGGGCCAGCAGCCTTCGCCGCGATGAGCAGACGGCGGACAAGGGGCGCCCTGTGAGCGGGCTGTGGGGACGGTATTCACCCAGGACGTGGCCCCGTGCAGAGAAGACCCTTTAAAGGCGCCACGGACGCCGGTGACAAGCCAGCCGGAGCGAGGGAGCGGGCGGGCTGAGGGCGGGCACGGAGGCGCGGGCCCCGGAGCCGGCCGAGGCGGAGGCCGGACACGCTGTGTGTAAACTCTAATCTCCGAGGAATCGTCCTGCAAATTTCACAACGTGGCCTCGGGCCGGGGCTGCACCGAGCAGCCGGCCGGCATTCCTTCCTTCCCTGCCGGCCAGCCTGGCTTCTGGTTTGGCGAGTGCGGCTGGGAGTCACGGAGGGGGCGGGGGGGCCTCCGGCAGCGCCGGGGGTGGGTGAGGGCGGGCGGGCTGGGGGAGCTCCGTGCCGGGTGCCAGGGCCTGCGGCCAGGACTGGAGGCCAGCGGACCGGGTGAGGCCTGCGGGCGCCGCGTGTGGCCTGGCCCGCCGGTGACTGCCTCCGGGCGCTGCGTGCGCTCACCCGTGGCGCCACGTGTGGCTGCTCATCCGCGCGCAGGCGGCGGCCCAGGTGCCACGAGGAACAGAGAAACGGAGAAACAGAGAGCACCTGGCAGCCGGCGCCCCGGGTGAGCGAGGACCGGCAGCTACCGACGCAGGGACGCGGCCACGCCAGGCGTGCGGACCTCAAGACAGAAAACGAGTCTGGCCGGCGGGGCGCAGGGGTTGAGCGTCAACTTATGAGCCAGGAGTTCAGGGTTCGATTTCTGGCCGGGGCACATGCCCAGGTTACCCGCTCGATCCCCATGAGGGGCGTGCAGGAGGCAGCCGATCCGTGATTCTCTCTCATCATTGATGTTTCTCCCTCTCCCTCTCCCTCTCCCTTCCTCTCTGAAAGCAATTAAAAAAAAAAAAAAAGACAGAAAACAATACAAACAGAGGCCAGAGAACACCATTTGTCAACCCTGATGGAGGGATGGCTGTCGCAGAGCGTGACTCAGCCGGGAGTGACCGCGGAGCACACGTATGAAAACGGGCGTGGCAGACATGAACATCCTTGACCCTGTCACTCCAGCAGGTGTCAGCTCGACACAACGGAGCCGGGAGAAGACACGAACACGGAGGAAAACCACCGTGTCAGGTCAAAGCAAACCTCCGGTTCCCGAGGCAGAGACGCGCTGACTTCCTTCTCCAGCAGCAAAGCAATAGGAGAAAGGAACCCAGACACGGCTGCCCAAGAAGCCTCAGCCGGCCAGAGGCAGGTGTTGGTGGTAAGTGGGTGGATCTGGGTCCAGGGGGCACTCCCCTGTGGCCCCGCCCACCCCGCTCCTCCTTCCTCCTTTGGGCCGGGAAGGGGTCAGACCAGCTCCCTCCAGGCCTGGAAGCTTCCCAGGAACCTCTCTCCCACCCGCTCCTTCCGCTGGTGCTTGGGGGCCCACGTGTTCTACACTCTGGGGATGTACTTGTGCGAGCGCCTGGCTTGGTGGGACCCCCTGTCTGGCCGGGGAGACGGCTATTAGTCAGACAACCCCCCAGGAGAGAGTTGATGTCCGCTCTGGCGGGTAAATCAGAAGATGGGGGGAGGGAGCAGTCAGGGGAGCTAAGCGGGGTGAACAGGTGATAATGGGGGTGAATGGGGTGTGGGGAAGGTTTGGATCAGTTTTTGGAGCAGCAGGAGAACGGAGAGCACGCACAGTAGGACTGCCAAGCCGCTTCAGGCATCTAGAAACCACACAGCACACATAAGCATTCAACTGGTGTTTGTAACACACGCAGGTGATCTCCATCTGATGTTCTTGCCACAACAGAGAAGCTTGGGTAATTTTTAAAAATTATATTTTGCGCCCAGCTGGCGTGGCTCAGGGTTCGATTCCCAGTCAGGGCACAGGCCCGGGCTGTGGGCTCGATCCCCAGTGTGGGGCGTGCAGGAGGGAGCTGATCAGTGATTCTCTCTCCTCATTGATGTTTCTCTCTCTCTCTCCCTCTCCCTTCCTCTCTGAAACCAATAAAAATATATTAAAAAATAAAATAAAATTATATTTTGCTTCTCTGTAGAATGGCCTTCGGAGAACGGACTCCCTGAGGTCTGCACTCCTACGCAGGCATCGCACCCTCGGATCAGCCGGCCCTGCCACCGCATGGACCCACGTGGTGAAGGGAAGTCCCCAGCTCGTCCCCCAGGAACCGCCGCCGTGCGGGTGACGGTGACAAGGTGCCACAGGCGCCCACCAGGTATGTCCGAACGCCCGGGCGCCTGGGAACGTAATATTTCAACCAGCACAGCAATCCAGGCTGCGATGCCGTGAAGGGCTCAAACGTTGGAAAAACAAAAGGGGGGGGGGGGGGTAGCTTTTTAAAAGATAAAAAGGTTTGGTTTCTTAAAGGGTCGTGAGCTGCAGTGTGAGTACCGAGTCTGTGAACCAAGGCAGAATGGGGACATAAATCCAAAATACAGGGGAGGCCCATCCAGTAAGCGAAGCCGCCTTCCCGCGGCATGGAAAAACAGTGCCGTGCCCCGGGGTGAATAAATAATAAAAGGATATGGAAACCATACACCTGGAGAACGCCTCTCCGTGCTGCTGGCCGGAGCGGCGGGCGGGGTCAGGCTGCCGGGCCACTCGGCCAGCGAGCGTTTATTTACCCACAACACGGGTTCCTGTTCAGAGCACCGGGGAGGGCGTTCCGGAATCCTGAAGCGGGTCTGGGGCCTCGTTATTTTACCCCAACTCCAGTGTTCACCCCTGAGGCACTGCACCCTGCTATCTGGACTCGGTAAACGCCAGGAATAAGAATGGTGGGGGTCTCGCCGGGCCAGCGTGGCTCAGGGGCTGAGCGTCAACCTAGGAACCAGAGGTCACGGTTTGATTCCCGGTCAGGGCACAGGCCCGGGTTGCAGACTCGATCCCCAGTGTGGGGTGTGCAGGAGGCAGCCGATCCATGATTCTCTCTCATCATGGATGTTTCTGTCTCTCTCCCTCTCCCTTCCTCTCTGAAATAAAAATAAAAAAGAAAGAATTATGGGGGTCTCAAACCGACCACACCCTTTTTCTTTTCCCCTATCGGTAGGCTCGTGAGGTTATATACCCACAAGTAAAACAACACACGGTGATTTTCATCCTTACCACACCTAGCCTGTTTTTTTGGAAAAAACAAAAACAAAAACA
This sequence comes from Cnephaeus nilssonii, assembly GCF_951640355.1. NCBI lineage: Eukaryota > Metazoa > Chordata > Mammalia > Chiroptera > Vespertilionidae > Cnephaeus > Cnephaeus nilssonii. Next base: position 2,478,040 of record NC_137086.1, on the reverse strand, counting down.
AAAACAAAACACATACACACACACACACACACAAATCCAAAAATAAAAACAAAAACCCACCACTTGAATTCCTATGGGTCCTGTGTGTTTCACAATTGTAGCCTCAACGTGGCTTGTTCACACATTTCATGTCATTCCTTAAACAGATGCTGTCCCTCCATCACAAGCAACTTGCACAACGAACCGGTACAGAACACAACACGAACGCCCCCTAAAAACAACAACAACAACAACATCAAGGTGGAAGTAATAGTACTGCAGGATCGCAGACTTCCAGGGCGAGAGAGCGCTTTGGTGAATCAGAGAGAGGGGAACGGCTTGCGCTAGGGAAGAAAGTGGGTGGCTAGGACAGGCCTGGAAGGAGAAAATGCCGGGGAGCGGTCATTTCTGCAGCCAGGCCTGGGAGCGATGCACAGAGAAGCCAGCCCTGCCTCGCTGCACAGCGCCTGCCGTGGCTCGTGGGGGCCCGGGAGCCAGGGCAGTGGCAGCCCGGGGCCGGGGGCTGGCCCAGGGCAGCGGTCAGCGCCCCGCCGGCCGTGCAGAGCGGCCTAGGAAAGGAGCTGGTGCTTAGGGGCCAAGCCACGTGTTCTTGGATGTTAACTGGTCACAGAGCACGTCCTGGGATTGGATAATGTCCTGGGATTGGATTTTACTCCCCTTCATTTTTTAAAAAAAATATGTTTTTATTTCAGAGAGGAAGAGAGAGAGAGAGAGAGAGAGAGAGAGAGAGATATCAATAACGAGAGAGAATCATCGATCGGCTGCCTCCTGGGGATCGAGCCCGCAACCTGGGCATGTGCCCCCGACTGGAATGGAACCCAGGGACCCTTCAGTCCGCAGGCCGACGCTCCATCCACTGAGCCACACCAGCTAGGGCTCCCCTCCATTCTTGATTTAACACAATTTTACTCCCCTTCAACCTTCCCTGAAAGCAGAGACGGTCGCTATTACCCCATTTTACAGATGAGAAAGCCGAAGGCTAGCTTTCTTTCTCAGTGGCTAAGAGCTGCACAGTTGGGACGAGGCTGGCCGTGGTGTGGTAAGCCCAGCATCCCACACGGAGCTCCATGGCAGTGACACGGGAGTCTTTGAAGGCTTGGGCAATGAGTACACGGAGAGCAACTGCACAGAGAACCGGGTCCCTGGCCCAGGGCGCCAGCGATGAAGGTCAGGAATCCTGAAATACGTCCACCAGGACGCCTCGTTACACGTTTCCCACAACAAGGCATCAGGAAAGGCAGTAGCAGCCGCAACACCAGCCCACTGACACGTGCCCACGGGCCCCGAAAATTTGAACCCTCCAAGGAGGTGGCGAGATCAGGTAGTCAGACCTGGGTCCTTTCAGGAGGTGCCTACGACCGTTTCCTCATCTAGCCTCTCTGCATTTGTTGTTGTTAATCCCACCCACGGATATCTGTTCCATTGATTATTAGACAGAGTGGGAGGGGAGGGGAGAGACAGAGAGAGATACATCGATGTGAGAGAGAGAGAGAGACATCGATTGGTTGCCTCCCGCACACGCCCCACCTAGGGCGGGATACAACCCGGGGATCGAGCCTGCAACCTGGGATTGTGCCCTTAACTGGAATCAAACCCGGACCCTTCAGTCCACAGGCCAATGCTCTATCCTCGAGCCAAACTGGCCGGGGCCCAAGGATATTTTCCCATTGCTCTTCAGAGGGAGTAGGAGGAAGGGAGGGAGGGGAGAGAAGGAGAGAAGCATGGATGTGAGAGAGACAGCATTGACTGGCCCCCCGGGGGCAGGAAATGAACCGGAAACCCAGGCAGATGTCCCGGATCAGGAACCAACCCTGAGATCTGTCGTTGCCCAGGCTGATGCTCCAACCAGTGAGCCACCCAGGCAGGGCCCATCTGAATATTTTTTAAAAATCACTTGTTAAACAACAGATTTTCATCTTCATCAAAAGAAGGGATTATTATTCTAAAACTACCTAGTAAGTGATGGCAAATTCACATGGCTTAATATTACAGTGTACTAGTTAATGGTGAGATCAAAAGAACAAGATATGAAAAGCAAGTTACAAAATATGTATGAAGTGATGTCACCTTTATTAATAGGTGGATATGTGTGAGTACATGTATGCATCAATAATATTCATGTGGCCCAGCCGGGTGGTGTTGCTCAGTGGTTGAACATTGACCTATGAACCAGGAGATCAAGGTTCAGTTCCCAGTCAAGGGCACATGCCTGGGTTTGGGGCTCAATCTCCAGTAGGGGGCGTGCAGGAGGCAGCTGATCAATGATTCTCTCATCATTATGTTTCTCTCTCTCTCTCTCTCTCTCCCTCTCCCTCCCTCTCAGAAACCAAAAATATATTTAAAAAATAATATTTATGTGTAGGAAAAAATGGATGTACATGCTGCAGATATAACAATTATGGGTGCTTTGCATTTTCCTTTTCATGCTTTTCTGGGATCTGTACATACTTTCCGTGGTTTTGTACCAGCTGGTAAAAGTGTTCCTAGACGGCAAAGGATGCTCAGACTATAGCATCCTCATGCCCTTTGGGCGGGAGTGTTGACAGGAGCAGCTTCTCAGAGGGTCACGTGGACAGACCTGTACCATTTCCAGCATTTCTCAACCATCTCACTTCCACGCGTGCACGAGAGCAGTCCTCACAGGTTGTCTGTGCAGAAAAGACTAGAACACTTGAATGTCCACCCATAGGGAAATGGCATTGAATCAAGGCCACGTCTAGTCAAGGTGATCGCCGGGAGGAAGAACGCGCACTTAGGGACCGTCTCTAATCACACGATCAGGTGCCGACGCGAGGTGCAGGCTGCGTGCCACCACTCGGATAAAACCACCGTGGAGCATACACTCGTGTGTGCGTGTGCGTGTGCGTGTGCGTGTGCCGTCCGTCTCCGGAAGGCTCTCCTAGGGAAGCATAACCACGCCGCCGCCTTCAAAGGGGAGAACAAGGGCGACGGGACGGGGAAGCCGGCCGGAGGGGAGCGGTTCTCACCGGATAGCTTTCCCCTGGGCTGTTGAATTTTTTACCACGCGCATATGTTACTCCACACGCAACCCCAACAACGCCCTGGCACAGCCTGGGGGGACACGGCCCCCCTTCTCTTCCTGCGGTGCCAGCACCTGAGCCACATCCTCTTTGTCCTCTTGGTACTGAAGGCGGCCCCCTAACAAAAGCCGCCTCCCGCAAGCAAGCAAAACTGGGGGGCCCTGCATGCTGCTGTCCACCAGCGCCCTCAGAGGAACCCCCGTGCCCCTCCCCCCACACACACACCCTTCCCGTGACTTCTAGGACCCGGTTCAGGCGGGTGTGGGCCCAGCCAACGCCAGAGCCCTGTGTCTTCTGACAACAGCGGCCGGCTCTCCTCCCGGCTCTCCTCGTTTGCAGTAAATAAGAAATCGTTTACCTTTCAGCAAAGGCATCGAGTTTCCCCAGCTCGTCCGAGAGGCCGACCAGGGAGTCCAAGGTCCCCACCTGCAGAGGGAGAGAGCCATCAGGGGCCGGGGCTGCGGCGGAGGAGCGAGGGCGCCTGTCACCGCGGGGCCGGGCGTCTGTGCCCGCCGCCTGGCATTAGCTGTCCTTGGTCAGTAGCCAAACTGGGACCTGGGAAGAGCTCTTGAGGGAAATCAGTGGATTTTTTAAAGTGTTTTTACATTTCTTTTTGCCAGTGGGGTCCATGGCCACGTTTGTGCCACAGGAAGACGGGACTAGGAGGTGGCGGCTGCCCTCCTGTGAGAGAGGTGGCCTGCTGGTCACAGGTTAACCCCGAGTCTCGGGGCAGTCAGAGCAGAAAGCAGGTTAGAGAAACGCTCCTTCCAGAAGCCCCTTCTCCCAGCGCGTCCGCCCGCCCCCTCCTCTCTCCCCTTCGAGGGCATCACAGTGACGTGGCGGGCAGGCAGCTTCTCCTCCCTCCCGTCACTCGTGGAAGTCTCTCCCTGCTCAGATTACGCTCCACAACCTGCCTCTAAGCGTGGAGATCCTCAGAGGCTGAAATTGTATGGCAGGTCTATTTGCAGAATCAGAAGGAAAAACGCTGTGGTCACGTTAGCAGCTGCCAATCAGACGTTAAAAGGTAGCTGGGAGCCCTGGGAGCTCAGTGGATAGAGCGTCGGCCTGCGGACGGAAGGGTCCCGGTTCGATTCCGGTCAAGGGCATGTACTTCAGTTGCAGGCTCCTCCCTGGCCCGGGCTCTGGCCAGGCGTGTGCAGGAGGCAACCAACGGATGTGTTTCTCTCTGTCTTTCCCTCTCTCTTCCACTCTTCCTAAAATCAGTGGGAAATATCCTCGGTGAGGATTAAAAAAAATAAAATAACTGGGAAACTATGAAGCCTGGATATCTCTGGTACGAGAAGTGGCTTCTTCTTCTTTTTTTTTTAATATATATTTTATTGATTTTTTTTACAGAGAGGAAGGGAGAGTGATAGAGAGTTAGAAACATCAATGGGAGAGAAACATCGATCAGCTGCCTCCTGCACACCCCCCACTGGAAATGTGCCCACAACCAAGGTACATGCCCTTGACCGGAATCGAACCTGGGACCTTTCAGTCTGCAGGCCGACGCTCTACCCACTGAGCCAAACCAGTTAGGGCGAGAAGTGGCTTCTTTTCAAGAAACTTGATTTTAAGCAACTTTGGGCAGGGGTCCTGTATGTTTCCCTCTCTGTTCCCTCCAGCCTCGCACAGAGGGAATGCTGATGGGGGCTGAACGGACTCCCTGTCACAGTGGCCATCACTGGACACACAGCGGCCGGTTCGGAAAGTCAGCAAGATATGGGTTCAGATCCCGGAGCTGCCTCACACCCGCGCTCCAGCCCCCACGCCCTTCCTCGGGCTCATCGAGGGTGGGACTTGCCAAGATTTGCGGTGATACGTTTAAAGTGCCTGACCCCCAGTATACGGCTCGGTAAACACTAGCAAAAGTAAAAGCAGAGCCCGGCCCGCGTGGCTCCGTGGCTGAGCGTCGACCTAGGAACCGGGAGGTCACGGTTCGATTCCCGGTCAGGGCACAGGCCCGGGTTGCGGGCTTGATCCCCGGTGTGGGGCGTGCAGGAGGCAGCCGATCCGTGATTCTCTCCCATCACAGATGTTTCTCTCTCTCCCTCTCCCTCTCCCTTCCTCTCTGAAGTCAATTAAAAAAAAAAAAGTAGAAGCATCACCAACAACTATGGCAGCTGGCGGTGCAGCTCCCGTGGGAAGGGTGCCGGAGGTTGGGACGGGTGCGGGGCAGAGCGCGGGGCAGCGCGTCCCTCCGGCCCTCGCAACGCGGCCTCCCCCTGGAAGCCCGCCGTCTCAGGGAGCAGCGCACACCGTCCCCTCCCTGTGAAGTGAGCGCTGTCCCTATGTTTGTCTGTCCCGTGCGTTTCCATCGCACGTTGTTCCCCAAAGCAAGAGCCCTTAGACCACGCATGCCACACTCAAAGGCTAACACGGGCCAAACAAAGGAGGCCCGCGGCCCGCAGGCCGGGAGTCTGACACGCTTGCCTGAGCCACTCCTGCTGTCAGCTCTCTGCCTGTCCTCTGCCCGGCTACCACCTACTCCCCTGCCTGCCTCCCCGACAGAGCCCGGAGGACCCTGGGTCTCCCGCCCTGTCACGGCTGACACGCTCCACGCCTGAACACGTCAGCTATGTTATCGGTCTTCCCAGATGTGGACGAGGAAACAGGAAGAATCGGAAAGCGATTCACCAGCAGCCAGGTGTGTAAGCTGCTCCTCCCACGGCGTGAAGACACCGCCCCCACCCCCGCTCCCCGATCCTCCTGTCCTGTCGCTCCACGTCCCCCGGGACCACGACCCATGTGGGCCACGGCGTGGAGTCCCAGGCGGGCCCCGGGCTCCCCGTCCACCCTCGCCCCCGGGCTGACCCTCAGGGCCGCCGCCGCCCTCCGCCCCACCCAGCCCCTCCCGCCTCCCCCCGGGACCGTACCTTGAAGTCGGGAATGGCGAACTTGGTGTTATACGACAGGTTGGACTTGGAGGTGACCGTGTTCATCCTCTCCAGCGCTTGTAAGTTTTCCTTGTCGCCGGGGGCAGAAATTAACCAAAACTCGGACATGCTTCCAGTCTTCTCCGATCCAGTCACTGACCTGAGCCGGAGCCGGAGCCACAGCCACACACACGGAAACGGGACAAGTCAGCCGTCTCTCCTTCCTCACCACTCCCGTCCCTGCTTCCATTCTCTGTGCCTTTGACCTTCAGCTCAGATCCCATGGGACACCCATCGGTACAAGCTGATCTGCAATGTTCTCACCTCCGCCTGAAGCGCCCTCGGGTCTCCCCCAAGACTCCCCAAGGGGCTCCTTCCCGAGGGGGTTCTGACTGGTTTTCAGGGACACCATGCTTCCTTCCCTCCGCTCCCCCAGACCAGTGACAGGCCCCACCCGACGTCGTAAACGGGGGACAGTACACGGGGCTGGGGGACCTTGAGGAATGACATTTCCTCCCTGCCACCGTGCGTCTTCCGGGATGCAGGATGGGGTGGAGGTGGAGGCAGAGGGGAGACAAGGCGGCCTGGGCCAGCCCCAGATCTTCGCTTACCAAACCTGAGATGGGCACCGGCTGTAAAAACAGGCTCAGGCCCCGGTGGGCGGCTCCTTGGTCAGAGCATCGCCCAGGTACACTCAGGTTGCAGGTCTGATGCCTCCTCAGGGCACATGCCAGAGTCCTCCAGGTTCCTCTCCCTTCCTCTCTCTCTCTCAAATCAATCAACACATGATTTTTAAGAACTTTAAGTAGACTTCAGAAGGAAGTCTTTTGGTGAAATAAGAAAAACAGGGGCTTCGAAAGGTGTGTTTCCCGAGACTGGGTCGCCCTGCCCTGCCGAGCGGGGAGCCTGCTGGGCCGGCGGCGGCGGATTCTGGCCAGCGGCCTCCGACGCCCATTAGTCCTGCTCATTCGAACGTGCACACGCCCACGCCGTCCTCCCTCGCTGCGGCCTCCCCTCCCGCGCCCCCCAGCGCCTCTGGGAGGCTGGGGGCGGCCCGGGATGTAGCTGAGACCCCTCGGGCAGCTTTTCTCTCCCACCCGCATCTCCCCGCGCTCAAGGTAAGCTCAGCCCTCCCGCCCCGCGCTCTCCGTCGACGGCCTGGGGACAAGCTGGCCCTGCGCACCGCCCCAGAGGCCACCTGCCTGGCGCGGGGAGGGCGCAGCGGCGGCGCCGGCTCGGTTCCCACGGAGGAAGCCGTGCCCAGGACGCCCCGTGGGGATACAGGGACGCGGGCGGCGGGCGCGCCTCTCCCCCGCCGGCTCCGATCCCCGATCGCGCGTGTCCTTACCGGGAGCCGGCGGGCGGGCTGCGGGCAGACGGGCCAGGCGGACGGGCGCGGGGCCGGAGCGCTCGGCCGGCTCCCGGGAGGCAGCGGCTGTGCGCGGCGCCCCGCCCCGAGCCTATATCCCCGCGGAGGCGGCCCCGCCCGCCCCGGGGATTTGCATACCGGGTCGCCGCCTCCCGCGATCCCGGGCTGGGGGCGGAAAGGGGGCGCAAGCCCTCCCCGCGGGGGGGCCGGGACCTGGCGGGGCGCTGGGAGGTCGGACGGGGTCGCCAGACCCGCAAAGCCCCGCGGAGCCGACAGGACGTGAGATGACCGAGCGGAGCGGGAGAGGCGGGGCTCCCGGGACGGGGACACCTGCCCTCGCTGCCGCCGCACCCCCAGCCCCGGGGACAGGGCTCGAGGGTCTCAGGGAAGATCGCCGAGAGACCGGGCTGGCCTGGGGAGAGCGCCCGCCGGCGCCCGGGTGGGCACACACCGGGGCAGAGCGCGGATCTCCGGGGCGGGGGCGAGCGCCGTCCCTGTTCCCCGGGACACTCCCCCCTCCCCCGCCCAGGCGCCCCCCTGGCCGGCGCTCCCCGGCGGCCCGCCCGGCGCGGGGAGGGGCTTGGTGCCCGGCCCCGGGGGCGCAGGGGGCGCGGGGCTCACCAACCCGGCCACTACCGCGCGCGGTTCCAAAGCAAAACAAGGAACTGGGCATCCCTTCTCCGCGGAGGGCGGAGGGCGGGAGCGCCTCTCGGGGGCGCTGTTTTGGGTGCTCGCTGGGAGGACTTCTGTTTGTTTTTTAACCTCAGGGTGACTCTGGGAGAAGGCATGGTTGCTGCCTTCCGAATGGGCGCCCCCTTCCTCAACGACGGCTGTCCACGCAGGACTGTGGGCGCGTCCAGACCTTGGGACAGAGGCGAAGGCGGGGCCCCGCCCGCCGGGAGGGAAGGCGGCTGTGGGGCACAGCGTGCGCGGCGCTGCAATCCGCTTGTGGATTTGGGATCGGCCGCCTGGAGCTCCCGGCACCTGCGCCCCGCAGCACCCTAATTGGGACACTCGTGCGCATTAGTCAGGCCTTGCGACACCTTCCCGAGGGAGGAAAACTGAAACCGGGATGGGGAAACCCGGTGTGCACGGCGCGGCTGGGTGGCAATTCCCGGGAAGGAGTGTCCCGGTGGACACGGACAATGGGTCTCCCGTTTTGCAACTTACCCACAATGCCATTCTCCCAGCCAGGGGGGACCGGGCCCCGGGGCTGGAGCGGACTCCACGTCCCCACGCGCGGAGGGATGCGCGTGAACCGTCGGGCCTCCACGGCCGGTTCCGGGCACAGCCGTGGGTGGGACGCGGGCCTCTGACCCGGCCTGTCTCTGCCCAGCCCTTCCCACAAGCCTGCGAGGCCGGGCCAGGGCCCTGCCGGGGAGCCCAGGGTCCCCATGGCCTCGATGTTTTCCTGCCTGCGCGCTCAGGACCACGGGCCCGGCCTCAGGGCCCGGGTGACCCGCTTGGAAGGCCCAGCTTGCGCAGGGCACCCTTCTTTCTGTGAAGACGGTTTCTTCCTGACGAGCTGGTTTCCTGAAATAAGAGTCAGATGCAGCCTGATGCCCGGAGATTAAGAAAACAATAAGGCCCCAGCGTGTCCCTGGTCTTCCTGATACCGCTCTCTCCAAAAATCTGCGGGTCTTTCACATCTTACACCGCTTCTCACATCTCGGGCTGTGTCATAGTGGGTGACACCACCGCTGTAAGGGTGACTAGACGTTCCTCACATGACTTGTTTTTGTTTTGTTTTGTGTTTTCTGCTTATAAAGGTAATCCTGTGCTTCTTATAGAGATTTTGGGCGACACCAAGAAGTAGGAAGAGGGAGGTAACAATATCACCGGCGCTTCCATGACCTGAAAATAGCCACCACGAACATTCAAATTCTCCGCATCACTTTTTAAAAGGTTCTTCATTGTTTGAAGTGCTGCATGCGTCTTCTTCCCCCCCATTGACCACGCCCCAGCCCCCTCACCACCCAGCACATGCCCTCACCCCGCTGTGTCCGTGTCCACGGGTTAGGCTCATATGCACGCATACAAGTCCTTTGGTTGATCTCTCACCCCCACCCCCCGCCTTCCCTCTGAGGTTTGACGGCCTGTTCGATGCTTCTCTGTCTCTGGATCTATTTTTGTTCATCGGAATATGTTGTTCATTATATTCCACAAACGAGTGAGATCATGTGATAATTATCTTTCTCCCACTGGCTTATTTCTATCCTTACTACTTGTTAATGCATATTCATGTAAACAGATATAAACGTTCTGGCACGAACGAGATTACAGAAACATTATACGTAAAGCCTGGCATCCTACTGTCAATCGCTTTTTTTGAATTGATCAAATCTCCCGTATCAGTGAATTTAACCCGGTGTCACCAGCAGCTTAGCAGAGCTCAGGACTTGAGTCAGAGACATTTGATTACAAAGGCAAATCAAGAGATCTTGTTAGACAACTTACATCTTGAAGGAGAGAGAGGGAGAGTTAAAAACCATGCTAACTTGCCCAAGGGCATTTTGATTTGCAATTTTCCAAGGCAACCAGGCAGATCCTGGTCACTGGAGGTGACGTGTGTTATTCCCTCAAGTTTCCCTGTAGAGTGAGATCCGTCTTTCACGCAGAGAAATTGGCCACAGGCTGTGGGCCTGGTCCCGTGGTCTATTAGGAGAATATCAACTATCGTTCCCAGCATCGAAGGAGAGCCATTCCCTCCGGCGTATCAGCCCGAAGCAGCATTTAACGACCCATTTTCAACCCCCTTCGCCCTCCCACCCATCCCCCCACTTCCACAACTTCTAGAACCTGCAGCTACAGGCTGCACGTTTACGTGCCCTGACCACTGATGCCCAAACCCCCAGGTGAGAAAAAGGGCTGCCGCTCCGCTCCAGGGCCCGCGAGGACCAGGGCAGGAGAAGGCTCTCTTCCGAAACAGAGAGGCGAGCAGGAAACGCACCGGCCCTGGCTCATCTCGGCTTGTTATGAATCAGGCTTTGGCCAGAGAGGCCTGAAACGGCCCCGCCGTTGGCAATGGTTACGCTTCGAGCCGGCTGACATGTGAGCAGGATCGAACAGTCCTGTCAGGTTTGGGAACCAGAAGAACGAGGCTGGCCCAGCTGGTCGGCTCCTCGCGGCCTCTCCCAGATGGCTCCTTCTGGACCTGGCTGGCGCTTGCTTCACGGACACGGCCTAGAGGATGCTCTGTCCACAGCAGCACAGGCACACGGCCCCCCGCCATGGGCTCAGGTGAGTTCCAGGCTCGGCTGGGAAGAGCCCGGGGGGGGGGGGGGTCTGGAGGGACAGCTCCCCAGAGGAGAAACATGCAGGTGGGATTGTCCCTTGCGAGGCCGAACGGTGTGGGAGAAACAGATTAGGCTTTGACGTGAGGCCGTCGGTGATCGGCTTAACCTTGCCCATCCCCCCAAGAGGACCCGCCTTCCGCTTGTTCTGAGGCTGGTAGGGAATAGCATGGGAGGCCCTGGCTGGTGTGGCTCAGTGGATAGAGCGTTGGCCTGCAGACTGAAGGGTCTCAGGTTCGATCCCGGTCAGGGGCACATGCCCAGGTTGTGGGCTCAATCCCCCATGGGGGGCGTGCAGGAGGCAGCCGATCCATGATTCTCTTTCATCGTTGATGTTTCTATCTCCCTTTCCATTCCTCTCTGAAATAACTAAAAATATACTTTAAAAAATTCCAATTTTGTAAAAAATCATATGTAATACATAATATACATCTTAGAAGGACTATGTCATGATGTTAAGATAGGTTGTTGCTGAACACTAGTTAGCAGTTCACTTTTCACATTAGTATGAGTTAGCAATCCTGGTGTATCCTCGGCCGAGCAAATGGATAATGGAAGCCGATTTATCACATGAGAGAAGGGAGTTACAAGTGCAGAGACAGAGAAAACTAGAGCCCAGCCGGCGTGGCTCAGGGGTTGAGCGTTGCTATGAACCAGGAGGTCACAGTTCGATTCCCAGTCAGGGCACAGGCCTGGGTTGTGGGCCCGAACCCCGGTGTGGGGCGTGCAGGCGGCAGCTGATCCATGATTCTCTCTCATCACTGATGTTTCTTTCTCTCTCTCTCTCTCCCTCTCCCTTCCTCTCTGAAATTAATAAAAATATATTTAATCAGAAAAAAAGAGAGGGAGAAAACTAGAATGAACCCTGAGTTGCTGGATTGGAACTAGAGGTATTAGTAATGAACTAGATTTAAGATGGATGGATGGATGGATGGATGGATGGATAGATGATAGATAGATAGATAGATAGATAGATAGATAGATAGATAGATGATAGGTAGATAATTTCCTCGCTCTGTTGATGGAGGGAACCTGGAAGCAATGTGTTACCAGTAGCACGGAGACACCTCAGTAGCCCACACCTTGATTTCGTTTCTGTCTTTCCCCGGAACGGGGGGCATCACCCCAGGAGGTGCTGCAATACCGGGTCGGTGCGTGGAGTGGACGGAGCAAGTTCCCATTCCATCCCCTCACTTCAGAAATCCACTGAACATGTTGTCCTTGGGTAAAGGACGTACCAGATACTAAACTGATAAGAACCGATACTACACTTGACCTTAGCTCAAAGGCCCAGGGGCGATGCTACCTTAACTTCCAAGCACCATTGTCCACTCAGAGGACCCAGGCTCCCCGGAGAACTGGGGGGTGCCAGGGCTGGACTAGGGGCCGGTGAGGCGACAGGGTGTCTTCATCTTACCCTCAAACTGTTCAAAATAATAGCATGTCTTTGTAAATGTGTAACCTCGCTGTATATCTGCATGTCTACATCTGTGAACACTCTTACAACTTCTCTGTAATTTTGGAATTACCCCTCCAAAGGAAAACCTCCCTTTGCAGGCTGGCAAAATACCCAGTGGATGGCACAGTTGAACTGGTGAGTTGTGTAGTATGTGAATTAAGCCTCATTATAGCTGCTTGACAAGAGGAAAGCAGCCACAGGTACCATCTAGGTTACTAAAAAGCTAACCCAAAACAAAGTCAGCTCAAGCACGACCTGTCCTTTCATTTTTTTATTTTATTTTTTTATTGATTTCAGAGAGGATGGGAGAGGGAGAGAGAGAAACATCAACGATGAGAGTCATTGATCGGCTGCCTCCTGTACGCCCCCTACTGGGGATCGAGCCTGCAACCTGGGCATGTGCCCTGACTAGGAATCGAACCTGGGACCTCTTGGTCCATGGGATGATGTTCAATCCAGTGAGCCACCACAGCCAGGCAAGCATGACCTGCCTTGGAAAACCTTTCTCGATCCTTGTTTGAATCCCCACATTACCTGGCGTCTCGCATTCCCCCACCAGTTTTCAGTGCACGAGGCTGTAATCCTGGGTTACTCCTCTGTCCCCACGGCGGACGGCACGTCGCTTAGAGGGCAGGGGCCACACCTCGCCCTCCTGTGAGCCACCACCCAGCACAGTGCCTGGCAGGTAGCCAGTCCATGTTTGTTTAATAAGGGAATTCCCCACTTGATTAATATTATGATATTGAATACATAGAGCAACCAGACATTGAATTATTTGATAAATACACATTGTTCATTGCCATGAATAATACATCCTTGGCGCATACACAGCTGATAAACGTTGCTGGAACTCAGATTCTGAGAGCCACGCTGTGCTGGCTGACATCAGAGGTCACGCACGTCAGGTTCTCCGAATATTTGACCTCTATGTTGATCTCAACACCATGCAGCCCGCATTTTGGGGGAGCCGCTGTGTGGATGGCTGTGGGGCCGGGCCTGGCTGCCGCTCCTGGCTCTCAGCCCCAGGCCAGCTCTGCTGAGAGACCAGGGGCTCTGCATCCTGCCGCTGGGTCATCCCGGGGGTGGGCTCAGCCAGCTGGCCCGCCGGAGGCCAGTGGGCGGGAGTCTGCAGGCAGGGGCAGGCGAGCACAGGCGACAATGGTGGGGACGTGGCCAGTCCTGTCCTCCTCCTCCTTTCACTCCACCAGGTGCCTGCTGCCAGCTCGGGGGACAGTCCACACCCTTCGCCCAGCTCCGCGGGAGGACAGCGTGGGTGTTGCGCCCAGCCTTTCCTGCCGGAGGTTTGAAGGCTCCCTTTCAGAGCCGCGGCGCCTGTGAGCAGCCGCCGCTGGACGCCGCCCTGCCCCTCCCCGTGGACCGGTGTGGCAGGAGGACACCTGACAGGTGGCCTAGGATGGAAGGGGCCCACGGCATCCTTCTTAGCACAGCATTGGTTTTCCATCGGAAACCTGAGCGCCCGGTGCACAGGGAATTTGCATAAGAAAGCCTCAGGGAGCAGGGGATCTCCGCACACAAAGCCACAGAGCAGCGTGAGCGTCCTGCCAGCTGCGTGATGGGGCCCATGAGCGTCCTGCCAGCTGCGTGATGGGGCCCATGAGCGTCCTGCCAGCTGCGTGATGGGGCCCATGAGCGTCCTGCCAGCTGCGTGATGGGGCCCATGAGCGTCCTGCCAGCTGCGTGATGGGGCCGCGGCCTGAGCAGCGTACGCAGCGCCATGCGGAGCGGCTTGCAGGGCGTGGGGAACCAGGGCGCATCTCCGCGTGCCCGCAGGTGCAGGGCATGACCCCGAGCGGGAGCTCCCGAGTGTGGAGAGGCCATCCACCCTGCGCACTTCCAGGCCACCCTGCTCCCCACCCGCCGCTCACTCTGTTCTTCCCAGAGTCCTCTGCGTCCTCGCCCTGATCCCGAACCCCCGGGGCTCCCTGGAGCCGTCTCCCTGGCCAAGCCCGGCCTTCCCCGAGGACTCCCCCGGAAACAGCTGGTGCCAGACCAGACGCCCCGTGTCCGTGGAGAAGCCCGGCCCCGAGGCTCCGGCCGTCCAGCTGCCCCGCTGCCTGCTGCCCCTCCTGGGCAGGATGGGGAAAGCAGAGGCGTGTCCTTGGTGGCAGGGCCTCGAAGATGACAAGACCCATGAGGAAAGGCCGTGTCTGCCGGGCTCACCTCCAGTCAGGCTAACCGACGATCAGTACTTCATGAATGAATGAATGAACGAACGAATGAGTGAATGAACGAATGAGTGAAAGGCATCATCTGGTCACAACCCTTCCTCAGTGCAGCCCGGCGTCTGACCTGGGGAGTCCTCCTCTCCCGCTCCAGAGCGTGTCCCGTGACAACACCACCCACCTCCGAGCACCTGCATCTCCTCCGCGCCAGGGGCCGCCCCTGCCCCGTCCTGCCAGCTGCCCACTCCTGCGGCCACACCCTCGCTTGTCATCACCTGAAACTGCTCCACCTGTGGAGGCGGAAATACCACGAGCCCACTCTCTTTCCACAGCCGCTGTCCTTCCCACTCATGCCCAACTCCCACTGCGCGCACCCACGCGCGCACACACACACAGGCACACACATGCACACACGCACACAGGCACACACACAGGCACACACAGACACACAGGCACACACACGCACACAGGCGCACACATGCACACACAGACACACAGACACACGCACACAGGCACACAGGCACACAGGCACATGCACACAGACACACGCACACATGCACACAGACACGCACACAGGCACACACACATGCACACACAGGCACACAGGCACACACAGGCACATGCACACAGACACACGCACACATGCACACGGGCACACACATGCACACAGGCGCGCGCGCACACGCACACAGGCACATGCACACAGGCACACGCACGCACACAGGCGCACGCACACATGCACACAGGCACACACACGCACACACACGCACACACACAGGCACATGCACACACAGGCACACACGCCTCTGCTTGCTGTTGCTGCCTCCTCCTGATCTGGCCTCTTTTCCTGCCAGACCGGACCGTCTGACTTCCCGCTCAGCGGCACCTTTGGTTCCCTGGTGCCCTACTCTTTCCACACCCCACCCCCCGCCTTGCTTCAGCAGAACCCTCACCTAGATCAGCTCTGTCTTCACCTCCGTCCCGGCGCTGAGCTGTCCCAGCCAGGGCCCCGCACGACTTCTCCGGAGGTCCGTCTGCCGCTCGCTCGCCCGTTCACACGTTCCACACCTGGGCGCCGAGCCGGGCCTGCTCTCGGTGCTGGGAGTGAGCGGTCAGCTAGACAGGCCCGGCCCCGCTCTCGGGGCCTTCCTGCGGCTGGGGAGACAGGAAGCAGAGAAACAGCCGTCCGGGCGAAGCCGCGGTCCAGCATCCCTGCTCTGCGGGGGTCCCTTCCCTGGGCTTGCAGTCCTCATTCTGTAGATGACTCTGCCTCCTACGTAAAGAGGAGTGACCCGCCTGTCCCTTCTCGTTCCACCGGCTGTGAGTCATCGCCCACACCCCGGTCCCCACTGCCGCCTTTCTCTTCTTGCCTCAGAGGACCGACAGGCTCCCCTTCTCTGAGGTCAGCACCACCTCCTGTGCTCACCCCCAATCCTCACATCTCCCCCCATCACTCTTCTTTATCGTCTCACTGTCAGTCGCCCCATCCCTCCCCTCAGCTTGCAAACAAGCTCAGTCGTCTTCTACCTTAAAATCCTGCCCCTTGGGCTCTGAGTCCCCCTGCCCACCGCCCCATCTCGCCCCTTCCCAAACGGGAGGCCTTCTGGCACGGTCTCGGAGTCCTGACTGCCCACACACCTGGGTTCTCCTGACAGTGGAGGACCTACTGTGTGCTCATTGTTGGGAGAACAACGTGGGACATGACTGGCAAGGCCACCTACCTCGGGACGCTCACAGTCCGGGTGGAAAGCAGGTCGTAGGCAATCGTGGGAGTTCAGATCGAGCCGCCCCGAGATGTGCCTCTGCCGTCTGTGGATTATTTGAGCTAAAGGCAACCAAGGCCCTGAGGCTCCAGAGGAACTCCTGCTCCACTTCCTTTAATTTCCTAGAGGAATCTGAATTGGGGACCTTGCCCATAACAAGAGAAGGTCAGGTAACCCTTTCGATCTATTTAAAGGTCAGAGCAAAGTGCCACTTACTGAACGCCTGCCCTTCCTATCATCCTGCATTGTCCCTTTTCGCCCCCCGTCCCCCTCTCTTGGAACCTCTCATGTACCCAGAGTCTTTGACTCTCTCATGTCTATGGGGTCCCATACGCACAAAAATTAAATTTCATTTTCTCTTGTCAGTCTTGTTGATCTGATTATTCAGCCGGCCAAACGGACCAGAGGATGAGAGGGGAAGCTTTACCCTTCCCAGCACAAGAAATCCTACAGAATAAAGAGCTAATATGCAAATGGTCGTCACACCCTCTCTCTCCGGGGCTGGGGGTCCTGAGGCTGCACCAGGACACCTGAGGCCGCGACCCCTGCCCGGCGGGGTTTGACGGGGGACCTGAGGCTGTGCCCCCTGCCCAGCGGGGCTTGACGGGGGTGGGGCTGGCTGGGTCTGGGTCTCACGTGATTTCGAGGCACACATGGGTGGGGCAGATACTTGACTCTAGGTCCCGTGGCGAGCCCCAGACTCTGACAGGAGGGAGATTTTCATATACATTTTACTAATTTTCTTTCATCTCTGACACTTCTATTGTAGAGAAAGGGCAAATAGCAATATTAAAATATTTCCTCTAATTAATTCCCTTTTAATGTGCACAAATTTCGTGCACCGGGCCACTAGTAGGTAAATAAAAGTGAGAAATTTACTTTTTCTCTTTTCACAGTTCTATGCAGAAAGGGGGTAAGGGGACTGAGTGCAACTGGAAGATCCACTTTAAATAGGATTGTCCCTGAAGACATGACGGTGAAAGTTTAGAATGACCCAGCGGCCTGAGGAGCGCAGGGGGTGGGAACAGGAAGTGCAGTGCCCGGTGGCAGGAACCGACGGGCTTAGTCGGGGGAGGTGTGTGTAGGTGGGACTCCCCCTCCTCAGTTTGCAGAGATCTGCTTCATTTTAAAAATATATATTTTTATTGATCTCAGAGAGGAAGGGAGAGGGAGAGAGAGAAACATCAATGATAAGAGAGAGTCATTGATCAGCTGCCTCCTGCACGGCCCCTACTGGGAATCGAGCCCACAACCCGGGCATGTGCCCTGACTGGGAATCAACAGTGACTTCCTGGTTCTTAAGTCCACGCTCAACCCCTGAGCCAGCCACACCGGTCGGGCTGCTGCACGCATTTCACTGTGCACCGTGTTCCTGTTGGGTAACCGCGGTGCGTTTGGATGGATGCTGATGTGAACATGCTTGTCTAGGTCTTTGGTTGAACGCATGGCACATTGCTGTTGACTCTGTACCCGGGAATGAAATTGCTGGGCCTTCCGGTTCTGTCCATTCAGCTCCTGTGGCTGATCAAAATGGTTTTCCCACCAAAGCCGGTTTGGCTCAGTGGATAGAGCGTCGGCCTGCGGACTGGGGGGTCCCAGGTTCGATTCCGGTCAGGGGCATATACCTTGGTTGCGGGCACATTCCCGGTGGGGGGTGTGCAGGAGGCAGCTGATCGATGTTTCTCTCTCATCGATGTTTCTGGCTCTCTGTCCCTCTCCCTTCCTCTCTGTGAAAAATCAATAAAATATATATTTAAAAAAAAAATAAAATAAAAATAAAATGGTTTTCCCGAGGGATCACACTCCTTCACACACCCGCCGGCCGTGTGTGCGAGTGCCTGCCGCTCTGCGTCCTCTGAATCCTGGGTATTATTGGGATGTTAGCCATTCGTGTGTGTGTGTGTGTGTGTGTGTGTGTGTGTGTGTGTGATAACAGTACGCGGTTTCCTGATGACTGATTATGTGGAGTATACTTCCATGTGTTCATTGGTCACTGACATACACATTTTTATTGGATTGTTTTATTCATGATTGAGTGGCAAGAGTTCTATTTCCTGGCCAGCAGTCCTTTGCCAGGTATGTTTTGTGAATATTGCCCCCCAGTCTGTATTTTGTTTCTTCATTTTCTTAACTGCTTTTTTTTGATGATCAGAAGTTTCTAATTTTGATGAAGACTACTAATTGTTGCTTTTTTCTTTTTTACAATTATGGCTTTTTGTGGTATGTGGATTATTTGAGCTAAAGTCACAAGTCCCCATCCCCCAAGACACAAGCTATTCTCCTGTTTCTTTTAAAAAGCGTTATGGTTTCAACTTCCATGTCTAGGTTTATGGTCATGGTTTGGGTGCGAAATGGGACTCACGCACCTTTTCCCCACGTGGGTGTCCTGCTTGTCCCAGGACGTTGTTGAAAAGAACCTCCTTCCCTCCTTGGGCTGCGTTGGTGCCTGTGGTGAACATCAGATGATGGCATCACTTGGGTCTATTTCTGGGCTTTTTAATCTCTTCCCTGAACTGTCTGGTGATTCTCACTCCAGAATGACGCTGTTTTGGTCACTAGCTTTATATAGGATGTCTGGGAATCAGGCAGCGGGAAGCCTTCTAACTCCCCACCATCCCCGCACATGTTTTGAAAAAGAAGAACAAACAACAAACATTTTGCGTGTTCACACATTCTAGAACCAGCTTGCCCATGTCTACCAAAAATTAAAAAGCCTGCTGGGATTTTGATGGGGGTCGCATTATATCTATAGATCAATGTGCTGAGAATGGACATCTTAACACGAAGTCTCATCCTGAATAATTTTGTTGTCAGCTCCACTCTTCCCCCCCGCCCACTGCTATCTGCCATCTTGCCTGACTCTGAGCCTGGGGGGAGCCTTGCCTCGCCCTCAGCCCCCCCAGCAATCAGGAAGGACTGCTGATGTTTCTCCCTAGCTGTCCCCGCACCCAGTCTCACTCTTCGTTACTGCCTGCACCATGCTGACGCAGGCCTCCCTCTCGACCCACCTAGGTCAGTGGTCGGCAAACCGCGGCTCACGAACCACATGCGGCTCTTTGGCCCCTTGAGTGTGGCTCTTCCACAAAATACCACGGCCTGGGCGAGTCTATGTTGAAGAAGTGGCGTTAGAAGAAGTTGAAGTTTAAAAAATGTGGCTCTCAAAAGAAATTTCAATCGTTGTACTGTGTTTTTTTTTGTGGTGTTTTTTTAATATATATATTTTATTGATTTTTCACAGAGAGGAAGAGAGAGGGATAGAGAGTTAGAAACATCGATGAGAGAGAAACATCGATCAGCTGCCTCTTGCACACCCCCTACTGGGGATGTGCCTGCAACCAAGGTACATGCCCTTGACCGGAATCGAACCTGGGACCTTTCAGTCCGCAGACCGACGCTCTATCCACTGAGCCAAACCGGTTTCGGCAATCGTTGTCCTGTTGATACTTGGCTCTGTGGACTCATGAGTTTGCCGACCACTGCCCCAGGTCATTGCAATCACTGCCTCCCCAGCCGGACCGTAGCTCTAGCTGCACGCGAGCCTGGGAAAGAAGCTCGTGCACCGGAGCTGCCACTCCGCCTGGCGCCCAGGTGCTCCGGGTGAAGTCCACTCGCCTCAATGCGAACTGCACACGGTCACGGTCTGGCCCTTCCGACCTTCAGCTGCACTTCCTGCTAGCCCTGTACGTCCTCTCCCTGAGAGCCTGGCCAGCACCCCCTCGGGTGCCCCTCATGCCTGCACACGGGACTGGCCACCTAACGCACAGCCCCTCACTCAAAACGATTAAGCCCGGCCGGTGTGGCTCCGTGGTTGAGTGTCAACCTATGAACCAGGAGGTCACAGTTCGATTCCTGGTCAGGGCACAGGCCCGGGTGGGGACTCAGTCCCCGGTGTGGGGCGTGCAGGAGGCAGCCCACCTATGATTCTCTCTCGTCATTGCTGTTTCTCTCTCTCTTTCTCTCTCCCTTCCTCTTTCTGAAACCAATAAAAATATATTTAAAAAACAACCACTTCCAGATGGTGACAGCGGGATGTTAACCCAAAGGTGAGGCCTTTCTGACGCGGGGCCAGCGGGCTGCGAGTCCTCCGCGTGTCCCTCCCACGTCGCTGTCTCTGTGTCTGTGCAGCGGGCAGCCCTGGAGCTTGGAGGGCCCAGCCAGTCATCCGTGAAGCGAGGTGCTTTCTTCCAGGGTCAACGGCTTTGTTTTTTGTTTTGACCTGGTCGCCTAACTGCTCTTGGGAGGGAGAACATTCGCTAGTATTGTAGCCGGGTGCCTGGGTTCTGAAAACAGTCAACAAATGGCCTGGGCGGGCCCCGCTGCGACCAGGGCACGGCGAGCTCCAGGGCTGTGGCTGAAATGTCAGCAGCAACGCCATCACAAAGGGGGAGGCTGCGATACGCTTCCAAGAACGGCGGTCCCCTTGCAGCCATCTGTGGTCTAACTAGCCTGTGCTCGCTCGCCGTCCGCAGCTGCTCTTCTTCATCAACACGCCAACCCGTCTCCTTCCAAACGCCCCGGATGTGCGCGTGCACCGTCCTGCGTGTCACGGACACAAGGTGCGAGGGTGGGACTGAAGGACACGGGCGGGGGCGGCAGCCCACGGTCCGCCGCTGGGCGGAGGTGTCTCCTGCCCTCTGGTGCGGGGCCCAGGCCCGGGAGAGGGTCTTCATGGCCAAGTCCGGCAAACCTTTCGGCTTGTCTTTGCGCAGCGTCCCCGGCTGAGTTCTCCCCGCCCAGAGCTCCCTGGCAGGCGGGACCGAGTCCCAGGCCTCCTCTTGTTCCTCATGCGCAGGAGGCCTGGCAATAGGCCCAGCTCGTGTTTGGCTGAGGTGAGGAGGCCGCTGGGGGGGAGGGGGAGCCACTGTGGGTCAGAGACGGCACCTCGGAGGGGGTGACATTTCCGCTGAGCCCTGGAAGGTACAGAGGAGCCGGCCATGGGAACGCTGAAGGCAGAGCATTCCAGGCAGAAAGAACAGCAGGTGCAGAGGCCCTGAGGCCAGAACAGCAAGAAGGCACTGTGGCTGCGCCCTGCACAGCGCTCTCGGGTCAGGGGGGCCGGGTCGCTCTCGCCCGGGCAGGAGGGAGTGTGGGCTGAAAGGTGTGCCCACTGGGTACTTAAGCAGGGGAGTGATCCTATCTGACGCAATAGTTTACGAGTCTCTGAGGGCTGAGGGGAGAGCTGGCTGCAGCAGGGGAAGCTGGGACCCTGAGGTGGTGGCTGCTGCGGTGGCTGCAGGAATGTCCAGTGTTCGGGGGCGGCGAGCGGTGGAGTCTGGGTCAGTGGGTTCTCCCGGGTGGATTTGGGCAGGGCCCAGCCTCCCTTGCCCCTCTTTGGTTTCTGAGCTGGCCTCCTTGCTTTCCTGAGGATTCTGTGAGCCTCGCAACAGCCTCCCTGGGAATTCCTTTTCCTTTCAGGTTGGCCAGAGCCGGTGACTGTCGCTTGCAAGTAACCACCTGGCGGACGTGGGATAGAACCATAGAAGAGGAAAAGGGCAAAGAGGAGGAGGATGTGGGGGGTGAGGGAGGAGAGGGGGAGGGGGAGGCGGCTTCTGGAGTGGCAACTAATAATGGAACATTTAAGGTTAAATAGAGCCTGCAGCGTAACTTTTCTTTTTCTGATTATAGATTTTTTTAAAAATATATTTTATTGATTTTTTTACAGAGAGGAAGGGAGAGGGACAGAGAGCTCGAAACATCGATGAGGGAGAAACATCGATCAGCTGCCTCCCGCACACCCCCCACCGGGGACGTGCCTGCAACCAAGGTACATGCCCTTGACCGGAATCGAACCTGGGACCCTTCAGTCCGCAGGCCGACGCTCTATCCACTGAGCCAAACCGGTTTTGGCTATAGATTTTTTTTTGTTTGTTTCAAGTATTACATATGTCTCCTTTCTCCCGATTGACCCCCCTCCCCCCCCCCCCCCCCCCGCTGGCCACTCCCAACCCTGAGGGCAAGCCCCCACTGCCCCAGTGTCTGTGTCCATTGGTCATGCTAATATGCATACATACAAGTCCTTTAGTTGATCTCTAACCTCCCTATTTTTTTCTTAAACAATACTAAATGTTTTGATTCCCAGGAGTAAATAACTAATACTTACATAGTGTTAACTATGTCAGGCACTGTGCTTCATTATGTGCCTTATTTCATTGAATCTCAGTTCATTCATTAACTTGAAGTTGCACCATTACCCACATACCACTGGAGGGAAAAAATACTGTCAATTAAACACGCCTGACACGCAAACCACATCCTTATTTCAGGGATGTTAAAAATAGATGTCTTGCCAAAACCGGTGTGGCTCAGTGGATAGAGCGTCGGCCTGCGGACTGAAAGGTCCCGGGTTCGATTCCGGTCAAGGGCATGTACCTTGGTTACAGGCACATCCCCAGTAGGGGGTGTGCAGGAGGCAGCTGATTGATGATTCTCTCTCATCGATGTTTCTAACTCTCTATCCCTCTCTCTTCCTCTCTGTAAAAATCAATAAAATATATTTTTTAAAAATAGATGTCTTGGACTCAGTGATCTATGGCCCATATTCATTTATCTTCACGACAGCCCTTCGAGGTACAGATGAGGAAAGGGAGGGAGGGAGCGACCAGGTTAACTCGCTCGATCCAGGTGCTGTCGGGGGCCAGGATTTGTACCCAGGCGGTATGGCTCTGGAGCCTGTGTCTTAACTCCAAGCATGGGCATCAAAGAAGGCGTCCTATCAGGTTCATTACAGCCCAGGGACCGAGTGCTTGTGTTGGAGAGGATACTAGAAACACCAGAGAAACTGCACTGTCCTCTCTCCGTGAAAAGCAATCCTGGACTGCAGCCCTCGGGCCAGTGCCTGTGGGAAGAGTGGTTCTGGCACTGAAGACCAAGAACACCTTGTTCATCTCCCAGAAAACACTGTGGTCCCTCATGTGCGGTTCCTGGCTCTGAGGATGACATTTACCCTAATTTTTTTGGTGAATCCTCACCTGAGGATATTTTTCCATTGGTTTTTAGAGAGAGTGGAAGGGAGGTGGAGAGACACAGAGTGAGAAACATCAATGTGAGAGAGACCCTGATTGGTTGCCTTCCGCATGCCCTGACCAGGCCTGGGAATCGAGCCTGCAACCGAGGTATGTGCCCTTGACCGGAATGAAACCCAGGACCCTTCAGTCCTTGGGCCGACGCTCTATCCACTGAGCCAAACCAGCCAAGGCCAGCTATGACATTTCTAGTTGGAGAGACACGATGTGTACATGGACCTGTTTGAAAAAACAATCGTCTGGCACAGAAACACAGTTTTCATGACCAAAGGCCAAAATGTATAGGAAAAGAATTGGGACTTCGGATGAGGAGTGGTCAATGAACGGATTCATTTTGACAAGAAATATTTACTGAAAGTGTGCCATACGCCAGGCACTGGGTCGGTCCCAGGGAACCCACCGGTGAGTGAACAGTCCTGTCACCGAGTCTAGATGGAGGGAGTGGCCAGAAAAGCACATTACAATCCACAAAGATGGCTGCCACAGATTTGTTTCAAAATCCTTCAAAATAATCCAAGAATGAGGGAGTGGTGAGGGTGTAGCTGAAACCCGAAGGATGGGTCATGTGTCAATCGTCAAGCTACGTGGTACATTTGTGAGTTGAAGACATTAAACTTTTAAATATGTTACAAAATTTTCCTATAGTAAGAATCAAGAGGGAGAAAAAACAGCGGAGTGAAGAACGTGTCCAAAGGAGCCCATCCCGTCTAATAAAGAGCGAAGCTTCGTGGGCTCTTTAACAAGGACGTTTTCATTAGCCGTGGGAGGTTGTGGTGACTTTAAGGAAACCAGGGTGCCCGAGAGAACCAGGGTCCAAGCATAGATATTGGGTAGAGTATTACAGCCAAGGTCAGTATTACTATGCTTGTAGGATGTGCTCCTTATATTTTGATAATAAAAATCTAACAAAAAAGACATAATTGCCGTAAGAGGTATTTATGCAGCACAGCGAAAGCACAGGAGAAGGAGCAAACAGGTGAGTTCTGATGAGCGGGAAGGATCTGGCTATGAGGAGAAGGGGAAGGTATTGCAGAGTCCAGATTAGCATAGGGTGAGATTCAAAATCAGAATGCCCAAACTGAGGCTAGCGAGACAGAAGGCAAACCTAGGGGTCAGTGGGAAATAGGGTTGCATAAAGTAAAGTGAAATGGTCTGGGACCCTTAATTATTAAAGTTAGGAGCGGGATCTATTTATATATCTTACATCTAATACATAACAATAAGTGACAGGTACTATTTTACAAGTCAGTGGACATTTACAATACATCCTTGAAAATAACAGAAGGATGTTATTGTGCATAAAGTTACTCGAGATTTCTTGAAAGTCACCCTGCATGTTTTGGAAATAAGCGTCTTCTATCTTCGTGACTTGCTTCAAGGACCTATTCTACTGCCACTCTGAAGCCCACCATCTTTCTCCAGGCGCCACACTGCCTCCCCACGGAGGATGTCCGTCCTGCGTATTAGTTACAACAAAAACAAGACGGTAAGTCCAGAATTCCTTCCCTGCCATGAACCGGGACAGCCTGTGCTCAAAATGACCCACCTTGGTTACCCGTCAAGGGAAGTGAGTATCATGTTCCAATTTCAAAAGGACCCTTTTGACTTGCCCCTCAAGTTTTCATCTAAGCCCAGATTCTCAAGTCCTGGGCAACACCCAAAGCGGTTCTCCACCAACTGAAGATCAACAAAGTGTGAGAACTTCCCTAAAGCCAAGGGCGTGGAAGGGGTTGTGTCTGTCGTTATTGCCACACACCCATCTCGAAGGACATTAACTTTAAATCCACTCTTCCCTGGTCTTCACCCCTTCTTTTACTATTTTATTTTTTAAATATAGTTTATTGATTTTTCACAGAGAGGAAGGGAGAGGGACAGAGAGCCAGAAACATCGATGAGAGAGAATCATCGACCAGCTGCCTCCTGCACTCCCCCTACTGGGGATGTGCCCGCAACCAAGGTACATGCCCCCGACCGGAATCGAACCCGGGACCCTTCAGTCCACAGACGGATGCTCTATCCACTGAGCCAAACCGGCTTCGGCTTACTATTTTATTTTTAAATTTCCTTCCTTAGTGGACGAGTGTCTAACAAATCCAGACCAAATAACATATTTTTAAAAATTACATTTTTCTCTCTTTCTTTCTTTTTTAGAGAGCGAAGAAGAGAGGGAGAGATAGAAATAACCATAAGAGGGGATCATTGGTCGGCTGCCTCCTGCACGACCCCCCCCCCCCCCTCCCGGGGATGGAGCCCGGAACCCGGGCCTGTGCCCTGACCGGGGATCCATCGGTGGCCTCGTGGTTCCTAGGTCGGCGCTCAGCCCCTGAGCCACACTGGCCGGGCACAAAATAACACTTTTAACACACGATTTGAAGGAGCATTTATTTGCAATGCAATGCTGCAGAAACACCGCAGAGAAAACACACTTCCACTCCGAATTCCCTCCACCGAGCCCGCAAGGCCTGCGGTCAGCCCACACCGCCCGCCTCCCCGCCCGGGACCGCGACCCTTCGGCCGGGGCAGCGGCCCCGAGGGCTTCCTACCGCTCAGGACGCTGCGGGGACGGGGAGCGGCTCCCGGTCCGCCCCGGCCAGGGTCGCAGGCCGCCCCGCCGCCCCGCGGGAGCCTCGCCGCTCCAGCCAGCAGCCGCCCCACTCCCCTCAGGCCGCCGCTCTCCCGCTTCCGGGAACTGGCGCTTCCGGCGCCGGAAGTGCGTCATCACCCCGCGCCCGCGCCGCGGAAGCCCCGGGAGGCGAGGCTCGCGTGCGCCGCAGGGACCGCGGCGCCGACGGGGCTCTCGTGCCGCGCCTCCAGGCCGCCATGCAGGTCTCCAGCCTGAACGAGGTGAAGATCTACAGTCTCAGCTGCGGCAAGTCCCTTCCCGAGGTGAGTACCCCGGGCCCCCTCGGGGCGCCGCCCCCTCCGCCCGGCCCCCGGCCTGTGGCGGCTGGGCCCTCATCGGCCCCGACCCGGGGAGGTCCGGGGGCCGGAGACGGTGCCTGCCGGGAGCTGTCGGCGCCGGTAGACGAGGACTGAGGGCGAGCCGGTCAGTGGGCTTTGGGGGCACTTTTGGCAGCTTCTGTAGGACGGGGGGCGCGTCCCTTTGCGCTCCTGTGGCTGTTCCCCGCCGCTGTCACACGAGGAGGAGATGTGACGGGTTGGCCGACAGACAGGTCTCCCTCACTTTAACGCCCGTTCAAATATATTTTCTGTGGATTTTAGAGAGAAAGGGAGGAGAGAGAGAAGCATCACTGATGAGAGAGAATCCTTGCTGGACTGCCTCCTGCACGCCCCCCACAGGATGGAGCCCGCCACCCGGGCCTGTGCCCCGGCCTCCTGGTTCGTAGGTTGATGCTCAGGGGCCAGGGCAGGGCTTTGGAAACTTGCTGACTGTCATGGTTTCCTGGCATCTTAGGGCGTAGAGTGGGAAGGGGCCGGGAAAATCAGCGATTCTCTCCTAACCTCATGGTGAAGTTGTGCGCAGATCTGGTGAGGCCACTTCCCGGAGCCACCCAATAGGCTCTGAAGTTGGGCTTTTCTTTCTTGTAAGCGATGGTCGAGTTTCTGCCCAAGCACCTCCAGTGAGAGCAAACATTTTGCAGACACGCGTTCACATCTGCAGATGACTTGTTGGAGAGTGGCTTTAAAACATTCCGCCTTAGCCCAGCTGGTGTGGCTCCGTGGTTGAGCGGGACCTATGAACCAGGAGGTCATGGTTCCATTCCCGGTCAGGGCACAGGCCCCGGGGTGGCGGGCTTGATCCCCAAAGTAGGAGCATACAGGAGGCAGCCCATCCATGATTCTCTGCCATCACTGATGTTTCTCTATCTTCCTCCCTCCCTTCCTCTCTGAAATCAATAAAAAATCTATATCAGCGGTCGCCAGCTGGTGGTCTGCAGACCACTGGTGGTCCGTGAGGTCCAAAAAGGTTGGCGACCGCTGATCTATATAACACGCTGCTTGCTGCTGGCCTGGGTCCTGCCCTGGGAAAGCAGAGTCAGTATAGCTCTTCTTCCGTGTGTCCCTCCCCGAAAGACCTGGAGCCGGCGATTAGATTCTTCCTTCCTTCTCAGAATCCAGGTCCCAGGCCTCCTTGACTTCCCACCATTCTTCGCACGTGGCCGTTCTCATCTCGTTCACCCCCCACGTTTGCTGAGAAGTGACTGTGAGCTTGGGGAGACACGGTGCACCTGCTGCTGCGGTTCCTGCTGGGGGAGGGGGCTGAGTGAGCAAACAAGGAGAAACTTCCCATGTGGTTGGTGCTTTGAGACGAGAAGAGGGCTGTGGAGGGCCAGGTGTTTGGGATATAGCCTTCAGGGAGGGCCTCTCTCCAAGAGGTGACATTCGAGCAGAAACGTGGGTGATAAAAAGGGAGAGTTTTCAGCGCCGAGAGAACGGAAGGTGTAAATCCCCACAGTGGGCATGCGCTTGGCATGTTGGAGGGACAGAAGAGGCCCAGGTGTGACTGTGGCATGCTCAGGAGGGGAGAGAATGGGGCAGATGATGGTGGAGAGGTTGGCCTCCTCGGCCAAGGGAAGAGGTTAGGGTTTTCTTCGTGCTGTTGGGAGTCGTTGTTGGGTTTTAAACGGGGCTGCTGTGAGCAAGTTACCACGGCTGGGGAGGGCACGAGTGGGGATGGGTCAGGTCAGGGGCAGGGTCGGGGCAGGGGAGAAGTGTGCCTGCTGGTCCCGTGGATTGTCACATGTGGATGTCCAGCTGAGAGATGTGGGTGGCTTGGGCTAGAATGGTAGCAAAGGAGACACTAAGACATGGTGGGACGCGGGAGGTAGGCTCATGGGACTTGCTGATGGATTGGCTGGTGGCAAGGAGGCATCAGGTGAAGGAAAGGAAGAATCAGGAGAGAACTCTGGGGTTTTGTGTTTTTTTTTTTTTTTTTTTTAATATATTTTACTGATTTTTTACAGAGAGGAAAGGAGAGGGATAGAGAGTTAGAAACATCGATGAGAGAGAAACATCGACCAGCTGCCTCCTGCACACCCCCTACTGGGGATGTGCCCGCAACCAAGGTACATGCCCTTGACCGGAATCGAACCCGGGACCCTTCCGTCCGCAGGCCGACGCTCTATCTACTGAGCCACACCGGTCAGGGCAGAACTCTGGGGTTTTGGATCTGAACACCTGGCTACATGGTGGGGAGGGGGAGCTAATGAGCAGAAGGTATTGTTTTATTTTTGCTAGTAAACATCAAGTGGAAATGTGAGTAAACAGCTGTGTGCATATTAGTATGGTGATCTCTCTTGGTCTTCGTTTTAAGGTAATTCTAACTTAAATTGCTCAGTTTTCTTTACTTACTTCAAATGTAAGATAAAGTAGGGTCGTTTTTTCTTTTTAGCAACATGAGGCCTGTTTAGTGGGAGAATATTCGAGCCCCAGCATTTCCAGAGCCCTTTCCTAGGTTTCTGATTAGATACTTGGCAGTGGTCACAGGCCGGTCTTTATAGAGAGGGGACGGCTGAGATTAGTGACAGTTTTCAGTTCTTTGGCGAACTTTTTTTATTTAACTTTAGCCTTACTGTTCATGCCACATGTGGGGTCTTAGTCTTGTTTGCTCTGCTGTAGTGCTGTCTGTACAGAAACTCCTGAAGGAAATTTCCCATCATCACTGTGTTAGTGACTTCTGGCCCCTTAGGGTCCCAGGCTCTGTTGTCAAAGGAAATCTTCCCGCCTTTGCTTCGAGCTTGTTCGCTCAGGCTGTGTGAGACCATTTATTGTGTCAGCTGCCTCCTTGTTGAGCATGACTTCCTGTGAGGAGGAAAGCCATCCCCGGTTAGAGGGGACGCCCTGGTAGTGTGCCTTTATTCTGCTTGCATTAGGTGGATGTGAAGAATATATTGAGTGCCCAGAAATATAGTGTGACATCACCATTAACTGAAACATTACTCTCTAAAATAAAATCAAAGACCAGCATAACCCTATAAATTAGTGCACTAAATACAGAGGAAAGCCTGACTCAAACTCAGGCCTTTCAAAATATTATATGTTTTCTTTTTTACTATATTTTCACTAGTAGCCCTGCGCACGAATCCGTGTGCCAGTAGCTCTCTGCGGGGCCTGGCCATTCCATGCCTGCTGCCCAGAGGCTCTCCACGGCCCAGAAGCCCATTGCGGCCGGGTACAGAACGCTTGCCTCATCTCCACGGCGACGAAGCAAGCATTCTGCCAGGCCGCTCATGCTGCCTGCTCCCAGCGGCCACCCCCCTGGGACTGGGGGGACTCAGTGGGGCTGAGAGGACTGGGTGCCGCCATCTTGTGGCTATGGGCACCATCATCTTTGTGACGGAGTGATAGTTATTTGCATATTACCCTTTTATTCGATAGGATTGATTTCAGAGAGGCAGGGGGCGGGAAAGAGAGAGAGAAACATCAGTGATGAGAGAGAACCATTGATTGGTTGCCTCCTGCACGCCCCCCACTGGGGATCGAGCCCATAATCTGGGCATGTGCCCTTGACTAGAATTGAATGTGGGACCCTTCAGTCTGCAGGCCGATGCTCTAGCCACTGAGCCAAACCATCTAGGGCAGTATTATATGTTTTCAAATGTAGTCACTGCCTCAGGTATTATACTTAGGGTTTTGAGTGGCAAGTCTGCCATATCAGAGAGTCCTAAACATGACCATGTCATGTGTCTCACATGGGCTGTACATTGGGCTGTGCTTTTAGAAATGACATCCGTTACTTTTACTCTTGCTTTTCTTTCGTTTCTCTAGGGCAGGGTTTGCCATTATTGACATTTTGGGCTGAACAGTTCTTTGCTGTGGGGCTGTCCTGGGCATTGTAGGGTATTTGGCAGCAACTCTGACCTCTACTCACTGGATGCCAAGAGAACACCCCAGTTGTGACAACCAGATGGGTCTTAGGAATTGCCAAATGCCTTTGGCGGGCAAGTTGCCCTTTATTGAGAGCCGCTGCTTTAGGGTAATCGTGATTGATTAATGCTGCATCGTACTCAGGCATGTCATTATGCTGCTGCTAGGCCGGGGGGCATTAATTACAGAACAGAATGTGGTAACCCAGTAAATATGACTTTCAAAGGTATCATTGCTTTCTTACCAAGTATCAGCTATTTAGTCAGTTATTTATCTAGTTTTGTTCTTTGTAAACACACTTTCAAGAAATGTTCTCCTTTTAATGGCTTTATTTATTGTATTTATTTATTTATTTATTTAAATAATGATGATTATTATTTTATTGATTTTAGAGAGGAAGGGAGAATGAGAGAGAGATAGAAACATCAATGATGAGAGAGAATCATTGATCGGCTGCCTCCTGCACACCCCCTACTGGGGATTGAGCCCACAACCTGGGCATCTGCCCTTGACTGGAATCGAACCTGTGATCTTTCAGTCCCCAGGCCAACACTCTGTCCACTGAGCCAAATTGGCTAGGGCTTAATGGCTTGCTTTTTAAAATTTCACTTAAATAGACTGAGTTCCATGTATTAGTTATAACCCATAATATTTGAAGCTTACTGTTTTCTCTTAGATTGATTAAATGAATTAGTTTTCCCTTGTTTAAAATATGGTACAGTTAGTTCTAAAAATGTATTGTCTAATATATGTAAATATGTACAAGAAAAAAATCCAGAGGATATGTTAACAGTTGGGTTAGGATTACAGAATATTTTTACTTTCTGTGTTATGTATTCATGTAAAGTTTCACAGTTTTTTAATGTGAGCATGTGTTATTTTTGTCAGCAGAAAAACAATTCAAGTAAATATGTTTTTAAATAAAGTCTCTTCGTTTTCTCTAGTGGCTTTCTGACAGGAAGAAGAGAGCACTACAGAAGAAAGATGTGGGTGAGTATTGTTTTCCCTCTGCAGCTTGAGACTTCTGGCCCTTTAGGGTCCCCAGCTCTGTTGTCGAAGGAAATCTCAGTCTCCTCGCCTTTGCCTCAAGCTTGTTCGCTCAGGCTGTGTGAGACCAATTACTAGTATTCTATCAGCTGCCTCCTTGTTGAGCATGACTTCCTGTGAGGAGGAAATGAATCCCGGTGGTCCATGTTAGAAACCTTGCACTCACTTATTGCAGGAAAACAAACTTCCTTCTTCTTAAGAAATCTCTTGTTGTGGTTGATGTGTTCCTGGTGAGGTGGGATTTGATTTGACCTAATTAAAAGCTAATCAATGCATGGTCATGATTTATGGGGGGCCCTTCCCTGTGGGCCTCTCATAGTGGACCCATGCCAGAGGAAGTTGTAGCCTCAAACCATTGCCCAGCCTCCTTACCCTTGGGCTGTGAGCACTGAAGGGGGCTGTACAGTATAAAATAAATAAATAAATAAATAAAAGCTAATCGTTAGCCTTTTACTGTTTCATGGATTATAACAGATCAGCTGCTCATGTTCTCTCTTTGTAGATGTCCGGAGGAGAATTGAACTTATTCAGGATTTTGAAATGCCTACTGTTTGTACCACTATTAAGGTTTCAAAAGATGGACAATATATTTTAGCAACTGGTAAGCATCTTTTTGGTTATGATTTATGTACATTTTATATCAGGAAATATGATGGCATAGGTCACTTTTTAAATTTCCTTATCACTTCATTATAAAAAAATTTGAGCCGAAACCAGTTTGGCTCAGTGAATAGAGCGTCGGTCTGCGGACTGAAAGGTCCCAGGTTCGATTCCGGTCAAGGGCACGTACCTTGATTGCGGGCACATCCCCGGTAGGGGGTTGTGCGGGAGGCGGCTGGTCGATGTTTCTCTCTCATCGATTTTTCTGGCTCTCTATCCCTCTCCCTTTCTCTCTGTAAAAAATCAATAAAATATATTTTTTTAAAAATTGAAATATTGAAGAAGTTGTACAGTGAGCATCCATTTACCTACCCCCTAGATTCTTCAGTAGTTTGCTGTATTTGCTTCATTACATGTCTGTCTGTCCACCCATCACCCATCCTGGTTTTTAGTGCATTTCAGAGTAAATTGCAGGTATCAGTATACTCCACCCCTACGTACCCAGCGTGTATATCTTTAACTCCAGTTCACTATTTATTTATGGCTTTTTAACGTAAATTTACATACGTTGAAATACACAGATCTTAACTGTGATGGGTTTTGACAAATGCAACACCTGTGTAGCCCAAACCGCTCTGAAGGTGTAGAACATTCCTTTCATCCAGAAGCTGCCTTGACGTCCCTCACAGTCGGCCCTGCTCCCACCCCTGCATAGGCGCCCACTGCTCTGCCTTCTCTTTTTTACTGCAGACAAGGTGAGCCTGTTTTGGAACTTTATATAAATGCGGTCATGCACCTAGGGCTTCATATTTGAGATTTATGTGTTGTTATATGTGTCCATATGTTGTCTTTTTTAAATTGCCAAATGGTATTTCCATGTTGGCATAGACAACATTTTATTTATCCTTCTCCATCACGTGGACACCTGGCCTAGCCCTGTGTTTTGGCTGCTGTTCATAAAGCGCTATGTACTAGTATGTTTTGAGGACATTGCTAGGTCCCAGGGTAGGTGTATGTTTAGTTTGATAGAAAGCTGCCAGGCTTTCCACCAAAGTGGTCAGATCATGTTACACTCCCACTAGAAAGGTCACTTTTAACATCATTTTCTGTGTCATATACTTAATATTTTTATGTCACTAAGATTTTATATTAGCAGTATTCATCGGTATCAGAGCCATGACTGTGGGAACATTTAATGTATTATAATTTAAAACATTACCACCCAACCATTTTTGGTTGTGATTTTGGTACATATATTCTATGTATTGTCCATGTACATTATTTTGCTGGCTTAACATTATTCACCTTTGTCCCTTTTTCAACCACTTTCTTACTTGACAGAACTCCTGTGCATCTGCATGCCAATCTCTTTTGTTCTTTGTGAATGGTTGTCTCAGTAGTAACACTGTCTACATTTCCTAGCCTCCAGTTTTATATTTAGAATAGATACAGTTTTATATCCTATATAATAAAGAGCTAATATGCTAATTAGACCGGAAGGCGGAACAACCTTCCGATGACCTTCCTGAACGACCAGTGGGCGGGGCCACATGGGCTGGGCCACGGGGCTGCTATGGGCTGATCCCCTTGCACAAATTTCGTGCATCGGGCCTCTAGTATGTAAATAATTACACATAATATACACACTATGCATATTATACATGTAATCTATATTCTGTATATAGTCCTATGCTGCATAATGACGTTTTGGTCCATGATGGCTATGTATACAACAATGGTCTCATTAGCTTACAATGGAGCTAACCAATTCCTATCACCTCGTGATGTCCTAGCTATGTAACGTCAGAGCACAATACATTGCTCACGGGTTAGTGGTGATGTTGGTGTAAACAAACCCACGGCACTGTCAGTTTTGTAAAACTACAGCACATACAATTATAGTCGTGGACTGGACCCCCTAGGCCTGTGTGAGTGCACCCTGTACTATTAGTGCAGTGATGAAATCGCCCAGTGAGGCCTAATTTTTCAGAATGTGTCCCCATCGGCACTTGACTGTATATTATGTGTATATGTATATATTATACTGTTTTGTTTTTAAGTCCTCACCAGAGGTCATGTTTACATTGATTTTAGAGAGCGAGGAAGGGAGTGAGAGAAATGTCAATCAGTTGCCTCCCTCATGGGGGTTGAACCCGCAACCTGGATATGTGCCCTGACTGGAAATAGAACCTGCCACCTTTTGGTGTATAGGACGACGCTCCAACCAATGAGCCACACCGGCCAGGGCTATATACTGTACTGCTTTAAAAAGCGATCTTGGGCTTTGATACCTGCCAGTGAACATAGACCTACTGCATTCCTTTCTTTTAAAAGTATCTATTGGTTTTTAAAAATCAGTCTTTTCTTATTGCAAACATGGTAAACTTATATAAAATGCAAACTTTACAGAAGTGTAAAGATAAAATGTGAAAGGCTCTAAAATTGCACTGTGCTTAGTCCTCCAACTTTTTTCTGTACCAAGTGCTAACATCATCATTGTTGAGTTTTAAAAATGGAATCCTACTGCAGACATCAGTCTCAGCGCCCCTCGTTCTCTCTGTTCTCTCTCTCACTCTGTACTACATTTAGGCAGCTTTCCGTGTCTGTCGTCCTCTTTATGATCTGTGTGAAGATTTACCCTCGTTTATGTAACCATTTCCTATCAGCAGACATTTCATTGCTTTCCGTTCTTGGCCATTTGTAAACAGTGCCGCAGGGAACTCTTCATGACTTTGGTAACTTGTGGGTGTGTCTATAGGACGAATTTGTACATGGTGAGATACAGATTCAAGATGTGTAAACATCACATAGTTCACAGATATGGCCAGGTTGTCCTCCAGAGAAGCTGTAACCATTTATAGTAATCACCAATAGTGGATGAGAGAACTTTTCTTAACACCCTCACCTTAACACCATATTAGCCATTCTGATGGACAAAAGCGATTTCATTGTTGTAATCTGCTTTGTTAGATTGTTTGTGAGGCGTGTTAATTATTTGTCTCTCCTTTCCTGTAAGTTGCTTGCTTACATCCTTGCTCATTGCCCCTGGGGATGTTGGGGAGGGTTGCGTCTGAGTTCTTTTCCTTTGCTGTGGTTACAGTGAATCCTACTTACCTCTGAACCGAGTGTACTCAGCACATCTGCAGGGAACTGACAATGAGAAGTGTGTCCTTTGGGTTTTACATCTCATTAATTTCTTTATAGGAACATATAAACCTCGGGTTCGATGCTATGACACCTATCAATTATCCTTGAAGTTCGAAAGGTGTTTAGATTCCGAAGGTAAGTAAAAGGTTAAATTTGAGTTCATGAACTAGCTTTTTATGTTTGGCATCTTTTCTGCCTGTTAAAATGGGAATGGTTGTGTATTAGTTTTCTCAGCTGTGTAACACATGACCGTAAACACCCACTGAGGAGCTCACAGGTTTAGGCGAAGTCCACCCGGCTCTGCTGCGTCCTCTGCTCAGGCTGCCTCAAGGGGCCAGCCTGGTGGGACCCCTGTCCAGAGGCTCGGGAAGGAATCCGCCTCCAGACTTCCAGGCTGGCGGGATGCAGTTTGTTGCAGTTGTAGGACTTGAGTCCTGTTTCCCACCGGCCGTCATCCTAGGGTCATGCTCGGCTTCCCTCCTCACCTGGTCCCTCTGCCTCCAGACCCCAGCAGCTCATTGGCTCCTCCCCTCTGCCAGCGGGAGAAAACTGCTTTTAAAGGGCTCATGTGATTATAAATCTCCCCTTGGCCATATCATGTGACAGTCACGGGAGTGGTGTCTCACTCACTCCAGAAAAGGGGCTGTCGATGGGAAGGTTGGTGGGCCATGCTTAGAATCCTCTCTGGCACAGAGGGCAGTGAAATGGGAACATTCAGGTGTGTATCAGGGAAAAGGATGGGATCTGTATCCTCCTAACTTGTTCACACAATACAGACTCCATGTGCTGCTAATAACAACTGTTTTCTCTCTTTATTTTTGTTTACCCGATACACTGTGAATGAGTGCAAAGTTACTGGTAGCCTTTTTTTAAGCAACAATTTGTGAATGTTCTGCAATACCTACTTTATTTTGAACATCTCAGAAAAATTGGGACAAAATTTAGAAGTCATTATGTTTTGTGAATTTATATTTAATTGCCTTCAGTTCTGCAGAATATCTAATTGGTCAGTACTGAGAAATTATAAAGCTTTAAATTTTCCATTTGGTGTTTTGGGAGCAGCATAACATGGCAACTTTGTTCTTGTTTTATGAAGGGGCAAAAACAAGAAAAACCCAGCATTTGTATATAATTTTTGTGTTGAATTGGAATCTTTGCATTAAGTTTGCCTTTTTATTAAAAACTTGAGAATTGATGGTTTTTCCCCACTGTTTCTTATTTTCCAGTTGTCACCTTCGAAACATTGTCTGATGACTATTCAAAGGTACGCTTGATTGATTTGTACTAGCTATCATCAATACATGAATGAGTGGAATTTAGTTTTACAAAACCTTACCTGTATTTTTAAGAATTGGTAGCAGTCATGTTTAATAACACCATTAAACATGGTGTTATTTGCCAGGTTGCTTTCATATTCAGATGTGTAAAGTAAAATAGCTATGCTGTATGTTTAATTTTATTAACCCTGCAAATAAAAGATCATGGCATATTCCGAAACAGGTCAAAAAACAGCCAATTATATACATTTTTTTCTTTTTCTTTCTTTGCCTTATTCAATTTCAATGAAAAATTTTAAATGATGTCAGATGTCACCTTGAAGGAAATTGAATTTCCTGAGCTGACATGGCTTTAGATAGTGTGTTCAGTTCTGGAAACTATGGAGTATAGTTTATCCTTTTGCCTGTGGTAGCCATTTGTCATGTGTTTGGGACATGTAATTTTATAATGCATTTGATCTAGATATTGATAAATTTGCTTTTACATACACCTGAAGGTTTTAACCTTTTGCACTCGCTTGCTTTTTTCTCGATTCCTTTATTCTAATGCTAACCGTGTCGAGTCACACTCGACATCTGAATGCGAAAGGTTAAAGATGCCTTTGTAATACATTAAAGTTGAGTTTTTACAAGTTTATCGAACCCTGTGTGATAATTGTGAGATTATTAAAATGGGAAATTACTCATTAAAGTTACTGAGCAGTGCTCTGTGTTATAAAGTGGTGGTGCCAGATAAAGGAGGGCCATTTGTTTTTTTGTTTTTATTTTTATTTTTTTGGGGGGAGGGGCCATTTGTTTTAAGCCTTTCAGTTAGAAGGTTACATTTGCAGAAAAACTAAGATGCAGGAAGGCATTAAGTACCCACTGGAGAGGTTTGATTCTTCATCACACTTTTAATCATGATGGAGCGTCGTGCATATATACTTGTGTGTTTACAGAGAGAGAGGAGGGTGAGGGAGATCAGAGGTTTTCTAGCGTAGCTAGTTTTAGTGATGATGAAATAAACACTTCACCTGGAAACCTAAGCAAACTCATTTTCTTGTTCCATTTCAGATTGTCTTCTTACATAATGACAGGTACATTGAATTCCACTCGCAGTCAGGCTTTTACTACAAAACCAGAATACCCAAGTTCGGGAGAGACTTCTCCTACCACTATCCATCCTGCGACTTGTACTTCGTTGGCGCCAGGTACGGGCCTAACACCCTTTGTTTTCTCCTTTCCACCTCATTTCCCCAGACAATTGCTGTTCCCAACATCGAGGAGAATTAAAAGAAGAAAAAGCCATGATGCCTGCCTTTCAGTTGCTCACAGGGTGTAGCTCCAAAGTGGCCCATTTAGGAACTACATCCTTAACTCTCCCTAGCATGGTGCTCTAACGCTAGAGACATGGGTAACCTAATAGGCACATATGAGTGGGGAAGTCCGTTTCTTAGCACCATTGCTTGGTATTTAAAAGCTTTTTATTCTTAAATGTTACTTTCTTTATGGTTATAAAAATAATACATATCCATTATAGAAAATTGGAAAATATAAAAAAGAATAAAGAAAAAAAGTCACTCATCCAGAGGAAACCCTTATTGATCTTTTATTGTATTTCCTTCAAGTCTTTTCTTATATACACACTAGAGGTCCAATGCACGCAATTCGTGCAAGAGTAGGCCCTCCTTCCCCCAGCTGCCAGCACCGGCTTCCCTCTGGCACCCGGGACCCTGGCTTCCCTCTGGCACCCGGGACCCTGGCTTCCCTCTGGCACCCGGGACCCGGGCTTCCCTCTGGCACCCGGGACCCGGGCTTCCCTCTGGCACCCGGGACCCGGGCTTCCCTCACAGCCCTGGCTTCGTCCGGAAGGTCATCCAGAAGGACGTCTGGTCTAATTAGTGCATTACGCTTTTATTATTATAGATATAGGTACATTTTGGATCTTGTACTCTCCATGTTATTGTAAATTACAGTCTACCTAATGACTTCATAATATTTCCTTGGCACATGGGTGGTTTAAATCACTTATATGCTTGAACAAACTTACACACAAGGTGATTCTTTTTTAGGTTTAGAGTAAGTACACTTTTGTATTTTACAAAAGGAAGCGATGCCTTATGAGATACACACACACACACACACACAAGGTGGGCAAAAGCAGGTTTACAGATGTTTGTATGGAAAAGAATATAATAATAAATAATGCAAGAATAAATTTTCATGAACTCACAACTGTAAACCTACTTTTGCCCACCCCTTTATATATATATTTCTAAAAATCATACTTATTTGAAGAAAAGTAGTTTGCCATATTTTTTGCTGTTTTTTAGTTTGCCATATTTTTAACTTTGTGTATTATTTTGCAGCTCTGAAGTTTATAGGTTAAACTTAGAACAAGGACGGTACCTAAATCCTCTACAAACTGATGCTGCGTGAGTATTTTGTTTTAAGAAACCTGCAGTATTTATTTGGACCAGGAGATGGAGCCAGATGCTCAAATTGTTATCAAGCACTACCCTGGGCAACTTAATTAAAAAGTAGCATTAAGTTTTTTCTTAAACAAAAAATTCGCTAAAACATCTGGTGACTTCTTGAAATTTTTAATTTTTAGAAAATAGACTTGAAAGTTTTAAAACTCAGTAAAAAATTCAGTTTATTATTTTTTGTAGTGTTCTTTAACTTTCCCTTCATGATTTTGTCTTGTGATACATTTTCTTGTGGAGAAATTGTGAATTAACTTGGAATAACATTTAAAAATTATCATCTTTTATGTTGTTGCTAGCAGAAAGTTAAGGTGGTTTTTTTTCCATTTTCCTTTTATACCTTATTGTCTAAACTTTTGTTTTATTTAAAGAGAAGTCCTTTTAGGAAGAATCTGAATCTGTCATCATCATCATCATAATGTTGAGTAATAACAACAGCAATAATAGTAAAAGGGCTTTCTATGCCAGGCATTATTCAGTATTTTATGTATATCAACTCATTCTAAACTTATAACAAATTTTTATGGTAGGTGCTATTATTAGCTGCATTTTACAGATAGGGCAGCTGAGGCTCAGAGAGAGTAAGTAGTGTGAACAAGTCACACAGCTAGTGAGGGATGGAAGCTGGATTACTCCTCATCTATGTATGTAAAGAGCTTGTTGGGTTTTCCTTGTTGCTCTGAAAGGGTTTTTAAAGTTGGAAGAACATGTAGTGATAAAACCAAGTACATTCTCACTATTTCTTTTCACATTGACTTGAAATGCTCTTATTTTATTTAAAATATGATAGTAACTTTATGATGCATTGTTGAATAATAAGTTATCTGCTCTTTAGCTGCACAGTTTTCTATTTATAATAACAGCCGTTATTATTGAGTATCTTGTAACTCTAGACGCTGTGTGGAACATTTTTTAGTTTTTCCATTTAATCATCACAACAATTAAATGAGGTGGGTGACATCTTCATTCTACAGACAAGGAAAATGAGGCCTAGAGCAGTAAACCCAGCTTAAACTAGTCAGATCTCAGGGTTGGCACAGTCACAGCCAGTGTTTTTGCCTGGGGAGAAAATATATTGAGAAAGTGGAACGCACGTTTATTCTCATGGCCGTGGACTGGTATTTCAGGAGGAAGTTCTTTGCTGTCTCATCCCCTGGGAGATAGAGTGTCACCCGAGGGATCAGACACTTGCGGTCGCTGTGCTCCGGGCACTTACCCGTCATGCCTGGTGTTTTCACAAGTAGATCAGTGAGCATCACACGTCTTCTTTCTCCATTGCACTTGGTTGACTTGATGGAAGTTTATTGGGTGTCCCTCCCCCTGGGGGACACTAATATGTTCTCCCTGTTGCTTTACTGTTTTAGGGAGAACAACGTTTGTGACATAAATTCAGTGCACGGCTTGTTTGCCACAGGAACAGTGGAGGTGAGCATAACTGACCTGATTGTTTAGAAGTGTTTGTTTACGTTTGGTAATGAACGAAATTGTATTTAAAGACAGAGTTGCTGGGCTCCTAGGAGCCGGTGCTAATGAAGCCACAAGCCACTGGTTTGCTTTTTGTGTGGAAAGCTGCTACAGCTGCTGGCGACCGCCCCGCTCTGCAGCTGACGAGGCGCACTCTGACCCTGACCTTCTGGAGCTGGGTGGGGAGTCACTGCTGGGTCCCAGCTTCTGGGGAGCAGTGTGGCCGCGGTTGTTCTTACAGGAGGCGCTGTGTCATGGAGCCCCCTCTCTGCTGCTTATTAGTTTCCTTAGTTACTTTCCCGGGGGCTGTTTCCTCGGGTGAAATGGAGATGGTAATCCTCACCTTGCCAGTTCATAAAGGTGCCAGTGAGAACCAGGGAAGCATCCTTTACGCCATTATCGCTGTAAAGGCAGATGGGATTGTGGTTGGTACGTCCTGGAGAGTAGCATCCAATAAATACACACCACGTGCCTTTTAAACCGCAGTGCCTCTGAATCGGTGTCCTTCACGCTGGTCAGGAGTTTTTCTAGATTCGCACTTCTAATGACAATTAAAATTCTCATAGAAAAGTAAAGAGGAAGTATGTCAGACATCTAGTACTTAAACGTGTCCTCTGTGCCTCTCAGCCTCCAGACTGCACACCGAGAGCTACCGAGTTAACAGTTTGCAGTATTATCCCTTTGGGTTTTCTGAGTATGTGCAGGTGTGCATATGTGCTAGTATCACGTTTTTTTAAGTATTTTACAAAAAAGAAATTTATCATGGTTCTCCACTTGTTTTCTTTTTTTAACGTGACAGTATATAAATGTGCATTTTTATACATTGGTACTTATAATTACTTACAATACAAAACTAACTTTTGTAAACATATGGGCAGGGTTCCATTGTTTGTTTATTAAATCGATCCCATGTGGATGAAATTCAGGTCTTTACTCAAGTTATTTTTATGTTAGGAGGTGAGGATTTGAAATGGGACACATGATGTTGACTTAATGGGAATATGTAAAACTACATTGAATGTGTTATGATACTGTTATGCCTAATCAGGCCAATGAAGCATTCTCTTGGTAATTACTTTTCCTGAGATTACCAAGGGGAAGTTTTTAAATAGTTTTTGTAAAAATAAATAAATCAGTTTTAGATAGAGTCCTAACAGAACAATATATGCTAGATAACAGGAAAATGCTCTGAAAAAGGAGTTATGGCCCTAGCTGGTTGGCTCAGTGGAGAGTGGCTGCCTGCAGACTAAAGGGTCCCAGGTTCAATTCCAAGCAAGGGCACATGCCTCGGTTGCTGTCTCAATCCCCCTCAGTAGGGGGCGTGCAGGAGGCAGCCAATCAATGATTCTCATCATTGATGTTTCTATCTCTCTATCCCTCTCTCTTCTTCTCTGAAATCATTAAAAATATATATATTTTTAAAAAGGAGTTATGTATTGAGGCTCCTCTTCCACCAGCCCAGCCCTGAGACCTGGTGAGGGGGAGTAGACCCCCAGCCCAAAGGCTGGGCTTCCTGAGATTCCGTGATTGTTGGGGCTTGGGATTTGATAAGCATAGAATATCACATTGCCAAGTATATTCGAGGTCTTGCTTATAAGATGGTTAATACTGTAAATAATTTTTTTGATCTTTGTGATGTGTATATTTTTTATCATTAAGGCTTTTTTTGGTATTCATCTAAAAATTTTCCAGTAGCAGCTGTTATTTGAAGTTGCTGGTTTCTGTTCGTTTAGGGTCGAGTGGAGTGCTGGGACCCACGGGTTCGAAGCAGAGTTGGCCTGTTGGACTGTGCGTTAAGTAGTGTCACAGCAGATTCAGAGTAAGTAGACGTGAACGTGCAGTTTAAATATTCGTCCGCTTCTGATGTATCAATACTAAATTAAGGTTGGTTACTAAAGGATGAACCTCTTGAGACTCTTGTCTGAGGTTGTATTTTTTGTGATTATGTAAAAAGCCTCTCCTGTGAAAGCTCACTGGGTGGGTAAGTGAGATGGAACTCCTCTCTGAAGTACTCTAGAAGGCAGGGCTAGTGACAGGCCCAGGAGACCCGCTGCTGATGAGCAAAAAGATGTGCTTCCGAGGCTAAGGAGGCAAGTTTCAAACGGATACTCATTGTAGTTCTGGGCTGAGGCTCTAGGTGGCGTAAGAGACATGAGGATGCTGGCAGTCCCCGCCTGGATGCAGGGCCTGGTGGCAGGGACACAGGCAGTGAGGCGTGAGAGGAGGACTGTGGTTGGCTTCTGACCTGTCGGCTAGCACCTTTCCACCACAGCGTGGCTTTGGTGATGACGCTCTTGGCTGCTGAGGGGAAGCACGTTCCAGGTTCATGGCCGTAGCCATTCCTCCCTCCTTGATACTTTCACAGGTTCCAGGGCCCCCAGGTGCTCCCTAGTCTTCTATTTTAGCTTGACATGGCAACTTTGAAAAGGGGAGTGGGTGTATCCATGCCTGAATAGAGAATGTTTGCTCTTAAGCAAAAAGGGGATGCTTCTGTAACTCCCTTGTCCTGGCTTAATGAAGGTGAGAGAGGTCAGTCTGAGTCTTTTTAACTGGTTTTATATTTTTAGGAGTTTTCGTTGTTGTTTGTAGCTACTTTGAGAATATTCTTACAATTTTTGAAGATAACCTACAGATTTCTGAATATTGGTTACATTTATATGTAGACATTTTTACTTCGATTAGGAAAGCTTGGATATGGTTGCCTTCTAAAAAGAAGGGAGAGAGTGATTTCCCCTTAGAGTTGAAGGAAAGCTTGGGATCAGT
Organism: Cnephaeus nilssonii; assembly: GCF_951640355.1. Lineage (NCBI taxonomy): Eukaryota > Metazoa > Chordata > Mammalia > Chiroptera > Vespertilionidae > Cnephaeus > Cnephaeus nilssonii. The sequence continues at coordinate 2,435,443 of NC_137086.1, read as the reverse complement.
TTGTTTCCTGGAAGAGGCTTGGCCGTGTCCACATGGAACAGGAATGCTTTGCCTTTCAGGGTGAACAGCTTACCAACCATCTCTGCTCTGAAGTTTAACGGTGCCTTAACCATGGCAGTTGGAACATCCACAGGGCAGGTAAGTGTTTAAGCTGGAAACTTCACACTTTAGTGTTCAGATACACGTATGTATCGTGGGAAACAGCCACATAACTTCTTGACTGTGGGAACAGAAAGTGAAGCATTGCACGGGGGCGGGGGTGGGGGGGCAGAGGAGGTTTACAGTGTGAGTGCACAAAACACAGTTTATTCTTTTATTATCATTTATTAGTTATTGTGTTCTTTCCATACGGACGACTGTAAACCTACTGTGCCCCACCCTGTACATTTGGCCAGAGTGGAAGGAGTATTCCAGGTGCTGTATTCTGTTAGCACCTTGCGACACTTTGGTTCTGACCTCAGTGGGTGGTCTGAGAGGCTCTTGAGCGGAACTACAGGCGGCTCTGTTCTCTTGACTGTGGTTTAGAACTATTTTCCCAGAGTGTCCTGGGACAGAATTCTGTGGTCAAAACAGTTTGGAATCTGCCAGATTCCCACTCTTGGAGATTCATAGTGCATTTAAATATATATTGAAGGCTCTGAGAATTCCTGTAGACAAGAAATGCATTGAATACATAATTCCAAAATGTGTTTGTCCCAGGCATCTGTCTTTCCCCTAGCACTATTTACCAGATCCCCTGCACGGGCGATCGGGGCACAGCTCAGCATGAGTGAATGGCTGCAGAGGTTTCAATCCCTCCCTCCCTCCCTCGCTTCCTGGCAGAGCCCATACATTTGTCAGTTTGCTCTCCCCTCCAAACAGGCCTGAGACCCTGCTTCCAGGACATGTACTGCCTCTGCCCTCATGGTCTGGAGAGGACCTGTCACCTGGGATGAAAATCGAGCTGCCCCAGGTTTCTTGCCTCTATGGCAGGGCTCAGAAGAGACACCCCCCAACCCCCAGCCATAGCCTTGCCACCACCATCTGTCCAGAATCTCCCAGGACTGTCTTCTTTATGTCTGTCATGCTTGTTTCTGTCACTCACTGTGACAGTGCCTGGTACATAGTAGGCCCTCAGTATATATATTTGTTGAATTCCCAAATGACATACATTCTTTTAGGCTTACTTTTTGTTCCTTTCTTAGTGTAGCTCAGTAGTTCTCAATCTTAGTGTGCTTACAAACTGCGCTCAGGGTTGAACTCGTACAGCCATGCACTCTGAGGGTAACGTAAGAGATTTCTCAGAGCGTTTTTGCGGGCCGACTAGCGTCTTTGTACCCTGGGTGAGGGTGTCCATTGTGCTCATAAAAAGGCAGTAGAACAAATGGCAGCCACCTTTGTAGCTTAAAAGTTGCTTTTTAAGATAAAACATTTAATTTGTTTAAACAGAAATAACTTACTTTTTCTTTTAGGTCTTATTATATGATCTTCGCTCGGATAAGCCACTGCTAGTTAAGGATCACCAGTATGGGCTGCCCATCAAGTCAGTCCATTTCCAGGATTCTTTAGATTTGATTTTGTCTGCAGATTCTCGAATTATCAAAATGTGGAATAAGAACTCAGTACGTATGTTTTTGTTGAAATTTTTATTAAAATAATATTTTCTTAAGAATATTTGATGTGCTGTCCACTAGCTTCAAGTATTAATTAATAAGTAACAAAATCCTGTATCACTGGCTTTAATCTGCCTCTGCTTTTCATTTCAAAACCTAAGTATTTTGAGAGAAGTAAAAGGTTAGTTCATCAACTAAATAGGAAAACATTCATTCAGAGTTCTTTGCATTCAATTAATAACAAACTTGACATCTTTAGTCCAAAAGTGTCGCTCTTTTATTTTTTTCTTTTAATTCGTTCTTGAGAGGAAGCGGGAGGAGGGACCAGCGAGCACCAGCCTTTCCCGCGGGGCTGCCTGTGCTCGGAGAGGTGCCAGCAGCCCCATCGCAGCTCGGCTCCTGGTCACAACCCCTGGCTGCGGGGCCATTGGTTTCATGTGCACTTACTTTCTCTTCGTTCCCCAAGCATTGACCTTTCCTGAGCTTACGTCCTTGTTCCCCCTGGATCTGTGGTGGAGATCACCTGCCTTCGGGGGTTGTCCCCCCCGTCTCCCCCCCCCCCCCCCCCCCCACCAGGAGCTTCTTGGCTCCGGTGCCTCGGCTGACTAGGGGAGAGGAAGGAGGAAGGCTTCCAGCTTGTCTGGTCTCGGCGAAAGCACCCGATGGCCACCGGCACCAACTGAGCTGCTTGCATTTGGCTTTGGGTGGGGAGGGTTTTCTTGGGAGGCTGCGTGGTGCTTTGGGCTGGGTTTTCTCTGCTCTTTTTCCGGTAATCCAAACTCATCCTTAAACAGTACCTGTTTTTAATGCTACAAATGGAGACGTCTTATTTTTTTTGATTCATAAAATATTAGGGAAGTAGAAGTTACCCTTGATCTGGCTTCCCTGCTGGTTCAAGGTAACCAGTGATGTCAGTTTGGATGTACCCTCCCAGGCCCTGAACTGCGGCAGGTTTTCCCTGAGGTGGAATTCCTCTTCTTTGTCCCGTGCTGCTACAGTTCTCTTTCCCCTTCCTTTTTTCTTCCCTCTTCCCTTCCTGCTTCAGTGGGAGTTGGAGAAGAAAGGGAGGGAGCTGTGTGAATCTCATTGTCTTGAATTAGAACTTGGCTGCTGTTTTTCACTGAACACAAAATACCCGCCTTCCCCATACTTTACCCCCCCGCCCGCCGCCCCTTTGCCATGGAAGCCTCTGCTAAGGAGTTAACATAGCCGGAGCTGGCGGGGTTGTTGCATGGGCTCTTGAAGTCCTCGTGCTGTAGTTGCTACAGTGAGTTTTATTTTGGCATTGTTGTTATGACTAAGTGCACCCTCTTGACCAACACCCAGATGTCTGGTTTTGCTTGACTGGCTTTCCTTGTTTATCTTTCTTATCACCTTTTTCCATACCCATCTTATCTTCTGTCTTTTTGTCTTACTTTCCTTCTCTTAATTTTTTTTAAAATATATTTTTATTGATTTCAGAGAAGCAGAGAGAGGGAGAGAGAGAGAGAAACATCAATGATGAGAGAGAATCATTGATCGGCTGCCTCCTGCATGCCCCCCACTGGGGATGGAGCCCGCAACCCGGGCCTTGACCAGAATCGAACCCGGGACTCTTCATTCTGTAGGTTGGTGCTCTATCCATTGAGCCAAACCGGCTAGGGCCCTTCTCTAAATTTTTAAAAAAGCACATTTCCCCTCACATTTAAAATAAAAATGTCTTAGGCTTAACTATATAATAACCATCACTTTATGTATTTACAGGATTTCATTTTGCAAGTCATTCTGTGTTCGTTATCTCATGCAGTCTCCCCAGAGCCCGTGGTTTAGGTGTGGGAGGTGGTGTCCTCACTTCACCATGCTGACCATCTCACCTCCTTTGGTTTCCCTGAGTAACAAGTTTAACCAGGGTGTGTTTCCCAGATTAAGAGAAATTTTTTTAAGTTGATGTACAACTTTATTTTAAACTTCACCCTTTTCTTTTGTGTAGACATTATCTCTAAAACTGTGTTTATTTTCTTGGATAAGTCACCTCTTCCTCCTGGGCTTCAGTTTCTTTGTCTCTAAAATGAAAAGTATTTGATAAATTGATCAAATGAATTCTGTCAGGTGTTTTTAAAACTTAAATTCTATGATTCAAATGAGACGATTGTATTTCTTCACGTACCAGTGTGTGCTTGAGTTACATCTCCAGTATATTTTCTTTACGGGAGATTGCCAAAAGCTGTCTTCCTTTAACTAATTATCGATTCCTTTTTGCTTACTCTTTCAGGGAAAAATATTCACTTCCTTGGAGCCAGAACATGACATTAATGATGTCTGCCTCTATCCCAACTCAGGTATGCAGTGTGTAGCCTCGGCTCATTCAGTGAGACAAATCCAAGCTGTGCTTTATTTGGTTTTAGACTCAGTTTATTTCTTAAGACAGGGTTTGGCTTTGTCAGGACCGTTCTTGGCTGTTGTATGTACTTGAAGAGCCAGGAGCAGGAAGTGGTGGTGTGGGTGACTCAGAAAGTGGCCCTCTCAGTGACTCAGTCCTCGGCCAGCCTCACGGTTAGTAGGAACTGGTGACAGAGCGTAGGCAGGTGGCAGGTGAGATGCTGTTTTAGCTCTTCAGCTCCTTGATGTGATGAGTGATTGTGCGTGGGAATCCAGGTAGGGGCTGGGAGAAGTCCGCGGTTGCCTGATAATACACAGGCTATGAAACCATGGGTGTTGGCATGTTGTATGCAAATTACAAGGCAGATTTCAGGATTTAACAATACCTTCAGGGCAGATCTATGAAGACTGGTGGGGTCTGAGAGAAAGTGAGAATAGTTCCCATTCAAACCGTGTTGTGCTCTGAGGACAGATACACAGGTCATTTTGATAGAGACACAGGCGGAGCAGGAAAGTTCTGTCGTGTACAGGCAGCACTCTGACCTGCTGGAAGGGGCTTCAGCCACAGCAGCTAGAGGAGGCCGCAGAGATTTTCGTTTGCGCTGAGTGTGGAGTGATGAGTGAGATTTGGTTGTTGTTGGAGCGAGATGATCCAGGTGAGGAACAGTGCAAGAAGAGCAAGAGGCTAGGGGAGGGGAGGGAGGGGAGGCCATGCTGGGATGGGGCAGTGTAGGCTAGGCTACGACCTGATACCAGACAATATGACATGATGGGGGGCTTATTTGGGGAAGGGGAGGCGCCGCGTCCCCGGGTGTGGTGGCCCGAGGAGGAATGAAGTTGGAAGGCCGGTGGTGGTGGACAGAGAAACATCGACCGGCTGCCTCCTGCGCGGCCCCCACTGGGTATCGAGCCCACAATGCGGGCATGTGCCAGCGACTTCTTAGTGCCTGGTCAGCACTCAGCCTCTGGGCCACTCCGGCTGGGCAAGGGGCTCGCTTTGTTGAGTGACCACCTCTTCATGGCAGACGTACACTTTTCTGAAAGGCACACATTTTAACGTTTTCTGAAAGGCCAACGTTTTAAGAGGGACGTTTTTGGACAGAGACCATGACTTACAGTCAAATAGCTGATAAGATTAATCAAACACCAAACCAGCCAAATAGTTTACTTCATGCGACAGCAAGCGCAGCATGACAAGTCCCCCCCGCTTCCCTGGGCTGGGCCCGCGGGCTGCTCCCCACCTCGCCCTGGCTTCAGCACGCCTCTCCCCCACGCTGCGCTGTTTTGTGCCTCCTCATTATGAGCTGAATCATATGTTAGAAAGCTGAAACCTTTCTCTTTCTTTATCTTCTCTCTTACTCATAATTAAAGCCGAATCATGATGACTGTTGTGGAATGGTTTTCGGATACGGAGGCTGCTCGGAGCATTGAGAAATGGTCCCGCCCTCCTGCTCCTCCTGCGCTGTTGCTCATTCAGCCGGCTCTGTGGGTCAGGGCGCCCGAGAGGCGGTGCTGCCCTTGGACTTGGGTGCGCATCAGCTTCATCCGTGCTTGCTGAGCTCACGGCGGGCAGAGCCCGCCCCAGCCCTGTGCTGTCGGAACCGCTGGTTCCAGAAGCACAGGTGGAGAGAACAGATTTCCGCTCGGGAAGACCTGCTTCAGGCTTCACAGCTGTGCAGCTCACCTACCTTACAGGGCGGGGGGGACGGCTCTGCTGTGAAATGTGAAGTCGCCCCTTATTCCGTCAGTGTCCTCCCGTACAGAGCGAAGAGGGGTTCGGGTCATCTGTCATGTCCTTGGGGCCCTACCCAGGGGCATCACGTGCTCCCTACTTAGACCAGAGCTGAGCACGTGGGATGTAAAGCACCTGGCACGGGTTCCTCCCTTCGCTCTCGCCCATCACCACCCGAATGTCTGCTGCACTACCTCCCGGGCCGGTGCGGCCGTCTCCTCCTTTACAGCTGGTTTCAGGCCTGACCTCCCGGTCGGAGGTCGGCTTGTCTCTGTCCACATGTGGCCAAGTGAGATCCTGCTCCGGTGGGAACATCGCTGCATTGAACGCTTCGGTGTAATCAGAGCCTTTCTGGGGTTTGTGGGGGAGATGTGGTTGTGTTCCCTCGTGGAACCTTCACTGCTAAATAATTCAGGATTGCCAGTGAAGCCAGGCAGAGGGATTGCTTCGGCAAGAGCCTTCTCTTGGTTGTGACATGGCTGTGCAGTCCCCAGAACGTCGTCTTTACTCACGTCTCGGGGTCCGGAGGCCCCGGCCTTGCTGCCATTGAGACGTGGGTAGCATCGCGACCTCAGGGAGCTTCCGTCTCCAGGGCCAGACGAGGCGCCCACATGAGTACGAACTGTGAGAATGTCTCTAGTTTTTGTTTTGCTTTAAATTAGACACACATTCCTGCTTTTCTTGACCTCGCTGCATGCTTTGGATGTTTTCATGGTGGGTGTCTGTGGTTGGGGAGGGTGGGTCCCAGTTCAGGGCCAGCTCCCACTTTGGAGTCGTGTCCCAGATGGGCTTCGGCTGAGAGGCCTGCTTTCTGATTATAGTTGACCTCGGCTCTGTCAACATCTCAGTCCTGTAACCGCGTACGATCACTTCCACAGCTTTTGTATTAACAAAGGCAGCAAAAATACTTTTTAAAACACAGAATCAAAGCATTGTCCTTACCATTTGGCATATTTAATTTTGATTATTGGTGTGATAATCCAAACATCTTCGCACTGTGGATTCCTCTACTGAATGGATTTTTTAAACAAGTATAATTTGGTTGATTTTAAAAGTGTTTAAAAAACAGCTCTTGAGTTTGCACTTCAGCTCTAAGTTCCCTAGCTCGTGACAAACCAGTTCTGAGCTTTGTTTATTCATCTGTGGAAGAGGGGTGATGGCAGTGCTCACCTCACAGGTGGGTTCCCTGAGATGCCCTGTGAAGGCGCGGAGGGAGCCTCAGGGACTCCGATGGCTGCTGATTCCAGCTTGTTAACGTGCCTGGTGCTGGGAGGGGCTGCGAGTGGGGAGCAGCTTGGGGGACGGAGCAGTCCGTGGCCGATGTGGCGCAGAGCAGAGGGCGCAGCTGAGGCACGGGGCACGCTGGCTCCTTACCGAGGGGGGCTTCGGAGGCTGCTGCTGGGCTTACAGGGAAACCTGGATTGGATGCCAGGAAGCTGTCCCTGCTTTAATTTTGCTTTCCTAAAATGCTGGCCCAAGGAGAATAAATCATTAACTACTCTGTTGGTTAGTCTGTTAAAATTCCCCCGAGAGTGAATTATTTTTGTATCGTAGGAGCTGTTAGATGCTGTTTTGGTCTTTTCAGGTGTAGCTACACGTAGCATTCCCCTTAAGTGGTTTTGTGTTCAGTTGGTGTGAACGTGAATGCAGACATTAGGAGCTGCTTTGTGGGGGATGCTTTACCTTGGTCCTGTGGTTCCTGATTGACAGAAAGAAACCTTTCCTCTTAGCTTCCTCGTTTTTACGGAAAACAAAGAGCACATTGCCACTCCATGCTCTCGGTGTGTCTGAAGCGTGAACTGCCCCCTGAGAAATGAAGGCACACGGTGTGGCCTGCGCGCTCTGGGGAAGGCTCTTCGCAGCCAGGACAGGTGCTCCCTGGCCCTGAGGAGCCCCTTCGAGGAGGCCAGGCACAGCCCCGCGGCCTGACCCCCAGGTGCCGTGTGCTCCGTGCTCTGAGCACCTCCAACGGTGCAAATTGGAAAACAAGTAAAAAAGGATACTCTTCTTTTCCCACGTGTTGACCTTCTCGCTGTGTTTATTTTTAGGAATGCTTCTTACCGCCAATGAAACCCCCAAGATGGGCATCTATTACATTCCGGTAAGTAGTACACAGAGGACCTCAGATACAAATAGGAGAGGGAAGGGTGCTTTATTTCTAAACTGGACAGAGTGAGGGACTTTGGGTCTGCGTGCAGCTGTGTGAGTTACACACCGCGGTTCACTTTGCTTCCTGGAGCCATTAAAACAATGCGTCACCTTTCTTTTATGGGAAACTACTTCATATCGCATTGAAATAGGCAGAGTTCTTCAGATTTACATTTGTTTTCAGGTATTTCATAATCTCACTTTCCGCTATTAGTGATCAAGGTCAAATTCTGAAATAAAAGTCTAGTACTCTTCTGGTCATCTCACTGTAGTTAGTTTCTTTTAAAAATAAGTGATAGCCCTAGCTGGTTTGGCTCAGTGGATAGAGTGTCAGCCTGCAGACTGAAGGGTCCTGGGTTCAATTCTGGCCAAGGGCACATGCCTGGGTTGCGGGCTCGATCCCCAGTAGGGGGCATGCAGGAGGCAGCCGATCAGTAATTCTCTCTCATCATTGATGTTTCTCTCTCACACTCTTCCTTCCTCTCTGAAATCCATAAAGAAATATATTTTTAAAAAATAAAATAAAATAAAAAACATATAAAAGAAACTTGGTATTGACATGAGCAATGATGGCATGCAGTTGCAGTCCTGCCTGTTGTTTGTTTGTTTCTTAGAGAACTTTCCTCTTACCCGCCCTGGCAGCATCCCGCCTTTACCTTTCAGGTAACGTAGGAAAGGAGCGTGGGGAATACGATCCGAACAGAATGCCGCAGAGCGCATGTTGGCATTGGATTATGGTCGGCAAACACCGCCCTTTTCTGAGATCTGGGAGGGGGAGAGTGAGGGTGCTGAAGATCAGAGCTAGAGTGGCGAGCTCTTTAGAACCACTGTCAGCCTCCAGTTATGAAAATTCCCCACGTTTCCGATGGGCCTTTTAAAAATTACAACTTTTTATTGATTTCAGAGAGGAAGGGAGAGGGCGAGAGAGAGAGAGAGAAACATCAGTGATGAGAGAGAATCATTGATTGGCTGCCTCCTACTGGGGATGGAGCCGCAATGATTTGCATTGTGGGAGGAGACTGGCTGAGCCACAGGAGGATGGGTTAGATAGGCTCTCATTCGTTCGTCCGTCCGTCCGTCTGTCCGGAGGAAGAGGAAGGTGCCTGTGTTACCTGGGCCAGGCCTCCGTTCGGGTTGTTGGAGCGGCTCGTGGGGCTCTGGAGTGTGAGAGGAGTCTGATGGCAGGCCGTCACTTCAGAGGTTCCTTGTCCTTGAGCTGCCAGATGGCACGTGTCCGAGGTGTTCATCGAGGGGAACCTGCCAGATGGCACGTGTCCGAGGTGTTTATAGAGGGGGACCTGCATCGATGACGAGAAGGGCCTCCCCTGCCCCCATCACAGCCTTCTCCCGGGTCAGCCCCCTGGAACATTCACTGCTCATCCTGGGGGAGGTCTCTGCTCTTCCTCCGGGAGTGCCTGCTGTGCTTAGATCTCAGCGCCTGCCCGGAAGCCGGTGTCCGCAGTGCGGAGCCTTTCCCATGGCGGAGCTCGCAGTCAGCGTGGGAGGGGAAAGCACTCCAGGGGTGGAGGGCTGCACTGGGAGGGCTGCTGACCAGGTGAGGAGCCCCTTTGGGGGTGGTGGGGGGACAGCCCTGAATACGTTTGTGGTGAGGCCATCTTACCGCTGGTGCCAAGTGGCAGCGGTGCGGGTAGCAGTGGGAGGGTTGTCAAGGTTGGAAGGCAGGCCTGTAACCGAGTGGGTGTGGGGAGTGAGGGAGAGGCAGGAGCCGCCGGCGGGTAACTGCGTGTGAGGAGGGCATTTCCTGAGTCCAGGAAGGGAGGGGAGTAGCAAGTTCTTTCCCTTTGGTATTGCATTCTGCATTTATTAAATGACGTTTGAAAGGAACAAACACCTGGAGGTTTTTGTTTATGCAAACCATGTATGCATATTCCTACTCATTCCAAGTGTTACAAAGTATAAGAAAAGAAAAACCACTGTTTCCCCCTTGATATTATAAGCACTGTAATATTTGGATATACTGTCTTTCAGTTATGCTAATAACGTTATGTGTGCAAAGTCAGATTTTACATACAAATTTGTATTCGTAGAAGTATTCTAAGGCTTTAAAATGACTTAAAGCATTTTTAGTTACCTCCATTACAGAATCAGAACTATAGGGGACCCATTACTCACTTCCGACTCTCCAGGTCTATTTCTCAGGGTGGGTTTTATGTTCCACATAGTAAGGACATAAAACCGCCTGGGTGAGAGGGCGGATGCTAGCCAGGTGGTGAGAAACGGCTGGGTGAGAGGGCGGATGCTAGCCAGGTGGTGAGAAACGGCTTTCTTGACAAGTGTTAGCTTATCTTATAAGACCTTAATGTCAGCTTTCTAACTCAGATTTAACAGAAAGCTGTGAAAAATATCCTGAGACGACTCCCAGGTGACTGTGCGTGTGGGGACAGTGCGAGCACAAGTTATTCGTGCTCAGCTAAGCCTGGTGCTGGGACTTGTCCTGAGTGTTCCTTCCTGACCCACATCCGCCTGCTGCCTCGCACCGAGTGAGGTTCAGTGCCATGGCCTTTGCCTGGAACCTGCTCTCTGTGATCCTCCTTCAAAGCAAAGCGAGCCCTGGGGCCTGAACGCCTGCCATTTTTCATCAGATTTCATCAGATTTACCGAGCCGATGCTTGGCTCAGGGCTCAGTTGAGGCCTCCAGGACCAGAGAATTTGAATACGTGGCTCATGCCATGCAGAGGAGGCTTGGGCTGCGATTTGTATTAGCATCTCATAAATCAGGCAGGAAACCTCTTTCCCCTTTGGGGCTGTGCGAAAAATGAAGACAACCTAATGTTCTTTCAGCTTGTTAATTTTTGCCTTTCTGTCTGATACCATCTTCCTTGAATACTAACTCATTATAGATTAAATGCAAGTCCTGATCACTCACTCTACCACTTACAGATTCCCATAGCTAGCTAGTCTTTTATGACCCAACTAGAGGCCCGTTGCACAAAGATTCATGCAATATGCCTTCCTTCCCCTGACTGTGGCACCGGTTTTCCTCCGGTACCCAGGACCCAGGCCTTCGCTCCGGCCACAGCGGAGAAGCCAAGCCTCAAGCACTCTTTGGCCCACTAGTGTATGTTGAGATGACCCTGAATATATCAGGCTTGGCTTCTCCGCTCTGGCCGCAGCAGAGAAGACAAGCCTCTTCAGTCTTCAGTCTTCGGTTGGGCCGGAGCCTTCAGTCTTCGCTCTGTGCCTGCATATGCAAATTAACCCACCATCTTTGTTGGGTTAACTTGCATACACACTCCTGATTGGCTGGTGGGTGTCACGGAGGTATGGTCAATTTGCATATTTCTCTTTTATTGGTGTCGATGGACTTTCTCTGGTCTTCCCTGTTTTCTCAGTAATTCACTTTGCCTCCTCAGAGACCAGGATCTGTTATTTGGTTCGTTTGCTCTTTAAATTCGAGGGCCTAATTCACCTGCAACTCCTGAGACTTAACGCCAGAAATTGTTTTTCAGGTTTGGTTTTCCCCTGAAATGTAATTTAATCTCAGGTTGGTTCTTTGTACTTAGCACTGTTGGCAACTGTGTGGACTCCTGAGGGACTCGGGTCTCCTTCGGGATCCAAACCCAGCCAGGGGTTAGTGTCGCTCCAAGGCGAGCCCCGTGTACCCCCGGCTCCTGAAGCACTCATTACCGGGTAGCTGATTGCTGGTATGTATGCCAGAAGATAATTTTATACGGTAGGATGAGGATCAGTTCCTTTGCTCTGACAATACATCTAATCAGCCCGATCTGAGAACCTTGGTGTGATGCAGCCATGCTTGGGAGTGCTGGCAGATTTCTCACAGTAGTGCCTTGTCCCAGAGACTTCATGGTGATTCTGTTAAAGGCTAACAGAAAGTACAAAAGGAGAACTTGAAAGTAAGGACACAACTTTAGTTGGATCATTTAAAAAATTTGTCCCAAAGTTGGCTGTGCACCTAGGACTGGACTGTTTTGAAAGCAGTACCTTTGTTTTCCTTCCTGTGTGACCCTGTGCTGCTCCGCTGGGGCTGCTGGGAGTGCTGGGGATGAGCCTCCTGTGGTTTGGGTTTCAGTCGGGACCAGGATTGGTCCAGTGGATACATTTCCGTTTAAAGCCAGTTCTGCCGGCTCACTTACATTTACTAACTTGATATTTGGAGAATCCCCAGACACGAGCGCTCTTTGGCCCACTAGTGTATGTTGAGATGACCCTGAATATATCAGTGTCAATGTAGAACCCTAAAAGTGATGATCACATTTTCATCTAAAATGCTCGTTTAAGCAGAGAGCTGCTGGACATGGTGCCAGAGTAATTTTGTTAGAAATCCCCATTTACAGAGCCAAAAGCAGCATATTCTCCTGGCATAGGGAGGTGGTACCAGGTGCAGAGAAAATTGCTCCCTGGGGGATTTGCCAGCATACAAAGGATGCACAAGACAGAACACAAACTGAACAAGTAGTTGCTGAGATGTCTGCACACCTGAGGGTTTTTCTGTGTGCCGTAAAGAACGGGGGAGCTTTTGAAACAGAACATTCGAGCAGGAAGGGAGATTCGAGGTCATCTAATCCAAACCCTAATTTACACCTGAGGAATCAATTATTTGTTCAAGGGCAAATGGCAGAACTGGATCTGAAGACATTTCTTCCTTCACATTGCAAGGGGAAAGAGCTTAGATTTCGGAATTAGTGTGACCCGAGCTTGAGTAGCAGCTTTGACACTTACAAATTCCGTGACCTTGACCGAGTTACTTACTCTGTCTGAGCTTTAGTTTCTTGAACTTCAGAAGAGGCGTGGTGGTGTAAGGAGTTGTGCGCAATAGACGTACTTTTTCATCGTGTGTCACGGTGCCTGGTCCGTGATCGATGTCCATCTGGTTATTGCTGCTACAGTTTTTGCAACCACCAATCTCCAGGGGTCAGGGGCAGAGCACCTGGCATTATGTGGATGCGGGCCTTTATGTGGACTCCCGCATAAAGCTTTTAGAGAGAGTGTGATTCTGAATAAAATAAAGATGCACGGAAAGGTTCTGGCGGATTCTGTGTGAGCAAGGAATGCAGTATGGGCTTGCTGAATCTGTTGCAAACCATAAAATGCAGGATGAGAAAGAACTAGTGTATGTTGAGATGACCCTGAATATATCGGTGTCCATGTAGAACCCTAAAAGTGATGATCACATTTTAGAACCCTAAAACCTCTCAGGAATGCAATATGGGCTTGCTGAATCTGTTGCAAACCATAAAATGCAGGATGAGAAAGAACTAAAAACAACTAGCCATTGGTTTTGCTGTTAATTATTGCAACAGAAAGCAGTGATGCAGTCTATTTGATAAAATAAGAAATTTTTAAAGTGAAGTTCATTTCCCCCATTATCTCATCACGCTATAGAAAATGGCGAGTAAGGAAAGTAGAAGGAAACTTAAACACCTTTCCGCCATCCAAAAGCAAACACACTGACACTTCGCTATATTTTTCCATCGCTGTAGTCAGAAACATCATTCATATCTGCTTTTCCCCCAGTTAATTAATATTCCCCATGTTATTGTGAGTCTTGGAGATAATTAAAAAGTGGATTTTGTATATGAATATGGAAGTCATCTATAGTTATTTTTTAAATGTTTAAATATTGGAAAGGAGATAAGAAAACTATAGTCTTATTAGTCAGAGACATGCTTACTACTATTTTTGTTACACTTACTTTGCATTTAGGACTATTGTAGTCACTTTTAAGTCCAGGATGTTGGAGAGGGGGGAAGAGGGAGGGAGGGAGGGAGGGAGGGAGGGAGGGGTTTCAGGTAGGTAGCCACCCAGCTACCCATTCCACTGGGTGGGCACAGGTCCAGACTGAACTTGAGGAAGAGCCTTTTCAGCGAAGAGAGTGCAGCCCAGCTCCCTAGAGCATCATCGCCTGTGACCAGTGCCTTCTCCCCTTTGTCTCAGGAAGGGTTAGTTACGCGTCGCCTTGGGAAAACGGGGAAAGCAGTCATGTATTATTTTTTGTGTTAGGTGGTTGAGATGAGCCATTTGAAAAAGGCTGCTTGAATCTGTTGTTTTCTTCAAAAGATGTTTGGCCCCTCACCTCGCTTACTGTCACCACACTGCATGTGGTTTCCATCATTGAAGACATGGGGTTTGGGTAGGACCAGGCCACTAGATGCAGGCCACTCGCTGCGTCTGGCCCTGTTCCCACCTGCGGGAAGGGTGCTCCTTGAGGCTCGCTGAAGGACACCCTGAGGGTTTAGGTTACCTGCTTGACTTCAGAACCTGATCTTAGGTAAGAGGTTCAAACATTGAACTTGAACTTCAGAAAATGTCAGTGCAATGGCTAGAGTAGGGGAAGGGAAATGGTATTAATAATATAGTTAGCAAGTTCAGAATGGGCTGAGCAGCAAGCAGCATCTGAAAAAAATCTAGAAGTTTTATTCAGCCAAGAAGTAGATATTAAGCAGAATGTTGGCAGTGACCCACATGTGAGTGGGGGTGGGGAAGGACAGGGTGGTCTGATGAGGGGTGACTTTGGGGCTCTTAGTGCTCATGGAGAAATATTTTCAGGGTGAGGGTCGGAGAAAGTTCAGGAATCATGTTACCAGGCACCATCTGAGAAGGCATGATTTTGGGATGTAGAAAAAGACTAAGATCATGAGAAAAAGATGGCTGATGTGAGGTAAAGACAATATTGGGGCATTGGGCTGAAGAAAACTCATTACTGAGGGTGCGGGAGGGAAGGGCTGGCCTTTCAGAACTTCGAAAGGGAAGAAAAAGACAAATTTGAATGAAAAACACAATTCATTGAGTTCACCTTTGAGCTCAAAGGTCCATTTGTTTTAGATGTCTTGATTCACAAGAATGCAAATGGGACATATGCTTAATTTTGTTCTCCAAGAAAAACATCTTGAAGATCAAACCAAGCCTTTCAGAAAGATCTGGAAAGATAAGACATCTTATGAAAGGTAAAAGACCCAATTTTAAGGTGGGGGAGGGTAAGTCACTTACAGACAGGACCTAGCAGGTAGTGGAAGAGTTCGATGCCAAACTCCAGGCTTCCATCACCCCTTTCTAGCGGTGACGCAAAGCTGATGCCAAGGGGTGAGGCGTTACTTTCTAACGCAAGCTCAGCAAATCTGTCCTAGTTTAATTTTATCTTATGCATGAACTGGCTTTATAAGGCTTGGTGCTCTATTTGTAATTTTTCAGGTGCATATTCATAACTATCAAATGGGAAGTGAGGCCCGAAAGTCAGGTGGCAATAAAGTATTCTGTTCTCTACAAACAAGTTGTTTGTGTCTTTACCGAGGGGAAATGTGGGCTTCCTATTTTCATCTAAGCACCTTGGGCAGTAGCAGAGCATCTGAGGCGTTTTTCTCAACAAAGGAAATCCTCTCCATTTCCCATTAAAGATTATTGGGTCACAAGAATAGCAGACACAGGGAAAGCATTAATGTGTGACACTCAGGAAGTAATTTTCTGAGTTTCCTGTCACATTTTCAAAAGTTAATTTCGTTCTGCCTCGGCAAAAATACCTGTAATTTCCATATGAAAATATCTGATGCACGTATGACATAAATCTGTAATGCATCCGATGATGCTTGTTTTGCTTAAACAGTCACCCATCTGGCATGCCCATCTTCTTGAAAATAAACGGCAACTTCCTGTTCAGGCTCTAGCTATTCCGTTGGAATCCATTATTGACAAAGGTCTTGTCTCCCAGCTCTGGCCGGTCCCTTCACCTTGGTGCTTACCCCTTGGTAAAGTCGGTCTCTCTACCAACTTGATTTGGAAGTGAATCTGCTGTCGGGTTCTCGCTGTGTCACGTGGGTGGCGGTGACAGAACCGAGTGGTCACAACCAGGGTGTTTCTGAGTGTGCCCGGCAGCTGGAGTCACGTGGCAGTTTCATTGGTAACCGCCCTTACCTACTCTGGTTTGTTGTTGCTGTGTTTTGTCTTTTCCTTAAAAATAGAATGCGGAAAGAGAAAAGAAAGAAAAAAATAGAATGTGGGTTATACAAATAGGTAAGAAATTGGGCCACATTCTTTTAAAAGGCCCAACTTATGCAGAAAATAATAGAAAAGTTCTAGGACTTGCATTGTCTTTACCTTGATTCTGTTTTTCTCAAATCCCAAGAAAGTTCGTTTGTCTTCTCATGCCCATGTGCTCGGCTGAGAGCTCCGTGAGGGGGGACTTTGGTCTCACTCTTTGCTGTGTCCCTGGTGCCCAGGGCAGTGAGCTGCTTCAGAGGCTCTCAATACATGCTCATTGGGAGCATGAATAGTATTGATACTTCGTTCTTTAAAACTTACGGAAAAACTTCAAATGTACAAAAAGTAGAGAGAAATATAATGAACCCCCTTCTACCCACCTCTTCCCTTCAGCTTTCCCACCATGGTTTTTGGAGGGTTGGAGGTGGGATTGGCTTGTATTACTAGCATTTCAGATTGCTCTAGAAGGTTGTTGCAAACAGTCAAACAGGAATGAGTACTTGATTTTCACGTTGGCACAGGCCTTTTTTAGTTACATATTTACGTTCTTGTTGAACAGAGGATTACTCTTGGTTGGGAAAACAATGTGCAAATGACGGAGGTGAGGCACAGTGAAAGAAAGATCCGCCTGTCTGTGTTTTGGCTTAGCTGTACATGGTTGTATCACACATCCATTCGTTCAGTTGACTATTTTTTAGAGCAGCCGTCGCCAACCGGTGGTCCACGGACCCTGGTGGTCCACGAGGTCCGAAAGGTCGGTGACCCCTGTTTTAGAGCACATTCAGGTTCAGTGCGAAACTGAGAGGCATATCTAGTTCCCACATATTCCTTAGACACACGCACACTCACACCCTCCTTTACCGTCAGCGCTCTGTGCCACGTGGTGCATTTGTTGTACTTGGTGAACCTACATTGACACGTTATCACCCAGGGTCCTTGGCGCTCACTCTTGGTGCTGTGCATTCTGAGGGCTTGGACAGATGTGTGGTGATCTAGGGCCACTGTTGTGTATCGTACAGAATAGTTGCTGCCCCAGAATCCTCTGTGCTCACCTGTTCATCTCTCCCTGCCTCCCCAAACCCCAGCGACCACTGACCTTTCCTGTCTCCAGTTTTGCCTTTGCTAGAATGTCATACATTTGGAATGATACAGCATGCAGCCTTCTCACATTGGCTTCTTTCACTTAGTAACGTATCTTTGTTTCCTTCGTGTCTTTCTGTGGCTTGATAGCTCATTTCTTTTTATTGCTAAATACTGTTCCCCTGGAGGTACCACGATGTGTTTATTCATTCACCAATTGAATAACTGCTTCAGGTTTGGGCACTTAAACATTCTGTGCAGGTTTTTTGTGGACACAATTTTCAACTCCTTTGGGTAAATAAACAGCAGGAGCACAATCGCCAGGTCATAGACAAGCGTTTAGCTTTGTGAGAATGCCCGTCTTCCGAAGTGCCGCTGCCACCAGTGGGGAGGGGCGTGCTGCGCTCACATCCTCGGCGGCGTTGGGTGCTGCGCGTTGGATTCCAATGGTGTGTGGTTGCGGAGTGTTTATTGTGTAGATGTGTCAGGATTTATCTACCTAGTGTCCTCTTCATGCGTGTTTATCACCCATTTCTTTGAATTCTGTGAGCCAGCGCAGTAGAAGCTTCTGCAATGGTGACAGCATGCTAGATCTGCTCCGGCGACATGGTAGCCGCTAGCCGTGGGCGGCTCTTGAGCTCTTGAAATGTGCCTACGGAACTGAATTTTCCATTTCATTTTATTTTAATTAAATTTAAATAGCCACATGTGGCTAGTGTCTACAGTATTGGACTGCACATCTCTAAACTATGCCAGAGCCAAGGTAGGTCATCAGGCTGTTTGCTTGGACCACATTACTTTGGCCTTTACAAATTTAGTATGTTTCTTTGATGTTTAACAGCCATGTGAAGTTTCTTTTGTAAAGCTCTTTTAAAGAAATATTGCTCAGTGTTGGAGTCCCTAAAGAAAGATCTATGATGTTCTTCTTGAGTTTAATTCCAAGAGAGTTTCTCTTTCAGACATAGCAGTGTACGTCCCTTTATCAAGTAAATATTTTTCTTCCTATTGTACATCTCTTTTTACCGTGGCTGCCAGGGAGCCCAAAGTTAAATTTTTGGTTCAGCCATAGCAGGTGGTCGTTTACCTCTCATCACTCCCCCACCAAACTACACAGCTTCCCATTCATTCTGAACATAAAGACTTCATTAAGTTTGTGGTTTTTCTTGTAAAGCTCTTCTCTTTTTTAGAGATTTTACATGACGTTTTTGGGATCCATCCTGAGACGTCTCAGAATAGATGAATGCTGTGTGCACTCTACTTCCCACTACTTCCCTCCCACAGCCCTGCGTGCACACATATCGTAGGTCTTAATAGGATGGTATATCGTCATGTATGAGAAGCCTTTTTACCAGCGGGATATATAGATGGAAAACTCTGAAACAGATATTCTACTTAGAGTTGTAGAGAGTTACTTAAACAATTCATGGTTGGCCCCATTTTATTCGCTGTGAGTCAAAGTTGGGTTCCTTTACCCTCTTCTTTTGCTCTGCCAGCAATGCTCGCCTCGACTTTCTTTGGAAACCTGTGGCCAATTTTATTTTGCTGGAATTTAAAATGTGTCCTTCAGGATTTCCTAGTTCCACGCATGGTGCCCTGTAGATAAACAGTAGCTGCTGAGTGTCTTTGATCCTCCTAGAATAGCACTGCTGAGATGTGTAACCTGGAGGAAAAGTATACATGAATTTAAAAGCAATTTATTCTTCCTTGGTTTCTGCCAAGTTTCCACCTCTAGATATTTTTAAATGCTGTATTAGGCTGCCCTTAGTTTTCACATGGGCTTCAGAATTAAGAATTGGAAGGCAAAAGGATATGCTGAAAAATTATTAGTAAATACCTTTCCCTGCAAGGAAGTAGGTTAGAACCAGGAAACCACTGATGGGGTAACCAGGATAGCACACTGAACCATCTGTGTAACTCTTGGCAGGAATAAAATGACAAAACAAGGTCTTGAGAGTGCTCATTACCAGGTGCGTGATCAAAAGATAAACACTTTCTCACACGAGAAAATTGGCCCGGCGCCTTTAGCCCCCTGGGTGGTTGTGCGTGCGCCTGTGTGCGGGCATAGCTGTCGAGGTTGAGCACTTTTAGTGTAGCTGGGGCATTGGGAGAGGAAAGGGCTGTGAGTAGAGGAGGTTGCCATTGCTTGGAGTTACTGTCACTGTAAACTGTGGGTGTGAGCTCAGGAAACTGCAGGGGATTTCAAGTGTAATACGACCATAAACATCAAACGGGGATTGTAGCAGAGGTTCAAGGCCAGGCTCTCAGAAAAGAATGAATGGGAGACTTGGAAAGAAACGTCGTTTTCCTATCTATATATATATAAAAGGCTAATATGCGAAGTGTCCGTCCGACTGGTTGCTATGATGCACACTGACCACCAGGGAGCAGATGCTCAATGCAGGAGCTGCTGGGATGCACACTGGCCATTTACAAAGAAACGGCACCACGGACCTGGCGCCGACAAAGCAACACTCGGCTTCCCCCACGTGGGACACAGGCCCCGCCACCACCACCCTGAGCGACACCCCACCAAATCGCAGACAGTGCTGCCAAGACCCCATGGCGCAAAATGCGGCCCACAGCCCAGCCAGCCCAAAACGGTCGTGTGGGTGCTGGGTAATGACGTCACGTAGCAATGCGGGCTTCCTCTCCCCAGTGACTAGCCTCCTTGGATTTTCTTCAGCCTAGGAACTTGACTTGCTTTCTAGCCAGGTGCAAAAATTTTACACTTTAACCAAATGTCTGTGAAGCGTTTTCCCGTGCCTCATCTCATTTGATCTTCACAGAAGTCCTGGAGTAGGTAGATAGGAGACTCGGTAGAATCTTATTTTCTTTTTATTAGCTGGAAAACGGAGATTTAGAAAGCTTAGAAACTTGACCCGACTGAAAAGAAGTAAGAAATGGTGGACCTTGAAAATGACTTCAGGTTTTCTCACTGCACAGAATATAGTCAAACACTGCTGCAGTTACATATTTTACCCTTTGTTCTCCCTGCGTGATCTATAATAATAATCTGCTTCGTGTTGATATTTATTGCTGTGTTGCTGACGATTACCTAAAAGAGAAGTTGGAGTGCTTCACTGGGCTGGAAAAAGTTTAGCTACATCAGAAAGCAGGTCTAATTAAGCAAGTTTATTCTATATATATAAAAGGCTAAGTTGACTCGCACATGTGCGATACATATAAAACTTTAGCTGGTGCCAATCACACGTGTGTGTTTCCATCTGTCATTGTCAATCGTGAACTTGGTTGACACTTCTATTATAGAGAAAGGGAGAATAGTGATATTAAAATATTTCTTCTAATTAATTTCCTTTCAACTTGCGTGAATCCATGCACCGGGCCACTAGTTTAGTTAAGAAAAGAGCCGAGGGCCACACAGTTTGATAACTGCCATTTATTGTGCTGATTTCAGCCCCACAGCTCAAGTGACCTTTGCCCAGTCTCACTGGGTGGAGCAGCTTGCCTTCCCTCTGCAGCCATCCTCCGGTCTCCTAGGGGTGGTGGGACCTGGGCGCTCATCCGTGCCATCCGCTCCCCTCTGTTCAGGCCATCTTCCCAGACACAGGAGTCTGGAAGTGCCGGCTCTCAACGACCCCGCCCTCCTTTCTCTTTACCTCTGAAACCCCGACACTTACCACTTAAATTCCTTAACCTCTGTATTTTCTCTTGTTCCTTTTGTCCTTGAAGGTTAATACTTTTTTTCATATCCATTTACTGTAATTTTAACTAGGCTTGGCACAGAGGGGAGATAAAAATACGTAGTTAGCATGCCATTATTAACTGAAAGTTCTCTGTGGTTGTTGCTACACTCAGCTTCATTTGTGTGTTTAAGTGCTTGCTTCGGGTGCCCTGACTCCCCTGCCTGGGCTCAGGCACGCCATCCTAGGCCTCTCGGTACTCACGGAGCCCTGCAGAGAGGAGCTGTCGGATCGATGGGCTGGCATAGCAATCCTGATGATTTCATCTCAGCGCCTAAGTTACTTTCCAGACACTAAATCAAAATTGAAATCACAGTAGGTAGTAATTTTTCTTCTTTTAAAATTAATGTTGAAATTAAACTGCCTCTTTGCTCATCTGATTTTTAGGAATGAGTGAACAAAGCGCGACAAGTAGAGTACCTTTAAATGACTCATAATTACTCACAAATGCACATAGACTTGGGCGTGCAATCAGGCAGCTCGTTATGTGGCAAATGCAATTACATGCCTCAGAGCGAGCCACTCCCTCGGCTCCCCCAGCTCTCCCGTCTCGGGCCTGTGGTCAGTTATTGTTGGGCCCCGCTGTCAGAAGCTGAAGCTGCATGCCGGGCTAGTGGGCCTCTCAGGCAGCAGGAGGGAAGTTGTGAGTTCACATATCGCAGAGTCGGTCCTCTTAGTTGGCAAAATCCTGCTGGAGGTTGCAGGCTATGCAATTAGAAAAATTATCATTAATCATAATAGTGGGCAGTGATATTCACGGTATAATATACCTCCATCCTCTCTGAGCTGCAATTCTGAAGTCCAAAAAGCCCTGGAAAAGCTTTTGTAACTCATTGCTGGCAAAGCCGAACCTGAGCTTCATTAACACTCAACCTTCCATGTGCAGATGAGGCTTTTTCTAGCTTTATTTATCCCAAATCACCGATACTGATGTGCTTGATTATGGACCACTGGCCTAGACCCACGGAGGACATTTTGTAATACACAGTATACATGCTGTCTTGCCTTTTAAAATGCAAAAAACTAATTTTATGTGGCATTAAATTCTAACTATGGCAGTTGTGTTTTACTGAGTATAAAATCATGACCTCTGCGAGTTTTTCAAGATAGCGTGTCTCCTCTCTTGATCTCCTGTCCTCAGAACCATTTAAAAATCTCTCTTCTGTGGCACCAATCACAACATATTGTACTTGATTGTTTTCCAAACTTGTTTTACTTATATTTGACAGCTAGCACTGCTTTTAGTAAATGCTCACGTAACCTTTTGAATGAATGAAGAAAACTAAGAACCATCTAGTTCTTCCACACAAAGATTGCTGTATGTGAAACAGCTCTTTTCCTGTTGAATTTCATTCCACTGCCTGCTTTCATAGATACACTGCGCCTATTTCTGTTGTCTGCACTTAAAAGAAGATGCTTAAGCCCTTCAGCCACGTGAGCTATGCTCTCCGACACTATTATCGTTCTCTTTCCGATTAGCATTCACATATAGGCCGCACTCCACACTGGTTGCTGTGATGCATGCTGAACAAAGTTTTAAAGAAATTTTAAAAACTCAGCTGCATGTGCTTGGATGTATTATATACTTCTACACGCCCTGATGTAATTATATATCAGGTAAAGCTCCCACGCATAAGCTCATTTCCGTTCAAAGTTATTGTCTGTTGATACAGTCTGGAGTAATTAAGAATTTTCTTAGTTGCTGAAGTTTTTTAATTATTAGTTAAAAATACAAGATAATTTCAAATTTAATTGCTGTTCTATGTTATTAATTATTTTCTTTTATATTAGTAGTAGGAAATAATGCCCTGCCTGGTTTGGCTCAGTGGATGGAGCGTAGGCCTGGGCACTGAGGGTCCCGGGTTCGGTTCCGGTCGGGGCCACATGCCCAGGTTGTGGGCTCGGTCCCCAGTAGGAGGAGGCCGATCGGTGATTCTCTCTCATCAGTGATGTTTCTGGCTCTCTCTCCTTCTCCCCTCCTCTCTGAAATCAATTGGAAAATTATTTTGTCATAGCATTATAAGTAACTTGAACAATAGTGGCATTTAAACTAAATTGGTATAGTTTGGGTCTTTGCCCCCAATAATATTAATAATACTTTACTTTGTGGTGGTTATTTCATCCCCCTTGATCTGTTTAACTGTTCATCTGGTAGGTCCCCTCCTCCCTTGCCGCCCCCCCCTCCGCCCCCCCCTCCCCCCCCTTCTCTATTCTCCTTAGCACAGCTCCGGGTTTGGCACAGCAGTTTTTCAAAGGTGCAGTGGGAGAAGAGGGCGCCCTTCTCTGTCAGCTCCCTCCGAATATTCATATTCATCCTCTTTCCTCCCACCCTTAGTCATGTCTGTCCATTACCAGAGTACATGAGAATTTGGAGTTTTAAAATTAAACATAATTAACATTTTAAAGGCAGATTGTAGTAATCGAGGCAAATGATCGGGCACGTGGCATGTGTTTTTATGTACGTTAACACTGGTTCTTCTGCCTCATGGGTTAGAGCAGGCAAGTACTTGGCTCCATGTGAGTGGAGGCCTTCCCATAGCATGTTGATAAAGATTCTTTCCTATTTTGGAGGACCAAATATTTCCGTTTAGATTGGCTGACAAGATTGGCGTTGAAGTTGCTAAGGGACCCATAATATCCCTTTATAGCAGTTTAATGACTCAATTCCCAGTTCTCTACTTTTACTGACTCGTGACTTTAGGAAATTTTTATAAATAAATAGTAGAAGGACATTAACAGATAATAGAAGTTTAAAATAGAACATTCCTTTTTCTGAAACAGAACTCTTAAGGTGCATAAAAATGTAGATAAACAAGTAATTCATTTTGACCGAAGTATCCTATATAATAAAAGACTAATATGCAAATTGACCGAACAGTGGAATGACTGGTTGCTATGACACACACTGACCACCAGGGAGCAGACGCTCAATGCAGGAGCTGTCCCCTGGTGGTCAGTGTGCTCCCCCAGGGGGATCGCCGCTCAGCCAGAAGCCGGGCTCACGGCTGCAAGCACAGCAGTGGTGGCGGGAGCCTCTCCCACCTCCATGGCAGCACTAAGGGTGTCTGACTGACGGCTTAGGCCCTGGGAGCAGGCCTAAGCTGTCAGTCAGACATCCCCTGAGGGCTCCTGGACTGTGAGAGGGTGCAGGCTGGGCTTGAGGGACCCCCCAAGTGCATGCATTTTGTGCACCAGGCCTCTAGTATAAAATAGCAATATAATGACAATACTGGAAACCTAGAAACTTTTGAGGTAGTAATAATAGTATACCAGTGGTTCAAAGATGTTTTCTTAAAGTTGTAAAGCCTGAAATTTAGGAAGTAAGTTAATATATTTTTAAGGATTAGTTGAAGGTTTAATATATTCATGAATGAAGATAGCAGGGGACTTTTACCCTCTAATTAATACTGTGGCCATTCTGGGTTCAGCAGAGCGGTGCGCATGAGTACGCCCCCTCACTGGCTGTGCGGCCACTGCTGGGGCACCTTCATGGTAGACCTTGAGAAAAGCTCTTCTGTGGATAAACCTGAGGTTTGATGCCACTTAGAGCCGTAATCCCAGCTTTGTTATAGTGGTTCTGATGTGTTTTTTCCCTCTGAAAAGGAACTAGGGAAACGTGGCTAATAAAATCAGCCCATTAAATTTCATTTTGTTTTTGATGGAAATATTTCCTCCTATAAAATGTAATGACCATGACTGATTGCAGAGGTTATTTACTATAACCAGACTGTCCCTGAGAGGCAGTTAGAGCAGGTCCATTGGAATCAAAAGGCGTTTGTGGAACATGATGGAAAAGGACCGTGAGAGTGAGTTCAGGTCTGGTCTGCTGTTTTGATATTTCAGCCCGTGTTTATGACTGATTTAAGGTTCGAAGGTGAAACTCTTGATTGCGAGGTTTGTAGTGACCAGTGCCTGCGTGCCAGGAGGCAGAAGAGGTCTGACTTCACCCAAAAGGGTCCTCGGATCTAATAGTGTTACAGTGAGGTATTTGAATGTTTTTATCTGAATACGGACAACTAGACAATTTAAAACATTGTCTTAGTACCTTATTCACATGAATTCATGAGTGCATGTTTTCTGTATGGACAGGTTTATTTAAGAAATATTTATTGACCACCTACTGCTTAGCAGGCAATGTTGTAGGTCCTGGAAATTCATCGTTTAAAGCAGATGAAGTTCCTCCTCTCAAAGGGGCCGTGCCGTGGATCTCACATTCTGGAGGAGTGGTGATGGTGTACTTCCTTCCTGTCTGAGAGGAAAGACTGCTGTCTGAGGTCGGACACCAGGGTGTGGGGAGCTTGGCATGGGAGACCGTGGCTGGTGGAAGCAGGGACCCTGTGGTTGGGGTCCTGAGCTCTCGCTCTCAGACGGGGCCGTGCTTTCCCAGCTTGCTCAGGTGTTCATTCCGTCTTGAGTCCTTTCAGATGTCCTCAGTGTCCCACTGGCCTGGTTTCTGCAGCCCTCCCCGTCCTCCCTGTGGACCCTGCGAGCTCAGTGCATTGCTTTGAACGACTAAGTGTGTCTGCTCGTGTGCAAGTGCGCACGTCTGTGCTGCGGCCAGACTCGACGCTGCTCCCGGAGACCCCGGCATGGCGGGTTGCACGGTGCTCTCGTGCTTCCCGTGGGCGAGGATGTGGCATCGGTACTTGGTGGCTGCAACTACTGTCCTCAGTTACTTTAAATCCTAGCAGTTTCTTCAAAAAGTGTTGTACATTGAATTATTTTTAAAAGATGCCTTGCATTTCTTGAAGGTTAGTTTTCTAGGATTAGAGTCAAGCCACTTGGCGTATATAATCTCTGCTTTTAAAACTGTGCAGACTATGCTAACCTGAAACTTCTCAATAGGACTCCTGTGCTCACTAAGAGTTGTTTTTCGTGTTCACCAGCCCATCGCCGTTAGCTGTGGGGGCGGGGAGGGGGCGGGGGCATCCTTTCTAATCAGGAAAGGTAATACGGCTGTACCTAATGTCTTTTTTTATTGCAGAGGGCGTTAGGGGGCCCCTTTCTTTGTTATAACTCTTCCTCCCACCTTCCTTCTCCCCACGGTTTACGCTGGAATTCATCATTTCTGTTACGGTTTCTGTGTACTGATTACTGTCAGAATGCGCGGCAGGCAGGCAGGCAGGCAGGCAGTGGAAGTTGCATTGTGTCAGGCCCGTGTCCTCTCCGGAAAGCCCATCTCAGAGAGGATTTCACCAGCACAGCTCCCCACGGGGCCAGCGTCCTCTGGGGTCAGCCTCCCCCTGGGAGGGAGGCGTCTGCGTCAGCGCCCGAAAGTCAGAAGCCACCAGCAGTTCATGGGTCACAACCTGAGCGCCACTCACTCGGATGTTTTAATTGGGTGTAAACTGCTCAGTCCTCTGTTCCTCAACCTTTCACCGGGACTCACCCGGGGGTCCTGGCATTGCAATGCAGGTTAATTCTGAAGAATTTTCTGCACAGAATTTTAATTTTTAATGAATTAGTGAAGTGGACCATATAAGAGCAGGTATAATTATCAAGTAATTAGTTGAAACCCCTGAAAAAAAGGTAATTTTCATTTTCGACTTTTGTTTTTCATGAGTGGCAAACTTAAAAAACCTGGTATACCCAAAGTACTCCTGTAGATTCCAGTATTGTTTTGAATACGCGAGGTGATAAGTGAATGGATGACTTTTATTATAAGTGCCTGTTACTTATATTCCCATAGTTCTGATGTAAGAATACTCATTACTATCTCTGTATCCCAACCTAAGTGAGATTTCCCCTTTACAAGCCTAGGTGTTTCGTACTTTTCGTCTCTCCCATTAGGTATTGTTGAGTGTGCAGTTGTTCTCAGTACTTCTGATGGAACCCAGGGTTTGGGCTTCTGTTTGAGGAGACCTGCTGTAAAAGCGCTGACTCGGTGACTGAGCAGGTCCGTTCGCTGACCGTTTGTCGCCGGCAGGTGTTGGGCCCCGCTCCCAGGTGGTGCTCCTTCCTGGACAACTTGACGGAAGAGTTGGAAGAGAACCCCGAAAGCACGGTGTACGACGATTACAAGTTCGTCACCAGGAAGGACCTTGAGAACTTAGGTAAGAAAAGAAATTAGGATAAACTGGTTATAAAATTACGTTATTTCTACTTGTTTCGGGGAGGGGAATTTTGAACATTTTAGAAGTGGTGGCGTCAACGTTTATCTGATTTTCCAAATCTTCTCTTTCTGCCAAATCAGATATTAAACACAGTACATATTGTTAAATTTGTAGTCTGTGCTTAGAGAAAGGTTCAGATAAGTTCAACCTACTGAAGGTTTTTGCATCTTAAAGAAGGAATACTTTTTTTAGCATACTACCTGTATATAGAAAATACATCTGTCAAGAAAACAGTGATTGCCCTGGCCAGTTGTGCTAAGTGGTTAGAGCATTGGCCTGCGGACTCAAGGGTCATGGGTTTGATTCCTGGTCAAAGGCATGAACCTGGGTTGCAGGTTGATCCCCGGCTCCAGTCAGGGCACAGGCCAGAGGCAACCAATCAATATGCCTCTCTCACATAGATGTTTCTCTCTCTCTCTGTCTCTCTCTCTCTCCCCCCCTTCACCCCCCCTCTTCTTTCCATTCCACTCTCTCTGCAAAAATCAATGGAAAAAATATCCTTGGGTAAGGAGAGAGAGAGAGAGAGAGAGAGAGAGAGAGAGAGAGAGGCGATGATTCATTTTTTCAGGTACTATTTGAATATAATGAGGTTTTGAACAATCTTAGAGACTGCAAGTAAATGATTTCTGGCTCACTGTCGGGTCTGCTTTTAAAAAGACCTGATTCATAATTTAGAACCCATAGATTGACTCCTCAATATGGAGACCTTAATAGGTACTTCAGGGTTAAAGACTACAAACCCAGAAAGGCCTCTTAATAATATCCACACTTGAATGGGGCTTACGTGTGCCAGGCGGAATTTCCTCATCAGTCCTCACAGCTCTGTGCAGTGGATGCCATCACGGTTCCATCTCTTAGGTGAGGAAACGGAGACACAGGTTAAAGGAAGCTGCCACAGGCCTCCGTGGTAGTGAATGTGCGGGTTGGGAGACAGACCGTGAGTCCATGCTCTTCACCTCAGCCACGCCAGCCTCGCGGAAGAACATGTTTAGCCCAGCGACTCTGGTTCGATGGGGGGAAAGACTCCATGGCTGGTTCCTGAGGATGCGAAGGCACAGAGGGTCTGCTCTCCACACGAGTAGGCAGCTTAGCTGACTTCGGAGCAAGTAGCTGTACAACTGCAGTTGAATGTGAAAAAAGAATCCTGCAGTAAATAGATGAATAGAGTCTCTTAAACTTTATTTTTATCCCATATCTCATAGCACAGGTGATCTGGGCAGAATGTTTCCTACCCAGTCCCATCAGAAAGGCGCTTTACGTTTTGTGCTTTGGTAAGGAACTTCTGTCCCGGCCATCCCTTCAGCTCCTCCCGGGGAACGGAGCAAGCACGCTTCCAGCACGGTGTGAACGTGCGTGTTGCTGAAGGTGATCTGCCCAGACACACAGCAGGGTTTCCCCAGCCAGCCTGTTCGCTCCACTCCTGCCTGTCAGATAGGAGCCTTACGGAGATAAACTCCAGATGGGAGAGACAGGCAAACGTTTAACATTAGAAGCCCCGTGGCAAAGGGATAAAGGGAAAAAAGGAGACATTTCCCCCCAGATTTCCGGAGAGTCAAAATTAAAAGGAAAAAAAACTGATAGTTGGAGTTTAGATACATTTAAAAATTTTATATGTAAAAATATACATTTTATATTGAAAGGCCAACTATAGATTACACAGATTGCATCAAGTAGGAAAATGGATTTATCTCTTATTTTTTATTCCTTTGGTTGTTTTTTTTTCCTAATGCCTCATGCAAATTTACAAGAAAATAATTAACTAATAGCTCTTTAAATTGTAATGTTTAAAAAGAAAAGAGTTGGCCCTGACCGGTTTGGCTCAGGGGATAGAGCGTCGGCCTGCGGACTGAAAGGTCCCAGTTTGGATTCCGGTCAAGGGCATGTACCTTGGTTGCGGGCACATCCCCAGTGGGGGGTGTGCAGGAGGCAGCTGATCGATGTTTCTAACTCTCTAGCCCTCTCCCTTCCTCTCTGTAAAAAACCAATGAAGTATATTTTAAAAAAAGAAAAGAGTTGTATTGAGCCCTTTTAAAGGAGACTCATGAATGAAACGGGGTGAAATAGGCGCCTCCTGCCGAAGGGTCTTTCTCAGTGTCTGTGATTTTCACAGTGGCCGGATGTCAGACCCACCCCTTCTTCACTCGGACAGTAAACGTCTTTATCATTTTAGTACTTTTGGCTGCTTTTTCAGTTTCTTTACTGTTTGTTTTAGGTGAGGAGGGTAGTTAAAAAGGTTTAGATATATTTTGTTAAAATGTAATTGTACTGTCCATTTTTAAAACTGTACAAATAGATATGATATTCAACAAAAGTTATACTAGAAATATAGTTTAATATTAAATAAGCCATTGGTTATCATTTTTCAACGGATTTTACCATCATATATAAAGCCTTTTCAATAATTTATATTAAAAGTAGAAGTAAGGCTTTCTATAAGTGCTGACTTTTCCCAGCTATGGCCTTTACCAGATCCTATAACATGGTATTTTCCAAAATGTGTCCGTGGAATACTATGTCTGCGGGAAGTGCTGGGCGGGGAGCACAGTGGCCAATGTCATGAGATTGGAGACAGACTGACGTGGGCCCACATCCCACCTCTCCTGTGACTTGGCCAGCGGACTTCACCTCATATGCCTTGGTTTCATCATCTGTAAAGTGGCAATAATAATGGTACCTCTTTCGGCTACTTGGTGACTGAGGCGGACAGTGCCTGAACATCCTAAGTGAATGTCAGTCATTACTGTAAGAGCTTCCCTAAGGGCCTGCCCTCTTCTGATTGACTCCCCCAGGGCTCACGCATCTCATCGGATCCCCTTTTCTCCGGGCATACATGCATGGATTTTTCATGGACATAAGACTCTATCACAAGGTAAGTACAAAAGTGCAGTTACTTTAGGGACTAATGAGCAATCTATAGACATTTCTTCTCTGCTGATTTGCATTTTCATAAAACATACTCATGATTTGTAAGAGATCTGTCTGTTCTCTGACATAGTAGTTATGGTGAATATGAAATGTGTTGCTAAATACAATTCTTTAAATTTTTTTTACTTTGAAAAGGTGAAACTGATGGTAAATCCATTCGCTTATGAAGAATATAGGAAAGATAAGATCCGACAGAAGATAGAAGAAACACGGGCACAGAGAGTCCAATTAAAGGTAAATATTGTATTCACCATTGAATTTGCCAGAGAAAAAGTACTTAATTTTCATGTTATTGTTCCAAAGAAGCCTGTCATCCATTTCTGAGTTTTTCCATCTTTTGCTAATTTTTTTGGTATTATGTTTTATTTATCACGAGGGTTTTGTCATTATGGACTCTGTGGCAATGGTATCGTGGGAAATCATGCCAGGGGGACTGGTGTTGTCAACCCTAAGAAAGTCGGCGGTGTTTGCCAGTGGCTGCTCGGATTCTGGAGTGCTGGGCCTTTGCTCATCTCCACTGCTTACTGACATCAGGCTGAGTCTCCGGCTGGCTGTTTGGGTCGCAGGAAGTAGGCATTAGACCATGTCAGGGTCCAGGGAGCAGTCAGACCACTCTAGTCATGTTCGCAGAGAGAACTGAATGTCAAGAATGTTAACCAGGCAGTAGAGAACTGAAAAGACAAGGACACGAGGATTGAGAAGCGAGGCCGGGCTGCAGGAAGAGTTCCCATGGAGCTCAGGCTCAGGGCTGGGCACAGACCTCTGAGGGCAGCTGCTGGGCTGAGGGCCTCCGGGAGGACGAGGGTGCTCCTGGGACCCCCTGCCCCCTGGAACCACCTGGTGCTGCCAGGCTGAAAAGTGTCTTCGTGCGATGCCAACCCAGCAACAAGCAGGTGGGGACGAGCAAGCCGCCTCTCCTACCTCCCAGGCCCCTAGCTGCCCCTCTCGATGAAGGCATCCCCCACACGTCCAGTCAGTTCTAACGAACGCTGCTTAAAAATGACACACACTCCTTCAGTGCAAAAGCCTGCTTCTTCCCTTTTCCAGGGTGCTGTTAAGTGTTTGTTAGAGAGTGAAGCGTGAGCGCGCAGTGGCAAGGAAAGGCTGGGATGGCGAGTGCTTTTGTTCAGCTTTGCTTAACCTTCAACGCTAAAATGTAGGTGTTTTAACACAGCTTGTCTTTTCCTCTCTTAGAAATTGCCAAAAGTTAACAAAGAGCTGGCGCTGAAATTAATCGAGGAGGAGGAGGAGAAGCAAAGATCTACGTGGAAAAAGAAAGTTAAGGTAAGCTTTTCTAAGGCGGAGACAATATTGATAAATTGCTCCTACATTTTCTTGATAGTAACTTAGAGTTTTTTTATTTTTACTTTAAAAATACACTTGTTTTTTCCCCGACTTAGAAGATAGTATATAGTCAGTATGGGACATTTATAAAATAGAAAAGAATGTAAGGGGGTCACCCATATAACTCCCCCTGGAGGAAAGCAGCATTAATATTTTAGTGAATTTCTTTCCTGTCTTATTTCTCTTAAAATTATAAACTATACTAGCAAGACACTATCCTACCTAATAATAGACAAATATGCAAATTGACCGTACCTTCGCTATGCCCGCGATTGGCCAGGAGGCGCGGGGGGGCGGGACTCCAGGTGGCTGGGGTGGCCGATTGGGCCGGCGGGACGCTGAGCTCGCGTCGCCAGCGGCGGCTCGAGCTCAGCGTCTGTGCCATGGCTGTGCTGCGGCACAGAAGGGGC
Organism: Cnephaeus nilssonii; assembly: GCF_951640355.1. NCBI lineage: Eukaryota > Metazoa > Chordata > Mammalia > Chiroptera > Vespertilionidae > Cnephaeus > Cnephaeus nilssonii. The sequence continues at coordinate 2,404,087 of NC_137086.1, read as the reverse complement.
CTCTGGGGCAGCAAGCTCACATCCCACCGCGGACCATCAAAAGCGGGGGAGCTGGGTGCCTGTCCGCTCAGGCACCAGGCCTTTCAGAAGCCTTCGCAGCGCCGGAGGCTTCTGAAAGGCCTGGTGCACCAGCGATCGAAAGCAAAAGCGTGGGAGCTGGTTTCCTGTCCGCTCAGGCACCAGCGGACAGGCACCCAGCTCCCCCGTGATCGAAAGCGTGTAGGGGACCCTACACGTGCATGATTCAATCATGCACTGGGCCTCTAGTTGTATATATGAAATATTTATCCTGGTTTCATAAAATAACACAAGTAGCTTCCCATTTTATTAAAATTTCTTTGTAAATATTTTTGAGAGCTTTATATTCTATGTTGTGGATGAATTATGATATTTTTAATATATATATTTTTTATTGATTTTAGAGAGGAAGGGAGAGGGAGAGATAGATAGAAACATCAGTGATGAGAGAGAATCATTGATCAGCTGCTTCCTGTACACCCCACACTGGGGATCACGCCCGCAACCTGGGCATATGCCCTGACCAGCAATCAAACCATGACCTCCTGGTTCATAGGTCGACGCTCAACCACTGAGCCATGTCAGCTGGACTATAATTAGTCTTTTTATTGTTAAATGTTGTTCTTTTGCTGTAGCTAGATTTATTTATAATTGCAGAAGTAACCAATTTTTACTTAGAATTGGCATATTGGGAGTGTGCATGCTTAACCTTTAACTGTGCCTTACTCTGCTAATGGGAAAATAGACAAAGATCAGTCGTAAAATTGGGTGTTTTCTGTAACCGATATTCTCGGGAGCGGGGAGGGGGGGGCGGTCTGACTTTGCAGCTGTATGAAGACTTCCGCCCCAGTGCTCTCTCCTCATCTGCTTAGCCAGGCGGCAGGCACCCGAGCGTGGTTAGTGCTAGGAGTTGAGAAGGTCGCTTCCTTCTCAGGAGCCTGCGGGACCTGAATCTGAGTCAGTGGCCTGATCCTTGCAACTTTGGGCAGCTGCGTTGAGCGCTCAGCTTTTTGTTGGCTTGTTTATTCTCTCTCTGTTCTCTCTGTAGTTTTTAACAAGTAAGTGATAGGAAACAGGCAGAGTGATGGGTGGGAAAAATCATGACTGCCTGTGCTTTTAAATTTTTTTTGTCAAAATATGAATCGGATCATCCTGTAAGCAGCACCGGCTCTGTACTGTTTCTCCTGCAAGTGTGAGGAAGAACTTAGAGACCCTCACCTTCATCAGACAGCTGCTTCTCTCCGGCTGCTGGACGCCCCAACTGGCTCTGGCTGCCGCCCGGTTGAATTGCGCTAGAAAGCGCTATCTGTCAAATGCGCCCCGAGTTTGCTTTTCGGTGGCTGTGGACCCAAATCAGGCCCTGTTGTCAGAGTTCAGTTTCTGTTCAGAAATGCTTTAGAGTCTTCTAAACACCCGAGGCTGCTGTTAAAGTTCGTATGATTTGCTGTTTAATAATGTTATCTAATTAAAATGAAGACTTTAAAAACCATCCCGGAACTAAAGAAAGAATCCTTCATTATAATTGTAAAAAATACTTGAAAGAATTGTTAAATCCATCAGCAGTTCATTAGTCTTGCCTTTGAACTCGGCTCTTCAAACTCTCAAGAGCTGTGGCAGCTCTGATAATTCCCGATTTGAAAGCCATGAGGTGCAGCTAGGTTCCGCTTTGGCACCAACCGAGCCTGCATGGAGTCAGACAGTGAAATATGTTCCCAGATGTTGCTACCGCTAATAACATAAAGTCTAGCAAGATGTTTACCGTCAGTTGATGTTGGACCTGCAGCGGAAAGTGACCCACCACGTAGCGTCTTCTGGACCCTGTCCAGGCTCAGAGGTGTGCTGGTGTTCGTTCCATTGAAAACGGTTCATCTGTCCTTGCAGCAACGGTGTGCGGAGCTCCCAGCGCACCAGGAGCTGGCCAGGCCCGGCACCAGGACAGTTTGTTCTGTGCGGGTTTGATGGTGAGGAGTATCATTTTCTGCCTCTGGGCCTTTTCTGCCAGCCTTTTGCTGTTGCCTTTAGGTCTCTAGGAACGTACTTCTCTGGGATCCTGCAGCCGCTCAGTCAGTATTGCCGGCGCGACTCCTCCGGGCCCAGTGTACCCTGTGGCCTGGAGACCAGGGAGGAGGCGTCCTTCCAGCCTCGGGGGTTATCCTGTACCATTAGGAGTTTATATTAAAGGAACAGTTCATCTCTAGGGGAAAGGTATAACCGTGCATAGACACTGGGTTGCATCAGATCAATTCCAACGTCCAAAGTATTATTTAAAAATCTTTTTAGTACCAATTAAAAATTGTTGTTATAATAGTGGTACACACATAGTTTAAAAACCTAATATTTCTCCAAGGTTTGTTAAGAATGTTGACTACCCCTCTGTCCTTTCCTCCTCTTCTTCCCCCTCCCGCCTTACTGTCCCTTCTCTCCCCCTCCCCCATTTCCACTTCTCCTGAGATAAACCCCTTTTAGCTGATTATTTTGGTGTAAAACTCTGTGTCTCTTAATAGTGCTGCTTCTTGACTGTTAAATGCCAGGCATTGTCTTCCCTTACCTGCCTCCCACTAACATCCTCTGTAACGGGGTAAGTTGGAGTTGGGCAGTTTGTGGTTGTGACCATGCAGATGTTCTTCACATCCAGCGGGAGCACACTTCCCGATCGCACTTCCTGCACGGCCCTGGTCTTCCCTGGACTTGATAATGGGCTTCTTGTTTGTTTTCTCTGTTGTCATCACTACTTAGCCCTCAATTCTTTGCCCGCTGTCTCAACTGCATCTCAAGAAACGTATGTGAAGATCAGTAGTTAGATTAATTTTATTTTCCTGACCAGCCTCTCCTACATCTTCCTGCCCTGCTCCATCCGGCCTGGGCATCCGGGAATCCTGCTCCACAGCCGTCGTCCTGGGGATCCGCTCCCCGCTCCCCACGGTGGATGCAGACTGTGGGGACCGCAGTGACCTGAGGGACGTGGCTTCCAGCCAGACGTGCGTCAGGCAGTCGGGAGGGTGCAGAGATGTCACACCTGCAGGTGCTGGACAATAACAAATGGCCCTCGTTGCTGCTTTTCCTCAGGAAGTTCCTTAGGGTTTTCTCCTCAAAACAAGAGAGAGCAGGAAAGAGTGCGGGGAGCCCGTGGCTGGCTCTGTGTCACGCGGCGGGGCTGGCTGCTTGGTGGCCCTTTCAGTCCTGAAACTCGGGTTCTTCCACTGGGAAGTTCTCCGGGGAGAAACTGAAGGGGTTTCTCTCCGCTGTGGTCCGTGGCCGTGTGTCCGTACTCGAGTGAAGGATAGAGAGCGGAACGAAGCGTCCAGGCGGCGGCAGGCCCGCAGGCTCTGAGTGGTGGCCTGGCCACGCTGTTTCATGGGCGACGCTCCAGAGACACTGTTTAGACACTTTATTTACGGCCTTTCTCCTGGTTGGTCAGATTCTCCTGTTGGAGAACGACAGCCCAGCCACCAGCCTTCTGAGAATGAGCACTAGAGCCCAGAGGGCTGCAGGGGGCAGGGGGCAGGGTGGGTGGCATCTCCTCCGTGCCAACCGCTTCCCCTGCCCCCGAAGTCTCGGCTGGAGAGCCCAGCTCCTAGGCCTTCCTCTCTTGCTTCCAGAACCTCCTTGCCCCGTTCCCTTTGCTGGCCTCTGCACCCTAAAGGCTTGGTGAAGCCCCCTTCCCGCGTTTTCAGCGGGTGGGGTTCTAGCAGAGATGACGCTTGTGCTGAAACCACCGTCTTTTCTCAGAAGTCGGCATCGCCTAATTTCCCGGCTGTCATAGCATTGGAATAATTAATTTGTTTTAAATGTCAAACATTCCTCAGATGTATTACTATGTTGGGAAAAGCATTAATGAGCACCCTACTCAGATCTGCAGATCTACTTCTTTGAGGTCGGGCTTAGATATAAACAATACTTACAGATGTTTTCCAAAGGTGAATGGCAAGTGTTTGGTGTACTTACATGAGTATTTATAGGCGGATCACTAGCCAGACACTTGTAAACTCCTGTAGAACATCACTCCCGGCACCTTATCCTCTGAACACACACAATTAGACGCGGGAAAGTCTCTGGGAAAGTATTTTCCCAGCTGGGTCGGAAGAGTTTTCATTTTATAATTGTTCCTCCAACTCCTGCTTGTTTTAGGCAAAGCAATTTATTTGTTTTAGAGAAGAGAAACTCTTAAGAGTCTAGCGCCGTGTTCCTTAAACATGTTTCTGTGTTCTAGAAGGGATGGGAATGGCCCTGTTTCCCAGGAGCTCAGCTGGAGCAGTGACTCGCACACAGGCCCCCCCCCCCCCCCCTGCCCCCGGTTCATCTTTGACTGCTGCCCATGTGCTTCCTCTCCTGGTTTTGGAACGAAGTTGAAAGACTCACTAATTTTACTTTTCCTTCTTTTTTTTTTTTTTTTCTTTCCTTTTTTTTCACTATTTTAATTCAGGATAGTAGCTATACTTAAGCCAGGTTTCAAAAACATATATTTTCTTGAAAATGTTACTGAAGGAAATTCTTTCTAATGTATTAAGCATAAACTTAGTCAGAAAGGCTTGTTCCTAGCTCATATGTGTGATGGCCAAGTAAGGCCTGCCATCTATGAATCAGTTCTGAAAACTAATTCTAAAAAAATGGCATAATAATTTGCTAAGTTATGCCTCATGCAGCTTATTAATTTATAGTTGAGTGAAACGTTTTAAAGCCATCTTTCTGGTCAGACTTTATTCAGGTGTTAACTATAAATGTTTATGTTCTTTTTACAGAGCCTTCCTAATATTCTCACCGACGATCGGTTTAAAGTCATGTTTGAGAACCCTGACTTCCAAGTAGACGAAGAGAGTGAAGAATTTAGGCTTCTGAATCCACTTGTTTCAAAAATTAGTGAGAAAAGGAAGAAGAAACTGAGACTCCTGGAGCAACAAGAACACCCTGGAAAGGTAATGTCCTGTTCCTTGTGTTGCCACTGCTTCTGTCGTGTGAGCGTCTCTGTGCTCCGAGGGGCTGAGCGGAGCTGAGATGTGAGTGTGTGACCTGCGGCTCCGCAGTGCACCTTGGCCGTTCCGGGCATTTTCCCGATGCGTGCGCTGTCACGTACTCCGAGGGGCTAATGCTATTTAAAAGCAAGAATGGGCCGGTGTTTGGTGGGGGAGAGGGGCTGCTGCTGACTATTTTTACTTTCAGGAAGAGGAGGAAGAGCCGGAAGGAAGGCCGAGCGATGCGGAAAGTTCTGAGAGCTCCGATGATGAGAAGGGCTGGGTCGACGAGGTCAGGAAGCAGCGCCGGCTGCTGCAGCAGGAGGAGAGGGCGAGGCGGCAGGAGCGGCTCCGGGAGGACCAGCAGACGGTCCTCAGGCCCCAGTTCTATGAGATCAAAGCAGGCGAAGAGTTCAGAAGCTTCAGAGACTCTGCCACCAAGCAGAAGCTGAGGAAGTGAGTGCACGCCCTCGCGCTGGCTGGCAGGGCCTTGCTTTCCCCGGGCGCGGGGCCCTAAGCATGGCACCCCAGGCTTTGGGTTCCGGGAGGGGAGCATCACGGGCCTCGGGGAGCCCTGGTCTCATGATGATTCTCTTTCACAACTTCCTGAGGGGCAGTGTGCATGCAGTGAGAGGCAGGGTAGCCTAGCTGCTGGTAAATGTATACTAGGACGTGTTTATGCTGCAAAACCACACTCCTGGTGCCCTTGTTTTTCCCCATCGGGCCCCCTCGATCACAGTCTTTCGGACAGTGGCCATTGAGGTAACATTTCTTGCCTCTTAACAACAAGTTATTGTGAAAAATTAGGATCTCAGTGATGCCTACCCCCGTAGGTTGCGTAAGTTGTGTCAAAGCCCCTATCGCATGGAATCCGACACCTCGGTCACCAATGTGGGGAAATCTCTGAGAGATTCCCAGTAGCCACTGTGTGCCCAGCACTGGGGAGCCAGGGAAGGTGTGTCAGCTAAAGTAAGGATCGGATCTATTCCAACCCGCCCCATGATGTAAATGCTACGGAATAAAAGCAGCACACGCTTGTTGTAGAAAATAAAGACAAAAACATAGAGGCACAAAGGGTCCCCAGAAGCCTTCAGTGAGATATCTCGGTTGTAGAACAAAGTGCAGGGAGAAATGGGACACCTGAGACCAGCTCACTGTGCACTAGTTCCGGCTGGAAATGATGAAGCCTGAACCGGGGTCGGGGGGACAGACAAGCCCTGGTGCAGGCTCTGCACTGTCTAAGAACAAGGAAGGTGCGTGGCACACCACATCATCTTGGGTTCACCAATTCCATGTCAAAGGAGGAAGGACAGATGCTGAGGTGTCTGGCAGTATAAATAGCACAGTGAAAACAGGCTTAAGGCCACAAGTATTAAGTCTTGGTGGGGCTTAGCACAAGTGACTCCATTTGGGGCCTGTTTGTTTATTTACTTATTTTTAATTTGTGTTTATCGATTTTAGGGAGAGGGAGAGATAGAAACATCAATGATCAGAGAGAATCATGGATCAGCTGCCTCCTGCACACCCCACACTGAGGATCGAGCCCACAACCCGGGCCTGTGTCCTGACCAGGAATTGCACTTTGACCTCCTGGTTCATAGATCGATATCCAACCGCTGAGCCACGCTGGCCAGGCTTGTTTGTTTGTTTTTAAAGAATTTATTTAGCGTATATTACCTAGTGGTGGAATTTCCTGGGTCAACAAAAGGGTGTGTGATGAGAAGGCCAAATCACCCTCCCAAAGTCTTAGAGCACTTTGCGCTCTTACGAACGTGTTTCCCCCACTTGCAACAACGTGGATTCTAGGAATCTTTCACAGACTTACCCTCACTGATAACAGGAGTCATAGTCCACGAGGCAGGGGCTCTGACGCAACCTCTGCAAGCTGAGAGCATCGAAATGGAGTTTTCAGTGACTTTCACAGCACGTGTGCCTGTCTGTCATAGTTATACTGTACAGTATTTATAACAAGTACTTACATTTTAAAATACTTAAAATCCACCGTGTATCTGTGGATCCCATTTCTCCGTTCCCTGTGATGTAGACTAGAGAGGGTGATGCTTTTATTTTGAGTTAATTTCGCCTTTCTACATGCCAGACGATAGCACTGCCTTTGTGAATATCTTCCACTCTTCTAGTCCATTCCCACGCAAAGTGATTTAAAATCTCTCAGTTGAGCATTATTGTTAATCACAGTTTTAATTAAAGAAATATCAGTGCGTGTATGCTGTAAAGCCTCCAACAAGTAAGTGGTTCCGCTGTCCTGGGCCTCTGATCAATATCTCATTCGATTTCCCTTTGTAATTCATGCCCACTTTTCTCCTTTAATACAGCCCTACTGATAATTTGGGTTCCTCCCTGTGCCTGCCCCATCCTGCCCTGAGTAATTCTTCTCACTTCCAACCTTCTGAAGCCCATCTCTGTCTGCTTGGCAATCCCCACACATTCAGGGGGTGATGGTCTATCTTGTGACAGTGAGATTTCCCCCCGAAATCCTATCAGCTCCAGGGGAGCCCGCAGCCAGCAGACTGAAGCCTGGGTGGGAGGGCAGCAGCGCCAGGAGGGCGGCGGGCGGAGGGCGGAGGGCGGCGGGCGGAGGGCGGCGGGCGGCGGGCGGGAGGCGCGCTGTTCCGTTCCAGTAGCCGCTCTCCGGGTCTGTCTGCTTCCCCGTCGTCTCTGAGCTCACACAGGCAGCAGCCCCGTCTGTCCGCTGACTCGCAGAGGCTTTCATGGCGCAGGCTCCTCGCTGGCCCTGTGTCTGATCTCCTGCCACGGCCCCAGCGCCTGTCTCTCCCGCCGCAGACAGGACAAGTCCTTGCAGGCGCGCAGCGCAAGTACCTGGGGAGAGCGGAGTGTGTGCCTGCCGCGGAGGAAGAGGTCATGCCTGAAGGAGGAGTAATTGCCCACCATTTACTTGAAAAGCCTTTTTCTTCCCAAATTAGTGTGTTCTGTGTGCCACCTTGTCTCCGTGGCTCCATCGTTCCTCCCTGTCCTGTTAACGTTGAGGCTGGAGGGTTACGGCTCTGGGGACAGAGAGGAAATGAGCAGGTCGAGGAACCTGCTGAGGCTGACAGTTCACGCGAGGCGAGTCAGCTTACACTGCTCTTTTGAATTATTGTTTTTTAAAAAAAGCCAAAGTCAGTCGTAATTTCATGCCGTTTGTCATGTGGAAGCTTGTCATCTAGAATCCTTACTGGACACATTTCCTGAACAAAGCTTGATAATTCAAGTGTGGTCTGACACACGCCTGGAAACCAGAAGTCCTCACCCTGGAACCTGGGACTTAAACTTGAACCCCGCGTCGCCTGGGGCCGGTCATGTAACATCTCACCTCCCCGTGCCGTCGGGAAGGGGTGAGCTCTAGAAGGACGGCTGGCGGAGAGCTGCGAGGACGGATTTGGAGCTCCAGGTCACCGACAAAGAGCATGGTTTGGTCTGGGGACTCCAGTTTCTGAAACTGAAACACCAGGAGACTGCAGCGAGAACAAGAAGTGAGAAGTCAGCATAAACTCATCTCTACACTGAAAGCACAGATGGGAGATCTCCAACAGACACATCACGGCTTGGAAGAATATGTTCGGGAACCCCTGAGAGTGAGGAGGTGGCAAGCAGTCAGATAGACAATTTAACGAGCCACATGAGCATCTTGGTAAAGAATTGATTACAATGGACCAACTAGCAGAGCAACTAGAAAAGAGGAAAGTTTTGTGGTGGATACCCTCAACAAGGAACTTGAAGGAGCAAAGTGTTTGAAGGACATTTAACAGCAGCTTGAGGGACACAAGATGGCTGCAGCTTAACTGGAGACAGCGTGCACCGCTCCGCACAGCTCAGAGCAGTCAGCGGGAAGAGCTTGAAGTGCAGCTGACCTGGAATATCACATCCAAGGAGCACTGAGGAAGCCACAGGGAGACTGGGTGAATTCACTTCCAGCAAAATAACGTAATAGTATTGGAAGATACAATAAAAAGACTCAGATCTACAATTTTAGAGGCTGAAAAAGCACAAAATAAAACTTCCAGAGTGGATTCCTTCGTCAAGACTTTAGAAGCAGACAGAAATTACTACAGGAATGAAGCTCAAAATCTGAGGAAGATGATCAGAAGTTGATCTGAGAGTCCAAGACGCCCGTCTCCATCTTCCCGGGGTACAAACTGTGATGTAGCGCTTTTGAAGACAAGAGACGGTGAAGAGCTTAAATGCATGCTGGGAAAATAGCGTCATTTGGCAGAAATTCAGGGTAATATCAAGACTTACATCTGAGAGAGGCAAGACCTTCCTTCTTTATGAACAGGCACAGGAAGAAATTGCTCGACTTCAACAAGAAATTATAAAAAGCTGTAAGCCTCCTAAATCAACACAGCACATGCCATCCTCCGGCGGGTAGAGCCTGGAAGAGGTAGAGCCTTCACTGATCTACGAAGAATGACCACGGAACGGGATGGTCTGAGGGAAAGGCTAACGATTGCCCAGGAGCCTGCATTTCACGAGAAAGCTCGCTTGGAACAAAGGCCAGAGGGTCTGGCGTGTACAGTTCCCAATGTAAAGAAAAGTCACTTCCGCACTTTTGGCTCTAAACTGTCCGTGGCTTTCCCCTCTTCCTTTTTTCCTGTGTTCAGAGAAGTTATTTTTCTAAATCAGGGTTATATCTGGTGTAAATTGTCAATTCTTTGGTGTTTACTTACTTTTAAAAATGTGAGTAAAATCTTTCTTATGTTAAAAAAAAGGATAAATACCTCTGTCTCGGGATGTTGAAAGGATTAGTCAGTCTGTAAAGAAGGTTAAAGATGAAAAGTGCTTTAACAGTGCTTCTACAGCATGCTTGCTCAGGAAAGAGGGCCGCTCTATGCTCACCACTCTGTCTCACACTGGACCAGGAGGGCAGGTCAGAGCGTTATAGGCGCCGTAAACCGGGGCGCGCTCACCGGCTGGCATCAGACACGGGCTCGGGCTGTCACGGAGCACCCCGGTCTGGGGGCCTCGCAGGAGCCGAGCTGCACTCGGTCATTCGTCAGAGCTCGGACTCCCTCAGGAAGAGGGCCTTCCACACAGCTCCCCCCCCCCGCCCCCCCTATTCCACCGAGGTCTCAGGATTGACTTCCAAGGGGACATGCAACTTCAAGTTGGTGCTGGGAGGGTTGGAAGGGAAGTGTATTTTTCTATTTTGAGGAGGGAACAGAGTAGAAAACAAAACCATATTCTCTCCTTTTTCTCTTCCCTCTTCCAGTTTCGTCATGGGGATGAGAGGGTGTTGCTTTAGCCTTTTCTCCGGACGGGTTAGTGCTGGTGTTAAAAATTACTTCAGGTGTCTCTCTGTAGGCTTAATTCCATTTTCCCCTGAAAACCAAGTTCACAAAAAGGGCCAGCGTTTTTATTTTTCCAGTAAAACATTATGACGACATGCACTGCTGGCTTCTGGGCCACGGGGACCCGAGAGTAGCCGTGTAGAGCGGAGAAGTCCTGCCCCCCCGAGGCCGTGGGGAGGACGGGAATGTTACGTAATTAGCACGAAATTCAAGTTTCCCACCTGGATTGCAGAGGTGGTGGGAGGGTTCAGTAGGCAGAGGAGAGAGTTGCAGGGCAGCAAACCATGGCAGAGCCCGGAGGAGCCGGGAAGCACAGAGCTGAAAGGGGACGGAAGTGTGGGCCCGTGGGCCGGCAGTCCTTCCGGTGGGAGGGGGAAAGGCGCCTGGAGAAGGGCAGGACCAGGGCCGGTCCGAGGGCTCTAACCGCCGTCACTGTGTGTCTGAGCATGCGGGATGGCCTCCATTCCTCCCACTGACTGTCCACTGAATGCCGTTTTCCCTCATCGCCACATGTGTGAGAGGGCTATCCTCAGGTGATCACTCCTAATTAAACTTGTTTCGAGTGGCAAATCAAAACAGTGCTAATGATTGTGCCTTCTCCCAAATCTCTCACAGCAAAACCCTAGAAGATCGGCTGAAACTTGAAGCAAAAAATGGGACGTTGAATGTGTCCGACACCACAGTTGGCAGCAAGCAGCTGACGTTCACGTTAAAGAGGGTGAGTCGTTTTCTGACGTCACTTCTTGGCTCGCTGGCACCTGGCGGCAGTGCCGTGGAGCCCTCGCCTGCCTCCCCGCGCCTCCGGTGGAGGCCGTGCCCGTGGGCGCCCTCCCCGCGGCCAGGGCTGAGGGCACCCTGCGCGCCTTCGGCAGCGCCGGGCGATTTTCCAGGGTCCTCGTGACCCGAGGTTGGCACTGCTGGTTTCTGGGCCCCGGGACCCGAGAGTAGCCGTGGAGAGCAGAGTCCTGGCCCCCCGGGGCCGTGGGCAAGACGTGAAGCTTCTGTGGCTTTAGGACCAAGGAGGGCGAGTGAGCCGTTGGTGACAGCGCCGCGCAGCGGCCCAGGAGTCGGAGTTCAGAGGGGACTGGCTGCTGGGGTCCTGTTCTCACGGTTCCTGAGAGCCCGTCTTCAGGGTCACACATGAGGCCTGGCCCACGTCAGAGGGGGACCAGGTGCTTCCATGTCGGCTGTTAACTAACGAGTAAAACCAGATGTTGTATTTTTTCTCATTCAGTAGATTTCCCTTAATATATTTTGTTAGCAAATGGGAGAGAATGTCAAAGATTCTACCTCTGATTTTTAAAAATTGAGATGTCGTTCAGATACCTTAAAATTCACCCTTTTACAGTATACAGGTCAGGGTTCACACTGTGTGGTCATCACCATTACCTAATTCCAGCACATCCTCGTCACCCCGGAAGGAAACTCATGTTGCCCCGTTTCCCCGGCCCTGGGCAACCACGGGTCTCTTCCTGTCTGTGGACTTGTCTGCCCGGACATTCCCTATAAATGGAGTCACACGGTGCTTCCTCTGGCGCCGGCGGCTCCCGCACCACGCCTTCGGGGGAACCAGGTGGCAGCTGGAGCAGACGCCACTCCTTTTGGGGCTGAGGAGCTCTTCATCGTGCGGGGGACACGTGTCGCTTGTCCATCTGTCCGTTGATGGGCACGTGGGCTTTCCCCTGTCCTGGCTGTGAGGAATAACGCTGCCGTGGGACCTGGGGTAGAAGGCTTTGTGTGGACGTGTGTTTCCGTTGGGCTCGGGGGTGTACCTAGGGGTGGAATTGTGACTCATAACTTTCCCAGGAGCTGCCAGGCTGTTCTCCAAGGTGGCGGCCCGTTTGCGCGCCCAGCAGCCGTGCGCAGAGGGTCCGGGTCTCCTCGCCCTCACTGCACGTGTGTTGTCGTCTTTTCCATAGTCGTCATGTCTGTTGTCGTGTTAACGTGCGTCTCCCTAAAGGCTGTCGGCGTAGAGCATCGTGTATGTACTGACTGGCCATCTGTGCATTTTCTTTGAAGAAATGAGTTCAAATCCTCTACCCGCTGACCTCTGGTCCTTCGTGGCTCTCGGTGGCATCAGCCTTGCCATATAAGAACTTTTTTTAGTTAGCGTTCATCTCTCATACATATAATAAAAAGCAAAAAAGAAGGCAGACTTTTTCCTCATGACAAGAACTCCTAGGGTTTACTCTCAACAACTCCCACATACGCCCCGGGTCCCACAGCGGTGAGCGGTGAGCGGTCGGCGGTGACCAGGCATCGGCCCGGCACCTGCCTGTGTTGGAACCGGAGGGTGTACCTACCGACCACCTTCCTCCAGCCCCTCCGCCTCCAGGGGGTTCTTTTGTCCGGGGTGAGAGCGTTTCAGGCCGAGCAGCCCCCTTTTAGAGCAGACACAGGGCAGAGGCCAGCGGGCGCCCAGGCGTCCGTTTCCAACTTGAACTCGTGTCCCTGGCAGTGTTTGCGGTGGCTGTCTGTGCGGTCCTGCCGGCTCAGGAAGCACCCCGAGCCCTGGCCGTGCTGTAAGCTGCTCAGCCTCACCGCAGCGGGGACACAGGCGGGAGCGCGGCCGTTGGGAGCGGAGGAGCCCGCTCGGCCGAGTGATGAGCGCTGGACGCCGCCTCTCAGCAGCCGGCGGGCGGGCGGGCTGCCGGAGGCTCGGTCAGTGGGAGCAGGTCTCGGGCTGTCAGGGCCGTGTCTGTGTTGGAAAGCAGCCAGAGCCCAGAACCAGCGCTGGTGAAGGCGTGCTGCGTCGTGGCTGGTCACTGCGCTTTGGTGCACAGGAGTCTGGTTTGTCTGAAGACGGTGGTCCGGCTTGTAAACAGAAGTGGCCTCTGTGCGCGGTGCTGTCTCCTGGAGGTGGCTCTTCCCCAGGGACCGTCCCTTCGGGGCGTCCGGCAGCGCGGTGTGGGGTGCAGAGCCAGGCTCGGGGCTCTGTCAGGGCGCCTGTCCCGCCCGGGGGGTGGCGTTTCCTGTGTGACAGGGACAGTGGGCCTTGTCCTGCGGCTGCAGCCAGGGCCGCGTTTGTCAGGGCGGAGTCTGGCGCCAGGCCGTGTGCCCGGGCGGCTGGGCTGGGCTGAGAGCGGGGGTCGTGCTGTTGGCATTCGGAGGGTGACCGAGGGGATGTGGGCCTTTCTTGCTCTTCCCCTCTCATTTGGTTTTCTCCTTCAGTCTGAGCAGCAGAAGAAGCAGCAGGCGGCCGAGAAAATGCACCGGCAGGAGAGGAAAGCGCTGCGTCGCCCAGCCGGCCACCTCAAGTCCAGGCGCCAGCGAGGGCGGCCCTTTCCCTGACGGGACGGACCGCGCGGACTCAGCAGCTCCGTCCTCCGGGCGTCATCGGTGGAGCACGGGGTCCGCTCCCGCCTCCACGGTCAAGACTGGCAACTTGTCCAACCGCCTTCTGGGTCAGAGCGGTGTCCCCGGGCACAAAAGGTGTGCCCCCCCCCCCTCCCCCAAGATCGTCCTTTCCCAGTTTCAGTCACGTGGACCAGGTGGTTGGTGTTCCACCTTGTGAAACGGGGACCAGGGCCAGGGGGTCCTGTGCTGACAGTGCCGGCTGAGCAGTCCCCGAGCTTCCTCTGGCAGGCCCGCCTCTCACCGTGGACCCCCGGAAGCACGCGGGGCTCAGCTCCTGTGCAGCCTTGGTCATGTGTGTGTGTGTGTGAGTGAGCGCGTGTGTGCATGTGTGTGTGTACGTGTGTGTGTGTGAGTGAGCGCGTGTGTGCATGTGTGTGTGTGTGTGTGTGTGTGTGTGTAAGTATGCTGGTAGGTGTGCTGCTGGTCTATATATCAGTTTGGGATTTTTTAAAGTATTTTTATACCAAGAGAATATAAAATAATGGTAATAACTTAAAACAAGAAATGGAAGCTATGGGGTATTCTTTTATACTCAGCTCAAGATTACATTCAGACTTTTTTATGTTTCTCACCGGCATAGAGAGAAGCGGCTGGAGAACACATTCATAAAAATAAATACTTGTGTATGAACGGCTTCTTTAAACAGACCCTTTCTGTGAGCTCATCTGAGAGTTGACGTTGGTTCCTGTTTCTCGGGTGTTGGTGTGACTCTGCGCCCTGGAGCGGCAGCGGGTGGTAGGTGATGGAATCCGCCTGGGAAGCCGTAGGCTGTTCACTAGCCAACAGGCTGCGGAGCTGTAGCTGCCTGGCCCTGGACCCGGGGTCCCCGTTCCTCTGGTCTCTGCTCTCCTCTCGCCGCCTCCTCTCGGTCCGCTCTCTCAGCTCCCCTCTCTCCGGTCCTGTCCCTGCTCTTCTGTGCAGACTAGCTGGCTCCACAGGCCGGGGCAGCGTGGCTCCCACGTCCACGTCTGTGGTCTGAGACGTAGATTTTTTTCCACAAAGTGTTTGTCGGTGTCTGTGCGGGTGTGTGTGTGTGTGTGTGTGTGTGTATGTCGGTGTCTGTGTGTGCGCGCGCAGAGACGGTCACCAGAAAGACCCTTATCCCCAGCTTGTGTCGGGGTGCCCGCGGCCTCCGCCCCCTCAGTGCCTGGTGCTGGCTGCTTTCCTCCTTCAGCTTGTCCCCTCCCCGCCCCCCATGCACCTCCTCTCCCAAAGGACGGCTTCAGCGCCCGGCTTCCCTGGCTTCCTTCAGGCCGAGGCCCAGGCTCCCGGGCCCAGTGCTCCCGGCCCTCCCTGGGCTCGGGCCCTTGCGCCCCTGTGCCTGCTCCCGGGCCCCTCTCCCTTCCTGGGGCACCCCCGGCGGCGTGGGAGCGTGTGCCCTGGTGTGGGCCCAGCCGTGGAGCGCAGGCTGCAGAGGGACTGCGCCTGCTCCGGAGCGAGGCCCTTCCAGGTCTGGGCCTCAGCACCGCCAGGTCCCGGGGGGCCATCCATCTGGGCCCTGGGGCGCTGGCAGCCAGCAGCCTGGTGGGGGGAGGCCCTGTGGCCTACCCGCTCTGTGAACTTGGCCTGTTTATTTACCTTGAGTCGCACTTCCTCCCATAACATGAGCCCAGCACTGTGCTTCGGCGAGGGCGGACTGAGGCTGCACTTGAGGGGAGCACCTGGCACAGATGGAGGCTCACGGGAACGGACACGGCGTCTCTCACCAGCCCCCCACCTCTGCACCCCCCTCTCCACTCACCGTCCTTTAATGTGGAAGGGTGTCTAGAGCTTCTGTTCGGGGGACTCCTAAAAGGGCAGGCGCAGGGCCTGCTGGGAATCTGGCCGCGGCTGCAGGATCCCTCCGCCCGCTGCCCCCCTGCGGGGAGGGTGGGACGCCTCAGGCTCCTGTGAAGTAAAAGGTAGGGGCTCTGTAGCCTCATCTCCTGTGTTGGCTATAGGTTGCTTACTCGCCCTAGGACACCCCGTTCTCCTGGGCCCCAGGCTGTGTCGGGAGGGGCCCTGGGCACAGCGGCACTGAGAAAAGGCTGCGGGGCGGGAAGGGACGGCAGCTGGATGCCTGGGGGAGGAACATGCTGGTCAGAGAAGCCCCCAGAGGGCTGGTAAACCGCCTGACTCGGGCTCAGAGGTGGGGCCAGAGCTTTCTATCATCACAGCCGCCACTGCTGACCTGGGCCCCGCTTTGAGGACCACTGAGCCAGAGCAGAGGCCTGGGCGGGGTTTTGCCTGGATGTTCAAGGAACAGCCTGTCGGCCACGTGGCCGATGGAGAGGGTCAGACTCTCCTGTGGTGGAGGCAGGAGCAGGTTGGTGCCAGCCGGTTCCCGCCGCGGCCCCACCACTCCGGGAGCATCAGGTTGAGTGTGTGGGCGCCAAGGCCCGTGGGTGTGGGGGTGGGCTCTGCAGGCTGAGTCCACGGGGAGTGGCAGGTCCCACCCTCTGCACCTCCGGCACTGCCTCTCTTCCCTCGGGAATCCCGGCAGCGGCCTGGCCTGGCAGCCTTGTCTGCAGACAGACGACAGCAGAGTCTGCAGCCCAGACGCACTGTGGGAAGCAGGCTTTCAGGGTGAGGGTTTTCAGAACCAGATCGGGTCTCCTGAGTGGAGACGGAGGAAGGAGAAGGAGCAGGCCTGGCCTAGCCCAGACTTGCTCGAGGCTGAGCTGCTGCCAGTGGCCAGGCCATTTAACCCATCCGTGCCTCGGTGTCTCCATCTGTAAAATGGGTTTAATAACCTCTGTTCCCTAAAGACTTCAGAGGGTGGTTATAGAGCCTAATGAGTGAGGTGCATTGAACTCCTCAGAAGAAAGGTGTAACGAAGTATAAAGCACTATTGTAATTAGTTCTCGGGTTCTTTAAACCAGGTTGCATCTTGTTTTAATAGGGTTACCATGACAACAGGTTTATTTGAAAAACATGTAAAAGGGCGTGGCTATAAATCTCAATAATCAGTCAATGTTTTTTGCTGCTTTCTGTTGTGATTAAGAACCTTTACCAATAGTCACGCACCGTCAGCCATTGGTTCCGGTGACATAACTTGCGCGCAGCGGGCCTCCGCGCCAGGACCGCGGCCCGGTTCTCACAGCAGCGAGCGGCACTTGACACGCGACTCGGAACTAATGGACCGCAGTGCCTGGCTCTCCACAGCTCCGAGCGGTGGTTTCTCTGCGTAAAATGGAGATAGAGTCACAGAACTGTCGTTCCCCATCCACAGTCTCACTTACCGCGGGTTCAGTTCCCTGTGGTCCACCCGGTCCAAAAATATGAAATGGAAAATTCCAGAAATAAACAATGTATCAGTTTTACATGGTGCGCGTTCTGAGTGTCGGGATGAAATGTGCTGTCCCGCTCCGTCCCACCAGGACGTGGTCACCCTTTGACCAGCGTCTCCACGGCTGTCACGGTACCCCTCCCGGTGCTCGTGTTCAGGTCCCCCTTATGTTACTTAGCGAGGCCCCAAAGCGCCAGGGCGGTGGGGCCGGCAATTCGGACGTGCCAGGGAGGAGCCCTGACGTGCTCCGTTGAGGGAGGTTTATCTGCAGGAAAAACAGCATATGGAGTGTTTGGTGCTGTCCGCGGTCTCAGGCACCCACGGGGGCGGGGGGGGGGGGTCTTGGAACGCATCCCCTGTGGAGAGGGGCATTTTGTATGGACCCTGGTTACAGCAGTCCGGGTTCTCCAGAGCACGGAACCAATAGGAGCGAGATTTCCTCTAAGGGATCGGCCCGCGTGCTGACGGAGGCCGACAGGTCCCGGGATGTGCAGGCCGCAGGCTCCAGACCGCGCAGAGCCCGAGGCCGTGTTCGCAGCCTTCCTGCTCCCGCGCCGCCTTGGAAAAACGAGGGTTCTCCTTTCTCCGCAGAGAGCTGCACGGCAGGCACCCCACGCAATTCGATGAAGAAACTGCCAGCTCACCCTTCGCCTGGGGAGTCCTCGGGGCCACACCAGCACGGGGTTCAGCTCGTGTCACTTTCTAACTCTTGGCTGTTGGGTTGCCATCATCCTCTGTACCCTTGACCCTCAAATGAACCACTCCCAGCCCCTCAGGTCCCAGGAGACCGGTGTGTGGGCCACAAAGCCCGTCCCAACCAACGCAGAGAGGGGGAGGGAGGGAGGGACAGAGTGCCCCATGGGTCTGCCCTGTGGCCTGGCTTTGGGGCAGGTGACAGGTGCATGCACAAGGTGGGGGGCCGGCCTGGTCCTGGTTCTCGGGCTGAGAGTGGCCTACACCTTGGTGAACTTGATCCAATATGTGCTAGAGTTCCATCTGTATGGGTAACCATAGCAGCATCCTGGTCTGGGGGCCACACTCCTCCCCACCTGAGAGCCCCAGGTGTCATGGGCTCAGGTAACCCTGAAACCTGGAGCCGACACATTCTTCTTCACCCCTTATTGATTTATTTATTTATTTTACTGATTTCAGAGGGGGAGACAGAAACATCAGTGATGAGCCAAATCCGGTTTGGCTCAGTGGATAGAGCGTCGGCCTGCGGACTGAAAGGTCCCAGGTTAGATTCTGGTCGGGCACATCCCCAGTAGGAGGTGTGCAGGAGGCAGCTGATCCATGTTTCTCTCTCATCGATGTTTCTGACTCTCTATCCCTCTCCCTTCCTCTCTGTAAAAAAATCAATAAAATATATTAAAAAAAAAAAAAAAGAAAGAAACATCAATGATGAGAGAGAATCATGGATTGGCTGCCTCCTGCACGCCCCACACTGGGGATTGAGCCCAAACCCGGGCATGTGCCCTGACCAGGAATCGAACCCTGACCTCCTGGTTCATAAGTCAACGCTCAACCACTGAGCCATGTCGGCCAGGCTCTTTACTTGTTTTTAACTGTGGGAGGGCACATGTAGAGAGCAGCTTCTGGGAGCCCCACCGCTCCCTGGCCCCTCTGTCCTCCCTGCCCCGGCCCTCCTCCCTGCCCCCCGCCGTCCTCCCTGCCCCCCGCTGTCCTCCCTGCCCCCCCGCCGTCCTCCCTGCCCCCCGCTGTCCTCCCTGACCCCCGCTGTCGTCCTCCCTGACCCAGGCTGCCCTCCACTAGCCAGTGATCCTGCTAAGACGCTTGAGCGCTGGGAGCCCAGGGAGCTGACCAGGCCCGGAGAAGCCTTCTTTGGTTCCTTCCCCTCGACGTGTCTGTGAAGGTCCCTGTGAGCACGACTGTGTGGAAAGGTCCTGAAATAGGAAACAGGGTCCCAGCTGAGTGTCTGGCTACTGAGTCTTTAAAAACATGAAGAGCGTTTCCTTCGCGGCTGCCGCGTGTGCAGGTCCTGCCCGGATCTGCACATCCTGATGACTCAGTTGGATTTCCCTCCGTCCCCCCGTCTTGCATGATTGTGCGCGTGAAGCTGGGGTGGCACGGTGGGCACCCGGGCCAGCCTCGCTCCATCACGGCACTGCCAGCCCAGAGCCGACACTGGCCCCCTGAGCGGGCTTTGCCCTGCTAACCCAGCCGCTGCGGAGTGGAGACCGCCAGGCGGTAGATAGGTAACTGGCCTGACCCTTCATGGGGGCAGGGGTTCTCTTTCATTTTAATTTTTTTAAATATATATTTTTATTGATTTCAGAGAGGAAGGGAAGAGAGAGAGAAACATCAATGATGAGAGAGAATCATTGATCACCTGCCGTCTGCACATCCCCTAATGGGGATCAAGCCTGCAACCTGGGCATGAGCCCTGACCAGGAATCGAACCATGACCTCCTGGTTCATAGGTCAATACTCAACCACTGAGCCTCACCAGCTGGGCAGGTTTCTCTATTTGAACCACCCTTAAGTGCGCAGTTCAATGTGTAAGTACATCCCATTGTTGCTCAAGTGTGGTGGGCACCCACCGCTGACCATGCCCACGAGGAGCCGCTGGGTGGAAGGAACGTGGGCCTCCACGCTCAGACGCCCTCTTCCAGACCACTGTGTGAGGAATAAGGCTGTGCCACAGGCCCCTGGCATTTCCGGCTGCTGGGTGCTGCCGCTCTGCCCGCAGCCTCGCCATCAAGTGCGCTGCCAAGCTGGCGTCCTTGCAGCTTTGCCCACAGGGCCACCCCAGGCCGTGTCTGCCGTGTTGCGCCGTGCTCCCCTGGACGTGAGAGGAAGAGCCCTGTCTAGGAAGAGCCGTGGACGGGGTGTGGCTGGTCCCCAGGTTCTGAGCCGTAGGTGTCCCTGCGTGCGGCCGCAGTGGACGCTGAGGACGGGGGCCCCGCGGAGCCCAGCTCGCCCTCCTGTTCACCGAGGGCCACGAGCGGGTGTCTGTGCTCCTGTCTGCCCACATGCGAGCAAACTAGTTCTCAAGGCCAGGCCTGGTCTCGCTCGGCCAGGCACCCCTGGGGGCCCTGCTCCAGGCCGGGCAGCAGGAGGGCAGATAAGAGAGCCCGGGGCCTTCGGGGCCGGGCACATCTGCTCACGGGCTCTAACCACAGGAGGTGGCGCTTTCCTTGTCTGAGGCCGTGTTGGCAGGAGGGGCTGAGCCAGCTCAGCTGCCAGGTTCCAGGACCCTGCAAACTGCCCCTTGTCTGGTTGCCGGTGCGTCACCTGGCAGAGGCCCTGGGAGGGCCCGGAGTGTACGCGGCTCAGCTGTGGGAGCTCAGCCCTGGCATGATGCACTGTGGGTGACTTCCCTGCCATTTTCCCTGCCGGGCTGTGCACCACACGGGAACCTGGGTTTCAGGAACACGGGATAGAGTCTCGGGGTGCTGCGCCTCCCACAGCCCGGCCCTCAGTGCCGAGAGCTGGGAGTGCCCCGGGCCAGCGGCCCAGTCTGCGGGGCTCCGTTGAGGCAGCCCTGGCCGTCAGCACAGCGGCCTCAGCGGGGAGGCCTCCAGGCTCGGCGGTCTGTGATGGGGAGATTCTGATCGGTTGAGGCTTGCTTGATAGGCTGGAAGGGAGGGTTCCCTTGTGAGAGGGAGTCTGAGCCCCCAAAGGTGGGCCTGAGCAGGCCGTGTGCACGGTGCAAGGGCGGTCAGCGCCGCGGGGTCTCGCAGGGCCATGGGCAGCCCTCTGGGCTCTGGTTTGTGGTGAGTGGAGTGTGTGTTGGTGGGGGACAGCCCCCAGGCCCCCCCATAGCGACATCCGACGTCAGGGAGGATGCGTGCAAGGCCTCTCTCCTCGGCCTCACCCTGAGGGTGAGGGTGTGAGGGCAGCGAGGCCGAGCCGCATTATTGCTTCCTGGGGTGCGGGCGGCTTCCTGCCCGCTGAGCGGCCCCTCCCTGGAAAGGCTGCAGACGGCGTATCCGGCACAGCTGGCGCGTTTCCGCCTCATTGTTCGAAGAGCTCTCGGAGTAAATATGGAAAAAGCCAGCGGGCCGACAGGCCGCCTGACCCCGGGTGTGCCAGGCCTGGGGGACCTGGCCTGCCCTGCCCCTGGCCCCCTCCTCCTGGCAGTGATACTGGGGGTGCCCCGCCCACAGGCCTCACAGGAGAAGGGTAGCGTCATTTCAGGGGCAGGGGGATCCCCACTGCCCACAGCCATGTGGGGGCCTAGAGAGCCGAGCTTTCCCCGGGGTGACGGGCGGGGAGGGCTCTATTGCTAGAGGTGTTAACCAGCCCCCTCGCGGCCCGCCCTCACCTGCTCTCTTCCCTGGGGCGCCCTGCCCCCCGCCCCCAGGCACACCCCCTGCCCTCAGCTCAGCTCAGCTCAGCGGGCACTGCACATGGGGAGCCTCACGCGTCCCGTGTCCCGCGTCTGCGTTGCTGCCTTTACTTGTCCCCGCGTGAAGTCGGAGCAGGTGCACGTTCCACTAAAGGAACGCCAGTCAGAGAGGTGACCGCTGCCTGGACGGTGGCGAGTGCCTGCCGAAGGGTCTGGTCAACCAGGAGGGGCCCCCAGGAGAGCTACCCCCACCCGGGGTGGAAGGCATGGGAGCAAGTGTCCCGAAGGCCTTGTAGCCACAACTGGGGGGGTCTCTGTAACTAACGGGGACACGCAGGCCGGTGTCACGGGGCCTGTCACCACCCGGCGACTCCCTGGCGCACTGCCCTGCGCCCACCAGCGTGCCTGCCGCTCAGCGAGCTGAGGTCCCAGGACTCCGCCTTCCCGTGGCAACCCCGTGCCAGCGTGCCCTCTGCCAGGGGACACCTCCCACCCTCCCGGAGCCCGTGTGGCCTCTTCCTGCACAAGCTGATGTGACCCAGTGACACGTGCCACTTCGGGGAGTCCGTGTTCCTCGCGGAGCGGAGCGGGCGTCCTGCCAAGTCCTGCCTCCTCCCCGCGGCTGGAAGTCCCGCGCCCGGCCCGCGCCCCGCAGCCACCGGGGCCCGAGGACAGGGCCGCCCCCGGACGAGGTAGGTAGGTGCTGAGAGACCGTGCCAGCCGGTGGCTCATGTGGCCAAGTGGCAGAGGCACCCCTGGCTTGGCATTTCCCCGAGGGGGAGCGTGGTGTGGCCTCTAACCCCCCTCGCGGCCAGCACCCCGTGGTGGTGGATTTGACTCGCTCCGACCCTTTCGGATCCTGCTGCCCACCCGGGCGGCACCTCGGTCTCCACAGTGACCTGCCCTCCGGCCTCTGACAGCTGCCGCGGGCTCTCGCCTCCCTCCCCGGATGCCAGCTCACTGGTGACCCGGTTATGCCGAGACGGGCCTGGCTTGTGCCACTTCTCGGAGCCACTCTCTGCAGACGGGAGGCCTCAGGCGAGGCCACGTGCGGGTCAGAGCCCAGGAGAGGAGAGGCCTCCGGAAGGAAGGGCTGGGGTCAGCCACCCGCGGGCGGGGTGCCTGCGGCGGGCCCCCCGGCAGAGCTGTGACCGCTCCTGGCCTGCAGCACTGCGGCCTGGACCTGCCCGCACCGCCCTCGCCCGGGAGCGGGGACAGTGTCGGGGCCACGAGGCCGGCTTCCTGTGGTCGGAAGCAGTGGCTCTGACAGCAGCCATTGCTTCCGGCCGGGCTCTTCCCCGGGGCCTGCTGGGCGGACTATGGGGGGAGGAACTCGCACGTTGTCTTCTCTGCCTCTCTCTGTTGTGTCTAGTTTCTCAAGGCCTATTGCCTAATTCTGTCATTTAAAAGGAAGCATTTGAAATAGATTCTTAGAAAGGAAACCATTAACGATTAAAGATAAAAACTCACTCGACCAGCGTGGCTCCGTGGTTGAGTGTCGACCTATGAACCAGGAGGCCACGGTTCGATTCCCAGTGAAGGCGCAGGCCCGGGTTGCAGGCTCCATCCCCAGTGTGGGGCGTGCAGGAGGCAGCCGATCCATGATTCTCTCTCATTGATGTTTCTATCTCTCCCCCTCCCTGCCTCTCTGAAATAAATTTTTTTAAAAAAGATACATGTATCTTGTGCTCAATGGCACCAGAAAAAGCAATCGTATTCTTACTAGAACTATTTTCTGAAGGGACAGTGTGTGTGTGTGCATGTGTGTGTGTGTGCGCGCGTGTGTGTGTGTGCGCGCATGTGTATGTGTGTGTGTGTGTGAGAGTGAGTGTGTGTGTGTGCGAGAGTGTGTGTGCATGTGTGTGTGTGTGTGTGTGTGTGTGTGTGTGTGAAGTGCCTGCTGGGAAAATCTATTTTGTTTGCCTTCCGCTCCTGGGTCCCTAAGTTCTCTGCCACCAGATCCCTGTGGGTCCCTGTGGGTCCCTGTGGGTCAGCAGGGTCCCTTCGCTCCCGTCTCATTGCCAAAGAGTGGGTGGAGCCTGCTTGGCTGGGGCGTCTTGTTTTTATGAAGCCAGCGACTTCCGGCCCATTGCCCTCGGCTGGCCTTCACCTTCCCCAGCGGTGAAAGCCACGCGTTCTCTGGGCCACGATCTTCGCAACCTGATCCCGGGCTCTGTCTCCTTTTTCAGAGAATGCCACGCCATACGCAGCCCCAGTGGCTTCCCGGGCTTTTCAATCACGCATTGTTCTAAAGAGGCCGTTTCCAGCCGGGAAAATGCCTTCTCCGTGTGACTCGTGAATAAAAGGAGTCCTTTGTGCCCGTCGCTATTGAGACATGATCTTCTCCAGGTCGGTAACAATGTCCCCAGTGTGGTGCCGTGGCCCTAATGTGGTAACAATGTCCCCAGTGTGGTGCCGTGGCCCAGCGTTACCCAACTGCATAGCAGCGTTCCCCGGAGCGATTTGTTCTCACGATGGGTCGCGTTTCACTGCTGTTTTCTAATGCTGTGTGGTGGCTAAGGGCTATATCCTGGTGTAGCACCATCTTCTACACAGAGTGGCCAGATTGTTATGACCGCCCCGTCAGTACTTCGTTGGGCCACCTTTTGCCTTCAATACTGCGGCGATTCTTCTTGGCATTGACTCCACGAGATGCTGAAAGGGGATGCGAGAAATCTGACACCATGCCTGATGAATAGCCCTGTCCGGTTCTGTGAGATTGGATGGTTGTGGAACCAGCTGCCTGATTGATGGCTCTTTTAACTTCGTCCCACAAATGCTCAATTGGATTGAGATCTGGTGATTGTGGGGGCCGCCTAAGCAAGGTAAAGTCTCCCTCATGTTCCTGAAACCACTCCTGCACAATACGAGCACCGTGGCATGGCGCATTGTCTTGTTGGAAGAAGCCATCTCCATTGAGATACGCCATCAACATGACAGGACGAACTTGATCAACAACGATACCTAGGTATGTTGTGCTATTCAGACGTTGTTCCACACGAATTAAAGGGCCCAAATCATGCCAGGAAACCATGCCCCAAACCATAACACTGCCCCCACCAGCTTGAAGGGTTGTACTCATGCATGTGGTGTTCATGCTTTCATGCTGTTTCTGCGAAATTCTCACTCTGCCATCTGCATGATGCAACTGGAAACGTGATTCATCGGACCACGTGACTCTTTTCCAATGCTCGACTGTCCAATCCTTGTGTTCCTGTGCGAACTGGAGACGTTTTTTCTCTGTAACTGCAGACAGGAAAAGTGTTCGAACAGGCTTTCGGCTTCCGTATCCCATACGATGCAGCGTACGGCTAATTTGCCTACAAACGTCAGGTGGTCATAGTAATCTGGCCACCCAGTGTATTCCATTATCTAGTTCATCTTAGCCTCGTGAACTTTTTCTATTAAAAGATAAACCCCGGCCCTGGCCTGTTTGGCTCAGTGGATAGGGCGTCGGCCTGCAGACCGAAGGGTCTGGGGTTCGATTCTGGTCAAGGGCATGTACCTCCGTTCCATTGCAGCCTCCTCCCGGCCCTCCGCCTGGTCAGGGCGCATGCAGAAGGCAAACAATTGATGTGTTTCTCTCACATCGATGTTTCTCTCTGTCTTCCCCTCTCTCTTCCACTCTCTAAAAATCAATGGGAAAATATTCTTGGGTGAGGATTAAAAAGTTTTAAAGTTTTTTTTTAAAAAAAGATAAGCCCGCCCTGGCCCGTGTTGCTCACTGGTTAGCATAAGCTGTCAGGTGGGGCTGCCTCCCCTCCCCCCACACACACACGAAAGCAAGATGCTTTAGTCAGGGCATCCCAAGGGTTTGGAGGCTGGTCCAGGGGTGGACAGGGGCCGTGGGTGCAGAAACACTGGGAATGCGTGGCGTTCGGGGCCTGGAGGGGTGCTGAGCGAGGTTTCCGAGCGCTGGTGGGACGGCGGAGGGTGTGCGGTGGGCAGGGGGCTTCAGACGCAGAGTCTGTTATTCTGCCCCTTTATGCCTTGTGCTTTGGGGTCCAGTTCCACTGGGTGTGCACAGGAGCCAGTTTCGTTAACCCCTCGTTCTTGTGGGGCCGCCTTGACTGAGTAGCAAGCCCCCCAATACCCGTGGAACCGTTCTGAGCTGCCTGTCTGTGCCGTCAGCACCGCGTTCATGTCCGTGACGTTGTGCTCACAGGGCCTGTTGTGGACTCTGGCTGGCTGTGGGCTGGTCCTGAGCCGGCTCTGCCCCTGGAGAGGAGGTCTGGGAGGAACCCCGAGCCCTGTCCTCACGACCCCCCCACTCCTCTGAGGCCCGAGCCCCCTGCAGGACCGGATCCTGGGGGGAGGGGGGTCATCGGCACCCACTCAGTCCTGAGAGGGGAGGAAATGACGCCGCTCCCATTCGGAAGGCCACTCCCCAGGTTCAGGCGCCCGCATGGCCTCGCTGCGGGAACAGCGCTTCCCAGGTTAAGAAAGAACCGTTTTCCAGACACACGATCAGAGATCAAAGCTGCGGCTCCAGGGACAGGCATTTCCAAACTGCCGGGCTGGACGGTTTGGTCTGTCGGGGAGCCGGGCTGGAAGGGGAGGACGGCTGGAGGGGAGGGGAGCCAGCATCTTTAACCGCGAGCAGCAGCCAGACAGGAGGCCCCTCTCTAGCTCGGCCCCGGGCATTGCGATGCCAAATATGAAATGCCAGCCCGGCCGCTGACGGCAGGGTGGGGGCACACTCGCTCGGAGTGGCTGTGGCTGCTCAGCCTGCAGCATGCTGTTCCCACGTGGGGACGGACGCCCGTGAGGGCTGGCGATGGAGAAGGCGAAGTGCAGGGGCCGGGCAGCTGCTGGCGGCCCTCGGCCCTCGGCCGGGCAGTGGCTGGGTGCTCAGGAGACCGGCGTGTCCCCGCTCCCTCTGGGGCTCGCCCGCCCGGCGGCCTCCCAGTGCCCCGGCAGGTGACTCACAGCCCTCCAGTTCCAGATGCCCGGAGGGATGCCCAGGTGTCCGATCCAGGACGCTGGTCTGTCTGCCATGTGCCTCCAGCGTGTCTGGTGGCGGTTGCACTTTGACCTGCCCCCTCGTTCAGTCACTCGTTCCCCCACCCCCACCCCCCCGCCACTGACCCTGGGTCCACCCTCAGGGCTGCTGGAGCTTCCCAGTTTCCCCGGTAACAAGCTCAGCCCGGGGGACCTGCAGGCAGCAACTGGGGGGTCGGGGTGGGGGATGGGGGGGCCTGCAGGCAACAACTGGGGGGTCGGGGTGGGGGATGGGGGGCCTGCAGGCAGCAACTGGGGGGTCGGGGTGGGGGCTGGGGGGGCCTGCAGGCAGCAACTGGGGGGTCGGGGTGGGGGATGGGGGGCCTGCAGGCAGCAACTGGGGGGTCGGGGTGGGGGCTGGGGGGGCCTGCAGGCAGCAACTGGGGGGTCGGGTGGGGGTGGGGGGCCTGCAGGCAGCGGCTGGAACACAGGGAGGCCTGTTGGCGGCCACGGCCATGAAGCTTTGTGGGGCCCCAGGAGCCCCGGACCGTGACCTCTGGATCTGTAGCTTCCTGCCAGGCCCTCCTCTTTCCTGAGCCTCCGTCTGCCTTCCTCCTGAGTCCCAGGCCCACTTCTCCTGGCGGCTTTACCTCACTCCCAGCAGGACATCTGTCCCCGGACCCCCAGGCGCTCAGGGCCTCGTAGCCCATCAGAGCTCAGGGCCCCGGAGCGGCCACGCTGAGGACGGAGGCGAGAGGAGGCCTCCAGCTCCAACCCCGGCTTCAGCGCCAATGTCGTCTACAGCAAGCACGTCAAACTCGCAGCCCACGGGCCGCACGCCTCGTTTATTTGGCCCGCGTTAGCCTTTGAGTTTGACATGCTCGGTCCACAGGCTCCGGGAGGGTAGCCAAGGAGATGAGGTTCCTGGGCGAAGCATGAGGGTCGGGAGACGCAGGCAGGGCGGGGGCCCACGTGTCTGCCAGACCAGGAGGTGACGGAGGCCCAGGCCAGCGGCGAAGGGCACAGCGCCCACACCCTGCTGCGGGTAAAGCAGTGCTCTCCTGGGCGAGGGCCTCTTCTCCATCGGAGGACCGGCTCCCAGGCTGAGCGTCCGCCCGGCAGTGGCTCATCGCCGAGGGAGGTGGCAGGCAGGCACCAGGGCAGAGAAGGCTCAGCGCCGAGAGAGGTGGCAGGCAGGCACCAGGGCGGAGAAGGCTCAGCGCCGAGAGAGGTGGCAGGCAGGCACCAGGGCGGAGAAGGCTCAGCGCCGAGGGAGGTGGCAGGCGGGCACCAGGGCGGAGAAGGCCCGGAGCACAGGAGCATGGAGGTGCAGCTGCTCACACCCACCGCCTGTCGCTGACCGCCCCGTCCCCCCCACCCCCGGGGCAACCCCTGTGCCCATCACGATCCTCTCCGAGGGCCACTGTCGCCCTGACGGGGTGACCCATAACTACATTTGCATCTGGCGTCTCTGGGGCTGGCAGGCGCGCTCCCTCTGAGAGCATGGGGGGCGGGGGGCACGTGCACGCGCCCTCTCCGGCTCCTGCGTGGCCGACAGCCCCTGCCCTGTCACCCCGCGGGGACCTCCTCTTCCTGGGAGTTGGAATGGGGCCTCCCTACTCCAGTGCCCTCGTCCTCACTACCCACACCGGTGCGGGCACCCTCGGAAGTGCTGGGGTCAGGACTCCAACATGCCTGGTTTTGGGGGGTTGCGGGGGGGCACGATTCAGCTCACGGCACCAGCGGACTGAGGAGGGGAGCCGGGGCCCGGGCGGGGTAAGGCTGGGTTTTCATGACCCGCAGTGCCGTGCCGGCCCCGGCCGCGTGGGTCCCCCAGCACTGCGGCCCAGGAGGCCCGGGTGGGGGCGCCCCCTGCCCAGCACCCGGCCAAGCTGCTCCCGGCCGCCCCGGGCCTGGGTGAGCTGGCCGGGGCCTGGAGCAAACCCCCCGGGCGGACTAGCGGAAGGAGCAGAGTTCCTGCCACAAAAGCGGGTGATCCAGGCTCCGGCGGCGGTCAGAGGAAACAAACATGCCAGCAGCCGCTCCTGGGGAGGACGGTGGAGGGGGCGGGCCGGGCCCAGGTCTGAGGGAGCCGGTTCCTCTGGCAGGAACGTCAGTAAATTACAGGGAGAGCAGCGGCCGGCCTGAGAGGGTGGCTCCTGGCCACAGGCGTGAGGAGGGGTGGCTGCACAATGCAGCCACTGTGTGCGGAGGAGGCCAGCGGCTGGGCAGGGAAGAAGGAATTGGAGCCCCGGGGGCGTGGGGGTCAGGGAATTTGTAGATGAGGAAAGGGCCAGAACCTACTGTTACCAACACAGATGGGGCGGGGGGGGGGGGGGGGGGGCCTGAGAGACAGAGGAGACGGAGCGGGAAGGAGTGGGGGGAGAGAGAGACAGGGTGGGGAGAGGGCAGGCAGAGGGCCGCACAGGCAGAGGGGGTGTGGGAGAGCCCTGCCCCCCCCCTCACCAGCCAGCACATTACCCACAAACCTGGGAGGATGTGACAGTCTCTACCCCAACTGGGGATCAAAGAGGCCGCGCGGCTCAGGGGGAGCGTCGGCCTAGGAACCAGGAGGTCGTGGTTCGATTCCGGTCAGGGCACAGGCCCGGGTGGCGGGCTCCATCCCCAGTGGGGGGCGCGCAGGAGGCAGCCGATCAGTGACTCTCTCCCATCATCGATGTTTCTGTCTCTATTTCTCTCCCTTCCTCTCTGAGATCAATAAAAGAAATATAAATATATTTGAAAGAGGCTTGGGGACGTCTAGAACAGGACGCTGTCAGCGGCCCTTACTCCCAAGGCTGTTTTCAGCGACCCCACCCCGCTCTCGCCCTTGGCTCATTTCTCTGAGGGGTTTGCCCGCACCTCCCTCTTTCTGAAGGCTTCATCGGAGGTTCTGGCGCTGGGCCGGGCCCGCCCGCATCACAGGGGCTGCGGGTGCCCACCCAGCGGTGCCCCCCCTGCACTCGCCCCGAGAATGGGCCAGGTCCCCTCACTGAGCCCCAGGGGCTCGCCACCCCAGCAGGCGCTTTTCCTAACTGTCACCCTCTGGCCCTGCCTCACTGCCCTCAGGTCTCCTGTGACCTGTCCCCCCTCCCCTCCCTCCCTCCAGCCAGACCCTCCACCCAGCCCTCTCCAGCCACCCAGCCCTCTCCAACCACCCAGCCCTTTCCAGTGAGGCCCTGCCTCCTGGGCCCAGGGAGAGCGTGGGAGCAGGGAGGGAAGCCTGGGAGCGGGGAGGGGAGCGTGGGAGCAGGGGAGGCGAGCGTGGGAGCGGGGAGGGGAGCGTGGGAGCAGGGAGGGAAGCGTGGGAGCAGGGAGGGGAGCGTGCTCGTGCTCTGAGTGGGGAGGGTCAGCAGGAAGTGGCAAAGAGGTGGTTCCTCTGATTAAAGGGACGGAGTAGCCTCCGAGCAAACCGGCCCAGTGGGTCCGTCCCTAAAACCGGGGACTCGGAATCCAGGGGGCCACCCAGAGTCTGCACCGCCTCCCCGCTCCACACCCCCCCTGCTTCCATAGCATAGGCGGGGAGACCCACGGGGTGACCGGAGCTGGGACCAGAACACCGTCCCCGCTCTCAGCTAGCTGGGCTCTCACTGCGTCCACACCCCGCACCCCCGCACCCAGGCTGGGGCTGGTCCCGGCCACCTGTGTCCTTCCTGCAGGCGTGCCCAGGGCTCCAGGGCAAGGGAGGAATGAGACCCCCCCCCAACCCCCGAACCCCCGAACGTCTAGCGGGAGGTTTCAGTGGCGCAGGGAGCAGCCCCGAGGTCGGCTCTGAGAGCCTGGGCCCCCTGCGCGGCCTCCCCTGACCCTGAGCCGGAGCCGGAGCCGCTGTGTTCGGGTTCCAGCTGCACAGGCGCCGGCGGCCCCCAGGGATCGTCCCAAACCTGAGAGTCAGCCCAGGCCAAGCCGTGCGGGCTGCCCCCTGCCCACCTGGGCCGCCGCACGCCATCCCCTGAGCACTCGTGTGTGTGTGTGTGTGTCACTGAATTGCTTTGTGCCGATGAGAGGAAGCGGAGCCAGGGGAACCTGGGAGGAGGCAGGGCTCCCCGCAGCCTCCCCAGGCCGCACTGAGCCTGTGGCCTCTGGGCCACTGGCCTCCAGGCCGTGTCCGGGCGGAAAGGTCACCGGACCTGGGACCGCGCTGCCGGGCTCTCCCCATGCGGCTTTGAAAACGGAGTGGGTTTGCCCACACCCGGAGACAAAAGGCACGATGATCTCTCGCTTTTGTTGCGCCTGCGTCTTCAGAGGTTCGGAGACCGTGGTGCGGGCCGGGACAGTGCTCGCTGCCAGGCGCTCCTGATAAAGGGCCTTTGTCCCTGCGTCCCAGCCCCCCCTCTGGGCCGCCGGGCCTCAGGGTCTGCCAGGGCCAAGCAGGTCAGAGGTACAGCCGCTGCTGGGGTTCATGTGCGCTGTGCCCGTCCACCCCCAGGGCAACCTGTCGCGGGGGCTGTGGGGCGGACAGCCTGTCTCCACGGGCTCCTCCTGTTCTTCCTTAACACAAGGACCCCGTTTTATCTGGACACGTGGCTGCCGGAATCAAGACCGCATTCCTCAGGAGTCCTGGCTGCCCAGCGGGGCCTGTGACAAATGCTGTCCAAAGGTCTGTAAGCCACAGTGTTTGTGTGGGACTTCCAGGAAGTGCCCTTTAACGAGAGGCAGAGCCCGACCGGCTGGCTCAGGGGTTGAGCGTCGACCTATGAACCAGGAGGTCACAGTTCGATTCCCGGTCAGGGCACAGGCCCGGGTTGCGGGCTCGATCCCCAGTGTGGGGCGTGCAGGAGGCAGCCGATCCGTGATTCTCTCCCATCACGGATGTTTCTCCCTCTCTCTCTCTCTCTCTCTCTCCCTCTCTCTTCCTCTCTCTCCCTCTCTCTCCCTCTCTGAAATCATACAAATATATGTATACATTTTTCTTTTTTAAAAGGAGAGGCAGAACCACACTGCTGTCTCCTCCCCGTTGCTAGCTGGGCATCAGACCCGGTGGCTGGAGCTCGGAGCCACATGGGGCCATGAGGTGAGAGTCTCTGCCGAGGGGGGCAGAGCCACCAGAGCCAAGTGGCCCGGTCCCTGCCCGTCGTGAAATCACCCCCCCAGCCTGGACTGCTTCCTTGTAGGATTTTGTGTGAGATAAATAAATTTTAGGGACTGGTACTAACATTTATTAAGTGCCTGCCATTTGCCAGGGATATTATATGCCTTCTTTAATTAAATGTTATATGATTTCGCTTAATTTAATTTCCCCAACAACCCTGCAGTTGAGTATAATTGTCCCCATTCTACAGACGAAGAAACTGAGGCTCCGAGAGGCTGGGGAACTCGGTAGGTCACACAGAGGATGAGAGAGTTCAGCTCCCCAGTGTCCGACCTTCCCGCTCTCCTCGCTGCTTCCCAGACCCTTCAGGGTCCGTTGGATTTCGCTTCTTACAAGAACCCCCACCTGAGAAAGTCACGCCGCCAAAGTCGCCTCACATCTGAGAAACCCAGAAACCCAGCCCTTTCCCAGGGGTTTGGAAAAAAAACTTAAATGTTTTAATATCAGTGAATTATTTTCTCTCTCTGCGCAAGGAAAAAAAGCCAATCGTCAGCGCTAATAAGTCCAACTCAATTACCCTTATTACAGTGATTACTGTTCCTGCCGCTCTAATTGCTTCTCTCGGCCTTTTCATTACGAACCCGTGTCTTCAAAGCTTAAAAACTCGGCCCCATTTTCACTTGGAGCTGAAACCTGGCTTCCACGGCCCGAGCGGGAGCCCCGGCGCCGGAGGTTCTGCTCGGAAGGCAGCGGGCCCAGCGCCCGAGCCGCCCCCTGCGCCTGGGACGGTGCCGGCCCGTCCGTCTGGACGACCGGCCGCTCGCACAGTGGCCTCCGCATGGACCTGAGTCTTGCTGGGACAGGCCCTGGGCTTGCCGACGGCAGGTGGTCACGGCCTGGCCTAAGCTGGGGTCCGGCGGGGTTCTGGCAGCTCGTCTCGCTGAGAAACAGCCCCCGGGGACCCACCCCAGGTCGCGGGAGGAGGCCAGGAGGAGGAGGAGGAAGACCTGGGCATGCCTCCTCGCTGCCCCGGGGTCTTGGCCTTTGAGTGCCTCGGTTTCCCCATTTCTAAGAGGATCATAGTTGCCAGGAGACTCAGATGAGATCCGACGTGGGACGCACTTACGGAGAAGCGCTGGGGACACGCGACTCCGGGGCGCGGTTTCCCTCTCCCACGCCTGGGACTTCGCACGGGAGGGTGTCCGGGCTCACGGGGCACACGCTCCGTGAGTCCTGCCAGCATGTGCCAGGCGCCCGGGCTCACGAATCACGGGCAGCAGAGGGGCCCCTGCAAGTGCTGCCCTGGGTGCGAGCCCCGCCCCGCCACTTCTCCAGGGGCTCCGGGCCCGGCTGTCACTCGTGTAAAATGCAGGTGATCGTTGTGGGGGTGCAGGCGGGCACCGGCGGCCCTGAGCACAGCAGGCCGCTGTTGGTATGAGGAGAAACGGGGCGCGAGGGGCGGGCTGGCGGCAGCCTCAGCCCCCTGACTGCCGGAGGATGTGGCCCGCAGGGGAAGAGAGGAAAGCGGGGTGCCCCTGCCGGGTCCTTCGTTACAGCAGCACCAGGAGCCGATCCCAAGGCCCAGCTCACTCTCCGGGCCACGGCCTCTGCAGGGCGGGGCCTGACTGTCAGCGAGACCGTGTTCGGGCTCTTGCCCGTTGCCACCCGGACCCCACGGCCAAGGAGCGGGGACAGGCCGGGAGCTGAGCACAGTCCCCGGGTGGGCCAGGCCTGGTGTGCGAAGGTACCTGCACGTGACAGGATGGGCCGCTGCGAGGGGTCAGGACCTGCCAACCTGGCACCCGGGGCCCCTCCCCCCACGCACCTGGCAGCCGCCCCCCCACTCACCTGGCAGCCGCCCCCCCCCACTCACCTGGCAGCCGCCCCCCCACTCACCTGGCAGCCGCCCCCCCCACTCACCTGGCAGCCGCACCCCCACTCACCTGGCAGCCGCCCCCCCACTCACCTGGCAGCCGCCCCCCCACTCACCTGGCAGCCAGGTCAGACCCTCTGTGGAGTCACCCAGGACGCCCCCTTCTCTCCCTTCCTCTCCCCCTGCCCTCCAGGCTGGCCCTGTGCCCGGAAGCCCCTGCCTGGTTGGTTTGCAGCCTCTGCCTGGCCTTCCTTCCCGTGGCGGCTGCCTGCCCCCCAAACCCCTCACCCCCATTCCGCTCATCCCTCGGCCCTGCAGAGACTGAACCCTGATTCAGTGACCCGTTCGCTCGCTCACTCGCTCGCCCTTTCATTCACTGGTTCTTCACGCAACAGTGATCGATCGAGTGCCCACGGGGCCAGGCAGCGTCTGATGCTGGGGCTGCATCTGGGAACCAAAGTTTCCTGCCTCAGCGAGTGCCATGCCAGGGGCCAGGCCTGGACAGAAGTGCTGAGGAGAGAGGGCAGAACAGGGCGGGGGGAGGGGGTCTGCCATGTCTCTGGGGACTCAGGAGTGGGGAGTAGCAGGGGACAGCGTTAACACATAGGGGTTCGGGCTGAGCAGAGGAGTGGGGGGGGGGGGGTGAGCCAAGTGGGTAACTGGCGAGGGTGCCCCTGGCAGAGAGAACAGCTGGGCAAAGGCCAAAGGCTGCTCACACACAGTTGGCCCCGACACGTACCTGCTTTAGTACGTGACGCGCCCCCAGATGGTCTGGGAGAGGTGCCCAGGGCGGATGCCCAGGGCTCTGGGCACTGGTCAGCGACTAGCTGGGGCCTGCTGTGTGGAGGGAGCTTCATGCCCTGGGCCCACAGAGGTCACTGAGCCGGCTCAGGCCCCGGCTGTGCCCACACCCCGCGCCTGATGCCCCCCGCCCTGCCCCCCCTCAACTCCCCCCCAGCACCAGGAGCAAGTGCCTCCAAGGCCAGTGAGGGCTTCTGGTATCTGTCTGAAAGGGCTTACACATCGCTCTTTATTTGGGAGGTAAATATGTACATTCCAGAAAACAGGAATCCCAGAGGGAAGGGGTGCGTGGGGAGAGAGTAACCCAGGAATTGCTCTGCATGTATGCACAGCCCGTGGACACAGGCCGTAGCAGGGTGAGGGCCTGGGGCGGGCAGGTGAGGAGGGCGAGGTGAGGGGAAGACATCTGTGATACTCTCAGTAAAGATTAGAAGCACACACACACGCACATGCACATTTCAGAGATTTCCGGAAGTTACAGAAAGGTGCATGATATTAAATCCCTCGTAGTCTCACAGTTCAGGAGTCGTCTGGCCAGCATCCTGTGGCCTTCCTTTCCATGTCGCCCAGTATTGTCCTGGGGGTGTTTTGGTGTCGTGTTGCCTGTATAACGTGCCCCTCACTTGTTTAGCTTCTCAGTGCAGCATGAGCATGTCCCCATGTTTCTACTGAAACCCCAGGGGGGGTTTGATTTCCCTCCTCCCCTCACTCAGTGGGTGTAAGTGTAGAGCCCGCCGTGTGGGTGGATCACTGAGAACAGAGCAGTAACCAAGGCCATGTAGTCCCGCCCTCGTGTGGGTTCCCAGCCAATGGAAAGCTGGGTAGCATGTGCTCCTTTGAAGGGTGACAGGGGTTTGGAGGTGCAGGACGTGCTCTGGGGGCGCCCACCTGGTGAGGAGAGCCTGTGAGGCACGGATGCTGAAGCTAAGATCTGAAGATGGGGCAGGGGGGGCATGGGGGGCGTGGCGGGGGGCGGCTGGGCGGTGACGGTTCAGGCAGAGCGGCGTGTGCAAAGGCCCCGCTTGTGGGAAGCACACAGCACTAAGAGAAAGGAAGAGAAAATCCGATGGCCACACAGAGAAAGCCTGCCCCCGCCCCCGCCCTGCCCCCAGAATCTCTCTGCAGGAAGCAATTTCTGCTCCTCCATCCCTTCCCCAACCCTCCCACCCAGGGAAGCCCCGCCTGTCACTCACCAGCCCCCTGGACTGAAGATCTGGGGAGTCACCTGTGCTGGGAACGTGGAGATGGGCGTGGTTGTGCGTTCGCCCAGGGCTCCCAGATGTAGGTCTCCCGGATGGGCCCGGCTGTGAACCCTGTAAAAGGCAGGCCTGGTACTTGACCCACCCAGAAGGGAGGACAGCGCCCACGCCTATCTGACTTGTCTTCAAAGCGTGGGGTGCGCTCTCCTGGGCCCGGGCCCCATCTGATGCTGGTGCTCAGAGCGCGTGGGTGTGACTTGCCGAAGGGATCGCCAGTAGGGAGGCAGCCCCTCTGGGCCCAGGCGCACGGTCTGTGCCTCTTCCTGGCACGCGCGCCCTGATGGGTGTCATCTCCCCGAGGCCCGGGCTGGAGACGGGCGCTGTGTCTGCCCGGCAACAGCTGGACCCCCTGCGCCATCTGCATTCCAGTGGGAGCTTTCTCTTTTTCTTTCTTTTTAAAAAAATATACACTGAGTGGCCAGATCATGATGATCTCTGAACACATAATAATCTGGCCACTCAGTGTGTGTGTGTGTGTGTGTGTGTGTGTGGTAGAGGCCCGGTGCATGAATTCGTGCATGAGTGGGGTCTGGCCAGCCTGGCCAGGGGGAGGGGACATGGGTGGTTGGCCAGCCTGCCTGCTGGTCGAACTCCTGCTCGAGGGGACAATTTGCATATTAGCCTTTTATTATATAGGATAGACACTGAGTGACCAGATTATTATGCGTTCAAAAATCATAATAATCTGGCTACTCACTGTATATTGATTTCAGAGAGGAAGGGAGAGGGGGAGAGAGATTCTCTGTTAACATCAATGATAACAGAGCAACACTGATTGGCTGCTTCCTGCACACCCCCTACTGGGGATGGAGCCCGCAGCCCAGGCATGTGCCCTTGACTGGGATCGAACCCGGGACCCTTCAGTCTGCAGGCCGACGCTCTATCCACTGAGCCAGGGCCAGGTGGGATAGAGCATCTAGGGCCAGGTGGGAGCTTTTTCCAGGGCAGTCGTCAACCCCAGGCATTTGTGGATTTAAAAAACCCAAACCGTTATGAGGGAACCTCGTCTCGCTCGGAAGCCTCTCCCGGGGGCTCCCGACAGGCAGGCTCTCGGCTCCGTGTCGATTCGCGCTGCTCTGCTGGGAGGTGAGTGGGGACACGATGGGCAGCAGCTGTGACAGGACCGGACCCTCCCCACCCAGGCCAGGCCCCCTCCGTCCTCTCCAGTCCCCACGGCATCCGGCGGGACCGTGCTCGGATGAGGGAGCGTCGTATTGGCTCTGAGTCATCCTGACGCCGTCCTCTGTTTGCTCGACACTTGGCTTCTCCAGGCTCCCCCGTCCCGGGCGGTCGGCGGCCTGTCGGGCAGTGAGGTGCGGGGGGCGTGCGCGGGGAGGCTTTGCCGCTCTGATAACAGGCGGGTGTGACTGGCGCCATCTCTTTCCTGGTTTCCTGCCATAAACATGGATGCGACGTCTAGCGTTACGGTGGCCGTCCCAGGATGATGAGATGGCAGCACGAGGAAATGCCAGCTCGCAAGAGGAGTGATCTAGAAAGGGCCTGCACCCCCCCCCCCCCAAAGGCCTGAGCGGAAGCCCAGTGCCCCCGCCGTCTCCCCCAGACGGGTTACACAGAGGAGCAAGCCCCGCTCCCCAGGCCTCTGCTCCCCGTGGCTGGGAGCATTCCCAATGATTCCTCTGTGTGTCTAAACCCTAAGTCCCCTGCGGGGGCCGTGTAGCTGTCACAGCCTCAGGCTGTTTAATCTGAGCACGCACCATGTCTGATGTGGCAGAAAAACGCCGTGTCATGTCAGCGAACCTTGTCTTCTAGAATTTTCTAAGACTTCCTGTACTCCAAGTACACTTGTCACTAAGCTTGGAAGAAGTTAACCTGTGAGCGCTCAAAGCCCAGGACCCATGTGAGGCGGGGAACCCACCCGACGAGCTTCGGCTCATTGTGCCAGCTCCACAGAGCTGCACCCCGGGGCTGGCGTGGCCGGAGCTGCACCCCAGAGTTCACGTGGCCGGAGCTGCACCCCAGGGCTGGCGTGGCCGGAGCTGCACCCCGGGGCTGACGTGGCCGGAGCTGCACCCCGGGGCTGACGTGGCCGGAGCTGCACCCCAGGGCTCACGTGGCCGGAGCTGCACCCCGGGGCTGACATGGCCGGAGCTGCACCCCGGGGCTGACGTGGCCGGAGCTGCACCCCAGGGCTTCCGCCCTCCCCCACTGCAGAGACTGCCCACAGCAGCATGCGGGCACCAGGAAGCCGGGGAGCCCCTCTCGAGGCTGCCGCCACGTGCTCACCTTGCGCAGACGGAGAGCCCGGGTGCTCGTCGCCCGAAGGGCAGGGAAGGCACCAGGCAGACGCTCAGGCAGGTGACCGGTCAGTGGAAGCGCCTCTCTGACGTCACATCCAGGCCTCGAAAAATTCCCACTAAGGCGTTTTTCCAGAGCAGAACAGGAAGCAGCCTCAGTAAAAGGTAAGGACGCACACGGGCAAGTAAGGCAACAAGAGCGAGAATAAGCAGTAAGAGACAGGCAGCTAAGCTGACCCCCGAACACGTAATATAACGGAATCATAGGCAGCAAATGACAAAGCTGCTTATTAGGTTCAAAGAAATAACGGGCAAGTTTGAAAAGATCTTCAGGCAACAGAGAACGATACACAAAAAACTGTCCTGGAAGGTCTTCGAAGAGAATCAGATCGATCTTTTTTCACGTGTAGAAATGGGAGATGCAATAACTGCAATTTCACATCTAATGGGTGGGTTTAAAAAGAGATTCGATATAGACAAAGAGAGAATACATGAACTGGAAGATGGGTCAGAAGAAATGATCCAAATGACAGCCCAGATTGACAAAAAAGATGAAAATTATGAAAAAGAGGCTCAGGGACGAGAAGGATAGAGAGAGAATGTGATTTACATTTAACTGGAGCTTGGAAGGACTGGGAAGAGAGAAAGGGGCAAGAGTATTATTTGGAGAGATAATGTCTGAAAAACGTTCAGAACGGATGGAAAATGCCAAGCCATGGACTTGAACAGCCAACCAACGCCCAGGACGAGAAGTAAAAAGTGAGCAGGATGTTCAGACTCTGCGTGCCCATCACCGCCCTCCCTTGCCCGATGATGTGCCCCAGGGGCTGCTGGGACACGGTCGGTAGTAGAGACCTGGCCAGTCCTGGGACATGGCGCTCCTGTCGGGGGATGAGCAGGGCAGGTGCAAGGACAATCCCTGTCTCGGAAAAGCCCGCTCCTCTCTCCTGGCCTAGGTCTGCCGAGGGCCACGGTCATTGTTTGCCCATCGCTCCTCCTCTGTCTGTTACTTACAGCACAGGAGAGAGGGAGGGAATGATGAAGGCTGTCTTCACTTAGCATTAAGAGGCCTGGCGCAAACCCACTGCTCTTCCTCCCCTGCCCCCCACTCCCTCACGGAGTCCCCATGTCTCCTTCTGTGGTGCCACGCTCTTGGGGTTCGCTCCCCAAGCTGCGGGGAACTCTCGCCTAGCGAAACGACTCACAGAGAAGAGTCCAATGTGGTTCGTCCTTGGACTTCCAAAGCTCAGGTTCGGTGTAGCCCAAATCTCCTTTTAGGGTGGAGAAACCAGGGCCAGAGAAGGGAGGGCCCCCAGGAGGAGGCTGTGCTCCTGACGGCAAGGCCAGCCCGCCTCCCAGTCCAGGGCGCAGCCCCCCCGTTAGCGCCCCCTCCTTAGAGAACGAGGAGACGGCTGGTTTCGGGCCCAGGGATTTCAACAACTGTGGGTTAGGGCGTGTGAAAAAGAAGACTCCCCAAAGCCTCCCGGGGGTGACACAGAAACACAGAGATAGACACCCCAACAAAGCAGAACGGCCTCCGTGACGTCACGGAGACAGCAGGTGGTGAATCACTCGCTGAGCCTGGAGAAGTCAGGTGGGTCGCTAGGAAACGCGAAAGGATCGCCTGGTGAGTCAGCGGCCCACCCTGCGTGGAGTCTTCCCGGCGCTGCACCTCCCGGCTGATTCAGAGCCTGGGCTTGGTCTCCCTCCTTCCACATCCACGTTTCGGTATTTCACAACGGAGCTTCGCCAGGGAGGCCAGTGGCTCCGGAAGGCTGGGCCAGAGCCTCTCGCTCCTTCTCCGGGCTGTTCCGATGGGTGCGCTCGGCACGCACGCCCAAGGGAAACAGCAGCTTCAAAGGCGGTCCTAACATTACGGAGGGCCTACTGTGTTCCCCAAAGGCACCCGGACGCCTGAGGTTTGTTTTGCTGACTAATCCTCATAGCAACTCTATGAGCGAGGCATTGTCCCACTTTGCAGACGGCAGAACTGAGGCTCAGGAGGATTGCCCACGTGCCCGGAGTCTCCTAGCCAGCAGGAAATGACAGAGGCAGGGTTCATTCCAGGCAAACCCATCCTGAGGCCGACCCTCTCCTACCAGGTTCAGAGGCCTCTTCTGGAGGAGTATAAACAAAACTCTACTTCCGACGTGATAAACGTACCTTCCAGGACGTCTCACAGTTAGTCCAAACAATAAACCCTCTGGCTTAAGAGGAATTTACATTTTGCCTTAAATATCCCAAAATCCATCCACGTCAACGTTCAAATTTTAATCTTGCCTGATACGAGGAAAGAGGGTAGGATAAGCCTTGAAGAGCGGCCACACTCCTACCTTTTGCTGTTCACCCATTTTTCTTCATCTTGCTTTCTGGGTCCATGTATTGCAGAATGGTCAATGGATGTGGAATACTCCTCCGAGATGAAGGGAGATTTCTTGCTCATTGTTTGCCTGAAATCTTGGCATGTGTTCATCTTATTAAACAAAAGCTATGCGCCCCCCTCCCCCCCCCCCCCCCCCGAATGCCCCCACATTCCGCTACTACCGCTCCTTTAAAGATCTCCGATGCCCGTGGCTCCCGAGTGCGGGCCGTCCCGAGTGGCTTACATGCGGCCGTGCCTGCCCACGGGTTGGCAGAGCCCCGGCCCTCCTGGCGTTGGCCCCGACCTTCCTCAGCCTCCTTGCCCCTCCCAGACCTCAGAGAAAGGCAGAGCCGGGCAGTGGCCGTGATGGGGCAGAGGAGAGAGCTGAGGCCGGGGCCTCCCGGCTCCCAGTGGCTGCGCAGGAGTGTTTCTCGTTCCCGCAGACCAGAGGAGCTGGGGTGGGTGAGGGACACCAGGCACGGCTCTTGGAAGACCCCCTTGTTCAGTGCAGAGAAGCCTTAAACGTCTCTGTTACTCCTTTGGTTGACCAAACGAGGTTTTATATATATATGTTTTTTTTAACATATTTTTATTGATTTCAGAGAGGGAGAGGGAGAGAGATAGAGAGAGAGAGAGAGGAGCATTGATGATGAAAGAGAACCATTGATGGGCTGTCTCCTGCACGCCCCACACTGGGGATGGAGCCCACGACCCAGGCCTGGGCCCTGACTAGGAATCGAACCGTGACCTCCTGGTTCCTAGGTTGATGCTGCTCAACCACCGAACCGCACTGGCCGGGCTGGTTGACCATGTTTTCACTTAACCATCCCTGGCCATGTGGAAAGTTCTGGAAAGCAACCTTTTGTTCCATACTGAGGTGGCGCACTTTGGGGGGGGGGGGGGGGGCGGGGCTCCCGGCCATCCGCTGTGCTGGCCCGGACCACGTAGTGGAAACTCACCCAGAATAATATTTTTTAAAGCCACTGCGCCCTTTGTGGGCGGGGCGGGGCGGGGAGAGAGTCTCTTCCTCAGGAAGTGCCAGGGGAGCCCCATGAACACGCAGTGTGACGCCCGCCGAGCAGGTCACTTATCGCTGTGCACTAGCTCCACTGTGTGACCCACGCCCCAGCCACGTGCATTTTTAAGGTTTAAGTTAGTCCACGCCCTGGCTGGTTTGGCTCAGTGGATAGAGCATCGGCCTGTGAACTAAAGGGTCCCGGATTCGATTCCAGTCAAGGGCACAGGCCCAGGTTGCGGGCTTGATCCCCAGTAGGGGACGTGAAGGAGGCAGCCGATCCGTGATTCTCTCCCATCATTGATGTTTCTATCTCTCTCTCTCCCTCTCCCTTCCTCTCTGACATCAATAGAAAGATAAAAATTAAGTAATGAATGAACCAATCTACTGAGCACGCACATATCCCATTGCCTGTGGGGCTCAGGGCCTCAGGGAGGGGCCGGGCCCTCGGCCCGCAGTGGGAGAGACGCCGCGCTGACCCGGTTCCCCGCCTCGGTGGCCCCGCGTGGCCTTGAGGGACTGTTGTCGCGCCGCGCCTCACACAGTCCCGTGCTCCCTGGGCCCTGTTGTGGGGAGGCCTCGGCTGGCCTGGGGGTGCTGGGGAGGAGGAGGGGTCTCTGTGCCCACTGGGCTGTGGTCACCAGCTCTCCCCACCCCGCCACCACGGCCGGCGCCCTCCCTCCTGGTGGGTCTTGGCTCCCCCGTCGGAGCTCTGGTGAAGTCCAGCCTCCCCCGCCTCACGCCGTGCACGTAGAGAAACCAGCGCCAGCTGGCCCGGAGACCGCGCTGGGAACGCACAGCCTTCGGGGGGACCAGGAGAGCAGCCGCCGGGTCTGGGGATGAGCACAGATTGCTCAAACACACACAGAACGTGCTCACCGTCGGGGAAACCGAATACGCTGGCCTTTGTTCCAGTGAAGAACCACCGTTCGTCACAGGGCACCGTGAAGGCACGAAGGCTGTGCAGAGAAGTGACTGTATTCACAATATATGTGTGTGTGTGTGTGTGTGTGTGTATGTTTTACCTATATGTTTATGTGTGTGTATGTTTTACCTATATGTTTATATGTGTGTGTGTTTTACCTATATGTTTATATGTGTGTGTGTTTTACCTATATGTTTATATGTGTGTGTGTTTTACCTATATGTTTATGTGTGTGTGTGTGTTTTACCTATATGTTTATGTGTGTGTGTGTTTTACCTATATGTTTATGTGTGTGTGTGTGTTTTACCTATATGTTTATATGTGTGTGTGTGTATATGTATGTTTTACCTATATGTATATATATATATGTTTTTATTGACGTGTAGAGAGAGGGGAAGGCTGAGGGATAGAGAGAGAAACATCATGGATCAGCTGGGCATGTGCCCTGGCCGGGAATCGAACCGTGACCTCTAGGTTCCTGGGCAGCCGCTCAACCACCGAGCCACGCCGTCCAGGCCACATCTTTTCATTTCTCTTAGGTAGTTCCCACGGGGGACTTCCTGGGTTTGTACAGTAAAATGATGTTAAACGTTGTAAGAAATCAACAAGCTGGTTTTTCTTTGAGGTGGCTGTGCCATTGCACAAGTTTTTAAACACGGTTGTCATTCTAATCCGTGGACAGTGGCCTCTCCCTGTGACGCCGTTTTAACGTGCATTCCCCGCCCCTCCCTTTTGTAAGCACCGGTGCCGGGAGAACTGTGCTCGGTGGCTGTGTTTTCCGCGATGTCCTCGTCGGTCTGGGTGCCGGGCTTCTGGCCGCAGATGGGGTGTGAGGGCCCCTCCGCCTTCCTTCCGGGGGCGCTGGCGACAGCGTGAGGCGCGGGCTCCTCTTCTCTGATGTTCGGTGGACGCGCCGGAAGCCGCCTGGGCCTGCGCTGCTCCCGGGGGGCGTTTTAAAATTACGAATTCCGTTCCTTTACGAGTCTATCAAGATGACTTCTTTCCTCCTGAGTCGGTTTTTGTCATTTGGTGTTTCTAGAAATTTTTCTTTTCCATTTGGCCTTTCCAGCTTGTCCTTCCGTTCATCCGTGTATGCAGCAAAGAGCAGCGCCTACTGTGTGCCAGGCGCTTTCCGAAGCCGAGGGGCGCAGCCGCCGTGGAAACAGGTGCCGCCTCGGGAGGCTGCTGTGCCGCCAGCCCGAGCGCCTGCCTCCATCCTGCACCTGCCGGGCCCCGCGGCTCCCGGGTTCTCCCCGTCACCGCCGCCTGGCCTGGCATGAAGCCCGCCCACCAGCCGAGGCTTTTAGAGCCGTCTCTTTAAGAGAAGCCCCCGAACTCCGGCGGGCAGGCCCTGCCCTTGGCTGACCCTCGGTCACCAGCCAGGTTCATCGGATTTCAGGGCGTTCGGCGTGGCCAACTCCCACAACGCCGAGGCCTCCTGACCCCGGCTGCTTTGATCCGTCGCCTCCCCTGTCCCCGCCTTAGCATCGGAGGGTGCCCAGCACGAGGGGGGCAGCGGGGAGGTCACCGTGGGCCACCAGAGGGGGCGCTCCTCAGGGCCAGCTCCTCCCCGGTCCCACGGCGATGGAGAACCGAGGGGCCAACCGGAAAAGGCCCCCCCTCGGGAAACCCACGCTGGCCACGGAGGGCGGTCAGCATGGGCCAGGCCAGCCCGGACTCCGGCCACCTCGTCTGTCTGAGCTAGAGACTCAGGCGGCCACAGGTGGGGTCAGCGCTGGGTGAAGCTGCGTGTCCCCGGGGCCAACGCGCCCATGCTACAGAGCAGCAAACTGAGGCCAATGGGCCGAGCGGGGCCCCGGGCTTCGGGCAGGGAACCCTTTCCGCTCAGCTGTCATCCGAGGCCGAGGCATGTGATCTCCCTCCGTCCCCGGTCCCCCCGGTGCCTTCCTAGGCTGGCGCCCCCCTGGGCGCGTTCCTCAGGCCTGGTGGTGAGCCTGGACCCGCTGAAGGTGCAGGGCTGGGGCCCCCCCCGGCCTCCCACCGCCTCAGCTCGGCCTGCGTGAGACGTGCCTGCAACCCGCTGAGCGCGCTGGGCTCCCGGGAGGAAAACACTCACCCTGGGAGGGACTTTGGACTGAGGGCCTCTCACTTCCCAGCAAGTGTTTGTTTTGAATATGTTGTTATTGATTTCAGGGAGGAAGGGAGAGGGAGGGAGAGATAGAAACATCAACGATGCCAGAGAATCATGGATCGGCTGCCTCCTGCACGCCCCACACTGGGGATGGAGCCCGAAACCCGGGCCTGTGCCCTGACCGGGAATCGAACCGGGACCTCCTGGTTCATAGGTCAATGCTCAACCCCTGAGCCACGCCGGCCGGGCGCGTCT
The DNA here is from genome assembly GCF_951640355.1 of Cnephaeus nilssonii. Lineage (NCBI taxonomy): Eukaryota > Metazoa > Chordata > Mammalia > Chiroptera > Vespertilionidae > Cnephaeus > Cnephaeus nilssonii. The sequence goes on along the minus strand of NC_137086.1, from coordinate 2,360,067 downwards.
CCGGAATTTTTATCTCCTGGTCACAAGGGGGCGGAGGACCAAAGCCAGGAGGGCTTGCCTTGGGGTCCGGCGGCTTCAGGGTGTCCGGCGTGCGGCCCAGACAGAAGCAGACCCAGGACGCGGGCTGCGGCCAACGCGTCCACCCGCTTCTGTACCCGATTTGCGTCGCTTAGCGACAACAGTCCTGGGAGGGGCCATTACTCTCCCATTCGGCAGACAAGGAAACTGAGGGGGGCACCCGTCCTGCCTGGGTCATCCCGTCCCGGTCCCTCTGGCGAGTGAGCAGGGGTGAGGCGTGCCGCACTGAAGCAGCGTGGGCCCCTGCACGTTACAGGCGGGGAAACTGAGGCTCGGAGGGAGGACTGAGCTGCCCACAGAGGGTCACACCGCTGGCCCAACGGCCCCGCCCAGCCTGGGAGCCCGAGCCCAGCGGTTTTTCCCGGCCCGGCCCGCTCTTCCCAGACCCCCTGGCTGACGCCCGTGACGGAGGCCACCCCAGGTCACCCCCTCGGCGTGGGAACCCGGCCTCTGTCAGAGCCGGCGGTGCGGGCGGCCCGCGGGAGGGACCTTCCCAGGCGCTGGCACGGAACTCGGCCATTCGGTGCTTTCGGCTTTTGGCAAATCCTGAAATCTCACCTTCTAATTGCTTAATTCTCTGTGTTCGTTCACTTTACCTGGGTAGCCCGGGGCCCTGTGGCCTGGCGTATCAGAGAGCTTTGTGCTTTTTAATAATAATACTTCGCTTTACAAAGTGCGTTTCATCTCCAAAGTGCTCTGCGGGTTCCCTAATTAATCGGAACGCCAACTGCCGCCCGGGCAGGTTTGACCAAGTCCTCAGGCTCCTAATTGTGAGGGTATGATTCCTTCTGCTGCCTGACCCCCGGCTCTCCCATGGGCTCCCATTTCTGTCACACATGAGACTCTGGACCCCTGGTCCTGGCTCGGCCCCTGGGGGGCTGGGGACACGGAGGTGTCACCTCCGGGATCCGTGCAGGTGGGCCCGGCGCCGGGTGGACATGTGGGGCCGAGGAGCAGGGACTGGGGCACAAGGGCACGGGGACTGGGCTCCTGGAGGGGCTGTGAGGGGCGGAGAGGGGAGCCCCAGGCGGGTGAGGCAGAGGGAACAGCCTGTGCGAAGAGGTGGCGTGAGAAGCAGGAGCTCGGGGTTGAAAGCGGGAGGCACGGAGGCACGGAGGCCGGGTTGGGCTGAGCAGGGCTCCCGGGGGTTCTGCTCCTTGGAGATCATTTGCCAGCAGCAATGGGCTGAATGAGGGCAGGAGGGAAATGGAGAGGCCTGAGCCGGGCAGGCGGAGAGCACAGGGATCTCAGGGCCGATTGACCGGACTCGGCCCACAGTGACCTGGGAGTGAGGGGCAGGGGAGGCACGGGAGGGACAGCCCGCGTCCCCGTCGCTGCGGGAGGACCCGGGAGGGTGGTGCCTTCCTGCCGACTTCCCCCAGAGAAGCCGCGTGAGACGGAGAAGCCCTGAGCAGTGAATGACCCTGTGGGTCTGGGGGCTTCAGGGTCAGGAGAGGTCAGGAGAGCAGGCCAGGGCAGGGCTGGACGTGGCAGTCGTGGGATGCAGGTGCCACTGGCCTGCGAGTGTCCTGGCTCCCTGGGGACCTCAATGTGGGGGGCGGGGAGGGGGCTGGCGTAGTAGGCAGCTGAGATGAGGTAGGCAGAATGGGGCCAGGTCAGGACCAGGTCAGAGCAAGGTCATGGCAAGGTCAGCTGGACAGGACGGTGCCACGGAAGCCGCAGGAGGAGGATCCAGGACGGCGCTGGTGTGGCAAGGCCAGAACGAGGCCTGCAGGGGCTGCTGCGTTGGCCTCGAGGGCTCTGGGGAGGGAGCCCGTGTCGGGAGTTCAGGCGGCTGGCGGGGGCCGGCTGGCTGGGCAGAGGAATGTGGCGGGAAGGCGTGTGCAGGCCGTGGCCCATGGAGGACAGAGTGAGGGGTTTCAGAAACGGGGAGAGACTCACGCGGGAGAAGAGGGCAGAGCCTGGCGGAAGGGGTGCTGCAGAGCCCGGGGGGCTGTCTCCCACCTGCTGGGGCGCTGAGGGCGCACTCCGGGGGGGCTGCCGGGAGCGGGGAGAGTTTGAGTTTGTGGGCGCTGGTTTTCTGGGAGGAGGAGGAGGAGGAGGCGAGGGCTTCCATGTGGCTGAAGGACCCGGGCCACCGGGCATCAGAGGCTGTGGCCCAGGCCGGGCGTGCCCACCTCCTTCCGCAGAGCTGGGAGGAGCCAGGCCGCGGGATGGTTCCACCACCTGGAGGCGTGTCCATACCCCGGGGGCCCACCGTGCCCATCGAGGCCCCGGTGTAGTTCCCACCTCCTCCTGGGGAGCCTAAGGGTCCAGCGGGGGCTCCCTGACTCCCTGCCCCCCCAGGCTCCCACAGGGACGGGGCTCAGCTGTTTGCTCAGGCTCCCTTCCTACTGGACCCGCCAGGGGCTCAGGGAAGAGGGCTCCCCCTCACCCCCCACCCGTCCTGTGAGCTGGGGCAGCATCAGGGCTCCGGAGGCTCGCCCTCACCCCCAGGTCCCCACCCAGCCTCCCAGAGGGCGGAGGCAAGGCCTAAAGCTCTGAGTGTGTGGGCCGCCGGGCGCAGGGTGTCACCTCCCAGGGCCCCCCGGCTCCCTGCACCCATGGCTGGATGCACCCCGGCCTGAAGCCGGTGGGGGCGGGGCAGAGAGAAAGGTGCCCGGGAGCAGGGGCAGCGGCAGGGCCGGGCCCTCGTCTGTCTGTCTGTCTGTCTGTCGCAGAGACAAGGCCCGCTGTCTCCTGGGGCTGGGCCGCTGCCAGGTCTGCGGCGACTGGAGCCGTTGCTGCCCCGAGGGAGGGGAGGCACGTGGTTCCTGTCTCCACTCGGGGTTCTGACTAAGGGGGTGTCAGCGCCCCGGCCCCGCGGCGCCCCGGGGCTGGGAAGGAGAGGAAAGTGCACGGAGCAGCCAGGCGGTCCCGGGCCGGCCTGTCATGTAATTACCGTTCGCTGCGCCTGTGCCCGGCACGCCCTCAGCCCTCCCCACGATCATCTCGCTGACGGCTCGCCACAGCCCGAGGAGAGAGGTGCCACCGGGCTTGTCCTCACTCCACAGGGGGGAAACTGAGGCAGGCTGCAGCGCAGCAATGTCCGAGGCCACGGCGCCAGGGCCAGAGCCAGTGCCCAGGGCTGTCCACGGGAGGGCCGGACTCCGCGGCTCAGGACACGGGGGTGGGGGAGGGGGGAGCAGGGGTGTCCCTTGACCCGGTCGGGGGCTTCCCCGCGGCAAAGGGAGCCCTTGAGGCCGGAAGCGAGTGCTCGGTCTTTTCCTTTTTTTTTTTTTTCCTCCAAACAGTGTCAGACGCGCCTCTGTTTTCCACAAGCACGCTGCCTTTAGCCAGACAGGGAAGCCCCGTCCGAGGATCCCGTACTTCCACGGGCCTAACAAGTCACTTCCCTCCGTGACCGTAGATGCCTCGTTGCACTGAGGGGACCCGGGGTCCCCAGCTCCCACCGGGCGGGTCCCACGCGGGGTCCTGCCTCGGGTTCGAGTCGATAGCAATGGGTAGAGCCCTGGTTTAAAGGCGTACCGCTGCCTCATCGCGCTGTCCGTCTTTTTAACCACAAACGCTTACTCCGTGGGAATCTTACGTGGGATCCTCAAGACACAAAGCAGATAAGAAAGGGCTGCTGCCGGCCCGGCCGGCGTGGCTCAGGGGCTGAGCATCGACCTGTGAACCAGGAGGTCAGGGTTCGATGCCCGGTCAGGGCACAGGCCCGGCTTGCGGGCTCCATCCCCAGTGCGGGGCGTGCAGGAGGCAGCCGAACCGTGACTCTCTCTCATCATGGATGTTTCTCTCTCTCTCCCTCTCCCTTCCTCTCTGACGTCAATGAAAATAAATTTTGAAGAAGAAGAAGGAAAACCCTCTGTGAAGGCACTTCTCCGTGCACAGACGCCCTGCTTCGGGGTCCGCCGTGCCCCTCTTCCCCATTCACACGTCCTAGCGTCCGTCGGGGCCGAGGCTAAGGAGCAGGCGGCTGCCCCCGTGGCTGCCCCGGGCCGGGGGCCTGGCCGTCCTGGCGTGGGAGCGGCCACACCCCCTCGCGCCCGCAGTGGCCGCGTTACCGCCGTGGGCGCAGGAACGTCCGTCCGCCGCCCTGCCGCCGAGCTGCCGCAGCTGTTGCATCACAGCCAGCACCCGCCGCCTGCCACTCACCTGAGCGCGTTGGACGACGCCCTGGCCCGGCCAGACCCGTGAGACATGACTGTCACCCCCGGCTCCCCGTGCGGCCGGCGGGCCCCGTCTTGCCTCAGAGCGGGGCTCTGTGCGCCCCGAGCTCATTTCGGGGAGCGTGTGGCGTGAGCAGCCTCACTGTCTCCAGGGTGAGGCGGCTCCGAGGGCTGCTCGGGGCTCCCGGGTCTGGGGCTCCCTCCCAGGGGCCTCTGGACCAGCCACAGCGGCCCCGCAAGGCCCCCGATGGCCGTGGCTGAGGCCATGCAGAGGGGCTGTGCCGGGGCGGGTGTGCGTGTGGGCGCTGTGACTGTGAGCACAGCCCAGCGTCCCTGAGCCTCGGCGTCAGCTGTGACCGGGGAGCAGGAGGGGTCTGCGTGGCGGAGTGCAGGTCCCAGGAGACAAGGCTTCTGCGGCCCTCAGCCCAGGGCTCGGCTCCGAGGGGCCTTCCTCACCAGCGCCCGCCCGCACGCCCGCCCGCACGCCCACCCGCACGGCCCCCGGAGCCTGGAGAGTCCCACCCGTCACTGTCGCTCACACCGCCAAATGCAAATGCTCTTCTCGGAGAGACGCGGTGTGGAGGAGAGAGAGAAAGAGCGTGATCTTTGCGTTATATTTTTAAAAATCAAGTTGGCCCGGCCGGCATAGCTCAGTGGTTGAGCATCGACCTATGAACCAGGAGGTCACGGTTCGATTCCCGGTCAGGGCACAGGCCCGGGTTGTGGGCTCCATCCCCAGTGGGGAGCGTGCAGGAGGCAGCCGATCCATGATTCTCTCTCATCATTGATGTCTCTCTCTCTCTCCCTCTCCCTTCCTCTTTGAAATCAATAAAAATATGGATATATTTTAAATCAGGTTGGGGCAATGGGTGCTGAGGAGGGTGAGCCGGAAAAGGCCGACGCTGCTAAGTATGAAAGGGAGGTGGTGGGCATGTGGGGTGCGGATGCTCTTCTGTGTGCTTTGTATGTTTGAAATGTTCACAAGAGAACAGTGGGATGGAAGCCATGGTCAGGCCACCCCGGGAGTTGATTCAGGGCGCTCACACGACTGAAACGGGGTGCACTAACTCCAGCCTTTCCTGAGGGCTGACTGTGGCAGGCTGGGGTCCCGGTGGGGAGGGCAGGACGCCCCGCCTCGGTGCCTCTGGGTTCAGAGCAGAGACACAGGCCGCTGGGCCGTGACCGCGAACTAGGAGCCCTCAGAGGAGGGACGTCGGCTCCAGGCGGTGGCTCGCGCAGGGACAGCCTTCCAGCCGTGGGCGCGCAGCGGCCCAGCCATCCGGGACCAGGCTGCGTGTGAGGCCTGCGGGGGCTGGGCACCCCGGGGCGAGAGGAGGTGAGAGAAGGGCGCGCAGCTTTAGAGCCTTCACGTCATGGCTGCGGAGATTTGGGAGCCGGCGAGGCGATGAGGCCAGAACGGGGGCTGCTGGGGTTCGGGCAGTAACAGCAGGACTAGGGTCTGACTGGAGGTGGGGCCAGGCCGCTGGGGGTGCCTCCGCCCCCGCTCCTGGCTGCAGGGACTTGCAGAATCTGAATACTGGGGAGGAACCTGCCACCTTTTGGCTAAGCGTGAAGCTGCTGTTGGAACCTTCCAGAAAGTGATGCCTGCGGTTCAGAGGTTGGCGTCTTGAGCGAGGAAGTGACCGTGGGGAGCCGGTCGGCCACTCGGGACCTCAATGGAGGGAGAAGGTCAGGGTCAGAGGTCAGGAAGGAGAGAGGGTGTCATGGGAACCAGCGGACTTGGCAACGCGGCCGTCCCTGGAGACCTCCGCCGGAGGGGGTAAGGGGCAGGGCCGCGGCCAAAGCGCCGGGGGTACAAGCCGCCCCGCCGGAGCCCGGCCCTGGCTCCCGATGGGAAAGGGGTGAGTCCTGGGAGCAGGGAGGGGAGCTGGGCAGGTGCTGCGTGTCTAGGCCGCGGGGGAGGGCGGGGAGAGGGGGGTGAAGACACGCCCGGCCTCCGCAGAGGGCCCCACCCCTCTTGTCCTGCCTCGGGGCGCACCCCGCCCTGCTGAGCTCTTCCCGTGCCGGTACCCCTGGAGCCGAGACAGCACAGAGAAGCCACGTCTGAAGGCGGGGTTCTGCTCCCAGCTCCCCAGCCTCGGTCTCCCCATCAGTGAAATGGGCGCAGACACGCTAGTTGTTGCCGAACTCAGGCCCGGTCGCACGTGGGAGCGCTTGGCAGTGGTGAAGCGCGTACGTGGGCACGGGAGGGTGCGGACAGCACTGCCCGGCCCACGGTGTCTGCCTGCTTCCTCCCTCGGGGCCTCGGAGCACCCGGCCGTCTGGAGAGTCCCACTGCGGCGCCTGAAGGGTGTGCAAAGCTGCGATGGTCTTCTGCTGCTTTGGTTAATCCTCACCCGAGGGTATTTTTCCATTGATTTCTAGAGAGAGTGGGAGGGAGAGGGAGAGACAGAGAGAAACATGGATGTGAGAGAGACACATCGATTGGTTGCCTCCCATACATGCCCCGACCGAGGCCAGGGATCGAGCCTGCAGCCAAGGCCCATGCCCTTGACCGGAATCAAAAATCGAACCCGGGACCCTTCAGTCCACGGGCCGATGCTCTAACCCAGTGGTTGGCAAACCGCGGCTCGCGAGCCACAGGCGGCTCTTTGGCCCCTTGAGTGTGGCTCTTCCACAAAACACCACGGCCTGGGCGAGTCTATGTTGAAGAAGTGGCGTTAGAAGAAGTTTAAGTTTAAAAAATTTGGCTCTCAAAAGAAAGGTCAATCGTTGTGCTGTTGATATTTGGCTCTGTGACTAATGAGTTTGCCGACCACTGCTCTAACCACTGAGCAACCACCCAGGCTGCAATGGTCTTCCTTTCACTGTAGCTCGCCTCCAACGCCAGGCAGCCCGTGGGCCACGCGGTGTCTCCTCCTGCCCTCACCCGCTGCGCCCGGTGCTGTCTGGGTGAGTCAGCAGGACAGTTGGCACATCCTCTTAGGCAGCCATCCTCTCTCCCGGGGCTTCCCCCTTGCCAGGATATGAGCTGCAGAGAGCCTGTCCTGGGGGGGGGGGGGGGCCGTCCCCCGCCGCTGCCAGGCTGCGCCAACACCGGGGTGCTGTGGGTGTGCCCGGGGGCGGGGACGCGCCGGGCAGGAAGGCCCCAGGCGGCCTCGGGGGCTCTCACCCAGAGCCCGGGTTCTCCGAGGGCCCTCTCATCTTTTCTTGTTGTTGGGACCTTCTTGGGAGAATGTCTATTCAAGGCCTTACCCAGCATGTCAAACTCTCAGCTGGTGGGCCACAAGTTTGACGTGCTTGCCTCAGCCAATGTGGATCATTTGTCCCTTTATTGTTGAGTTGTAAGAGCTCTTTATATATTCTGGATACTAGAGGCCCGGTGCACGAAATTCATGCACAGGTGGGGTCCCTAGGCCTGGCTGGCGATCAGGGCCGATCTGCGGGGTGACCGTTAGGGCGATCGGGGGGACCCCGCTGGCACCTGCCTTAGCCAGCCTGGCACCGCCTGCTTACCGGCCCCGTCCCCGTCCCCGCAACCCCACTGCCGCCGCCGCCACCACTGGTTGCCTCCCTCTATGGGGCTATTGGTGGGGTGATGGGGGGACCCCACTGGCACCCGCCTGGACTGGCCTGGGGCAGCCCCTGCGTTGAGCGTCTGTCCCCTGGTGGTCAGTGCGCGTCATAGCTACCAGTCGTTCCGCCGTTCGGTCTATTTGCATATTAGCCTTTTATTATATAGGATGTGTGTGTGTGTGTGTGTGTGTGTGTGTGTGTGTGTGTGTGTAATTATATAGGATGTGTGTGTGTATAATTAAATATTTGGTAGTAGTAATGAAATACTCAATGCAAGGCCTGGAAAATGAAGTTGGAGAACTCTCCCCGAACTAAAGCCAACGGGGAAGAAAGACAAGAGAACTAAAGGTCTCGCTGAGGAGGCCCATTAAAAAACAAAACAGGACATTCCAAGACCATCTCCCGAACCAGCGGGCTGCGTGCCCAGCATGAGGCCCAGTTCCCGCACCGCGATGGACACAGACCAGCGGCGCGGCGTTCCGGGAAGGTGGCCGGTTTCAACGCAGTTTGCCTCTGCGATGGGGGAGCAGAGAGGCCTCCGGGGGGTCCCGGCCGGGAAGGCTGTGCGGACGGATGGCCCGAAGGAAGGAGCGGCCCTGCCTCCCAGCCGCTCCGCACCCCTGACCACGCTCGCCTTCCCTCCCCGCCTTCCCTCCGCGGGGCCCTGAGGCTCCCGGAACCCATGTCACCGCAGGAAACACTGGCCTGAGGGCTCTAACCCCTGAGAGGCTCCCTGAGGGCCAGGCCCAGCCCGGCGGCCCAGCTCTCTAGGGGTCCAGCCCCCCTCCCTGGGGAGCTGCAGACCAACGGGGTTCAGGAGCAGGGAGCTCGGGGCCTGGGGCAGAAAGGGAGCTTTGGTGGCGCCACAGGGTGAATTCGTGGGGGGGGGGAGGGTGCTTTAGATGCATCTTGGCTGAGACAACAGGTGTTAGCATCACCCCCCCCCACACACACACACACACACACACACTCATACACACACACACCCCTTGGCCTCTGAAACCACCTGGTGCGGAGCAGTGACGTGTGTTCTGAGGCGGGTTGAGCGATGCACACGTTTGCTCTGGGGCCGGTGTGAGGATGACCTGGGCCGCCGGTGTCTGCATCGTGAGCGCAGGGGCAGGACTCGGGGGTGATGGCTGAGTCACACGGGCGAATGGGAGAGGCCTTCAGCCGGGCGGCCGAGAGCAGCGGGTTATGCAACGGAAGCCTGGCGAGCTGGCCTCGAGGTGAGTACACTCTCGGCAATTATTATTGTTGTCGTCATCATCACCGGTACCCTCCTCAGAGGACCCGATCAAACAAGGGTCGTTGGCAATCGGGCCCTTCAGAGGAAGGCCCAGCGCTCTCTGCGGAGGCAACCGGGACAGTCCCTCGGTGTGCACGGCTCTGGGTGGCTTATACTCTGAGTGGCCAGATGATGATGATCTCCGAACGCATAATAATCTGGCCACTCAGTGTATATCCTACATAATAAAATGCTAATATGCAAATTGTCCCCTCGACCAGGAGTTTGACCAGCAGGCAGGCCGGCCAACCGCCCATGTCCCCTCCCCCTGGCCAGGCTGGCCGGACCCCACCCATGCACAAATTCATGCACCGGGCCTTTTATATATACACACACTGAGTGGCCAGATTATTATGCATTCAGAGATCATCAGAATCTGGCCACTCAGTGTAAAGCAGCCCCCACCTGCGTGGTCTTTTAGATTTTGATCCACACAAGCAATTGTATAAAGAAAGCCGGCATGCTTTCCCCCGTTTTATGAGCAAGGAGTTGTAGTGTGGCTCAGAGAGGCCGAGAGACGTGGCCACGGTCACACAGCAGGAAAAGGACAGAGCCACGGTGGAGCGGACCTCCGGCGTCCCCGCCCTACGCTGGGCTGCAGGGACCTCTTGCCAGGTGGCACCGTCCTGGGCTGCAGGGCGGCAGGGACTTTAGGTAAAATAAAACACTGTGATGTGGGTCGCTCTATGGAAAATACTCTGACCCAACAAAGAAAACTCAGAAGCTACTTTAAAAAAATAAAGACAGATACATTTGTCAATATTAAACTATTTAAAATTGTTTATGGCCGAAGACACCGTAAACAACGTGTCAATTATATGTATTTACAATCCAGAGAAAGAGAATCGCTTCGTATCTGTTACAAACAAAGAGTTCTTACAGATTAATGAAAGACAGTCACCCAGTGAAAAATGGACCGGGGATATAGGAAAGCAATCCACAGAAGAGCAAATTCAAGTGGCGGACACAGTTTTTCTGACGATTCTCGAACACTCCAGTGGATGGAAATGCAATTTATAAAGACAGTGGGATAATTCTTCACAACTATAAACTAGCGAACTTTAAAAGAGCAATAGCAGCCCAGCCAGTGTGGCCCAGAGGTAGAACGTCGACCTATGAACCAGGAGGTCACAGTTCGATTTCTGGTCAGGGCACATGTCCGGTTTCGGGCTCAATCCCCAGTGTGGGGCGTGCAGGAGGCAGCCGATCGATGATTCTCCCTCATCGTTGATTTTCTATCTCTCTCTCCCTCTCCCTTCCTCTCTGAAATCAATAATTTTTTTTAAAGAGCAATAACAATGTTGCTCTTGGAGATACGGGACACGAGTCCTCGATGAGTAGGTACAGTTCATGGCAACATGTATTCCAATAAACCATTTCCTCCAGCCCACAGTAATTCTGTGCCTGGGAAGCTAACCCACAGCAACCAAGCCATCAGCGCCTCAGGCTTTATCTTCAGGCATTACAGCGACCGCCCTGGGAGGCGGGAGCGTGAATACCTACGGGCAGGGGAAGGCCGGTGAAGCACGGGAACGCTCACCCTCAAGGAGTGTGGAACCATGAGGACGAGTCCGTGAGCTGGGAGAACGGGTGAAACGCCTGGATGGATCCGACCTCATTTTTTTAAACAATGCCATGAAAACCCTCGATGCTCGTAGTCTAGCCATGAGCAAGGAGACTGTCAGGTTGTCAGCACGGATGTCCTGAGGAGCTGCTGTACTTGGAATTGAAAGGGACAAAGTCCGGCCTGCGTGGCTCGGTGGTTGAGCATCGAACCAGGAGGTCACAGTTCGATTCCCGGTCAGGCCACATGCGGGGGTTGTGGGCTCAAACCCCAGTGTGGGGTGTGCAGGAGGCAGCCAATCCATGACTCTCTCTCATCATGGATGTTTCTCTCTCTCTCCCTCTCCCTTCCTCTCTGAAATCCATAAAGATATATATTAAAAGAAGAAGAAGAACGGGGCATGAAGGGCTGGAAGAAAAAGGAAAGGGAGGGAATTGCCCCAAAGAAAAATAAACCCAGTGGGGCCGGGGGTGGCATGTTCTGGGCCCTTTTCCTTGGCCCAGACCCAGGGGGAGTCCAGGGACACCTGCCATTCCTGGCAGGAGGGGACACGCCGCGGGCTTTTTCTCTGTTACTTAGCAAGTGGGATCAATCGCTGAGGCCCGGCTGAGCATGCTCAGTGCGTCTCAGGAGGAGTCGGAAAACTGCTCCTGTAGCTTCTCCAGCCCGAGGGGACGATGTCCGTGGTGGTCTCACCGGTCGCTCCCGCACCGGGTGCTGAAATGCGGTATCTCATTGCCTCCCCGCCTGGAGCCATCCCTCGGGCAGCCCCCTCCCCGCCAGGCCTGCTGGCCCCTCGAGGGCCCCGATGGCAGTCCCTTCCTTTGTGGGAGCCCCAGAACCTCTGGGGGGCTCCGTGCAGCCGGGCCGCTCAGGGAACGGACCGAGATGGAAGCAAAGGGCGCCGTTTTGTTGGCCCAGAAGCGGTTTCCTATCCTCTCTCCTTCGGGGAAGCCGGGGCCTTGGGGGGCTGATCTGAGTGCTTGTCCCTAAACAGCCGTGAAAACGGCAGCATTTTCAACCCAACTCTGAACCGCCGGTGCCGTTCCGAACACGGCGACGCTGCTCCGTTTTGGTCTAGAAATTAATGTCAGAGGAAGACGAATGGCAAGAACATCACGCCCTTTGAAAATCATAAATTCTCTGATCAAAGAAGAATGTTTGGTAAACTTGCCTGGAGTTAAACTAATTGGTTGGTCAAGACGTTTGAAGTTCAGAGGAGAGAGGGCTCTCCGGGAGAAGCCATTTGAATAATTGGCATCACGTGGCTGCGTTCCGACCCTCCTGGGGAGATGAAAGAGGCCCCCCCCCACCTGATCCCCTCCGCCTCTGGACACCTGGAGGGGGGGGGTGGAACTGCGAACCCTTCCCGGGAACAAAGAGAAACCAGGGTGGAGGGGCGCCTGGTCCGGCTGGGCCGCGGGGGGCTGTGCCCGGCAGCGCTGGCCTCGGGGACCCGGTCATTCTTGGGGGGCTGCCCTGAGCGTGGTGAGCTGGGTGCAGCATCCCCGGCCCCACCCCGCGGGAGGCCCAGAGCTCACGCCCGCCCTGTGTGGCAACAGAAATATCTCAGACGTTGCTGGACGCCCCGGGAGGCCAGGCACCCCACCGAGGGCCACCGGGCCGGCCCCTCTGCCTGCTCCGCGGCTCTCAGCACAGACGGGCCCTGAGCTTCAGTCCCGAAGGCGCTGGCAGCTCCCCTGGGCCCGTGCGGAGCCAGACGGAGGCTGGGACGGCGAGTCTTGTCCACGTGTCTGCGGGCTGCACCTGAGTCCCCGTCCCCTCGTTCCCGTGACCTGGGCGAGGCCTTTTTTCTCTCCGAGCCTCGGTCTCCCCACCGGCGGGCGCGGGGAACGCCTCCCTGCTATGGAGGGGACTCCGCGAGCCCCCGCGGGCGTGGCCAGCACACGCAGGGCTTGCTGAGCAGTGGCCGCGCCACGGTCCGGTCCCACGTTTCCTTTTACACGCGCCGCACACGCACCGCTGCTCGCTCCCGGCACAGCTCGGCGCTCTCTCCACGGCAGGAGGGGACATGCCTCCCTCCTCACAGCCCCTTGCATCCTGACAGAGGACACTGAGGCCTGAGGCCTGGCACATGGGGGGGGGGGGTCTGCGGGGCCACGGGTCAGGCCGGGCTTCTCTCCACGTCACAGACAGGCCGCTGCCGCCGGGGTCACGGCTGTGCCGCGCCCTCCCTGGCCCAGGCAGAGGGTCGGAGCCCCGCGGGGACCTGATCCAGACCCTGGGCCGCGGGCTAGAAACCGTTAGGCAAGCCCTACGCCTGCCGGCCCCACAGACAGCAGCCCCAGGCTGGGAGGAGCGTGCACCGTCCGGGCCGGGGCCCCCACCTTCAGGGGCAGGGGGCAGGGGGCAGGGGCTCTCCCTGGAAGGGCTGCGGGCTGGGGGCGCGGGAGGTGGGGCGACGTGGGAGGGGAGCCCAGGGGACCAGGCTCCGCCATCCATGCTGTGTGGCCTCAGGCACGCCGCCTGACAGCTCTGGCCTCAGCCCTCCTCTGCCGAACGGGCCCCCCCTGCAGGTCTGGCTGCGGGGTGGGGTGAGGCTGGGCTGTCACCTGTGGGCGCTGACGGGGCGTCTCGCGCTTCCGACGGCCAGGTGTCCTCGAAGGGTGCGGCTCAGACCTCACCAGGCGGCTCCGGCGGGGTGGCGGCCCCAGAGGGTCTGATCTCTGTGGGCCACGAGGCCAGATGTATCTTCCTCTCCTTCCCCATGAGCAGGAAGTGCAGCGGGAAACGCTTTCCTGAAGGTAAAGGGCAGGTCCTGACGCTTTGCCGCAGAGGTTCCTGTGGGGACCGGTGACGTCTGATGGACAAGCACGCTCAGTGAGGAGCCGGCAGAGCCGGTGGCACAGGGACCGCCCTGCGGGCACCTCGCCAAGCGCAGGGCACTGCATGGGGGGAGGGGGTCCCCATTTTCCAGAGAGGAAACGCCACTGCTCCTGACGTCACAGAGAGTGAGGGCAAAGCTGAGATTGGACAAAAGTGACAGGACGTTGTTCTCTTCACTGTCCAGAGGAAGCGGCTGGGTGGGCTGGACCCCGTGTCTACTCCCAGGACCCTGCATGTGCCCCCTCCTCCTCCAGCAGCCAGCTCCCCCCCACTCCCGCCAGCAGACCCCTCCCCAGACACAGGCTGTAATTTCCAAGTCTCAATATTTTTTATTTATTTTAGAGAAAGAAAAAGAGGAGAGAGAGAAACATCGATTTGTTGTTCCACTTACTTGTGCATTCATTGGTTGATTTGTGTCTTTTTTTAATTGACTTCAGAGAGGAAGGGAGAGGGATAGAGAGACAGAAGCATCAGTGATGAGAGAGAATCATGGATTGGCTGCCTCCTGCACGCCCCCCACTGGGGATCGAGCCCACAACCCGGGCCTGTGCCCTGACGGATGGGGAATCGAACCGTGACCTCCTGGTTCATACGTCAACGCTCAACCACTGAGCCACTCCGGCCGGGCGGGTGGATTCGTGGATGTGCCCTGACCAGGCAGCTCTGGCGATTCAGGACGAAGCTCCAGCCGAGAGAGTCCCCTGGCCCGGGCCTACCTGTGTGTTTTAAATCTGCCCAGTAAGTGGGGAGATTGCCTGACTCCTCCGCCTCCCTGGCATCCTCTGTGCATCTAACATAGAAAAGGGAGGTAAACATGACCCTTTTCAGTGTTGGCTGCTTTACTGCGTGGACGAGGCGGCCCCAGGTCACAGCATTCACCCCCCATCGCACAGCTCACGGGGCCCCACGCCGCCTCTGCTTCCCCAGCAGAGAACCACCCTGAGGCCGGCTCCTTCTGCCCACCCCGCGCAGGGCTCCCCGGCCTGGGGCACGCGCACGGGCTTCCCGGAGAGATGAGGGTGACCGGCCGCACAGATCTCCGCACACAGGCCTGGTCTGGAAGTTCTGTCTCTCCACTAACCATCTGCTCGCTTTTTAAACGAAGGCAACTGACTGGCCAGCACCGCTCGGGGCAGGTGGAGACGGTCTTTCCTTTTTTTCTTGTGAAGAAAGAGGCCTAGAGCCCGGCCGGCGTGGCTCCGTGGCTGAGCGTCAACCTACAAACCAGAAGGTCAGGGTTCGATCCCCGGTCAGGGCACAAGCCTGAGCGGCGGGCTTGATCCCCAGTGTGGGGTGTGCAGGAGGCTGATTCATCTCTCATCATTGATGTTTCTTTATCCCTCTCCCTTCCTCTCTGGAATCAATAAAAAACAAAATAAAATATTTTTTTTAAAAGAAAGAAAGAAGCCTGGAGGTGTGACCTAGGCGGTTTTGGGGGGGAGACGGGTGTTTGAACTGGAACTACAATGCAGGATGGCAACACCTCATTTTTCCTTTATTTTTAATTATTTTTTTTAATCCTCACCCGAGGATATTTTTCCATTTGTTTTTGAGAGAGAGAGTGGAAAGGAAGGAAGGAAGGAGGGAAAGAGAGAGAGAGGGAGAGAGAAACATCGATGTGCGAGAAACACATCAATCGGTTGCCTCCTGTACACACCCAGACCAGGGCTGGGGATCAAGCCTGCAACCGAGTTACATGCCCTTCACCGGGAATCGAACCCTCAACCCTTCGGTGGGCAGGCTGGCGTTCTAACTACAGACCCACACTGGCCAGGGCAAAACATGTTATAATTTTTAAAAATTATATGAATTAACCTCTGGACTTTTTGGTTAAGCTTTCTGTGACTATATCTGCCCTTGTTTCTGCTTGCACAGAAATTAAATTTTTGCCTTTTCCTGCAAAACGATCTTTTATAGCCTCCCGGGTCACGATAATAATGCTGCTACTTCTGCAACGCCTTTTATCCGGGCTCAAAGCACTTCATAAACTTTAATTAATTCTTGCAACAAGCCCCGTGAGGTAGGTAAGTATTATTATCCCCATTTTACAGATAAGGAGAGCGAGACATGGAGAAGTTAAGCAATTTGCCGAAGGCCCCAAAGCAGTTAGTAGCTGAGTCTGAACAAGACCACAGAACACAGAACGCCCGTCTCAGCCCTCCCGGGGCCCCAGGGCGTGATTGATGGGGAGGCCTCGATCCACGGCAGCGCCCGTGTTAAGTACATGTTGTACCGCTCCCAGGCATCATGAGGAATTACTCGGGCTGACTCAGATGTTTCTCCCGCGGGCACTGGCCTCTGTTCAGGGGAGCGGAGCCAAGCCCGCAGACCCACTTCTCAGCTCTGAACGCTCCTGCTCCGACATGGTCTTGGCCAGCGGAGTCCCATTCCCTCCTATTTGGACACAACCAGGCAGCTGCTGTGTGCCAGGCCTGTGCCCGCGCCTCTAAGTGAATTCTCATGGCAACCCCATTGTCACCCCCATTTTACAGATGAGGACAACTGAGTCCGTGAGTGGCACACATGAGCTCACACAGCGGCACCAGGATTCCAACCAGGCTCTGACTGAAGGTGAGTGATCTTGTCACTCGGCCGGCCGACACCGGTGCCAAGCCTGTCACCGAGAGGGTTATCGGCCCCACGTGGCATTTCCGAGGGCGACCGTAGGCGAGTAAAGAGCTTTCGTGGTGTCCCTGAGGCAGGGCAAGCTGGCGGCTCCTGCTCTCAGGAGCGTGATTGACAGGGAACGCCCGAGGCAGGGCTGGTCATCTGCGAGGGGCCAGACGGGCCATGTCCCTGCAGAGGTGCGGGCAGCAGGCTCTCCGGTCTGCCCAGCTGACCCCTCCCCCGTCCCAGTGGCCTCTCACCCACACGGCAAAACTCCTCCCCTTGGGCCCCAGACTTTGGGGTGGCTCAGGGGGCTTCGCTGTACTCCCTCCGCGGTGGCTGCGGAAGCCGGACAAGCCTGGATTTGAATCCGGGTTCTGCATTCCCTTACGGTTGACCTTGGGCAAGCCCCGACCCCTTCGCCAGCCTGGCTTCTTATCAGCAGGAGGAGCTGCTGCCCAGAGGGCCCGGCCGATAGCGAGCCCCCGGCCAGTGTCATCCTCGCCCTCCTCCCCACGGAGACACGGAGACCCGAGAGGCTGTGATTTGCCCAAGGTCACACCACTGTACACGGGGGCGGGGCTCTGACCCCCAGCGTGTCCGCCTCCCAGCCCGAGCCCTTCTCGGAGGAGAAAGGCGCTCCCCGCCGAGGTCACGGCGACCAGCAAACCTGTTCCCCCTGCCCTTCTCCGGGAGGCGGCGGTGACGCGGGCGTGTGCCCCGCCGAGGGCCCAGCTCTGCTCACGCACCGGAGGCCAGCGCTCCGCCCGCGTCGCCACCCGCCTGCCTGAGCAGACCTTTTCCTCCCTCTGCTCTCTTTTTCTTTTTAATGTTTTTATGAATTTTAGAGAGCGGAAGGGAGAGGAAGAGAGAGAGGAGCATCCATGATGAGAGAGAATCATGGATCCCTGCCTCCTGCACGCCCCGCACTGGGGATCGAGGCCGCACCCCGGGCCTGTGCCCCGACCTTCTGGTTCTCCTTCTTCTTTTTAAATTGATTTGTATTGGTTTCAGAGAGGGAGAGAGAGAGAAACATCAATGAGCCCTAGCCAGATTGGCTCAGTGGAAAGAGCATCGGCCTGCAGGCTGAAGGGTCCTGGGTTCAATTCCAGTCAAGGGCATGTACTTCGGTTGCAGGCTCCTCCCCAGCCAGGGCCCTGGTCGGGGCGTGTGCAGGAGGCAACCAGTGGATGTGTTTCTCTCACATCCATGTTTCTCTCTCTTTCCCTCTCTCCTCCACTCTCCCTAAAAATCAATGGAAAAATGTCCTTGGGTGAGGATTTAAAAAAAAAAAAAAAGAAACATCAAGGATGAGGGAGAATCATGGATCTGCTGCCTCCTGCCTGCCCCCCGCTGGGGATGGAGCCCGCAACCCAGGCCTGTGCCCTGACCGGGAATCGAACTGTGGCCTCCTGGTTCCTAGGTGGACACTCCACCCCTGAGCCACGCCGGCGGCGCGTGCGGCTGCTCCCGCGGGTGCAGGTCCGGGCCCTGCAGTCCTCGGCCTCGGCCGTGCACACGCACAAGGAGCCCCCGGGAGCCGCCTCGCCCGCGGTCTGGGCCACAAGGCCGCTCTGTGCGCTGCATCAGTGACGTCACCGGGAGGTGTCCGCGTGTGACTCCGCGGAGGTGGGACGGGCGCGCACCTCCTCTGGCTGCAGCCCGGGCCGGCACCCTCCCGGAGCCTCCCTGCCGTCGGTGCGCGGCGGGAAGAGCTAATGGGTAGGTGGAGTCCATTTAGCGTAATGAGGGGGTTGGTTTTATGAGCAGGAAGAATTGCTTTTGTCCAGCAGCATGAAAAAGTGGTTTTCAAGTTAAAATTATGTCCCGGGTGGCGCTCAGACTGGTAATTTATGGCGCTTTCTGCTGAGGCCGGAGCCGAGGGGCTCAGCGGCCTCCAGCCCGGCCCCACCTGCTCTGAGGCCGAGGTCACGGACTGCCCGGGACGCCCCAAAGGGAACCGGGGACGTGGCCCTGGCAAGCTCAGGGGCCTCCAAAATGCAAGTGCCTCTGGGTATGTTGTGTGTGCACCCGACCCCAGCGTTTCCGGCTGGGACTGAGCGCTGCGGGGTCCGGTGCGGTGACCACCAGCCCGCGTGGCGGCTTGAGCTTCCACGAGAGTGAACATTAAATGCAGGGACAGATGCGGTTTCTCCGTCACTCCCGCCACATTTCAAGGGCTCGGGAGCCGCACAGTAGTGCCATCCTGGGCAGCAAAGATAGAGTCACCGCTGCTGAGGGTCAGTGGTTAGAGCATTAGCCCACACAGCAAAGGGTTGAGGGTTCGATTCTCGGTCAAGGGCACATACCTGTGTTGCAGGTTCAATCCCTGGCCCGCTCAGGGTCAGGGCATGTGCAGGAGGCAACCAATCAATGTATCTCTCTCACATCAATGTTTCTCCTCTCTCTCTCTCTCTCTCTCTCTCTCTCTCTCTCTCTGTCTCTCTCTCTCCTTTTCTCCCTCCCTTCCACTCTCTCTAAAAATCAATGAGATCTCGAGATGAGGATTAACAACCTAGGGACACAGACAATATAGTGGTGAAGGCCTGGGGCGGGGGGGAAAGGGGGACACATGTAATACCTTCAACAAGAAAGGTTTTTAAAGATATATTCCTGTATTCCCCTTCTCCCCAAACACCGCATCCATTTTCACAAAGGATGGCTGAGTACGTGGATGTGATTTCATACAGACGGGAGCCGTGTTTTCCTGTGTGGTCCCCATTCACCCGTCATGGTAACAACATGTTAGAAGCAATATCTGACTACGTTGGCGGAGGCCTCCATGGCCACCCTTCCCTTAAATACCGCTCAGGTTGTTTCCATGATAATGTTTCCGTCTATTTGCTCGCATCTCATCTGCTACCTTTAAGAAGGGGCTGGGGTGGGGGGGGGAGGTGAGTCTCCTACAAGTTTATGAGATCGTTCTGAATTCAATCATTTTTTTTAAATTGATTTTAGAGAGGAAGGGAGAGGGAGAGAGAGATAGAAACATCAGTGATGAGAGAGAACCACCGAATGGCCACCTCCTGCACACCCCCCACTGGAGATCGAGCCCACAACCCAGGCCTGTGCCCTTGACCAGAATCAAACCCGGGACCCTTCTGTCCGCAAGCCGACACTCCAACCACTGAGCCAAACCGGCCAGGGCTGAATTCAATCTTTATGGCTTGTTTTGTGAATTTACAAAACAAGGGACTCAGTGAAGCTGAAAAATAAAATAAAACAGCGTCTAAGGCTGTGGTGTTCCAGAGATGCAGAGGCAGATAAGAGCACTGACAAGGTTTCTGTTTGTTTTTGTAATCCTCACCTGAGGGTATACATATATTTTTATTGATTTTGAGAGAGAGAGAGAGAGGGAGGGAGGGAGAGAACATAAAAAGAACAAAGCAGCGAACTCTTGCCTCCTGCACAAGCCACAGCAGGGGATTGAAGCCAGAACCTGGGCAGGTGCCCGACTGGGAACTGAACCTGCAACCGCTTGGTGGACAGGACGACGCTCCAACCAACGGAGCCACCCAGCCGGGGCGAGAGGAGTGACACACGGTGAGCCCTGTTAGAGCTGCCATCCTCGTCGGTAAGCCTACGCAGCCCTCTGCCAACAACCCCACCAAGTGACGGCTGGATGCCCAGGCTGCCAGCGGCGGACACACCGTGCGGCTGGCTGGCACGGGCGCTCCCTGGCGCCCCCGGGGGCTGCAGGCTAAGCAGGGCGGGGCGCGGAGTGGGCAGTGGGGCCCGTACGGCCTGTGGGTGATTTAAAAAACCCGAATACAACCCACTGCACGCGGCTCTGCTGGCTCTCTCACGTGCCCATCAGCTCTCAGCAATTGTCTCTGGTAACCTGCTCCCCTGCCAAGTCCCTTGGTCCCCACAGCTGCTGAGGTGTGCATGCGTGAGCGGTAACATCCATGCATAGCATGTGTGAGCGGTAACATCCATGCATAGCATGCGTGAGCGGTAACATCCATGCATAGCATGCGTGAGCGGTAACATCCATGCATAGCATGCGTGAGCGGTAACATCCATGCATAGCATGAGTGAGCGGTAACATCCATGCGTAACATCCGTGGGAGCCCACGCCCGGCGGCTTGCCCGCGCGTGAACGTCGGATCCCGCACCTCACTTCACCCGGAGGACTCCCAGCTCCGCCGTGGCCCCCGGTTCCCACGGGCCGGGGGACGTGAGTTCTTCGTGGGATTTCTCCTGGTTTTCAGTCCTTCCGCAGGCTGGCCCTGACCGGCACACCGCCAGCTGCCTGGCCAACAGGTTCGGCCCTGGCAGGAGCCTGGAGGCTGGGAGGCGCTGTCCCTCGTGCGCGGTGCCAGCCCCCGGTCAGCGCCTCTCTGCGGTGGTGCCCACTGGACAGCCCGGTGACCACGGCTCTGGGGCCCTCGCTCCCTCTCAGGTCTCTCCCTGTGAGTGGCAGCCGCTTCCTGAGCGGTGACTTGTTGTCATCCTGTCACCGGCTCCCGTGTTCAACTCCCCCCCCATCTGCCTGCTCAGGCCTGAGTGACACAGGCAGGCCAGGCCAGCGGCAACGTGTCGTGCTGTCCGCGTGGCTGCCCGCCTCCTGAGGTCTCGGGGCTGTTGTCAGCAGGATCTGGTTGGGCTGATGGCAATGCAGGTTGAGGCGAGCGGATTGTCTGCACAACAGAGGAGTGGCCCGCAGGGCTGGGTGCTGCCCCAGGGGGATCCTCGGCCCTCTCCCCTCTGAGCTGGATGTTCGGGGGGCCCACGGCTTGTGCTGGCCCTGGTGCCTGCCCCTCCCCCTCCCCCTCGCCCTGCACAAGCCTTTCCCAGCCCGGGCTCCTCCAGGAGCCGTTTCTCATCGCAGAGCGGGGCTCATGGGCCACGGTGGCCCCTGCGCGGTCAGTCCTGGTGACAGAACACACCGAGCCCAGGACTGGGCTCAGCCCCTCCGCACCGTGAGCTCTGCTCCTTCTCCTTGGCAGCCCGAGGGCCCGGCCGCCCAGGTGCTCACAGGCTGTTTGCAGGGAGACCACGAGCACCCCCTCCGGAGTGCAGCCTCCCGGGCCCAGGCCCCTGTGGCTCCGCCCAGCGTGACCTCCCTGCGGGCCCCTCGGACTGGGCAGGAATGCGGAGCTCACGCCGCCCGCCCGGGCCGGGCGCACACCTCCCGGAGCCTGGTTGTGCAAGGCCCGCCGCGTGCTGTTTCCCAGCGCTCGCAGATCTGGGGCTTCCCGAAGGTGGGGCCCGCCAGGGTGGGGCTCCAGCAGAAACGGGGAACAGCAAACCCAGCAGAGGTGCTGCGACATGCCGGCCAGAGGCGGCCACCCGGAGCCTAGGAGAAAATAAAACAGAAGCCGTGTTTCCTGTACGCGTCGGCGGGAAGGTGGGGCCTCACTGGGCCTCACGGGTTCCCTGTGGGTCCCCCAGCGCCCAGCGCCCAGCTGCAGCCGCGGGGTCCTCTCGCCCAGCCCCGCACTGGCACTCGGGCGACACTCAATATAAACGTGTTGAATGAATCAATGACCAAAGGAAGAACATTTAGAATTTATTTCATGGAGAGAGAGAAACATCCATGATGAGAGAGAATCATTGATCGGCTGCCTCCTGCACACCCCACACTGGGGATCGAGCCCGCAATCTGGGCCTGTGCCCTGAGCGGGAATCGAACCCTGACCTCCTGGTTCCCAGGTGGACGCTCCAGCACTGGGCTGTCCCTTTACTCTAGGTGGCACACGGGAGGATCAGTCACGTGGCAGCCGACCACGGGGTTCTCGGGACTGGTCTCAGCTGAACAATACTGACCGTGCCGGGCCCGGGGCCAAACTGGGCGTGCGAACATCAGTGAATTGCCGTCTCCACTTCACAGGGAGGTGGAGGGGAGAGGAGGGGCGGGGCCCAAGGTGTCCGCCGGGTAACCCCTGCTGTGATGGCAGTGGGCAGGGTGGGCACGACAGAGTGGCTTAGGAGGGTTGGCACGGCCGCAGGCGGGGCTGGGGTGGTGAGCAGGCAGACCGGGGAGCCCCGGGGCCCAGGCTAAGGCGTTTGGACTTTACCCTGAGTCCAAGGACCGCAGGGAAGGTTTAACATGAGTGACGGAGTCAGATCGGAGCCTCCTTTCCTGCCAGTGGCCCCACGTGAGGAGGGTGGCGTGGTTTCAGTCTGGTGAGAAGGCAGCTGGGGCGAAGGCCCCGCGGAAACCCTCGGCCCGTCCAGTGACCTGCTTCCCGGCCTCGGGACAGAGGCCGCCTCTGCTCTGCCGCGTGCTGTGGCCAGCGACCCGCCTCAGGGAGCCCAGGCCCAGCACCTTCCCGGAGCCACAGGGGCGGGACGAGGCGGGCGGGGCAGTGGTGCAGGGACTTCTATGACCTGGGTGATGGGGGTTCCAGCAGCCCTTTCGGGGCGCTCCACGTCCCTGCTGACGCCCGTGTTGCTCAGAGCGGAGGGCCTCCCCGGAAGCTCTGCGCCGGGCTCCTGGCCTGCATGTCGGCAAACATGGCCCAGGGGCCGCCACAGGGTGGACTGGATTTTTTGGAAACGCCTACAGCAATACGGGCAAGGCTGGAGCTGGGGGAGCGATGGAGCTGTGAAACACTGTATTTTGGTTGAACATCCACACGTGACCAGTGTCCCATGCCCGTTGCCCGTAGTAACCAGGTGTCCCGAGTGCCGGCAGGAGAGGTCCTGGCCACCCAAGTCCCAGGTGGCTGGGTGTCATGAGCCACTCCCCATAGTCAACAGGATTTTTGTTAATCCTCACCGGAGACTATTTTTCCATTGATTTTAGGGAGAGTGGAAGAGAGAGGGAGAGACAGAGAGAAACATCGATGTGAGAGAAACATCGATTGGTTGCCTCCTGCATGAGCCTGACCAGGGCCCGGGCAGGGAGGAGCCTGCACCCGAGGTACGTGCCCTTGACCGGAATCGAACCCGGGACCCCGCAGGCCAACGCTCTATTCACTGAGCCAAATCGGCCAGGGCATCCATAGTTAACTTTTTAAAATATCTTAATGTTGAAAGTATCACATATGTCCCCTTTTCCCCCCATTCACCCCTTCTAGCCTGCCTAGGCCTTCACCACACTGTTGTCTGTGTCCATGGGTTATGCATATATGCATATCAGTTCTTTGGTTGATCTCTTCCCACCCACCCACCCACTCCCGCCCAACCCTTACTGTGCTTCTGCGAAGAAATTTTGTTTTGTTCGTCCTCACCGAGGGTATTTTTCCATTGATTTTTAGAGACAGCGGAAGCGAGGGGAAGAGACCGAGAGAAACATGGATGTGAGGGACACACATGGATTGGTTGCCTGTGCCCAACCGAGGCCAGGGAACGAGCCTGTACTGAAATAGGAGCCTTTGATGGGAATCGAACCCAGGACCCTTCAGCCTGCGGGCCCACACTCTATCCACTGAGCCAAACTGGCTAGGGCTTGGGAAGAAATTTGGTGCAGAATATGACCACAGACAGAACAAAAACCCATTTTCCAGAAAGTTCTCAATGTTGAATATTCCAGTATCCAGAATACATGGACACACAAATGCTTGCTATTTTCTTTCCAGCAAATATGACTCCTTAAATTTGTAATCACCATATACCTTAATAAGCCCTTTTGTGTAAATAAATTAAGAAAAAACACCTTCATTAGACGTGTGGCCTCATTTTTGGTTCAAAACATGTGGCCAGAGCTCTCTTTGTGAAGAAGTCAGAGATTCTTCGATCAGCCTGCCAGGGCCTCCGTTTCAACCAGTCCAATCAGGCGTGAGAGCATCTCACAGAAAGGTCCCGAGACCCAGACGGGGGAAGGGAGCCCGGGCTTCCTGGTGAGCTGGGGCCGAGAGTAGCTGACAAAATTGCAGTTGGTCCCAGAACTTAGGTGGGGTGACTACGGATGCAGGTCCCACGGCAAGGTTCACGTGCTTTTTGATGGTTTTGCTCACTTACTTTACTCCCGCAGCAAACATAATATGTCATCTCCAGCCCTGGCCAGTGTCTCCCAGTGGTTAGAGCGTCGGCCTGTGTACTGAAGGGTCTCAGGTTTGATCCCTGGCCCGGTGGGGGCTGATTCGTCTCTCTCACATGGAAGTTTTCTCTCTCTCTCACCCTCCCTCCCTGCCGCTGTCTCTAAATATCAATGGGAAACATATCCTAGGGTGAGGATTAACAAAACAAATAAAACAAAACAAAAAGCTTATCTCCACGTCTGGGCAACCTCTGGGTGTCAGGAGGCCTCGCAGAGTTTACAGGGACCCGCTGCGTCCTCTGGAGGAAAAAGCAGTCGGGGAGGACAGATGTGCAGAAAGGCGTGGGCCGGTGCATCTGAGTGAGGCCAGGCTTAGTCACCGCGGCTTTCCATTCTCAAATCCAGGTTAGTAACCCCACTTCATGACTCAGCCCAAGGCCAAGGCCTCGGAGAGTCGGCACTGCCTCCTTCCCTTGCCTCTGTTTCCCCATCTGAGTCAGATGCACCATCTGGGCACAGCCTGGCCTCCGCGGAGCCAAGTGCAGCCTGTGGGCAGGAGTTTGCATGTTTGAGGTTAGGGGCAGACAGACCACCTGGGTCCTGAATCAAGAACTGAACTATGGGGTTAATAGGGGGTGGGGTGGAGGGACATATGTAATACTCTCAACAATAAAGACTTTTTTTAAAAAAAGAACTTTCACGGCCCGGCATGGCTCAGTGCTTAAGCCTCAACCTATGAACCAGGAGGTCACGGTTCGATTCCCGGTCAGGGCACAGGCCCGGGTTGCGGGCTTGATCCCCAGTGGGGGGCGTGCAGGAGGCAGCAGATCGATGATTCTCTCCCATCACTGATGCTGCTATCCCTCTCTCCTCCCTTCCTCTCTGAAATCAGTAAAAATATACTTTTAAAAGTTCCTTCAGCCTCTCCCTGGGGCCAGCAGTGGGGGCGGTATACACCCAGAGAGGTGCTGTCCTCCAATGGGGTTACCAGCTCCAGGGTCCACCACTTGGGGAGCTCTATTCAAACACCAGAGGCGGTTGTCATGAGTTAGTTTCATGTCCTAAACTCTGCCTCCCTAAGGGGAGGCTTAGCCACCGCTTATACAGGGTGTCCCCCAAAAATGTATGCACCCTTTAACAGCTGATGGCTGAATTTTGAAAATGAAACGTATTTTAAGAAACACTCACTGCCTTTATAGTTAATCAAAGCGTGTCTATACGTTTTTGGGAGGGACACCCTGTATATGCCACTTGGTCCATTGCGTGTTGATGTCTTCTTTGCAGTTGGCTACACTTGACCCGGCTGGGTTCCGGTCAAGCTGACCCAGTTTCCGGCTCATCTGCAGACACGGGGCTCCGTTTTAACCTTCAGCAAGGCCCGCCCGGACCCTGGGACTCGGGTGCTGACACTGGCGGGACCGGCTCGGCTCTCAGGACCAGGCATTTCCTCCCAGGCCTCTGCCCTGTGCACTCACCGCTGGGCCTCGGGGTGCCGGCCCGCCACCGCGCTCCGCGGGCAGGGGGCAGGGGCGCCCCGGTGGCCTGCGGACCCTCACCTCCCGGCCCTCCTCCGGGCGCCTGGCCCCGGCTCGGGCTGGAGGAAGCCCGGCGTGCACTTGGCTGTCGGCCCCCTGCCTGGAAGGCACGCGTCCCGGCCGCTCTGGCGGCCACAGCGGCGGCCCTTCCACGGGGATGGAGGCGGCGGGGTCCACGTGGGCCGCTCGCGTCCCATTTCCTTTCTCTGCCCGGGGGCCGGGGGCTTTTAACGCCAAGTGGACGGGCAGTTTTGCGGGGCGCGGTGCTGGAAGTCGGCGGCGGCGGCTCCCGGCCCGAGGCTGAAGGCCCGGCGAGCGGCGGGCACGCGGCACCCCGCACGGACGGAGGCAGCGCCCGCGGGGTCCCTGCGGCTCTCTGCGCGTGCGCGGACCTGCCTCAGGGTCGCAGGGCCGGAGGGCGCGAGGCCGCCGGCGGGGGCGGGGCCTGCAGGGGCGTGCGCGTGCGCAGACCTGGCAGATGGCGCGAGGCCGCCGGCGGGGGCGGGGGCGGGGCCTGCGGGGGCGTGCGCGTGCGCGGACCTGCCTCCGGGCCCGGAGCGGTGCGAGGCCGGGGGCGGGCCGGGCGGCCCTGGGCGGCGCTGAGGTTCAGCCGCCCGCGCCCCCCGCCCCCCGCCCCTCCTCCAGGCCCCGGTTGGCCGCCGCCGCCGCGCTCCGCCCCCTCCCTGGGAGGACGCCCGGACGGAACCGATCGCGGCTGGTTTGAGCTGGTGCGTCTCCATGACGACACGCGCGGCGCTATAAGTAGCGGAGCAGCGGCCGTCGGGCTTTGTCAGCGCCCTCAGCCTCCGCCGCCGCCGCCCCTCTGCCAGCGCTCCGGCGCCACTCGGCCGGCGGTCTCCGCGGGAGGGAGCGAGGCGGCGGGCGGCCGGCGGTCCTGCGCGCTCGGCGGCGGCGGCGGCGGCTCCATGGGGTCGGCGTGAGGCGGCCGGCGCTCCGAGGTGAGAGGGGCGCCGGGGGGCGGGCGGGGCGGCCACGTGTCCCTGCGCGCCGGGCCGGGCGGAGGCCGGGACAGACCCGCGCCGGACCTGCGAGGACACGTGGCCGCAGAGCCGGCCGCCGGCCCCTGACCTTGTGGCCCGGTGCCCGCGGGGCCCGGCTTCTTCCCGGTGACGCGTGGCGGCCCGTGCCCTCCCCGCGGCGCGCCCGTCCCGGCCTGGGCGGCCCGCCTCGGGCAGCGGGCAGCGGGGCCCGCCTCGCCTCTGGGGCACCCGGCCGTGGGGTTCTGAGCCGGAAGCTGTCGGGAGGCCCGTCGGTTCCTTCAACCGCTGTTTTCCTTCTTTAAACCCACGTGGCCGCCGGGCGGCAGGTGCAGGTGCGAGCGCCCGCGCCGCTGCGGAGACCGGGCTGCCGTGCGCTCGACTTCGGCTTTGGGCTGTTTTCTGCGCGGTCGGCCGGCGTGTTTTGCTCTCTGGGCCGAGCAGAGGACCGATAGAGGACCCCGAGGGCTGCCGGGGCCGAGGTAGCCGTGGTGGCCGAGGATCGGTGCCGGCCGGCCCGGCCCGGCAGGTCCATTTGAGGATCTGAGTGACTTAGTGTCTCCAGAGAGGCCGGAGCGTTCGGGTCCCCGCTCAGGCGCAGGTTGGACGGAGGAGCCCACCCCGAGGCTTTCAGAAAAGGCCGGTTGCGTTCGGGAAGCCGAAGGAATGGGTGCAAGTGGGGGAGCAAAACCTCTTAGAAATGTGGGGCGAACAAAGCCTGTGGGCTGGATCCACCTGCGATCGGGCGGCAGTTAGCTGACGGGTGACGGTCTCAGTGCCCGTTGGAATCAGCCCCTCTCTCCGTAACACGAGCCACTGGGCCGCCGGCTGGTGCTCAGGGATTCCTCCTCTTGGGGAGCTCCTGGGGGCCGTCCTGGGGAGACTGCTCTGTCGCCAGGTACTCGGCTTCCAAAGAGACTGGAGAGCAGCGATGTATTTCAGAGAAAATCGTCCCAGGTTTAAGCCTGAGCATTGAAGACCCTAGTTACCCCAGGCCTCACCGCTCCCGCCCTGCTGTTCTTTATCCTCCGGCCGGCGGGAGGCCTCTGCTGGCCTCAGTCCGTTGCGCCGCCAGAGCGGTGAGTTGGAGGTGGACAGTGCCCAACAGTCACATTCGGTGGAGAGCTGGAACCAGCCCTGCCGGGCACGGGTTCCGATGGATGGCAGGCCCGGCCCCCTGGGTCTCTCCTGTGCCCGTGCCAGAGCAAGCTGCGGCCTCGAACCATTGCCCGGCCTCTGCCCGTGGGCTGCAGGCACTGAAGCAGGCTGCACGGGGAAGCAGGCTTTCCCCGGCAGGAAGTGAGGCGGTTTAAATAAGGAACATGCAGACAAGCGTCGTTCAGCACGGTCATAGCTGATGAAGTCCAAGGACAGGGGCTGATTGTTACCAGCTTGTTGCTTACCCATAGGTCATTCATGCTGCTTACTTAAGCAGATATTGCAGCTATCAGAGTGCCTGTGGGGATTCCCGGAATTGCTAATTTAGTAGGCAACCCTAGCCTAAGAATGCTGATTTTTCTGATCAGATACAGCCACTATATTATGTTGATTTGAAGATGCAGTTTTTAAAAATACATGCCCACCCTGCAAATAAAATTAGCTCATAAATTTCCCAGGAGACTTGAGCGCACTCTGTAAGTTGAGCCCTAGATGTTTCCATGATATGATTCTGTATAATTTGAAGTGTTTGAGATGTACAGTCCTCTGGATGGGATTTCAGGGCTGCTTTAAAAATAATCTGAGGTGTTGAGTCTGGTGTCCTCATGCTGTAGCAGGGGTCCTCAAACTTTTTAAACGGGGGCCGGTTCACTGTCCCTCGGAGAGAAGGAGGGGGGTCGGAGAGTGCGGCGCACATTCCACACACGCGCACTGCGGGGCCCGGTACGAGGCGGCTGCTAAGCAGGACAGGCAGCGGCGGCAAAAACACCCAGCGGGCCAGATAAATGTCCTCAGCGGGCCGCATGTGGCCCACGGGCCGCAGTTTGAGGACCCCTGCTTGTAGAGATTTGTGGGTTCATAACTTATACCCCGGAGTAATGGGGTTCCCAAACCCAGAGAGGGAGCTGTGAGGTGTCTGAGCAGCCCTGCTCCCTGGGTGGGCGCCGTTTCGGGCCTGGTGTGTCCACTGGATGTGTCCTAACGGGGCAGCACGTGTGTGTTCCCAGGCATTCCCGCTGCTGCACGGAGGGCCCGTCTCCCGTGGACGGAGTTCCTGGAGAGCGCGGCTGAACAGCTGGCAGTAGTTTCCCCATCCCGTCTCTCCGTTTTCCTTGTAAGTATTCTTGGCCGTTGCACGTTAGTCTTGTTCAGAATGACTAAGTATTTAGTGTAATTTAATGAGCGAATGTCTCCACCCTCTTGCAGTGCGCAGCATTTGGGAACCTCCAGAAACCAGGAACATGAACAGCGTTAGTAATGAAGAGTTTGACTGCCACTTCCTCGATGAGGGCTTTACCGCCAAGGACATCCTGGACCAGAAGATTAACGAAGTCTCCGCTTCAGTAAGTGTACGGAGTCCGTGCTGGCAGCGTCGCCGGGCGGTGCAGCTCCTGGGGACTTCCGTGGGGTCTGAGGAAGTGTGATGGCGCTTGGTGTCTTGAGAGTTTAATTGGCTGCGGATCGTCCAGAATAATAGTGATACTCATGTCGGTGAATGGATTGAGGGTGATGGGAGCGATGGAGGCCGCGGGGCACACATTGTTTACGGCTAATGAGCTCTGTGTGCCCGCTCCTCTGTAGGACGATAAGGATGCCTTCTATGTCGCGGACCTGGGAGACATTCTAAAGAAACACCTGCGGTGGCTAAAAGCTCTTCCGCGGGTCACCCCCTTCTATGCAGTCAAATGCAATGACAGCAGGACCATCGTGAAGACCCTGGCTGCCATCGGGACGGGCTTTGACTGTGCCAGCAAGGTGAGCGAGACGCAGCTGCGTGGTTTCCTGGGCAGTAGATGGGGGTCGGGCGTGATGGGACAACTCCCATGTTTGCTTCTTGCACTATTGGCTGCACCTGTACAGTGCAACACCTCTTCCTTCTCAGACTGAGATACAGTTGGTGCAGAGCCTCGGGGTGCCTCCGGAGAGGATCATCTATGCAAACCCTTGTAAACAAGTGTCTCAGATTAAATATGCCGCCAGTAACGGAGTACAGATGATGACTTTCGACAGCGAAGTCGAGCTGATGAAGGTTGCCAGGGCACATCCAAAGGCAAAGTGAGTTCCTCCACGAGAGGGCGGGGTGGGGGTGGGATCTGCATGTTGTTGAACACGCTCTGATGTCCAGGTGCTGGGTTTGTACTCCCGTGAGTTCCCTGTGCTGGGTCAGAGGCAGCGTGGGAAATGGCTTACACCCTCTTGGTTAAGAAAGCCGTGTTAGATCACACCGGAGGACCAGAGCCGAGGACACTGTGTGGGCCAGAGCCGAAGAGTCTGTGTGCTTAGCATGTGCCTGGGCGGCCTGTAAAGTCGGTGCTCCTCTTGCTTCCAGGCTGGTTTTGCGGATTGCCACCGATGACTCCAAAGCAGTGTGTCGTCTCAGTGTTAAATTTGGTGCCACACTCAAGACCAGCAGGCTTCTTCTGGAACGGGCCAAGGAGCTAAACATCGATGTCATCGGTGTGAGGTGAGAGCGTGGGGGCCGGGGGTTAGAGGCTAAGACAGTGGTCGGCAAACTGCGGCTCTTTGGCCCCTTGAGTTTTTGGCAAAGGCCAGCTTAGGAGTACCCTCATTAAGTTAATAACAATGTACCTACCTATATAGTTTAAGTTTAAAAAATTTGGCTCTCAAAGGAAATTTCAGTCGTTGTACTGTTGATATTTGGCTCTGCTGACTAATGAGTTTGCCGACCACTGGGCTGAGATAACAATAGACAATGCGCGTTTTACAGTGTGTTCCCGCTGTGAACAGTTACCTCAGAGATGATAAAGAGCGTCTTCTCCTTTTCTCGCCCCAGCTTCCACGTGGGCAGTGGCTGTACTGACCCTGAGACCTTCGTGCAGGCCATCTCCGATGCCCGCTGTGTCTTCGACATGGGGGTGAGTGTATGGAAACCCTCAGTGTGCTGTGCGCAAGGCCGCAGATCTAGTCTCAATTCTAGAATCGGCCAGCCTCCTCCGTTCTTCGTGGCCTGTTATACATTTCGCTGTTTGACCTGGTTTTCTTGCCTCTAGGCTGAGGTTGGCTTCAACATGTACCTGCTGGATATCGGTGGTGGCTTTCCTGGATCTGAGGATGCAAAGCTTAAATTTGAGGAGGTAATTCAGAGCAAAACTGATATGTGGTAGCTGCTTTAGCAAGTCCCCTAGTGGAGTACTTTGGGACTATACAAACATGAAAAGAAATGTCCTGAGCGACTTTTGTTCAAAATTGTACTTAGTATTCTGTACTTAAATATGCTGTTTAAAATTGTACTTAATATTCTTTGGTTTTCTAAAACATGAGACACTTTGTAAAATGTCTTTGGAAACAATTAAGAAATGTTGCTGTGGTGATGAGAGAACACTGACTTTAGTACAGCAAGTGCTCACGTATGTCATTAATAGGTTCTGTCACTTTAAATGAGACGACTTGTAACAAAACAATTGCTTTATCCTGGGCTAATTGATATACCTGAGGGCTCAGTTCCTATGGCGGCTCATCAGTGTTCCAGCACAATGACAACATTTGAACAAGGCGACATCATTGGGGGACCTGCTGTTCCTCTCTATACCAAATGTGCTTTGCTAGAACTCGTATTTCCTCTCGTTAAAACATTAAGTGTTTAGTCACTTAGGAAGTTAAGCCCCATTAAATGGTGTTGAAGTTTATAAAATGTCCACATAGTTATTTGTTCAAATTCTGTGAGGTTGACAGAATAGAGTTGTATCCTGTTGGCATGTATTTGCTAGATAAAAATATTTTGGGCACTCTGGTCCCTCAGTAAGTAGTAATACATTTGTTTATCGTTTGATAAAATCGTCCCTAGAACATCTTAGAGGATAGAAGGGTATCAGGAGGGGAATCCAAGTGAAACCATGGGGTGCGCAGGCTGGTTTTGAGGGGCAGTGTTTATTTTTGCTGTTGCCTGGTGATAACCTCTGCTGAGGCTGTGCAGACGTTTTATATCACATCACAGCACTGCTCTCTCCACCGCCTGGTTCCCCTGATGGCTGACTGCTCTTGTCTGTCTGTCTGTCTCACTCCGTAGATCACCAGTGTAATCAACCCAGCCCTGGACAAGTATTTTCCATCAGACTCGGGAGTGACACTCATAGCTGAGCCGGGCAGATACTATGTTGCGTCAGCTTTCACGCTTGCAGTTAATATCATTGCCAAAAAACTGGTCTTAAAGGAACAGACGGGCTCTGATGGTAGGTGTAAAGCGGAACTCATTGCACACGGGAGTGGAAGCTGGTACAAAAGGTGGTCACTGAGACTGATGTGCTTTCTAGATGAAGACGAGTCGAGTGAGAAGACCTTCATGTATTACGTGAACGATGGAGTGTATGGGTCCTTTAACTGCATCCTCTACGATCATGCGCACGTGAAGCCCCTTCTGCAGAAGGTACCTCCGCTCGCTCAGCGTACTGTGTGCGCGAGGGAAGACGGTTGGTCGTGGTGAGTGTCACTAGGTCCGTTTCTCTCACATGCAGAGGCCCAAACCAGATGAGAAGTACTACTCCTCCAGCATCTGGGGCCCGACCTGTGACGGCCTCGACCGCATCGTGGAGCGCTGCGGCCTGCCCGAGATGCACGTGGGGGACTGGATGCTCTTTGAGAACATGGGCGCTTACACCGTGGCTGCTGCTTCTACTTTCAATGGGTTCCAGCGGCCGACCATCTACTACGTGATGTCAGGGCCGACATGGTTAGTGCCAGGGCGTGTGTGTGGGCCTGATAAGAGACCTTGGGGCGCTCCCTCCAGGAGCCCCACACCTGTCTCTCCCCCCTCTTCCCCTACAGGCATGCAGCCCCTAAGCGCTAAGGGCCCACAGGACTTAGAAGCAGGGCGGCAGGGGCGGCTCGTCCTGGGCTCACCCTGAGCCCTCTCCTCTCTCTGCCTTCTCAGCCCCCACACCCCCCCCCCCCCCCCCCGTCCCTCTCCTGTTGCTGCTTCTGTCCTAAGCCCTTCTTGTCCTAAGCCCTTCCTGGTTTTGGTGTCCCCAGCTGTAGCAAATGTACTTTTTAGGGGGGAAAAAGGGAATAGATATCTTCTTCGATTTATGCTCTTTTCTTACTCTAATTGAAAGGAATGATGCTGCTTGATTAAATAGAACGTTTTTAAGTTTATTTTCTCCCTATTAAGGGAGATGCTCTAGAAAATTGGGAGAATACAAATGGATGGGAAAATCTCTCCAATAACTGTGATTTGTATTTTCAGATTTTCCCTGATCCATAACCATTTTAGAAAAGTCTGGTTAAGATATTTCCGTGTGGCGGGAATACTTTAATGAGTGCATGTGACCTGTGGTTTCCTTATTACCCCAAGATGGTTCTGGAGAAACGCTAGCTTTAGAAAGACTGAGGTGCTTCCTCATGGCAGTAACAAGGAAGGAAGCGGGCCATGAGTAAGTTAGTGGGAGCTGCTCGGTGTGGGTGACCCGGGTTCCTCACTGTGCCCTCCTCTCTCTCAGGCAACTGATGCAGCAAGTCCAGAACCGCGACTTCCCGCCCGAGGTGGAGGAGGACGCCGGCGCCCTGCCTGTGTCCTGCGCCTGGGAGAGCGGGATGGAGCTCCTCCCAGCAGCCTGCGCGTCGGCCCGAGTTAACGTGTAGACGCCATTCCTGTAGCTGTTACGCGAGTGTAGCTTGACTTAAGGATTGGGGGGACCACTTAACTTAATGATTGCTAGTTTGAAATGTCTTTGTAAGTGGGGGTGACACAGATGGAACAAGGTGGAAGGCCTAGGCGACGGGGTCACACTTATGTGTTCCTATGGAAACTATTTGAATATTTGTTTTATATGGATTTTTACTCAATTCTCAAACATGCTACTGCAGAGCGCCCCTCAGCTGCCAGGCAAGCATTTGTAGCTTGTGTGTTGGCAGAACCAGCCGAGGCTGAGTGCTGTGACCTGTTTTACCAATAAAGTTCCTTGGAAATTGGGCACTGGGAGGTCTTCAGTGTGTCCGTCCACACGCCCGCCTTGCCGTGTTTCTACACATGGGAATCCATGTTTTCATTTCCCCAGAGGACTTGAGAGTCTGTGAAACTCCGTGGACACGCTTTTCTGTTGGGCATCTCTGTCCACGAGTCCTGCGTGAAGTTTGCTGAGGGTTCTGGAAGGGGGCAGGTCCAGCCCCAGGCAGCTGGAGGGAACAGGATGGATGAGCAAGACCACATCTGCCCTAGTGGCTCAGCCCGCCCGAAGGCCCACCGGTGCCGGGACTGCAGTGCCCAAAGCCCCTGGTGACTGGCCTGCTCCTGTCCCAGCCAGTGCCCAGGGAGCTGCACGAGGCCTCGGAGCCCTGCCCACAGACAGGCTTTCCCTTCCCACCTGGCAGCACTCCCCGGCAGGCATTCCCTTCCCACCTGGCAGAGCCCTGCCCACAGACCAGGCTTTCTCTTCCCACCTGGCAGCACTCCCAGGCAGGCGCTGTGGTTACAAGTCGGGATGGAGTGCAGCCTTTGGCAGTCCGCTTACTAAACCCAGCAGCACTACTCGGTGTTGTAGATCTTTGCCTTTTTCTCTGACCACTACATCCCCGAAAGGAGCAAGCCCATGCACAAGCAGCTGCACTCAGAATGCATGGTCATTCAGAAGTGGCTGTACTCAGCACCCACAGCCATGCACAGGCGGCCACACCCAGCACCCACGGCCATGCAGAATCAGCAGCTTCACCTCCCCACTGGCCAGGTTCCTTGCCTCCGCCCTTCCCCATGGGTTTGGCTGGGGGCTGGGTTCAGCGAGGCTGCTGGGTGGGCCTTGTCCCCTGGCTGGTGTCCCTGTAAGCAAAGGAAGCAGCACCTGGTTGCTCTCCGCCCCCGTGGGCCCAGCGCCCCTACTAACTTACAGTCGGTTTCTTCTGTGGGTGTGGGTCCCTCACTTGGGGCTCAGATTTTTAAAAAGAAGAACAGAACACCATTTGCAGGTGGCTTACCAAAGCCCCAGGCGTGTGGACCCTGCACTCGCCGAGGCAGGCCGCGCACCGGGAGGCGGGCTCCCTCCGCTGGGCACCTCAAGCAGGACCGGGTCAGTTTGCTCAGCCGCTCACACCCGTGGCGCTCGCCCTGCCTTCTTACCGCCCTCCCCGTTCGCAGGTGCACGTGGTGCGCAGGTGAGGGCATCTGTGTGAGAGGGAGACACGTGTTGCTGCCCAAACTTACCGTAAAGATGGCGTGTAGTGTGAACGTAAAACCGTGTAACCCGTTTCATGGCAGACACCTGTGAACACGGCCCAGCTTCCGCGGAACCAGGCTGGGAAGCAGCTGCTAACATCGGAGCCGATGTCTGGATTTCTACAAGAGCATTTTTATAGAAAAAAGAGTTTAAACTCTAGTTTTAACTTGTAAGTTGAGAAGAGCCAAAGGTGAAATGCCGAGTGTGCAGTGTGGCTCAGATCGGCGGAGGCCCACTCTGGTTAGTGAACGCTCCGTTAGCCGCTTGCAGGACCTCGGATTCCCCAACAACGATTTTTAATGTCTGCTATTTTGTTGTTAATCCTCAACCAAGGATATTTTCGCCAGTGAATTTTAGAGAGAATGGAAGGGAGGGAGAGAGACAGAGAGAGAGAAACATTGATGTGAAAGAGAGACATCGATTGGTTGCCTCCAGCATGTGCCGTGTGGTGCGGGGAGGTAGGGTTGGAGCCTGCAACCCTTGACCAGAATCAAACCCTTCAATCCACAAACCCACGCTCCGACTCCTGGGCCAACCGGCTAGGGCTGACCACTGTCCATTTAAATGTTGGCTCCTGCCACATAAAACATGCCTGCGTCTTCCGTAATGATGGTGCTCCAAGAGTGGCCGGAGCCTGGGGGGGGAGGGGGCATTGCCAGAGTGGAGGGTGACCCTGCCAGGCCCCAATCAGAACCCCCTGGGAGCCAGCCTAGACCAGCCACTTCCCCTGAGCGGGAAGCAGGTGCCGTGAGTGACGGAGCTTCAACCCGAAATGACGGAAATCCTGGAGCTGAGAGGTGCTCTCTGCCGGGCAACGGGACCAGAGCTCAGCAGAGATGAAACTGGGACCCAGTAAAGACAGGTCCCTCAGGCCCTGGGGCTGTGGCGGTGGGAACGGACACTCCACGTTAGATGGGCTTTAGGGAGTCATTGTAACGGGAGCCCAAACTTGCTGAGCTCGGCTGGCGGCCCTGAGCGGAGTCTTTCCGCAGGGCTCGCCCACCCCGCGGCCGCCCTGCAGGCGCCAGACTCACGGTTCACGGAGCAGGGAGACCCCGCGGGCTGGCAGGCGGAACTCACGCAAGTGAAGCCACCTGGAAGCTGGCCAATGGGGAGCTGGCTTCAGAGCCCAGAGCCCAGCTCTGAAGATGGCCTAACCCCTCTGCCCTATGGCCCCTAAACCCATCACTTTTCTTTTAAATCCTCACCCGAGGATACTTTTTCCATTGATTTTTAGAGAGAGGGAAAGACAGAGAGAAACATCAAATGTGAGAGAAACACATCGGTTGGTTGCCTCCTGCATGCGCCCCAACCAGGGCCTGGGCCAGGGAGGAGCCTGCAACCGAGGTACGTGCCCTTGACCGGAATCAAACCCAGGACCCTATGGTCTGAAGTCCAATGCTCTATCCACTGAGCCAAACTGGCCAGGGCCAGATCCATCGCTTTTTTTTTCTTTCTTTTTTAAATATATTTTTATTGATTTCAGAGAGGCAGGAAGAGGGAGAGATAGAAACATCAATGATGAGAGAGAATCACTGATCAGCTGCCTCCTGCACGCTCCCCACTGGGGATCGAGCTTACAACCTGGGCATGTGCCCTTGACTGGAATCGAACCTGGGACCCTTCAGTCTGCAGGCCGACGCTCTATCCACTGAGCCAAACCAGCTAGGGCTAAATCCATGGCTTCTAAAAAAATATACACTTTTATTGATTTCAGAGAGGAAGAGAGAGGGAGACAGAAACATCAACGATGAAAGAGAATCACTGACCGGCTGCCTCCTGCATGTCCCTCACTGGGGGTCAAACCTGCAACCCAGGCCTGTGCCCTGACTGGGAATCGAACCGTGACCTCCTGGTTCATAGGTCGATGCTCAGCCCCTGAGCCCTGCCGGCCGGGCTCTCAGCCTCTTGTTTCACAGATGGGATGCAGGCCACAGAGGCCAAGTGATTCGAGGAAAGCGAGCCCATCAGGAGGGCCTGGGAGGAAGCAGGTCCCCTGCTGCCCTGGCTTCTTGCTGAAGAAGAAACACCGGCCGAAACCGGTTTGGCTCAGTGGATAGAGCGTCGGCCTGCGGACTCAAGGGTCCCAGGTTCGATTCCGGTCAAGGGCATGTACCTTGGTTGTGGGCACATCCCCAGTAGGAGGTGTGCAGGAGGCAGCTGATCAATGTTTCTCTCTCATCAATGTTTCTAACTCTCTATCCCTCTCCCTTCCTCTCTGTAAAAAATCAATAAAACATATTTAAAAAAAAAAAAGAAGAAGAAGAAGAAGAAACACCGAGGCTGGACCGAGCCCCTTCCTCCGTCCCACCGGGCGGGGCGGGGCTCCAGTCCTCGCCGTCCCCCAGCCTCATCCCAGCCCAGGGCGCGGCCGTGGGTGCCAGGGCACCCGTGGCTCCAGCCCTGCGGGGCTGGCCCGTGAGCTGCGGTCATGCGTGGGCTCGGGCCGCACTGACCCCGCTGAGTCCGGCCTGGCAGTGACCAGGCCCCCACGGCCCCACCCTGAGCTGGAGGCTGGCGCGCGTGCACCTGGCGGGTCATTAGCGGGAGTCAGGGACGCTCTGGGCTCCGGGCAGGGAGCACACCTGGGAATCCTGTCCTGGGCGATGGGAGGATTTTTCCATCCTGACTCCAGAATGGGGAGGGGAGGGTTGTGAGGGGACAGTCCGTGCCTCTGGCACAGGGGTCACCGAGGTGGAGCCGGAGTCCAGGGGACCTTCCTCGGGCTGTGGTCTCAGGGCCTCGGAGCGGCCGAGCTCAGGGGGCCGGAGCTGGACTGAGGTCAGTCATTGGCAGGACCCTCATGTGTCCTTGCCCTGGGGGTGCCTGGGAGCTGCCCCTCCGCCTCTGACCGGCCCAGGCTGTGCAGGCTCCGCCCCGTGGCTGGCACGTGGGGCTGCCAGGCACAGCAAGTCAGCACGTGAAATACCGTGAGACACGTGCACGCTGGAGATCATCTGTTGTTTCTCTGAAATTCAGTGTAATCGGCGCCTATTGCCAGGCCTCTGAGTGCAGGGTACGGGCGCCCAGCCTCAGGTTCCGGGGCTCCGTCACTCACCAAACTCCAGGCTCTGGGAGGCCTCGGGGATGCAGACATCCCAGGCGGGAGGCCCTCCCGGCCACCGCCACCAGGGGGCAGCAGCACCCAGTGCCCGAGGCGCCTCGGCAGGCGGGGGCCCTGACCCAGCCCCCAGGTCACCAGCTCCCAGGTCACCCCGTCACTCAGCACACGCTGGCGGGGCCGCGGGGGACAGGGCTGCGGGAACGGGGTGGCCTGGCCCAGAGGGCGGTCCAGGGCTGAGCAGCCTTGTCCCCAAACCAGGCTGCTCCCCGAAACTCTTCCTGGCCCCACAGGGCCCCCCCAGCCCCGCCCCCGCCGCCTGCCTGGCCCCGGGCACAGCTCCTGGGGCCCCGCAGCCTGTGCCTGCTGCCCCTGCCTGTGGGGCGTGGGTGACGCCCCCACTCACCTCCCGAAGGGCCCCAGGACCCCGCAGCCCCGGGCTCTCTCACAGCCGCCCGCCCTGGCCGTGCGCAGGTGGGTGCTGTGGGAAGCGGAGGGTGCTGTCCTCGCCCACCCCCACCCCTCACCCCCCACCCCCACCCCCACCCCTCACCCCCCACCCCCCACCCCTCACCCCCCACCCCCCACCCACGGAGCCGGCCCTGAGGCCAGGGTCCAGGCCCGCCCCCCATGACCAGTGTCGCCTGTTTCCCATCTGCACTCTCCACCGAGCACTTCCCACCTCGGGCTGCCCCACAGGGTGCCTGTCCCAGCCCCGGCTCTGACCCCCACCCAGAGGAGCAGGGGCCACCCCAAAGCCCAGGTCAGAGCCCCGGCCCCCCGAGTCCTGTCTGGCTAGTGGGACAGGGAGGGCCTTGTCCAGGGTCACGGAGCCACGCTGGGACGTGCGTGCCAGGCCGGTGTGGGGGCGCGTCCAGGCAGGGCCGGTGGGTGGGCCACACCGACTCATTCGTCCCTCCGTTCACTCCCTCACCGCGAGCTGCCGGCCTGGCCCCGCGGAGCAGCGCAGGCGGCTTGGGGGTGTAGGGGTGTCGGGGGAGGGGTGTTGCGGGAGGACGGGGGCAGCTCCCAGAGGAAGGGACACTGCTCGGAGTCTTGGGAATGACCTGGTGTGGGAGGGGGGCGGGAGGGAGAAGAGGCTCTGGGGTAGAGATGGTGATGGAGAGACTTGGGGTGCTGAACACACAACACCATATACAGGCTGTGCCTCTGGCCACAGGGGTCACCGAGGGGTCAGACCGTCTACTGTATGATGTGTTACAGAGTCACACACCTGAAACCCGTATGATTCCATTAACCGATGTCACCCCAATACATTCAGTGATAAAACAGTAATTTAAAAAGCAAAAGGAACGGCCTGGCATGTGGTGAGGAAGTTCGAGGCCACGGTCAGCCCCGGTGGGGGCCCAGGCAGGGGCAAACCCGGCTGCTGGTGGCTGGGGGCCGAGGCGTGGGCTCCCCCCCCCCCCCCCCGGGAACGAGCTGCGAGGGCTGCCACTCAGCGCGGCCTCACTCGT
Organism: Cnephaeus nilssonii; assembly: GCF_951640355.1. NCBI lineage: Eukaryota > Metazoa > Chordata > Mammalia > Chiroptera > Vespertilionidae > Cnephaeus > Cnephaeus nilssonii. Next base: position 2,320,696 of record NC_137086.1, on the reverse strand, counting down.
GCCCAGGAGCCGCCCACCTGCCCACGCAGACCAGGCCACGTGCTCCGGACCCTCCACGCCAATTCTCCGCACAGGACGTGCGTGTGCAACACCCCATACAGGACACACACACTTCACACTGAGCCCGTCCCACAGCCGCGTCTGACTCAGCCACACACCACACCTCCCGTCCCTCCCAACACAGACCCCCCAACCACAGACCTGCACACGCCCGGGGACGGGGCACAGAGGGCCTGGCTGGCTTAGTTCTGATTCTGCCATCGAGTGAGCCCGGGGGGGGGGGGGGGGGGGGGGGGGGGGGACTCGGCTGGCGTCGGTGACGTCTGTGGGGCAGGCCCCTCCCTCCCGGTTCTGTCACCTCGAGGCCCTTGTGGAGTGTGAGGTGAGCGGGCGGCCAGGGCCGCGGCCACGCGTGTGTGCGGAGACAATGGCCTCCTCCTCGGGGTGCGCCCACGGCCACCTTGCTGATTACACCACAGGGCGGGGGGCGGGGGGCGGTGTCCCCGCAAACCTGCCGAGGACAGTCCTCTCTATTCCCACCGGTGCTTCCGGGCGCCAGGCAGGCGCTGGGACAGGCAGTGCCGATCGGCAGACACAGCGACAACGAGGGGCCCCGAGGGGCGCGTCTACAAACAGCGGCGGGACCCGGGGCCCACCCTTCCCGTGGGCGCGAGGGCGCCGGCTGGGGCTCCCAGGGGCCACACACGACTCGGAGGTGCTGTTTATTTGATCATTTTAATACAGGAAACGCCGGGCCGGCCACGGGCACCCTCACACAGACCCTGCGTTCTTGGGGGGCCTCCCGCAGCGGACGCGCATGCATGTCCTGGGACACGGGCAGGCTGGGCATGAACACCACAAGAGAACCGGCTGGGGAGGACCACAGGCCACGAGGGAGCCACACTTCAGAGGCAGTCGAGGCATTAAATACGGGACCTACACGTGACACTTCACATCAAACACGGGTAATTTACACACGCCGGGAGGACGGCAGCACACGGACTGCGCGCGGCTTTGGTGGAGAAGACGAGCGGGTGCTGCCATGCACGGGAGGCCGCCCTCCTCGCCGCTCCTGTCCCCTCCCGTCACCTGCAGCCAGACACCGCCGGCGCCACCTCTGAGCCCACGGAGCCCGCGGGGTCCCAGCTCCCTGGGAGGCGGGAGGTGGGGGAGGCCCGGCGGAGGGGGCGCGGCTGCAGGGGGACAGGTGAGTGCGGGGTCACCTGGCCCGGCCGGGGTAGCAGGGATGACGGAGGAGGCATCCACTTCTGCGAGCAAAGCGTAACCGGTGAAGCCTGCGCCCCCGCCGTCGGGCGCTCCTGCCGCCGGCGCCGGCTCAGAACTGGCTGGCGCTGCTGGGGTCGCACTGCAGCAGCCGCACGATGGACGGGTCGCTCTTGGCACCTTTGATGAACTCCTCCAGGGACAGCTTGCCTGGGGGGGGGGGGGGGGCGGGAGTCAGCGGTGCTCGCCGGCTTCCCTCCCGAGCACGGGGACCCCCCCCCCACCCCGCCGCCCGCTGGGCTGGCTGAGCCCTCACGAGGCCGCCGGACGCCGTCCCGGTGCCGCTTGCTTCATGGGCTTTTCGGGAAAACCCTCTGCTTTCCCGGCTCCCCGCTGAGGGCACACCCAGTGTGGCAACATGCGTGGCCGGTGGGCGATTTCAATCCTTTAAGAGTCACCCCACGCTTTACCTGAGGAATTCGTGGCCTCTGCCTCTAACCCTAATCCAGTCAGGGCTGGGGGGGCCTGAAGCAGCCCGGCCCAGGGTGACTGCCCGCGGGGGCGGCAGGACCAGCTGGGAGACCCGTCTGCTTCGGGCCCACCTGCCCCTGGGGGGGTGGGACTGGTGCCACGTGCGCCCTCCCCAGCGGCCTGGCCCCGCACAGACGTGGGAGGACGGGCTTTGAAGCGGACACTGGAGCCTGTGCTGCCGCCGGGGGGAGGAGATTAGGGGGGACGAGGAAGGAGAGGAAGGTTCATGGCGGGGGAGGCTTTAGGAGCTCAGCCGGTGCCCAGCGTGTGCCCGGCGCTGAGGAGTGGTCAGCCGCCAACCTCCCCGCCTCAGGGACTTCAGTGCAAAGTGGGGCTGGGGGGGGGAGGGTGTGTGTGTGTGGGTGTGTGTGTGGGTGTGTGTGTGTGGGGGGGGCAGCCGTCTCCAAGGGCCGCTGGCGGGACGGACGGGGAGGAGGCGCTGGAGGGGTCGGCCCAGGCCCGGTCCGGGGCCCATCTCAGTTAGGGGGCTTCTGCCGGGAGCCCGGGAGCCGGCGGCGGTGACGGGTACCGCGGTGGCAGGGACCCCGCCTGTCCAGCAGAGAGGGCCCCCTCCTGGGCCCCCAGCAGGGGCCGGCCGGCCCCACGGGGACTAACCACGGCCAGGCCCGGGGCGGGCTGCAAGGGAGGGCACAGCACCCTCCCAGGAGAGTGCCCAGGCCCCCCGCTAACGCCCCCCCCCGGGCTCCTGGCCTGTTGCCCCCCTTGGCGGGTGGGGCTTTCGGGGCCACGCCCACTGCTCAGGCCGAGGGGTCCTGAAGGCGCCCCCTCCACCAGGGCGGGTGGGGGCCATCAGCACGCGGGCCACGCCCACAAGGCTGCTCGGTCCCGTTTAGAAGCTCGGAGACCGGGGCTCAGGGGTGCAGCCACCGGCGCGAGGACGGGGGTGCAGCCCCCCACCCTGCCCTGCCCCGGGCTCCCCGCAGCCCAGCGGAGGGCGGGTGCGGGGACACGCTGCGGGGGGCCTACCGTCGTTGTTGGTGTCCATCTGCCTGAAGATCTTGTCCGTCCGCTTCTCCGGGGTGGACTCGTCCTCGGGCATCTTCATCACCGAGGACACCATCTTGTAAATGGCCTGCGGGGGGCACATGGAGGCGTGAGCTCAGGTTCCGGAACGTTCCTGGGCGGCGGCGCAGGAGTGAGCTTCCGTCCAGCCCACACCGTGGCACGGGGAGGCGGGGTGCTCGCCGGCCTCCAGGACCCCCCCCCCTCCCGCCGCTGGAGGGATGGCCCGGCCTCTCCAGCACCCGGGTGTCACGGTGGGCAGTCGGCGAAGGAAGCCGGACGTGATGATGGGGCTCAAGAGCAGGCACGACGACCCCACTTAGCGGTCAGAGGAGGGGGCCGCCTGGGGAGGGCCCACAAGGCGCGTGAGGGAGCTTCTGGGGGTGGGAGCGCCCGTGGCTCCCCGAGGGGTGGCCCAGGCCGGTGCTGCGCACACAGCTGTGGATCGCAGTGACCGCTGGGCCTCAGCTCAGGATAAAAACTCCACCCGCACCCCGAGAACCACGGGGCCAGCCGCCAGGGCCGCTGGGGGCGGGGGGCACTGGTCACCAGCAGGGTGCAGACCCCTCCTCAGGCACCGCCCTCCAGGGCTCAGCCCCGGGTCCCGCCGGGCAGTGTGTGTGAGTGTGTGTATGTGTGAGTGTGTGTATGTGTGAGTGTGTGTGTGTGTGAGTGTGTGTGTGTGAGTGTGTGTGTGAGAGTGTGTGTGTGTGTGAGTGTGTGTGTGTGTGTGAGTGTGTGTATGTGTGAGTGTGTGTATGTGTGAGTGTGTGTGTGTGAGTGTGCGTGTGTGTGTGTGTGAGAGTGTGTGTGTGTGTGTGAGTGTGTGTATGTGTGAGTGTGTGTGAGTGTGTGTGAGTGTGTGAAGGGCCTCGATGCCGGGGACGGGCACGCGTGGGGCTCTGTGCCAGTCCCCGAGCCTGCGCTGTGTTCTGTGTGGAAACCACCTACAGGGGAGCTGGGTGGCCACACCTTTGCTCACGGAGCCGAGGGCCCTTGCGGGGGGCGAGCACCTCTTCCGGGACGTCTAGACCCGAACCCGCCGGCTGGGTGGGGCAGAGGGGACGCTGGGGGGGGCCCTCTGTGGCTGCGCATCCCTGGGCACCGGGAAAGCGAGCACTCGGCTTCCCTCCAACAGCCTCGCCCAGAGCCCTCGACAGCGTGAAGGCAGGGCCGGCTCACGGCGCCGCTGATGTTCCGTCCACCGCACACGGCGCGTTCCCGGGGGCCCCTCAACCCGGGACTCACAACTGTCAAGGGTCCCCTGAGTCACTCCACCCTCAGCTGCTGATTCTCAGGAAACCTCTTCCCAGCCCCAGCTGAGTGACGTGCAGGGAGGGACCCTCTCCTAGGGCGGGGGACCAGCTGATGGCAGCACGTGACTCAGCGTCACTGGGGCAGGACCCGCCGCCCTTAGAGTGACAGCTGCTCACTTTCAGGAGAGCACGCCAGAGGGGCAGGTACCACCTGGACAAAAATGTCTGCACGCTGGGGGGAAGGGGGACCCAGAGCCCTGCCTGACGGTGGGCCCGGCCCTGAGGACCCTCAGCCTCTCCCCAGCACCCCTCCCACCCGCACCACGTCCACCATCTCCCCCGGCCCTCCCACCTGCACCATCTCCCCGGCCCCGCCCACCTGCACCCTCTCCCCGCCCCGCCCACCTGCACCATCTCCCCGGCCCCGCCCACCTGCACCCTCTCCCCGCCCCGCCCACCTGCACCACCTCCACCACCTCCCCTGGCCCTCCCACCTGCACCCTCTCCCCGCCCCTCCCACCTGCACCCTCTCCCCGCCCCTCCCACCTGCACCATCTCCCCGCCCCGCCCACCTGCACCATCTCCCCGGCCCCGCCCACCTGCACCCTCTCCCCGCCCCTCCCACCTGCACCATCTCCCCGCCCCGCCCACCTGCACCCTCTCCCCGGCCCTCCCACCTGCACCCTCTCCCCGCCCCGCCCACCTGCACGATCTCCAGCATCTCGCTGCGGCTGATGTAGCCGTTGCCGTCCAGGTCGTACATGCTGAAGGCCCACTTGAGCTTCTGCTCCAGCTTGCCCCGGGAGGTGACGCTCAGCGCGATGATGAACTCCCGGAAGTCGATGGTGCCGTCGCCGTTGGTGTCGAAGGTGCGGAAGACGTGCTCGGCGAACTTGGAGGCGTCGCCGTAGGGGAAGAAGTTGGCGTAGATCTTCTTGAACTCCTCCACGGTCAGGTGGCCGGTGGGGCAGTCCTTGAGGAAGCCCTTGTACCACTCCTGCAGCTCGTGGTCCGTGAACTCCGTGTTCTCCCGCAGGTCCTGCAGCACCTCGGGCCGCAGCTTGCTGTTCTGCTTGCCCATGGCGGCCGGCGGCTACACCTGCGGGACAGGGCTCTGCTGGGGACCCCTCAGGGCCGGCTCCCCACCCCTGCAGCCACCCAGCGGGCCAGGACTCCCCTGTGGGTCCTGCACCCAGGGCTGGAGGGCCCCTAAGGGGCCGTCACGGTGCCCGGCTGCCCCGGCTCCTCCAGGCCCCCCGAGGGGGAGGGGCAGTCTACGAGGCACTGTTCCTTTTCTTCCTGGCACACGCCAGACCACACTGCCCAGGGCGCGTGCAGCCCAGCGGGCATGGACTGCGTTCTGGCGACGGAGGGGGTGGAGCGGTCCCTTCAGTTCCGGGCCTGGCTCTCGGCCCCTCTCCCGGGAGGACGGGGCCCCGTGGGGCACAGGCCCCGAGTTTCCTCACCTGACCACGCCCCTTTCCCCGTCTCCGGATGACCACCGTTTGGGGTGCACGGGGAGAGCCATCCTCTGCTCACAGCAGCCTCTGTTCTTCTCTGGACCCCCCCTGAGCTGATGGGAGGGAGCCGCCGGAGCCCTGTATGACTGTGGGGGGCAGGGCTCGCGCGCCCCAAGTCCCATGGCCCTGGAGCGCCTGGGCTGTGTTAAGCAGGGAGATTTGGGCGTTTGTGCCAGCAGGTAAGCAGCCCCTCAACGGGCAGTTGGGTGACTACACCCCCTTCTCCAAGGGGGGCCTGAGGGGACTCCGGGCAGGGGAGCGACAGGCCCAGAGGAAGTGGGTGCAGAGCCAACATGGGAGTTACGGGGAGGCCTGCCCACTGACAGAGCCCCAGCCTGCTCCCCGGCCCGCCAGCCTCAGCCCACATCACCGGAGGATCTTTCTCTGGAGAAGCTGACCCACCCTTGCACCCCCTCCCACGACAAGACCTTTAACTACACTACATTTGGGGTCCTCCACCAAGCTGGCCACCCTGTCAGCTGCTGCTGTTTTTGTTATAAAAATGACAAGGTATAGTCACAGAGCATGAATATAATCCAGTGTGGATCATCTTTGGAAATTTGAATAAACTCTGAACAAATCCTATATAATAAAAGGCTAATATGCAAATCGACCAAACTGCAGCCACAAGTTGCTATGACACACACTGACCACCAGGGGGCAGATGCTCAACACAGGAGCTGCCCCCTGGCAGTCAGTGCACTCCCACAGGGGGAGCGCCGCTCAGCCAGAAGCCGGGCTGACAGTGGAGAGCGCAGCTGCCCGGCAGCGCTAAGGATGTCTGACTTCGGGGAGCAGGCCTAAGCCATCAGTTGGACATCCCCTGAGGGCTCCCGGACTGCGAGACCACCCCCCTCCCAGAGTGCATGAATGTCGTGCACCAGGCCTCTACTATCTATTAAGAACATATTTCAAAACCACCACCATCCTAGAGTTTCAGGGTGGGGGTGGGGGGTGGGGGTGGAACAGAGGCATGGGGCATGAGTCCTGTTTCAAAGCACTTATCAGGCCAAGCAAGTCACACACTGGTCCATTCCGGCAGCAGATTAACTAACAGCAGCACACTAACCGCAGCCACCATGGCCGGGCGCTCACGCTGTGCCGGGCGGGCGAGGGCAGACCCTTTTACGCACGGTGACATTGACGCCCAGGGGGTGCTAGGCCACCTGCTCAGGGCCCCACAGCTCATGCCGCTGGGATGTGAACACTGGCCCGTCTGAGCGGGACCACAGAGCTCTACCCTGGGCCCTGGGCCCGGGGCGGTGGGCCGGGCAGGCCTGGCACGTCGGCCATACAGAGAACGGCTGGGAGACAATGAGTGATGTGTTCAGAAAACAAAAAGGATACATTTTGTTTTGGAGAAAAACGATCAAGAAATTACGGATGACAAAAAAAAAAAAAGAAATTACGGATGACATGGAGACCCTGCTGCTGTGACGCAGGCGCCCCCCTCCGCCTGTGTGATGTCTTGACCACGCCCGTTTAAAGCCATTTTTAAAGTCGGTAACATTAGTTCTACTATTAGGAAGTTCAAGCCTGCTGGTGTTCTCAGAGGCTGAGCATTGACCTATGAACCAGGAGGCCACGGTTCAATGCCCGGTCAGGGCACATGCCCAGGTTGCAGGCTCCATCCCCAGTAGGGGACGTGCAGGAGGCAGCCAATCAATGATTCTCTCTCATCATTGATGTTTCCATCTCTCTCTTCCTCTCCCTTCCTCTCTGAAATCAATAATATATATATTTATTTATTTTAAAAAACCAACTGGATGATGAGGGCTTTAAAAGGCCTCTGGAGGTTTGACCCTCCCCCCCAGGCCACCTGTAGGGGGCAGGGTACATGGGTACATGGCAGATCCCAGGCGCTGGGGAGGCGGGGGGAGGCGGGGGCCATGCTTGGCCAGGCTGGGGGAGGCAATGCCCTCTCATCTTGGTGGGCTGTGAAGGGTGAGGTCCCTGGGCAGAGGGAAGGCGCCACGGCGCTCCCAGCTGGCATCCACCATGCTCCCGCGCCATCACACGTGCTCCCAGGACAGGTCCCCTCGCTGGCCTTCCCACTGTGCCGTGCATGGAGCCGTGACGGAGCCCATGAGTGCCCGGCACCGCCCAGGCACCCGGGCATCGCTGGGCTCGGCTGGGACGGGTCCTAAGAACCACCCTGCCGGTCTCTCCCAAGGCTCAGCCGAAGCAGGCAGCCTCGTGGGGACAGTGGGACGCGGCATGCCCCGTGACCCCTGCTACCAATGAAGCCAGAAAGCCAACTGTATCCACAGACTGGCTGGCAGGACAGACAGCAGACACAAAGCCAGCTTTTCTGCAAAGACAGCGCCATCACCCGTTACCCCACAGAAACGGCGCCCTGGGCACAGGCTCCTGGGGAAGAGGAGGGGGGACTGCACGCGCCCCTCTTCCTCCAGGGGAGCGGGGGAGGCGCGCTGCCCGCAGCCGGGCGTGGAGCACAGCTGCTGGGAGGAAGGGCCGAGCCCAGTGCGGGGAGCGGCGGCCTGGGGAGGCTCGGGCTGCAGTGAGGCGCGGCGGACACCAGAGGGCGCAGCGGGGACAGGCTTCCCAGGGCCTCCGCTCCCTGACCCCGCCCCGGCCACGCCCCCTCCACCTAGCGGCTGCCTCAGTTTCTCCATCTATGAGCTAGATCTGTCCAGCACAGTAACGGCCACTCCCGTGCGGCCCATCTGAATTCGTGCATGTGCCCTAAGAGTAAGATCCACACTGGGCGCTGACGGCTTATGAGGAAGACGATGTCAACATCCATGAGCACTTCTATCCTGAGTACATGTGAACGAGACCTGACAGCATCTGAGCACAGTGGGTTCAATGACGCGTGTTGGTAACATTGATCTCACCTGTTTCTTCCTCCGTGTTTAAATGTGTCTACGGGGCAAGGTGACCTCACGCGTGTAGGTGGCGCTGCGTTTCTGGTGGCCGCTCGGCCCTGGGGGACCCTGGGACACGCTGTGTATGGACCTGGGGCCACCAAACGGAACCTTCTAGTTCTCAGGTCAGGCCCAGGGCAGCCCTGACGCAGCTGCGAGTCCTTGCTGACTTCCCTCCTTAGTGCCCTTGAGTGGGAGATAACGGTGTTTGCATTTCACAATCGTGTGGTCCCACCCGTTCCTATTTTCGGCAGCTTCAAGAACTCTGCCAGAGGCCAGCTGCCGTGGGGACCCAGCTCTGATCCTGGCTACGGCGTGGGGCGCGGGGTGTGGGGTGCGGGGTGTGGGGCGTGGGGTGTGGGCTGCAGGCAGGCCCGTCCTCTGCCCCCTCCTCTGAGGGTGAACTGGCAAAGCCGAGCGATGGGGAGGGAAGAGCTCAGTGCAGGGTGTGCCTAGACCCAGGTCCCCTGTGACCGGGAGCCACTGCCGAGAGCTCCCTGAGACCCTGTTGCATCATCACAGTCTCCCCGGCGGCATGGGCTCCAGGCCAGTGACCTGCGGTGGAGAAATCCAACGGAAAACCCTCCGACTTCTGTGTGCATCCCCAGCAGCTTAAAATCCCCGTGGCTCCCAAAGTTTAGAAAATAAATAAAAGGAGGGAGGGAGGGATGGGGGAGGAGGGAGGAAGGGGGAGGGAGGGAAGGGAGGGAGGGGAGAGAGCAGGGGGAGGGGGAGGGAGGGAAGTGGAGGGAGGGAGAGAAGGATGGAGGGAAGGGAGGGAGGGAAGGGAGGGAGGATAGGGGAGGGAGGGAGGGGAGAGAGCAGGGGGGAGGGGGAGGGAGGGAAGTGGAGGGAGGGAGAGAAAGATGGAGGGAAGGGAGGGAGGGAAGGGAGGGAGGATAGGGGAGGGAGGGAGGGGAGAGAGCAGGGGGAAGGGGAGGGAGGGAGGAAGGGTGAGGGAGGGAAGGGAAAGGAAGGGAGGGAGGGGAGAGAGCAGGGGGGAGGGGGAGGGAGGGAAGTGGAGGGAGGGAGAGAAGGATGGAGGGAAGGGAGGGGGAGGGAGGGAGGATGCAGGTCAAGCGAGGCACAGAATCCCTCCCTTCTCAGCCACCTCCCTCCCCGCTCCCCGCAGGCTGAAGTGCCCTGGCGGAGGCTGGGGAAGGAAGAGGTGGAGAAAAGGAAAGACAAACCCCTGAGAACGTCCTTTCGTTGCAGGAAGGGCTGATGCCGCAGGAAGAGGCCCGTGGGCCACCCCCCCACCTCTGCCTCTGAAGACACCAGCTCCTGACGGGGCTCCTGGCCTCAGTCCTGGCAAACTCCTCCTCACCCGCCAAAGCCCAACTCCAAAGTCACCTCCTCAGGGAGGCACCCCCCACCCCCGCACCGGCTCTTCACTGGCATCCCAGCGCATCTTCTCAGCCGTTTCTACCAAAGCCTCCGCTGTGCGATACCGGTTACCGCTTCCCTGCGAGACTGAGCTCCCGAGGAGAGTAGAGAGTAACACGGCATCCACCAGCAGAGAACCTGCTAGGCCCGTTCTAGCCCCGGTGAGGGCCGCTCGCTCCCCCCACCCGGTTTCTTCCCCCTGAGGGCCTGCAAGGCAGCCGCCGCCGCTTCAGGCCCCGGAGCCATGCTGGGGAGGCCGCCCCTGAGGAGCCACCTCGAACACATCCTGCCCTCGTGCCGGCCCTCGGCCCTCGGCCTCGTCAGAGCGGCTGCCCCCGCGCCATGTCGATGGGTCTGTCGGCCGCCGGCCTCCTGTGCTGGCTGTGCCCCCGCAGTGCCCGGAGCAGGGCCTGCCCTCAGTGCTCAGCAAGCACACGTGGCAGACGGCTGTGTGTGCCCAGCGCGGGCACAGCCGGACTGAGGAGCAGGCGACAGCCATCTCGGCCCCCAGGCCAGGGATTCGGGTGGCAAAGTGCTCTCTCGCTCGGGTTCGAGGCTCCAGGGCGGACATCGGGAATCAGACTTGGTTCCGGAAGCTCCATCTACCAGCGCAGTGTCAGCCTGGGGGGGGGGGGGGTCCATTCACCAAACGGGGGCTTGTCCTCCCTTCCCCACCACAGGGTCCCGGCTGGGGGCTGGGGGCTCCCTGCCCAGCAGAGCCCACTTGCGTGGGGCGGCCTCGGCCTCATCCAGACCCACGGCCCCCCCCTGGAGGGTCTGGGCGGAGCCTCCCAGCAGGAAGGCAGGCAGGTCAGTGGGACGGACCTACACAGGCCTCTGGGGGAGGAACGGACGGAGAGGAAGAGGAAATGCCCCAGGAGGTCCCTCCCCTGCCAAGTCCTCAGCCGCCACAGGACAAGGGCTCCAGGCAGGACCAGAAGCAGGACACGGGACTGGTCACAGAGCCGCGGTCCCATTCAGTCCATTCACATGTGGCTCCACCCTTCCACAGACCCGCTGGGGGCCCGGGGAGGAGCAGGGCCCGGGAGGGTGGGAGCCCAGGTGGGTCCCAGGAGCCTGGCTTCCTCCGCAGATTTGGAGCTTTGGGGGACGGCGGGCCACGACCTGCAAGGCCAGATGGAGCGGAGGGAGGTCTCTTGTTCCCTGTGCCCCGTGTCTGAGGCCCGCTCTGTGCTGGGCATGGGTACCTGGATGAACAAGACAGAGGCCCTTCCCAGGTACCCACACTCCCCTCCCAACCCGGGGAAAAGGGGCCATGTGCCCAGGGAGCTGGAGTGGGCCGGCCTGTCCCGAGTGAAGGTTAGAGGCCGCCCAGGTGAGGTCTGAGCTGGCCTTTGGGGCTCCAGGTGGGCGGGCAAGGGGAGGCATGGAGGGAGCCGGGCCAGGCCAGAGGCCGGATGTCAGCGTCCAGCGTGATCGTGACGTGTGCCCAGGACGCAGAGCAGCTGACGCAGGAGGAGAAATGGCAAAGATACGGGAGGGGCTGACGGGGGCTCACAGTGTCCCCCAGCCTGCCCAGCGAATGCCCCAGCCCACCATGCAGAACGAGCCGACCAGCCAGGACAGGGGCCGCCTGACAGGTTAAAGCCACCAAAGCATCTCCTCCCTCGGCGTCCCCTTCTCTGGGACCTGGGCGGACCACAAGCTAATTGAGCTTTAAATATATATATTTTTAATTGATTTCAGAGAGGAAGGGAGAGGGAGAGGGAGAAACATCAGTGATGAGAGAGACTCACATCGGCTGCCTCCTGCACGCCCCCCACTGGGGATAGAGCCCGCAACCCCGGCCTGTGTCCTGACCGGGAATCGAACTGTGGCCTCCCGGTTCATAGGGCGACGCCCAAGCCCTGAGCCCCGCCGGCCGGGCTGATGGAGCATGTGAAAGAAGTCGAAGCAGCCCGCAGGCTGGTCACTGCACCTGAAGGCAGGGGCTACTCCGCCATCGCCGGCCCCCTCGCCGGCCCCCTCATGGCTATGCCCCCAGGTGGCCAGCCCTGGCTCCGGGTGCTCATCGCGATGGAGATGTCGGGTGCCAGCCCCCGCCACGTTGGGGTCCCTTCCCCCTAAGTGGGCACGGGCTTCGGAACGACGGAGTCTGGGTCCCGGCTGCCGCTCCGGCCCGGATGGGAGCCACAGCCCTTCCCGGGACCGAGTGGTCCCTGCGGGAGGGAGACGGGCTACAGTGCCCAGGACCCCTGGAGGGGACTCAGTGGGTGCAGCGGTCGGGGGCGCCCGCAGGGCCCTGGAGGCAGGCCGTTCCCAGGCTCAGCGCTCCTCCCAGACGAAGCCCCTCTGCTCTCTACCACGGGGCCAGGCGCAGCTCCAGGGCGTGGCGCCCCTCAGAGGGGCTCACCCTGGGCAGCAGGCGCCCAGTTAGCGGCCCAGCCCAGGGCACCTCCCTGCCCCGCCCCCACCCCAGCCTTCCGGTCTTGGCCGTGAGTCTCTCTCTCTCTCTCTCTCTCTCTCTCTCTCTCTTAATTGGTTTCAGAGAGGAAGGAAGAGGTAGAGAGAGACAGGAACATCAATGATGAGAGAGAATCATTGATTGGCTGCCTCCTGCACACCCCTCACTGGGGACCGAGCCCACAACCTGGGCGTGTGCCCTTGACTTGAATCGAACCCGGGACCCTTCAGTCTGCAGGCCAACGCTCTATCCACTGAGCCACACCAGCTAGGGCTCGACTGTCTCTAATGTCTCTGGGCCTCAGTGTCCTTGAGGGTAAAATGGGAAGAAAGGTCCCTGCCTGTTGATTTTACAGCGTGGCCGTGAGGAGAGAGAAACGAAGGCCCTGAAAGGACTTGGACAAATTTAAAGCACCGGACACAGACGGAGGGCTGATCCCGGCGTTCGTGATAAAATAAGCCGGGCTGCTTAACGGGCTGCACCGCAGTGTCAGACGGAGGCCCAGACGCCTGCGGGCGGGGAGAGGGAGGTCAGTGAAATTCCTGCTCTTCACAGAGGACATGAGGGGGAGGATGGAAGAAACCCGGGCGGCGTGGGGGGGCGGGGGGGGGAGGGGCGGGCCCTCGGCCAGCTCGCGGGCTGCAGCCTCGGCTCCGGGTGCTGCCCTGGTATTGGCCCAGGACACCCTGAACCGCCAGCCCCCGGGGGGGGGGCCCTCTCCGGGAGGGCCTTCACCACATCCCAGGTGCTGCGACCAGGACTTCACTCGGGGAATTCTCTCTTCTCAGAGAAAACAGCACGAGCCACGTTTACCACTCACTCATTCATCCCACACACAGCCACTTCACACACTCATTCATCCCACAGCCACTGCACACACTCACTCATTCATCCCACAGCCACGTTTACCACTCACTCATTCATCCCACACACAGCCACTTCACACACTCATTCATCCACAGCCACTTCACACACTCACTCATTCATTCCAGTCACTTCACACACTCACTCATTCATTCCAGTCACTTCACACACTCACTCATTCATTCCACAGCCACTTCACACACTCACTCATTCATTCCACAGCCACGTTTACCACTCACCCATTCATTCCCCAGTCACTGCACACACACCCTGAGCTCGCACAGGGATTTTATGCATGAGGACCGTGAGGTGTAAAGGGACCGCTGTGGGCCTGACGTGAAGAAGGCGTGCAGAAGCCGGAGCCGTCGGGGACGTCGCGTGGACAGGGCACTCCCAGGGGAGCCGCCGTGTGCCAGGCGGTGTGAGGTGGAGAAGCAGCGTGGCCGGGCAGGGCCGGCTTAGGGGGCCCTGGCTGGAGGGGGGCAGGGCCAGCCTCCAACTTATCCTGGGGAAGCAGGGAGCTCAGGACAGCGGCCTGGCCTCAGTGATCCTCAGGCCGGAGTTCCTGGGGACCACTCCCAGCTGACAGCTGTCTCAGCCACACAGCTCTGGGCCTGTCACCTCCCAGGCATCCTCCTGAGCAGCGACAGGACCGGCCGCAGGGACAGACGGGCAGATGAACACATGTATTAGCGAGGGGCAGGGAGAGGGAAGATGCCGTCAAACCCAGGGATTCGGTCCAATCCCTCGAAGGGCAGTTCCAATTTGTCAAGTCTTAGTCCTAAAACACCCGGTCAGGACACATGTCCAGGTTGCGGGCTCCATCCCCAGTGTGGGGCCTGCAGGAGGCAGCCGATCAGTGCGTCTCATCATTGATGTTTCTCTCTCTCTTCCTTCCTCTCTCTGAAACCAATAAAGACATTTATTGTTTTTAAAGTGCCTGTGAATTCTGTTTTAGGGAAAGGGGAGGGCTGAAGGCCGGCGCCGTGAGGCAGGGGGAGGAGTGGGCGTCTGGAGAGCAGGTAAGAACTGGCTGTTACTCGCACATCGGCCGTTTCCCCTTCTGAACGGAGCCGAGCCTGGGCGATCTCGGCCCGTCACTTTCCCCGTCTGTGCAATACGACTTTGGACAGCGAGGCCCGAGGCGCCCTCACCCCACACATGGTCTGAGGGTCCTTGCGTGGATCCCCAGGGCGGCTTCCGCGCGGCTGGGAAATTCGCCCGCTCGCTCGGCTGCGCTCGATCCCTCCCCCACCTCGGTTGGCAGATCACCCGCTGAGCGCGTTTCCCAGTGGACGGTGGAAAGCGGAGCGCTGCCAGGCTCCTGCCTCAGCGATGATTACAGCTTCAATTCATGGGCCCCGAATGAACCACTGAGGTTTGGCCACATTCTAAGACATCTTGGATGGAAACTGTCTGTAAGAAACGTCACCTATAATAATAAAAGGGTAACATGCTAATTAGACCGGACGTCATTCCGGACGTCCTTCCTGACGAAGCCGGGGCCGAGGGAAGCCCGGGTCCCCGGTGCCAGAGGGAAGCCGGTGCCGGCAGCCGGGGGAAGGAAGGCCTACTCTTGCACAGATTTTGTGCATCGGGCCTCTAGTTATGAATGTTAGACTTACGAGGTGTTTTAAAGACACGCATGGCCCCCTGGGTCCTGTGTCCGCGGACAATGGGCTCCGTCCGCCGGGCAAGGTCCTCTTCCGGGAGGGAGGCTGCCCCAAATGCCCGTCTGGTATCGCTTATGGCTCAGCGCACAAACCCAAACACATTCCCTGTTGTGTTTTTACACTCGGAAGAAAACTTCCAGTGAATCACCTCATGCGTTTGATTCATGTGTAATGTCTTCGGGAAGAAATAAAAACAGTAAGTCATTCCCAGTAAAAAGGCATCAGCCAGGCTGAAAGGTCAGGCGCTCGAACGGCCACAGGCCAGCCGCCCCCGGAGGCCTCGGCAGCCACAATCCTCAGCTGTCGTTAAAGGGGGTGCTTTTATCAGGAGCGAAGACGGCTCATAACAGCTGCCTTTGCCACTTCTAGGAATCACAGCACCAGGGCCCTCGACGCTGCAGCGACAGTGGGGCCCCTGCACACTCCCCCATTCATGAGCACCCACTAAGCGCACCCACAGTGCCGCGCGCTGGGACACACACGGGCATGAGAGGCCCTCAAAGTGCGTGCCGTCTAGTTGGGAGGCCAGGCCTGGACTTCCTCTTCTCGGCGCCCAGGGGGCTCCTGCTCGGCGCCCGGCACCATGCTGGGGGCAAGCTGACGGACTCTGGCGTTCAGGCTGGGGCCCAGGTCCCCCTCCCGGCCCCCCCCCCCCCCCGTCACCCTTTTCCCCCAGGACCTGGCGCTGAGTTCCAGGGCCCGGCTAGGAATAATCCCACACCAAGGCCGCCTGCAACCCGGGAAGGACACGGGAACTGACGACAGGAAGGAAGTCGGGAGGAGGAGGAGGGTCCGGCTGCTGTGGGGGCTCCTTCCAGACAAACCCCAGGCCCAGCAGCGTCACGGGGGGCTGGGCCCGCGGAGCCCCGTCTGCTGAGCCCGCCTTCCTCGCCAGGCCCAGGTCTCCGCGTTCCATCGCGACTTCCTGGCCCCGACGGTCCCTACCTTCACAGCGTTTCCTGGAGACCCCCCCCCCCGACCCCCCGCGGCCCGAGCACAGCCCACAGAGCGAACCTTTGTCTGTGGAACGCGGTCCCGGTCCTAACTTCTGAGCCAAACATCTGCACGGGGGTCGGACAAGCCCAAGAATATTGGAGGGGAACACAGGACAGAACGTGTGGGATCGGGCCTCCCTGAAACCTGGGCCCTGCACCTGGGGCCGTGCTGGCGGCCTTGGGAAGTGAGAAGGGTCGGCGTGGGCTGGACCTGAGGGGCCCTGACCCAGGCGCCAGCAAGCAGCTCGACCGCGGGGACACCGCTCGATCGCTCATCCACCACTCATTCATTCATTCACTCACTCACTGTGCAGCCTCCCTCTGTCCCCGCCCCTGGGCACTGAGCCACGACCGGCTGGCAGTGACAGGGGAGAATGCCAAGCCAAGTCACGCGTGCCCACTGTGTGCGCACGTGTGTGCACCGGCTGTCTGCCCACAGTGCCCGCCACGCAGGACCTGCCCCTGGGGCTGAGGGTTGCCTGCACGCCCACAGGAAATGATTCTGCAAAGTCAGCCTGAGTCATCCTAAAAGCACCCGCCCCGGCCCGGCCGGCCTCCCGGAGTGACTTACCCGAGGCAGCGGAGGTGGTGACAGAGCGGGGCTCGGAGCCGCGGGGCTGGTTCCGTCCTCAGGGGCCACTAGACCATGCCCTGGAAGGGAGAGCCAACAGGTCACTCGGGGTGGACCCGCCCAGAGCCCGTGCAGCTCCCTCCCGTGGCTCCCGTGGCTGGTCGGGGGACCACAGCTTTCACAGGTTCCACGCGAAGTACAGAAAGCCTGGCTCCTGGCCCGTCCAGCTGTTTAAGGCACCTCCTGCCCAGGAGGGAGGGACGCCACCCCAGCGCTGACTGGAGAAGTCCCCGGTGAGGCGGGGCCGCCCCCGGGGCGGGGCTGGAGCCAGCGCTGGGTGTGGCCGGTGCCTCTGTCGGCGCCCAGGCTCATGAGCCGCAGCAGCACTGAGTCTGGTCGCCTGCGGCCCCACATGCAGCGAACGCCCAGAAGGCATGTCCACCAACATGCTGTGACCGGCTCAGTGACGGGAGAGCACCTGTCGCCACGTGGACACCTTCTACCCCTGACCATCCCGCCTCCCTAGACGCACATCGCTCTGGCCCGGATGTGCCTCTGCTCCGGGCGGCCCTGTGGCCACGCCCTCTGGTCTCTGGCTCAGTTTCCCGTCTGCGACAAAGCAGGGCGCCCTCCCCTCGGAGGAAGCCGGCAGGCGGGACACCGGGACGTCAGGCCTCCTCGTCGGAGGGAGGAGGGGCCGCCATTCCCGAGGCCCTGAAGCCCTGGCTCCCAGGCTGCTTGGGACGGGCCATTAACTCAATTGTAAATCCCCCCCTGGCTCTGCCGCTAAGCCACAGGGGCTCCCGCCACAGCCTCCCGGTGACAGATAAAGATGACAGTCATTGCATCAAGCAGCAGAAGTCATTACGCAGAAATAATCATGCCGAGTTATAGCTGGCTGCTCCTGATTTCTGTCTAGCGATTGTCACACAAATGGTCCAAGAGAGCAAGCTGGGAGGAGGCCCCGTAATGCACACAGACCTGCCGGGCCCCTGGGGGCTCTCTGTGAGGGAGACAAAGCCCTGGGAAGGCCACCCCCACAAAGTCACCCCCAGGGGCCCTGCCCTGGACCCGCCTTGGAGGCCCACCTCACACATCCTTTTCTCCCCGATCCTTCCTTCACCCCCCTCCCACCCCCGGCCTTTGTTCATGTCAGGCCTAAGGCACCTTCCTCTCTCAGGTTTGAGGTCTCTGTACTTCCACCCCAGCACAGAGCAGGGCCCTGGGGAGAGCAGGGCGGGGAGCATAGGGGGCTGTGTGGCCGACTGCCCGGGTCCAAATCCTGGCTCAATTATTTCCTAGCTGTGTGACCCAGCTCATCATTTCACTTCCTAGCACACAAAATGGAGACGTTAATCCTGCCTAGTTCATCGCGTTCTTGTAAAGATTAAACGAGCTCATGCACAAAAAAGTGCTTGGCACCTCCAACCCAATAAATGCCAGCAACGACTGGACCCAGAGGCAGGCCTCCGGAGCGGCCGCGGGGGTCTGAGCCCCCCCCCCCGCGCCCCCCCCCCCCTCCCGAGACACAGCCGCCGACGCTGGCACGAGAAGCAACAGGCAACCCACGATAAAGAAGCACAGCTGATGCCCGGCCCGCGGCTCAGGGGCTGAGCATCGACCTGTGAACCAGGAGGTCACGGTTCGATTCCTGGTCAGGCACACGCCCGGGTTGCGGGCTCCATCCTAGGAAGGGCCGTGGGGCCTCGGGCGCTGGTTAGAGGTTTGCTCATCTTGTGAGCATTTAACAAGCTGAGCACGTGTAACGCGTGCACTTCAACGCACTCACGTTCAACATCAACAAGAAATTAGGACAGGGAGGCATCCACCCTCGTCCCTGCCCACCGGCCGCCGGCTGAGGATGGCGGGACGGAGCCCGTGAGCTACGGGAGGCCCAGGCCTGTGGCGGGAGCGGGCACCGGAGTGGACACCGGGCTCCGCGGGACCTGCTGGAAACGGCGTCCGAGGCGGGAGGTGAAGTGGGCATCTGGGGCTGGGGAGGGTGAAGGTGGGCGTCCACGGCCTGGGGGTGAAGGTGGGCATCCGGGGCCGGGAGGGGGGTGAAGGTGGGCGTCCACGGCCTGGGGGTGAAGGTGGGCATCCGGGGCCGGGAGGGGGGGTGAAGGTGGGCGTCCACGGCCTGGGGGTGAAGGTGGGCATCCGGGGCCGGGAGGGGGGTGAAGGTGGGCGTCCACGGCCTGGGGGTGAAGGTGGGCATCCGGGGCCGGGAGGGGGGGTGAAGGTGGGCGTCCTGGGCCTGAGGGTGAAGGTGGGCGTCCGGGGTCTGGGGGTGAAGGTGGGCGTCCGGGGTCCGGGGCCTGGGGGTGAAGGTGGGTGTCCAGGGTCGGGGGGTGGGGGGGTGAAGGTGTGCGTCCTGGGGGCCAGGGGGGATAAAGTGGGCATCCACGGCCGGGGGGTGAAGGTGGGGGGCCGGGGCAGGGGGGGTAAAGGTGGACGTCCAAGGCCGGGGGTGTGTGTGAAGTCTCTCCTGCCTGAACCCCTTTCTCAGGAGCCACAGCGCGGAGCCCAGCTCCTATCGGGGATGAAGGGAAGTCGTCTGAAAACAGATAAATTATTCATTCCCCACAAACGAGCAGCAGCCGCTTCCCGCTTCCCGCACCGGCTGCCACCCCACCAACACCCAAAGGCTCGGTGAATCCTATTAGCCACACGCTGCGGGGGGGGGGGGGGGCAGACACGGGTCTGCCGTCGCCTCCCGCGGACAGCGCTGGCCGTGACCTGCCCCCTCTCCCGTCCTGCATCGCGGAACCAGCACCGCGTCAGCTGGACAAGCACAGCCGCCGGGCAGCGGCGGGGCACGTGTACCCCGAAAGGCTCGCTCCCCAGGAGCCGCCATTCACTCGCAGCCTCCCCAGTGCTCCCTCCAGGGTCCAATCCCTTCCCGGTCAGGGCGCCCGGGACACTGCGTGCCTGGCGGTGCCCGGAGCTGAGGTCACCGGAGGAAGGGCTCAGGCCTAGGGTCACCCCAACCAATCCCAGCTCGGCTGGCTCCACCGCGGGCGCCCGGGTCAGCGGCTGGGCCTCTCCAGTGGGTTTGTCTGGTTTTTAACGTATTTTTATTGATTTCAGAGAAGAAGGGGGAGGGAGAGGGAGAGATAGAAACATCCATGATGAGAGAGAATCATGGATCGGCTGCCTCCTGCACGCCCCACACTGGGGATCGAGCCCCCAACCCGGGCCTGTGCCCTGACCGGGAATGGAACCCTGACCTCCTGGTTCAGAGGTCAATGCTCAACCCCTGAGCCCCGCCGGCCCGGGCACACGCTTTGCCTCTGACTGAAACACAGGTGCGCGCCTCCCTGCACTCCTGGGGGGCTGCCTGGTTCAGGGCACCCGCTCCCGCCCTCAGCACGGCTGCTGGGCGGGCAGCTCCGAGGCAGGAAAGGGTCCCTAGGCCAGCACCCCGCGCCCCACAAAGCTGACAAGAAACGGCCCCTCCCTGCAGCCCTGCCAGACGCGAGAGCCGCCAGGTGGGGGCCCCGAGTCGACCCGGCGCGCAGGCCAGCGCTGCCAGGAGCAGCCCGGAGGGAGGGACGCGCCCGCGTGGAGGCCGCGGCGGCGACGTTCCCGTTTTATTTTTCCGCCCCGTACCGCGCCAGGTCCTGAGGGGAGTTGCGTAACTGCTGATTAAGATGCTGCCCTGGCAGCCTGTCCCCGGGGCCTGGCACCGCCCACTGACCTGAGGACACGGCGGCGGCTCAGGGGAGACCCAGGTCACCCTGAAGGAAGGAGGGAGGGGGGCCTGAGGGCAGGGGCAGGCCAGCCAGCCGGGCCGGCCCCCCACGCTCCTGGGACACCATTCAGGAGAGGGGGGCTCCAGGCCTGTCCACGGGGTCTCCTAGAGTCCTAGAGGCCCAGGGGACTCAGACCTCGAGGAGAAAAGCACAGACAGTCCACTCGGCAGGAGCCCAGGTGGGGGGGGGGGGGTGAAGGGGGAGGAGCTAGGAGTCCCCAAGGGCCCCTGGTCTGAAGGTCCAACGGGATAAGCTCCTTAGGGACCAAGTGGGGAGGGGTCGCACGTGCGGGTGGGCCTGCCACGGAGTGAGGCCCCCACAAACCCCTGCGATGCTGCTGCCGGGCCAGGGCTCCCAGCACCCCCGGGCCGGGCGGGGAGAAAGGCCACATCTCAGAGCTGGGGGCGGGCGGAGGTCTGAGTGACAGGAGCCTCAGGTCCCCAGCAGGGCCCGCAGCCTGGAGCCTGGGACACGGGTGGGAAGACTGAGGAACCCCCCTCCCCCGCCGCCCCCGTACCCCAGAATAAAGGCACCCTTTGTCCTTGGCTTGGAAGTCAGAATCAGAAACCCACCGAAGCCAGGGTGCGGGTCTGACGCACCCACACCGGCTCCGCTCGGACCCAATCTCCGGTTCTGGGAGCAGTCCTGTCCGTCACTTTAAATTTTCTCTTTTCTATTAACAGGCCCGATGACAGCGAGGGCGGCTGAAGGCCTCCCGCCTCGGGCCTCATTCAGGCAGAAGCAGCGCGGGGCGTGGGGGAGCAGCCGGAGGCCCGCCCGGCCGGCCCCTCCAACCTGGCCTCGGTTTCCCCGACGCTCGTTCCAGTCGGGGGACCTTCCCCACCTGCCTCCCGCGCCTCCACAGGCCACGCTCCTGCCCAGAGTCCCCTCGGCGCTCAGGCCTGGCAGCGGCTGTCGCTCTGAGCCGCGATGTCACGCCGTCCGAGACCTGCTGACCCGGATGGAGGTCGGGCCCCCCTGAGGGAGAGGCGACACTCCCTTTCCGGTCCCCGCGCACTGACCCGTCCGCTCGGGGGCACTGAAGGCACGGGGTGGGAAGAGGCCCCCCCACACCTCAGGGGTGACCGCCAGGGCCGGCCGTGGGGTGTCCCCGCTGCCCCGCGGCCTCCCGATGGCAGGGCGGCCTTGGAGGGTCCGAGGCCTCGGAAAGGAAGAACCGAGGGAAAGCCGGGCCCGGGACAAGGGCTGCTCCCCGCCGGGGGAAGAGGGCGCGGTCTCTGCCCGGTCCCCTCCCGCTGACCCCTCCCCACAGCCAGGATGCCGGGAGGGCTGCGGGCAGTGGGGGGGGGGGGGGGGGGCGGGGGGGGGAACCACCAGGCTTCCACGGCGCCTGCACCCACCCGGGAGCTCCCAGCCTCCGAGCCCAGGCGGCACCGCGCTCAGAGGACACGGAGCCGCGGGAGCAGGTGGCGGGTTTGCTGAGAAGCCCTCTGCAGACGAGGCACCGGGTCAGGCCGGGCGGGTATGGCCAGCTCCGCCTGCGGGCCCAGCGCCGGGGGGGGGGGGGGGGGGGGGGGGCGGGAAGGCAGACGTGTTCCCTTCCAAGCCTGCAGCCGCCCAGACTCGGACCTCAACCCTGCAGACACCCCGCTGCCGGCCCACCACCCCAGCCTGCCTCCCCGGCCCGCCAACCGCCCCACGGCATCCCACAGGCCCCAGCGCCTGGGTCCCCACGGCCTGGGCAGCCCCCCAATAGGTCCAATTCGGTGACGGCCTCAGGCGGGCTCCGGCTGCAGGCGAGGAGACGGAGGCTGCGCTGGGACCTGGAGCCCGTCCTCCCCGACGGGGCTGCTGCCTGCGGGCGAGCCCTGACCCCAGGACCGGGCACCCCTCGGCAGAGGAACGTACCCCGGGTCTTCACCACCAGAGAGGCTCCTGCTGCTCCTTTTGGGGGCGCTAGTCACCCCCGGGCAGGCTCCTGTGTCCGCGACAGGCTAGTGCCGGTGGTCACCCCCGTCCGCAGCCTGGGCTCAGCGTCCGGGCGTCACAGGCCAGCTGTCCGAGGCCCCCTCCCTGCTCCTGGGCGCCTCCTCCTGCCAGCGCCCCCAACTGCTCCTCCGAGACAGCCCAGCGCTGCCCGCGGACCGCAGAGGGGACCAATTCACAAAACAGGCCAGAACCGAGCCAGGCCGCACCCCTAACCCCAGTCCCCAGGCCCCCTCCCCACTTCCATACATGCACTGTGGGCTCACGTGGGCACACCCATGCTGCCCGCCCTCCACCACACACACCCGGCTCTAGAACTGCAGGGCCCAGGCTGGGAGGACCCGGCTGGGAGGACCCGCTGGGAGGACCGGCTGGGAGGACGGGCTGGGAGGACCCGGCTGGGAGGACTGGCTGGGAGGACCCGCTGGGAGGACCTTCTGGGAGGACCCGGGTTGGAGGACCGGCTGGGAGGACCCGGGTTGGAGGACCTGGCTGGGAGGACCCGCTGGGAGGACCCGCTGGGAGGACCCGGCTGGGAGGACCCGGGTTGGAGGACCTGGCTGGGAGGACCTGGCTGGGAGGACCCGCTGGGAGGACCCGCTGGGAGGACCCGGCTGGGAGGACCCGCTGGGAGGACCTGCTGGGAGGACCCGGGTTGGAGGACCTGGCTGGGAGGACCCGGCTGGGAGGACTCAGCTGGGAGGACCCGCTGGGAGGACCCGGGTTGGAGGACCTGGCTGGGAGGACCCGGCTGGGAGGACTCAGCTGGGAGGACCCACTGGGAGGACCCGGCTGGGAGGACCCGGCTGGGAGGACCTGGCTGGGAGGACCCGCTGGGAGGACCCGGGTTGGAGGACCTGGCTGGGAGGACCCGGCTGGGAGGACTCAGCTGGGAGGACCCGGGTTGGAGGACCTGGCTGGGAGGACCCGGCTGGGAGGACTCAGCTGGGAGGACCCGCTGGGAGGACCCGAGTTGGAGGACCTGGCTGGGAGGACCCGGCTGGGAGGACTCAGCTGGGAGGACCCGCTGGGAGGACCCGGGTTGGAGGACCTGGTTGGGAGGACCCGGCTGGGAGGACTCAGCTGGGAGGACCCGCTGGGAGGACCCGGCTGGGAGGACCCGGCTGGGAGGACCCGCTGGGAGGACCTGCTGGGAGGACCTGCTGGGAGGACTCAGGTTGGAGGACCTGGCTGGGAGGACTCAGGTTGGAGGACCCGGCTGGGAGGACCCGCTGGGAGGACGGGCTGGGAGGACCCGGGTTGGAGGACCTGGCTGGGAGGACCCGGCTGGGAGGACCCACTGGGAGGACCCGGCTGGGAGGACCCGGGTTGGAGGACCTGGCTGGGAGGACCCGGCTGGGAGGACCCACTGGGAGGACCCGGCTGGGAGGACCCGCTGGGAGGACCCGGCTGGGAGGACAGGCTGGGAGTTCCCGCTGGAGGCCTGGAGTGGGAGCAGTCACTGCCGGGGGAAGGAGCTCCAGGAAGGAGAGCAGGACGGGCCCTCGTTTATTGGGCTGCCTCCCCGGCCCCACACCTTGGGGTCCCACTTGGGCAGAATGCAGGACACAGCCGGAGGCCGCCACCCGGGCCCTGGCCCACGGCCGCTTGCAGATAGTGGAGGCGCACGGGAGATAAGGGCTATATATAGCAGGGAGCCTGGCCTTCCACAATGTCACGCAGTTTCACGCAGCGAAAAGGTTTCAAGGACACACTGGGGCGGCCGAATGAGGCCAGAGCCGCTTCCTTTTCAAAACCCTAAGCTGAACGCCTTCACGTGGAACGAGTCCTGGCCTGGGGGAACCCGGCTTCTTTAGCTCCCTTTCGGCTTTTCCTGGGCATCCAAAGGCCACGTGCTCGTCGCTATCTGACTAAATGGGGCGTCGGTGACGGCCCCACAGAGCTGGCTGGCTCCCCGCCACCTCCTCCAGGGAGGCCTCAGGCCGCTCCCGGGCTCCCACGACACCAGCTGTCACCCCGGCCCTAGCAGAGCCTCCGCGAGAGCCCCTCCCTCGGCCCTGGAGCCTAGGGGTGGGGTGGGTCCCCCAGTTCTTGGACTCGCTCCTGGCGCCAGGAGGGGGCTTACAAGGCTTGTCAGACGGAACGGAACTATGAGGCAGGCGGGAGGCCACGGGCACTTGTATCTCCTTAAACACCGCAAACAAGCGCAGGTTTTGTCCACGCACTGCCTGCCTCGTGTGCCGGTCGGATTCCCATTCCTCCGCGTCTTCAGACAGAAGCGTGGCTGCCCTCACACAGTCCGGCCTGGCGTCGGGTGGGACACAAAACCCAAGGCCCCGTGCAGGCCTAGACCTGCTGCAGCTTCACCCCCACACGCGATCACCCCAGAGCAGAGGCTAGGTGGCCTCCTCCTCCAGGTGGCCTCCTCCTCCAGCTGGCCTCGCGGGGTGGGTGAGGGCAGGGCCAGGCGGGCAGCGGGGTGGGTGAGGGCAGGGGGCTGAGCACCCTCTTTCTGCATGAATCCCCCTCCCCGAAGGTCCTCCTCCTGGGGTAGCGGGTGGCAGGCACCGGGCTTACACCTGCCTCATCTCGGTGCCAGGGAGGCACAGCTCCGCGCCCCACCCCCCACCCCCTCTCCAGGGCCGGCTCCAGGCAGAGGCATAGGATACACAGGGCAAGCAGCCCCCTCACCCGCCCAGCTCGGCCCCAGGGACTGGGGAGCAGGAAGGCAGGGCCCTGCAGGGCTGAGAGGCACCCTGAGGCCCTCAGCATCTCCTGAGACTGTGGCCCCCAAACCCGGAGAGACTGTCCCCTGGGGAGAGGACAGAGCAGCCGGCTCGGGGCCGCGGAGGCCGCGAAGCGTGAGCCCCGGGGAAACCCTGGCGGGAAGGCTGGGGCACGGAGTCGGCATGGAGTTCCGTGGCTTCCGGAAGCGAGAGAGACGGCTCCCCTTCCCGGCCCAGGAGCCGAGGGGAAGAGCCCCCTGCGGAGCCGCCAGTAAGAGGCTCCGTCCTCCTCGGGCCTCGCCGTCCGGGGAAGAGCCGGTGGCGCCAGCTCGGGGACGAGCTTTGGGGAGGATCCAGCCCTTAGACTCTCGTCGGCCGCCCCCCCCACGCGGGACAGATGCCGGCCCAGAAATGAGGCCAGTTGTGGCAATGACTTCCAGCAGATATAATCGAATCACCCATTTCTGAATTCCGCGAGCACCGAGCGCTGTAATGCGATTCCTGAAATGTCATTTGGAGCCGCTGGTGCGGGCGGCGAGACGCTCGGTAAACACATCATCATTCAAACCGTCACCCGCTGACCCCGAGCCCGGTGTCCGGGCTGGCCCGAGGCCGCCAGGCAGGCGAGGACTCCACGGCCGGGCAGGCCGAGGACGCGGTCCCGAGGAGTGAACACTGACCAGACCGGGAGGTGCCGGTGGGGAAGGGGAGGGCCGCCGAGCTCGAGGGAGAGCGCTCACGGCGCCTGGGGGGTCAGAGGCTCCCAGGAGCCCACAGGCGTCTCAACGCACCACTGACCCGCTTGGCTAAACGCCAGGCCTGCGCTGAGCCCTGGGCACGGAGGGAAGAGCTTTCGTCTAGACCCGTGGTCGGCAAACTGCGGCTCGCGAGCCACATGCAGCTTGAGAGCCTCAGTTTGCCGCTCTGTTGACTAATGAGTTTGCCGACCACTGACCTAGACTCCCGATTCCAATAATTACAGGCTGTTGTTGTTCCTTGTGATTAAGCCCCTATCTCAGTGGTTGGCAAACTCATTAGTCAACAGATTGGCATGTGGCTCGCGAGCCGCAGTTTGCCGACCACTGGTCTAGTGAATGCGCACCTGTGGGCACATGCACATACACACGACACACACGTGCACACGACGTACCCTGACACAAGTGCATGTGTGCACACAGACACACATGCACACACATAAACACACATGTGTACCCATAAACACAAAGGCACAAATGCGCACACAAACACATGTGTGTCCATACACACAAGGGCATCCACGTATACACGTGCACGTGTGCACCCAGACACACACATGTGCATGTACATATGTGCATACACAGAGTCCCAGCTGCGCAGCAGGGACGGGGGCGGCGGGGGGGGGGGGGTGGGCAGAGGAGAGCGGGGCCCCAGCGCGGCAGCCTGGCTGCCTCTCCAGCGTCGGAAAGGGGATCCCTCGGTGCAGATAAGCGCCGAGGGGTGTGCCCCCGGCCAGGCTGCCAGCGGGCAGGGCGTCACAGGAGAACACGGCGAAGGCCTCGCCTCCCACCCCGCGGCTCACCTTTCCTTCCTGCAGGCCCGCGGGCTCGCTCAGTGCGGAGACGAGGGCCCAGAGCGACCCTCTCCTGGCCTCCCCGCCGGGCGTCGGGCCGCACTCCCGTGTCTCCCCACAGAAGTGAACCCCGAGAACCCGGTCTGCCCCTCTGGGGAGCAGGACCCGGGGCACTCGAAGCCCTGCCTGCTGTCACCCTCCCTCCCCCAGGTGCTGGCCCCCCCTGATGGCCCAAGTGCCCGCCCAGCCACCTGCCACGGCTCCTCCCCTGCCTGGTCCTCCCAATCCCTGGCGGCCCCCTCCCTCCCAGGCCGCCGCGGGCACGGTGCCAGCCTGCTCTTCCCCCCGGGCGGCACCCAGCCAGTGCTCAACCCAAGTCGGTGGCAGCAGAGGCCCAGACCTGCACCCACCAGCGGGGTGACCTGGAGCACATGACGTCGCCTCTCTGAGCCTCGGTTTCCTCGTCACAAGAGAGGCGACACCCCGTCCCTGGGGTTCTCGTGAGGATCAAATGCAGTGGTCGGCAAACCGCGGCTCGCGAGCCACATGCGGCTCTTTGGCCCCTTTAGTGTGGCTCTTCCACAAAACACCACGGCCTGGGCGAGTCTATTTTGAAGAAGTGGCGTTAGAAGAAGTTTACGTTTAAAAAATTTGGCTCTCCAAAGAAATTTCAATCGTTGTACTGTTGATATTTGGCTCTGCTGACTAATGAGTTTGCCGACCACTGCTGACTAACACTGACGACCACTGCGTCTATAAATCATCAATTCACCCCCTGCCGCTGGGATCCCAGGACTCGGGGAGGAGCTGGTCTGACGGGGTCGCCCACAGGCAAGAGGGACGGACTCGGGGTCCCGGGGGGAAGGGAGGTGCGGGCTGTGGTCCGTGTGGGTTTGGAGGGTGAGGCCACCACCAGCCGCGGGCCAGGGCAGGGTGTGGTTTGGGCCCGTGGCTTCCTTCCCTCTGCTCTGCCCTCGGCGGGAGGGGTGAGTCCGCCTGGGAGGGGCCAGAGGGAGGTGCCCCGCGGCTGCGGCTCTGGGGCTCCCCGGGGGCCTGGCAGGAGAGACGCCCCGTGCGGCAGCTCCTTGCCCTCGCTGCTGCGTGAAGGCGGGACAGGCAGACACGCGGGGCGCACAGGCGCTCGCAGCCAGGCCGGGCCGCCGTCTGCAGGGCCTACGAGGGAAAGCGGGCGTGGGCAGCCCCGCCGACCCCTGCAGAAAGCCCGGGGCACCCCATCACCCGCCCGGGGGCCGCCAGCCTGCACCTCTGCCCCGTGGCCACCACCGCAGTCCCCGGGTGACGGGACACAGGTGGCTCCTCGGCCGGCTGCCCTGCCCTGCTCCTCTCTCCTCGTAGTTCCAGGCCCAGAGCAGGCCTGGCCCGCTCTCCTGGCAACACGGCACGGCACGTCCCCGTTCACAAAGGGACCGTCATGGCCACCAAGGCCTCCCCTCCGGCAGCCAGAAACTAAACCAAACACGTCCTTCTCCCAGCAAGTCCTGCGGCCGGCCGGGGAGCGAGGCCCTTTCGCCAGGACTGCCCACAGTGAGCAGAGCACCGATGGGAGGCGGGGGAAGGCCGTGGGCGGGGCCGCCGCCAAGGTCACCGCCAGCCCCTCCCAGGCAGGGCCCGGGGTCGTGGGCGGGGAGGGCGGCCAGCGCTTCCCTTTCTTTTTTAAAAAAAAATATATTTTATTGATTTTTTTACAGAGAGGAAGAGAGAGGGATAGAGAGCTAGAAACATCAATCAGCTGCCTCCTGCACACCCCCTACTGGGGATGTGCCCGCAACCAAGGTACATGCCCTT
This sequence comes from Cnephaeus nilssonii, assembly GCF_951640355.1. Lineage (NCBI taxonomy): Eukaryota > Metazoa > Chordata > Mammalia > Chiroptera > Vespertilionidae > Cnephaeus > Cnephaeus nilssonii. The sequence goes on along the minus strand of NC_137086.1, from coordinate 2,292,596 downwards.
GACCGGAATTGAACCTGGGACCCTTGAGTCCACAGGACGATGCTCTATCCACTGAGCCACACCGGTTTTGGCTCAGCGCTTCCCTTTCTGCCCACAGCACACCCTCCGGCCTCAGCACCGGCCGCGATGCCGTCCCAGGAAGCCAAGCGCCCGCGGCACGGGGCTGGGCTGTGGGGGAGAAACACCATCTCTCCGTTTTCTTCTCCACACGCAGGTGGGGAAACAGCAAAAGTAAATGGCAAATGCCTCTCGGGGGAGGGCAGGTGGTGATGCTGCCCGACAGCCGGCTCCGGTCCGGTCCCTGGGGGGGGAGCTAATAAAGATGCCAGAGGCACTGGGCTCCTCCAGCCGAGCCCGGGAGGAAACCAGCAGTCTGCCGGCTGCGCCCACGCGGGCTCCCTCCCTCGTCCACCGGGTCGGCGGGTCGGCATCGCCCCACAGAAGGGCTCAGTCACAGCTCACACCGTGAGGAAGAGGAAGGAAGGAGCCCGGCCGGCGTGCGTGGCTCAGGGGCTGAGTGTCAACCTAGGAACCAGGAGGTCAGGGTTCGATTCCCGGTCAGGGCACAGGCCCGGGTTGCAGGCTTGGTCCCCAGTGTGGGGCGTGCAGGAGGCAGCCGATCCATGATTCTCTCTCCTCACTGATGTTTCTCTCTCCCTCTCCCTTCCTCTCTGAAATCAATAAAAATGTATTTTTTTAAAAAATCAGAGAAGGAAACCCGACAAGATCCTAAGAAAAATGCACGGAGGAGAGGGAACCAGATCTAAGACGTAGGTACAGGCCCTGGCGGGGGCCCGGGCGTGAATCCGTCACGTGGCTGTCACTTCTCTCAGCCGTCCCCTCCCCAGCTGCCAGCCTCCCGTGTCCCCAGCACACCCGTCCGTCCCCCCGCCACCCCTCAGCAGGAGCAGGGGGTGCAGGCCAAGAGCGGCCCTGTGTTAGACAGCTTTAGGGACGAGGGCCCGCACGAGGGCTGTGGGGGGGGGCAGTGAAGGTGGGAGCCCCGCGTGTGGTCAGGCGGGAGGCCGAGAACCCCAGGGCGAGGGCAGAGCCGCACCCAGAGGAGGCGGGCGGCCGAGGCCCTGGGCGGCGCGGGGAGAAGGCGAGGGGTGTCCAGTCCGTCCCCCCTCCCTTCGCGCCACCAACGCCAGGGCGCTCTTCTCTGCCGGCCACACCCGGGTGCGGTGGCACACGGCACAGACCTGCCACAGAGCCAGGCAGCCCGGGGCCCGTCCGACCGACCTCATGCTCGGGACCGGCCACTCGGCCTCTCTGCGCGGCTGCAGGACCGTGAGGACAGGGTGTGCGACCGCGTCCCTCCGTCCCCACCACCCAGCCCACACCCAGCGTCAGTTCCTCAGCCCGTCCTTGGAGACCTAGCGCAAAGCCACCCCGGGTCCCACCGGCGAGAGGGCGCTCCCACCCGGACGTGCGGCTGTGTGGCCTTGGGCGAGGCCCCTAACCTCACCGGGTGTCAGAGTCCGTATAGAAGGCAGTCACACCCGTCTCCGGGGTGGCTGCTAGGATCACACCCGTCTCCGGGGTGGCTGCTAGGATCACACCTGTCTCCCGGGGTGGCTGCTAGGATCACACCCGTCTCCGGGGTGGCTGCTAGGATCACACCTGTCTCCGGGGTGGCTGCTAGAATCACACCCGTCTCCGGGGTGGCTGCTAGGATCACACCTGTCTCCGGGGTGGCTGCTAGAATCACACCCGTCTCCCGGGGTAGCTGCTAGGATCACACCTGTGTCCGGGGTGGCTGCTAGGATCACACCTGTCTCCGGGGGTGGCTGCTGGGATCACACCTGTCTCCGGGGTGGCTGCTGGGATCACACCTGAGTCCGGGGTGGCTGCTGGGATCACACCTGTCTCTGGGGTGGCTGCTAGAATCACACCCGTCTCCCGGGGTAGCTGCTAGGATCACACCTGTGTCCGGGGTGGCTGCTAGGATCACACCTGTCTCCGGGGGTGGCTGCTGGGATCACACCTGTCTCCGGGGTGGCTGCTGGGATCACACCTGAGTCCGGGGTGGCTGCTAGGATCACACCTGTGTCCGGGGTAGCTGCTAGGATCACACCTGTGTCCGGGGTAGCTGCTAGGATCACACCTGTGTCCGGGGTAGCTGCTAGGATCACACCTGTGTCCGGGGTGGCTGCTAGGATCACACCCGTGTCCGGGGTGGCTGCTAGGATCACACCTGTGTCCGGGGTGGCTGCTAGGATCCGGAGAGCAACTGGACGAAGGCACAAACATGTACCCAGAGGGCAGGCACAGAGCAAGCACACGGGGCGAGCAGGACGTGCGATCTCCCCCACCGCACGGCCACAGGGCTTGCTGCAGGGTACACGCCAGTGAGGGCGGGGGGCCGGAGCGGGAACGGCCCTCCCCGGGGTCTCACACAGCCGCCTTCCCCAGGCCAGGGCCCGACGCCAGGCCTGGGGTTCCCGGGAAAGAAGGGCCAGGGATGCGAGCGACTCCACGCTCTGGCCTCGCTCCCCCGCTCTCCCCCTCCTCTGGGTCCGTCTGTCTCCCTGTCTGTGTCTCTGTCCCCGCCTTGCCTTTGCCCGTCTCCCTCTACACATCTCTCTCGGTGTCTCCCTCTCCCTCTCCCTCTCACCCCCCTCCGCCCCCCCCCCGCCCCCCCCTCCCCACACACACACACACACTGGGAGAGCAGGGCAGGGCTTCGGGCGCGGAGTCAGGCTTCCTACCCACAGGCTGCTGCTCCTGCCCAAGGCCCACCAGGCAGGGCCACCCCGCACCAGGCAGCTCCTGCGGTGAGTTACCCATTCTCGCCTAATGATCCGGGAAGAGTCCGCACCGCCTCCGCCAGGGGCTCCATCTCCCAATGAGACGGCTTAGCCGCGCTCCGCGGGCCCCGGGCGGAGCGGAGGGAAGCCTGCGAAAGGCCGTTCTCCGGTTGGGAAACGCGTCTGACTGGGTGAGTCTAACCTCCCAGGCCCCGGCACAGCCAGTGGGCCGGTCACTCGTGAAGTCAGAGGGGCTGACATCCCCCCATTCCCAGGGTGGCGCCCACAGACTAACGTAGTCGCCGCCAGTCCCTGGTTAGGGCGGTCTTTCATTTCTTTAAAAATATCTTGTTGTTTTCAGAGTGTGAGCATTGCACTTCTTTTATCAAACCTGTTCCTGAGCACTCTGTTCTCTTTGATGCTATCGTAAATGGGATTATTTTCTCAGTTTACCTTTCCGATCGCTCACTGCAAGTGTATAAAGACGCCCTTGGCTTTTTCTCTACGGGTCTTAGAGTCTACAGCTCTGCCAAACATATTCACACGCTCTTTTGTTGTTTTTCAGTGAATTCTTGAGGATTTCCTAGACAGCATCATCTCATCTGCTAAGAGTTTACTTCTGTTGTTCCAGGCTGGACTCTTCTGTTCCTTTTTCCTGCCTAACAGCTATGGCTAGCACCTCCAGCACAACGCGGGACAGAGGGGTCACCGTCGACTTAGTTCCTGATGTTAGGACATTGTCCGTCTTCCCCCGTTCGGTGTGGTGCTGGCTGCTGTGTGTTTCGGTGTGAAAACTTCGGTCTGGAATCGGTAACACGATGAGACTTCTCCACGTCGTTCCGAGAGGGAAGTCACACGACAGGTTCTGTGTGGAAAAGCGAGCACAGGCTGTCCTGGTCCGTGGGACTCCGTGGGCAGAGCATCACCCTGTGCACCCAAGGGTCACGGGTTCCATTCCAGGTCAGGGCACATGCCCAGTCCGCAGGGGTGATCCCCAGTCGGGGCATGTGCGTGAGGCAAAGGATCGATGCTGGTCGGGCAAGGAATTGTTTTTATGAAGCAAGAGTTGAATGTCTGGGAAAGATTACTGCTACATTAGACACGGGCAAAATAACTACACAATATTAGGGGTGTGTGAACATCTGCATATACTGGGCACTCAGTTTCACTCAATAAAAACAGAAACTTAAGAATCACAAAAAATGGCCGAAACCGGTTTGGCTCAGTGGGTAGAGCGTCGGTCTGCGGACTGAAGGGTCCCAGGTTCGATTCCTGTCAGGGGCATGTACCTTGGTTGCGGGCACATCCCCAGTAGGGGGTGTGCAGGAGGCAGCTGATCGATGTTTCTCTCTCATCGATGTTTCTAGCTCTCTATCCCTCTCCCTTCCTCTCTGTAAAAAATCAATAAAATATATTTTAAAAAAAAGAATCACAAAAAATGAAAAGAAAAAAAAAAGAATCACAAAAAATGCATGGACGGGTAATACAAAGAAGATAGAGAATGTGGACATCACCCCACGGACCCGTAACCCAAAAAGGCCTTGGCCCCACCAGGAGCCCGGGAGTGAACACATGTTTCACGTTGAAATGAAATGTTCTGTACAAAAATGGAACGCTCACGGTGCATCCTCGTCGTTACCACGATCCCTGTTTAATCACCTTTTTCACTAAGCAGCTCGCTGCGTGCGGAGGGCCCAGACGGGGCTTTCTCTGGCGGCTCCTGGGGAGGGGTGTCCGATGTGGTCGTTCCCATCTCCTTTACCGTTTTGGTATTTCACGATGTTCGGACGGGTGTGTGCTGCTTTCATAGGAGAGAATGTCTGATAAACTTTCTTTTTCAAGACTCAGATTCCACTCCTTCCTTGCACTGGCAGCGCTGTCCCTGGAGCCAGTCAAGTACCCGGGACCACGAGGGCGAGCCGGGGACCCGGGGCGGAGAGGGCGAGCCGGGGACCCGGGCGGAGAGGGCGAGCCAGGAGGAAAGGGAACACGGAGCAGCCGACGACAGACTAATGAGGACGTCTTGCCTCCAGCGACTGCCGCTTCCACTGAGGTTAATAAACGCTGAAATCGATTCCTTAATTTGGTGGAAACGAAGCCGCTTCTCGGAGCTCTTGGTGCGGCCAGGAGGCCAGCTCACGGCTGGGGGCGAGGCCAGGCTGCCGGCCCGAGCACCCGCACAGCCTCCCACCACAGAGATCCGGATTTCCGGGGGGAAGGCCAGCGTTCGGAGCATTTTAAAGAGACGCCAGGTTTCTGCTCTGACAGATGCAAACTAAGAGGGTTAAGAGGTCCGTCTCGCTGACCAGCGGGGCTCAGTGGGTGAGCGTCGACCTGTGAACCAGGAGGATGCGGTTCGATTCCCGGTCAGGGCACAGGCCCAGGTTTCGGGCTTGATCCCCAGTGTGGGGCATGCAGGAGGCGGCCGATCAATGATTCCCTCTCATCATGTTTCTATCTCTCCTTCTTCCTTCCTCTCTGAGATATACATACATCGCTGCAGCTGAATTCCTCCATCACGGAGCCAGCCCCTACGCCCACACCTGCTGGGTCAGCAGGCGGCGATGACGGAACGGGAGGTGGCCGAGGCACATGAGTGGCTGGCCTTCCCTGGGGGCCCCGGGCTTCCCACAGGGCAGAGGCCGCCCCGGGTCCCCCTGCCGCACCGCTCCCCTCATCCTCATAATTACCCTCTCCGTCTGAAATACAGGTTGCTAAGCAGGGCCCTGTCTGAATCGGGGAGGACACAGGAGACGGGGATGGGGAGTTAAACACAAGGGGAGGTGGCCCGTGCGTGGTGCCAGGCACCCCGGGTCCCCAGGGCACGGAGGAGGCCTCCGGGAATGCCCATCTGCCCCGGACAGGGATGGGCCCCACAGCGCCGGGGAAGGCCATGACCCAGGTGTGCTCAGACCTTCCCCGTGGGGCACCCAGGCCGGAAGGCCCAGCGTGCAGGCGCTCACTTGAAGGAAGAGAAGGCTATTTGGGGCCGACACCCCCAATCAGACCCGGAGCCCCAGGGGAGCCAGAGGGGTGTAGGCGTGGCCACCGGACGCCTGCTTTCCTCTGCCCGCCTCCTTCCTAGCAGGATGGCTGTGGCCCCAGCCATGCCCAGCTGGGGGAGCCTTCCCGGGAGGCCCCGGCCCCGGCCCGTGCGGTCCTGACCCGGCGGAGCCTGGCACCGAGGCAGGGAGGCGGGGCTCCGAGGGCGGGAGGACACAGCCGTGCACTGGGGAGCAGGCTGGCCCCGGGCCAGGGCAGGGCGCTGGGCTGTGGAAGCGGATGCCCGGGCGCAGCGCTCCCCTTATCTCGGACACGCTGTTCCTCCGAGGACGGAAGCAGCCTGCCCGGCTCCACGGGCAGATAAAGCCCCTCAGAAATAGGCTGGGGGGGCGGGGGGGGGAGCGAGAGGAACACGTGTGGGAAATGGAATGTGGGAGTGTCCACAGCGTGGTCCCAACAGATGGGGGAGGGGAGGGGAGGGGAGGGGAGGGGAGGGGAGGGGAGGGGAGGGGAGGGGAGGGGAGGGGAGAGGGTGGAGACGGGGGAGGGAGAGCGGGGAGGAGGGGGGGGGGAGCCGGGGGCTACAGGAGAAGCCAAGGGGGTGGGCGGGGGCACAGCACTGAAGACAGAGGCCGCGGAGTCCTGCTTGATGGAAGGACGGCACCCATCGGCCCAGAGGAGCCCGGGTGGAGTCCGGGTCTGGTGAGCTGCCCGGGCGTCCCCGTGGGGACACTGCTGACGGGTCACTCACACGCACCTGCTCCCGACACGGCACCCCAAGGGTATCTGGAGGTTCTGGAGGTTTGTGTTGTTTAACTGTCTCTGGGAGACCGAACTGCCTCCTGGTCCAAAAGGAAAAAAACCACGGTGGGGGGGGGGGGGGGGAGGCGACAAGCCAGCTGTGGGTGAGGGAGCCCTCCTCCCGGACGGACGGCTCCAAAGGCGGTCGGGCTGATGACAAGCTCCGTGTCCCCTCCACCTCCCGGCAAGCCCAGCACGAGGATGCGTGCATCCGCCATATCCCAGAGCTCCGGCCGGCCTCTGCCCGCCTGCCCCCACCCCCACCCCCACCCCCACCCCGTCTGCAGCACTGCTCAGAGAGACCCTGGGCGGCCGGCCTCGCCCCCACACCCCCTGCACCCCCAGCACCCCGCCTCCTCTGGGAGAAAGGCAGATGGAACGGAGCTGGTGCCCTGCCAGGAAGCCGTGGCCCTGCTCTGACCCCGGGAGGTCTCAGGCCCCAGGCCCCGCACACACATGCACACACATGTGCACACACATGCACACACATGTGCACACACTCAGACTTGCCCGCGGACTCACACTTGCGCACACAGGCCATCTGTGTGCTCCATCTTCCCAAACGCGGCCACGCGATCTCCGTGGTCGCCCCTGGCGGGGGGGGGGGGGGGGGGGTTCCGGATCAGTCATTTGTTTTCTCTTCTTTACATTTTCTAAATGTTCTACAGGGAACATGCGTGTCCCAGAAACGGTCCGGCACACAAGTTCTACAAGTCCAAGGCAGGCGGTCAGTAGCATCGGAGAGGGACACAGTCGCACGTGAGCCGCATCTGATCCACATGCACCGCTCTGGGCACGGGGCCTCACGTCACAACGGAACAAGCCCAGGATGAGAGATGACACAGCTGCCCAAGGTCACAGCTACATGCCCCCAACCCAGACCCGGCATCTTCACCCCTGGGAAAAGACTCCTCCGGCGTTTCCCAGAGGGGGGGGGCGGGGGAGAGGGGGGGCCGGGGGGGGAGGGCCGGGGGAGAGGGGGGCCGGGGGGGGAGGGCCGGGGGAGCCGTGTGCACGTGGCGTGCAAGAAGCCTGTCGTTCTCGTTTGATAATAAAATATTTCTGAGCCACAGATGGTACTATAGCGGCTGCAGATGCCCCGATAGCTTACTGTCTTTGCTCAGGGCTCCATTTCAGGGACCTGGTGAGTGACATCCAAGAAGCCGCTCCGAGTCCCATAGAGACAACCGTACAATTTAAGCGACGCCGTGCAAGGCATCCGCTCAACAGATGCGCCTTCATCCGCGCTTCCGCGACGAGAGCGGGCCTCCGGCGGATCCCGGCCCGGGGCCCGGGCAGGACCTGGCTCTGTTACATAATTCATCCTGGGCTCAGAGGCCCAGCCCTCCCCTCAGACCCAGCCGGCGAGGCTGTGGGGGGAGCGAACATCAAAGCCGGCTCCGGGCCCTCCCAGATCAAAGCCGCGGGGTGGACGGTTCACGCACTCAGTCTTCCTTCCGCATGGCTGGCTCTGCCTGCTCGGGTTTTGTTTACTTTTTAATGAGGGACCCTTCGCGCCTGGTCGTCAACAGCTCAGTCGCCTCGTTAAAAGGCAGCAACAGGCTCGGTGGCCAGAGCATCAGCCTGCGACGGAAGGGTCCCAGGTTCAATTCCGGTCAAGGGCACATGCCCGGGTTGTGGGCTCGATCCCCAGTGTGGGGCGTGCAGGAGGCAGCCGATCCATGATTCTCTCTCATCACTGATGTTTCTATTTCTCTCTCCCTCTCCCTTCTTCTCTGAGATCAGTTAAAAAAAAAGAAAAGAAAAGGCAGCCACAGGCCAGGGCTCCGTGCAGGGCACTTCACCGTCCTCTGGCTCTGCGGGGTCGGCGCTCAAAGACCGACCTGGTGCCCGACGTGCACTGTGACCCGTGGGACTCCCCGGAGGCGCCGGCGGGCAGGCGGGCGGGGGGGGGGGGGGGTCCTCTGGAGTCGCCTGCTTAGGAAGAGTGCGGCCGCGGCCAGGTGTCCAGCCCGCACCGGTGACGCGGAGATGCCCACGTCTCTTCTCCGGTCGCTCCTCTGTCCTCTTACCTCTGACCCAACGAGAAAGACCCTACGTGCCCTCCGTGGCCAATCCGTGTCCCCCGGCAAGGACGTGTCCGTCCCGGCCAGGCCACGCTGAGCTGGCAGGGCCCACGCTCCCTCCGAGGTCTGCAGTCAGAGGCGGCTGCAGCTGGCAAGCCCATGCCCCAGAGGCCCCCACCAAAGCCACTCCTCGCCCTGAAAATGCTGCAGACGTCCAGAAACCGCCAACGTCGGAGCCAAAGACGGACAACCAGAGAACAACAGGAAGACTTCCACGGAAGTCTGCAGGCAAAGGCTACGGCGGCTCACCTGCTCGCTCACCACAGCTGGGGAGACACGGTGCCATCAGCCCTTCACACACTAGTGCGAATTAGGACCCGGCTGCACTCCTCTTGCCCCACAAGAGACCCACGGCTGCCAGGATGGGCCTTCTTGGCGGAGGGGCAGGGTGAGAAGGAACAAAGTAAGAAGTGTGGTGTGTTTAGGGGTGGACAGGCCTCCGTGGGTGCTGGAGTGGCATCTTAGGGAACAGCAGTCTTTGGCAGGAAGGGCACACTGGGAAAAGGGGTATAAAGAGGAACAAAAAGGGGCAAATGTTTCCTTTGTCCTAAAACTCTGCCACCCTCAACCTCCCCCCCGCAACCCCCCCTCCCCCGGTCAGGGAGAAGGAATCCGGTCCTCCTCCCCCGACCCTCGTGGGGCCCTGATCGGGAGACCACGTTTCTGCCTCGTGGCTCAGCCACACCCTGGGATGGGGGTGTGGGTGGGGAGAGACGCAGAGGGCCACTTGCAGGCCACAGCCTTGGACTCAGGCCACGAGGCCGCGGGGCGGACAGACGGAGAGGCTCAGCAGAGGCAGGCCAGGGCGGCCCGGCCAGCCTGGGGCGGGGCCCGGGGCGGCGGCCGGGAACACTTTGTGCCTCTCCGTGCCTGGTGACAACACAAGCTCAGAGCCACAGAGAGACTTCAGCGCGGCGGCTCTTCACAGCCAGAGGCCTTAGCACACGCTGTTCCTTCTGCCGGGAACGCGCTCGCCCCAACTCCTTCCCGGGCCAAAGTCTGGCGTCCTTCACGCCCAGGCAAGCTGGGGTCTTAGTCCCTCCTGGGACTCCCTGGGTGCTTGTCCCGTGGGCTCTATTATGTTTTTAAAATACGTTTTTTATTGATTTCAGAGAGGAAGGGAGAGGGAGAGATAGAAACATCCATGATGAGAGAGAATCGTGGATCGGCTGCTTCCTGCACGCCCCACACTGGGGATGGAGCCCGCAACCCCGGCATGTGCCCTGGCTGGGAATCGAACCATGACCTCCTGGTTCATGGGTCAGTGCTCAACCACTGAGCCACACTGGCCGGGTGGCTCTATTATTTATGTCTGCCCTCCCCACCAGGCTATGGGCCAGCGACTGTCGCTCACAGGATCCCGGCCCCACAGCTGTCTGGCCTGGCACACGTGGCAGGGCCGTGGCATTCCAGGGGCGCCTTCCAGAGGAGGCAGTGAGCCCCCGGAACCGGACGGCGCAGGCCCCGCCCCCACGCTCACGGCACGGCGAGTTACTGGTTCCTCACCAGCAACGAAAATTCTGTCCAGATCTTTCCAACTCCCATCGAAACGAAAGACAGCACAACTCTGAAACAAAGGACCCCCAAACATTAAACTTCTGGGTCTTTTCCAAATGTTAGGATCGTCCCAGGGTACTCGCTGGGGTTGCCTTTAAGACAGCGACCTCCTCAGGAGGCAGGGCCGGCCAGCCTGTGCTCTACCTGCCTCTCCCACCCCTCACTCGGCGCTCAGCACAGGGCCACCTGCTCCCAGGTAGGTGTCTGCAGGCTTCCGGCACCTTCCATGCACCTAGAAGAGGGTTCCTGCCCCCGCCCCGCGGCCACAGCACAGAAGGCGGCAGCGCCCCGGAGTTAATCTGGCACCGGCTGCCTATCAGCCTCCGCCCCGGGGAGTGAAATCGTCTTTAAGGAACCCGCCCCGCACCGGGCTACAGCTGACACCTGCCTCGGGGCGAAGATGCTCAGCTTAGCGCCTCACATGAACTTTATGTGCAATGTCTCTCACACCCAATGCAGCGTCAGAATTCATACAGGTGTTGGGGGGCGGGGGGACTGGGCCCAGAGAAGAGCAGTCTGAGGGTTAACTTCATGAAATCCTCAGGATTATAAGGCTCTTTCCCACCCAGAGGCCGTGCACAGGACAGCGCCCCGGGGGGTGGGTGCGGGGGGGGGGGGGGGGGGCGCTCCGGGCAGCGGGCTGGCTGCAGAGAAGGCCCCGCACACTGGGCCCAGCTGGAACCCTTCGAGGTCAGACCAAGTCCCCAAGCCTCCCGGCACCTCAGTGACAGCATCAAAGCCAAGCTTTGGGAGGGACAGGCTTGAGGCTGGAGGCCTGCGTGGCCCCCAAGTCAGCCCCTCTGAGCCTGCATCTCCGTGGGACCAAGGGGTGCCGTGCCGCCCCCCCAAAAGGCCGGCCCAGGCCCCATTACAGGCCACCTCCTGCACTGCTGCCGCGACTGTGTTATCTGACACTGAAGGGCGTTCACAGAACGCTGCTCGGCAGTTTTTCCTTATCACGCCGGCGGCGCAGGCCTCGCCGCAGGCCCGGGGCGGACAGCCAGGCCTCCTGCCCGTGGCCGCAGCACCTGCAGACCACACGGAGGCCCGCCAAGGAAGTATGAACACCTCCCTGTTCAGGTGAGGAAACTGGGCTCAGAGAGGGTAAGCCACTTCTCCAAAGCCACACAGCCGGTTAGGGGGCGAAATTTCACAGTGGGGGGCCGGGGGGAGGGAGCAGTGCAGGTGCACCCCCCCACCCCCACCCCCCGCCAACCTATCATTCCCAACTTTCTCAAAGGCCGCGGTAGGAGAAGCAGTGAGTCACATGCCCACAGATGTCACCAGGTCAACATAATCAAGGGAAAGAGCTTCGTCCCAGCACCAGGAAGCCTGATTACCCAAGAATCCCTGCACCGGGGGCAGGAGGGGAATGTCTTCTCTCTCTAATCCCCAGCCCTAATCCCCCCCACACACACACCTGTCAAGCCACACCTCTTAGGACAGAGAAAGAGGGGAGCAGCCCTAACCGGTTCGGCTCAGTGGATAGAGCGTCGGCCTGCGGACTGAAGGGTCCCGGGTTCGATTCCGGTCAAGGGCATGTACCTTGGTTGCGGGCACATCCCCAGTGGGAGGTGTGCAGGAGGCAGCTGATCGATGTTTCTTTCTCATCGATGTTTCTAGCTCTCAATCCCTCTCCCTTCCTCTCTGTAAAAAAATCAATAAAATACATTTAAAAAAAAAAAGGGGAGCAATCCAGCCTTGGTGGGGTGCGAGGAGACCCAGGCCCTCAACGGTTCTGGTTCCTGTTTCACCGCCGCTGCTGAGCCCCCTGCCGGCCCTCCACATCCATAAGAACGTAGCGAGCTGAACCTGGCACGCCCCGTACCTCGATTCCCCACCTGAAAACACGGTAACAGCCCCTGTCTCATGGTGCTGTTCGTCTCTAAACTTTCTTGCAAAAAGAAATTCCAATATGGACAGAGAGACGAGTATGATGAATGACGGTGCCGTCCCCCGCTTCAGGCGCCCACACCTCGTCCCTCTGGGCTGCGCTCACGGCCCCACCCGTGTCTCCCTGGAAACACGCCGTCGGTGGCGGCCTGGAGGGTAGAGATGGCACAGGCGGTGCACCTGGCACCAGCAGCTGGCACGCGGGGAGCACTCGGCGAACAACGGCCTCCTCCCGCGGTCACCGAGCACAGGAGCCAACGCGACCGCTTCAGCCGCGCGGAGCAGGCGCCGAACATCACAGCCACCGCTCGGTGGGCCCCTGCCCCTGCCCAGCGACGTGCACCCCAACCCTACAAAGTGGGAATTATACCCACTCGACAGACGGGGAAACCGAGCCTCAAAAAGAGGAAGCAACCTGTTTTCTAAAATTCACAAACATCCAGGCCTGTCTGACTCCAACGTCCCCACTCCGCGCCCTTACGTTGCCCCCCAATAACTGGGCAGAATACTGCCCACTCTCATTTGTTCTTTCTTCTTGTTTTTAACGTATGCAAGTCTGTGGTTTCTCGTACCCGTACATTCACAAGGTTGTACAGCCATCGCCACTGTCTAAGCCAGAGCATTCCATCACCCCCAAAAGAAGCCCCCCGCCCCTTAGCAGGAACTCCCGTCCCTCCTCACCGCCATCCCGGGCACCGAGAATCCACGTCCTGTCTCGGCGGGTGTCTCGCTCGGCGGGTGTCCTGTACCCAGGCCTCTGTCCCCGAGCATCACGTTTCCCAGGCTCCCCACGCGGAGCTGAGCCAGCACTTCAGTCCCTCTCGTGGGTGAGGGGCCGTCCACCGCGGGGACGCACCGCGTTCCGTCTGTCCCTTTGTCAGGGACGGACACGAGGACCCCCACGCTGTGCCCACATGCATCCTGCTGCTGCGAACATCTGGGAACACGCTTCTGCACGCACCTGCTCTGTTCTCTCGGGCCTATGCCTGGCAATGGAACCGCTGAGCCGGGTTGAAACTTTTTGCTTCGTTGTTCAAGGAACGGCCAAGTTGGCCTCCCCAAGAGGCTGCACCCGCTGCATCTTCACTCGAGGCTCTGATTTCCCCACCTCTCGGCCAGCACTTGCTGTTGTCCACCTTGTTTATCCTAGCCGCCCCCCGGCCCGCGGGAGTACCCGTGTAGGACGTACGTCCCTAGCTCACTCCGTCCTGCAAATCTCACGGGCTCCTCACAGCATCCACATAAAGTGTGTGCGTGTGTGTGTGGAGGGGAGGGGGGGTTACATTTCGCAGGTGAGTGACCTGTGGGCTCGGAGGAACGAATAACCCGCCAGCAAGGCACCTCAAAATCCCAAAGAAATCAGGAGCACACGGGACAGTCCTGGCTCAGCCTCTCCTCCGCTTTGGCCGACCGGACGCTGGAAGTCCTACGAGGGACGGCGGAAGGAACCCTGACCTTCAACCTGCCCGGCGGGGAGGGTTACACAGAGTTCAGCACTTAAACCGATGTCACTCCAACCCGACGGGGTCTGAAATGCGCCTCTGCTAGACAGCCCTCCGTGCCGCCCTGCGACCAACAGGATTAACAACGCTCCCTCCCCTCTCCTGAAATAGTAAATCCCTCCTCAGCCCCAGGATGGCCCGCGGCACCGTGACACAGACGAAGCGCTGCCGCCACCGGGGCTGGCCTGTCCCCTGAACACGGGCCGGGCCCCTCAGAGGGCGGCCTGGCCAGCACTGGGCGCGACTGGACACGCAGCACGAGGGACAGTCCAGTCCTGGCTCCCAAAGGCCAGAGGTCAGAGCCGGAGCGGGGCCTCCCCTCGTACCAGCTGTGCGGCCCTGAGGGCATGTCTCAGCCTCTCTGAGCCCCAGGCATCGCGGCTGTACATCAGCCAAGAGCCTGCTGCACCACCAGCCTCACAGGCGGGGTGAGGAGTGAGCAGGACACGAACCATCTGAAAACCATCAGGCGTGGCACGCTGCTGTGGTCTTGGGGGTCGGGCGGTGCCGTGGGGTATTTCCAGGTGACAGTATTTTGTCCTTTAAAAATGGTACAACCCTATATCATAAAGAGCTGATATGCTAATTAGACCGGACAGCAGAACGACCTTCCGGAACGAGCAGTGGGCGGGGCCGTAGGGCCACGAGGCAGCCGGGCTGCGAGGGCCGAGCCCCTTGCGTGAATTTCGTGCGCCGGGCCTCACGTTTCATAATAAACAGCAAAAGCTTTACAAATGTGCCTATTCCTAACCTATAGGCGATTCTGAGGATTTATCCGGAGGCAAAATCACACAGGTCAGGAGGGGGCGGGAGACTACGAGAATGTTCATCGCAGTGTGTGCTAAACTGTGGGGCTCAAAATAGCCACTGTCCCTGGGGGGTGGGGGTGGAGGAGCTCAGAGACGCTGCCCACCGCACCCACGCAGGCCTGGCCGCAGGTTTGCCTTAGCCGGTAAAATGATAACATTCCAGGGGCACTGACAGTGGTGAGGTCAGCTCCCATTTCTGAGCAGAAGCGTAAAGAGCCACCCTGTTGTGCCACCGTCAGTTTTCTTTCTGCCACGAGTCCAGCAAGGTCACCAGGGCTGCGTCAGCCTGGATCCCAGAGGGATCAGCAGGGCCACAGCCAACAGTCTATGGTCACATAACTTGAGTGAGAAAGAAACCTACGATGTTGCAAACCATGAAGATGTGAGGGGGGCGGGGGGTCATTTGTTACTGGAGCATAACCTCGCTGACTGATACACAACCATGTTCCTAATAATGCAAACCTGCAAACAGCCTACACCGTTAGCTAAATAGAAGTACATGTGTTTGTTATAACATACATACACATATGTATGTACCTCTACAAGAGAATGCCAATAAAATGATGTATATGTTGGCATAGCAAAGCATTCTCAATATGCTGCTAACTTTAAAAAGCAGAATGTAAAATAGTATTGCTGATAAAGGATTAGTCTCCAAGATATTAAAAGACTATAAATCAATAAGAAAAAGATAATCTACACCCCCCTCCACACCACCAAAAGTAAACAGGCAAAGGGAATAAACTTGCAATTCACTGTGGAGGAAACCAGAAAAGACAACAGACGCTGGCAAGGTGTTCCCCTGGCCAGAACGCAGGAAAGTACAAATCGAAACAACCACGAGATCCTATTTCACACCCATCAGATAAAGGCGTGAGGATGGTAACGCCTGGCCCTGGCCGGTCTGAATCAGTGGGTAGAGTGTCAGCCTGCAGACTGAAGGGTCCCAGGGTCAATTCCGGTCAAGGGCACGTATGTCCGTTGCAGGCTGGATCTCCGGCCCTGGTCGGGCGTGTCTCTCTCACATGGATGTGTCTCTCACATGGATGTCTCTCTCACATTGATGTTTCTCTCAGTGTGTCTCTCCCCCTCCCTTCCACTCTTTCTAAAAATCAATGGGAAAATATCCTCGGGTGAGGATCAACAAAAGAAAAATAAATGGTATACGTCTGACGGAGTAAGTGGGGAAAAGGAACTGGTTTGTCCTTGTAGCAGGGAGAATGAACCTGGAGATCCAACAGTGACCGTGAGCATGAGCGTGAGGTAGGAGCCAGCAATGCCACTGCTGGGCAGTCTATGTGTAGGGACTCTCCAGTGCACTTGTGTTGGTTAGCTAGTTGTATACACTCAGCCGGTAAAACAGCAGGTCCTTTGGGTCACGAACCTAGGTGCAGCTGAGCAGGTGCCTCTGGTTCAGGGCTTCTCCTGAGGTCCTGTTTGGGCTGCTGTCCGGGGCTGCGGTCTCATCTGATGGCTCGGCTGGGATGGGTGTGTGCAGATCTGCTCCAAAGCTCACTCACACGTTGTCGGCAGCCTCCCCACGGGGCTGCCTTACCGCACCTCAGTGGCTTCCTCAGGACAAGTGACCCAAGAGGCAGCGAGCAAGAACGCCCAAGACGGAAGCCACTGTCTTCTCATAACCTAATAGCCAAGGGATGGCCCATCCTTCTGCTGTTTCCTATTGGTTGGAATCAAGTCAACATGTCCAGCCCACACCCTAGGGGCGGGGATGACACAAGGGTAGAAAAACCAGGAGGCAGGAATCCTGGGCACCATCCCCCAGGCTGCCTTCCACAGAGAACCCAATGTCATGACAGCATTGTGTAGTGCCCAGAACAAGGAAACGCCCTGACTGCATGTAACTCAGGAAATGGGGACATGGGCCTTCCTGACATAACGAAACTCTACGAGCAGTCCACACAGTGAGAGATGAAGACAGCCATGTCTACCTACCAACACGATAAAGCTCAACACCATGCTGAACACGTTGTCAAAGGCCAACGATAGGAATAGCAAGTGTCACTGTAATTGATGAGCTCAGCTAACACAGAAAAACGCACCTTCTGTTTCAGGCTATGCCTGTGCTGGCAGGAACACAACAGGCCCGGGGAGAACCCCCACTCCCTGGGCGGAGAGCTCCCGGGAAGGAGAGAGCGGAGGGAAGGAGAGGTGGCCTGGGTCTGTCATGTTCACACGTCTTTATAGAACAATCGACCAAAATCAAAGGAACATACGGTCTTATTTTACCAAACAGACACATTTGTACTCCAGGTAGCTATACAGCCCGGACACGGAGGCCCACCTCCTATTCCTCTGCAGACTGAAGATGTGCTGGGTGTCACCTAGGTGTCCGTACCTCATGGACACCTGTGCGTAGACAGTGAGTCTCAGGGGTGCCCCACAGAAGGCTGGCAGGAGAAATGTGGGGGGCATGGTGGGGAGGGGGCATGTTTTCCTTCTTCTTTGCTCCTCTGTGTTTTCTAATCTTACCAAAGTGGTGCAGAATTTTTGCGTGAGCACAAATAAAGAACTTCTTCAAAAACCAAGTCAAGCTCAAAAGCAAACTGGGCATGGCTGACCACCGGGGAAGGTTTGGGGTGCAGGGAGGAGCACCTGCCTCCTTAAGAAGACGGGACACTGGGCCCAGGAGGCCCACCTGCCGCTGTGTGCCAGGTGAAGGTCAGGCCCCGGGAGCTGACGGAAGGAGGCTGTTGAGGCTGATGTGCTGGCTCCCTTGACCTCCAGCGCAGGCATGTCCTTCCCCCGGCCCCCCCGGCGCAGGGTTCACAGCGAGCAGGGTGGGAAGCAGAAACCCACCCAGCACCCGGAGCGCAGGCACAAGCATCTACAGTTCATTGTGACCACGGACCCAAGCTCTTCTCCACGGCCCCAGTGTCTACTGGGAAAATCACTGCTTTTACCACAGGAGAACAAATGCACTTTACAAACAGAAGTGCCAGCCCGGCCGGCGTGGCTCAGGGGTTGAGCGTCGACCTAGGAACCAGGAGGTCAAGGTTCGATTCCCGGTCAGGGCACATGACTGGGCTGTGGGCTCGATCCCCAGTGTGGGGCGTGCAGGAGGCAGCCAATCCATGATGCTTTCTTATCACTGATGTTTCTATCTCTCTCCCCTACTCCCTTCCTCTCTGAAAAAAAAATTAAAAAAAAAAATTTTTAAAGAGAAGCACCTTTGTCCACACCCCCTGTGCCCAAGCCCATTTGACCTAGCTCATCAGGGAACTCCACGCCCCTTGCATCCAGTCACCATTCAGCCCTCCCACGGAGCCCTCCTCTCCACCAGACCTTGACCTCGGCCTCCATCCTGGCTCCAGCCTGCCCAGCCCGGTCAGCTTAGCAAGAGTCCCCACCCTGGAAGTCTGGTCCCCCTGAGTCCCGGGTCCCGTCCTCATCCCCCACCCGTGATGCAGGCGTCCTTGGCCTCCTCTAGCAACAGTCCTGTCAGGCAGGGTCGGCTCAACCCCCAACCCCTGATGGCCCCTCGGTGATTTTCCACCCACTGAAGCCCTCATTCTGCTCCCTGGCTGTGAACCCCCACTCTCTCCCCATTGAACAAGTGCCAGGATAACAAGGGGGCACAGGGGCCACCACCCACCACAGCAGGAGCTGCCCGAGGAAGGGGAGGGAGGGAGGGATACCAGGGGCCTCGGGGTGGTGGGTGGGACAGGGGCTGGAGGGAGGAGGGAGGCTGCAGAGAAGACAGACACCTGCAGGCCGAGGGGACTTGAACACGCACTTAAACGAAGGTCGGAACTCGATGGCCTTCAGGCTCCGGGAACGCAGCCTTACCCAGAAGGGGAAGGTGGCTGCTCAGGAGATGAGAAGCAAAGAGCAGCAGAAGGGTCCGCTGGAGGGTGCTGGGGAGCAGGGAGGTGGCCGGGCTCCGGTCCAGCGCTGCCTCCAACGGTGGCGTCGGCCAGGTCACTCCCGGGAACCGCCCTGCCGTCCTCCTCAGCAGCAGGAAGGGCGGGGAGGCGACAGGAAGCGGGCTCTGGCGGTGACAAAGCCAGGGAAACCCGCAGCGCCGCCGGCTCCCGCACCGCGGGCCAGATCAGCACGCAGAACAACACCGAGCTCACCAGGCTCTGCCGGACCCAAGGCCCTGTCTCAGACGCCCGTCCAGCGCACGGCAGCCACACTCTCTCAGGGCTGGTCCGCGGGGTGACGGGCATCCTCTCACCCACGGGCACCGTGGCTGACGGCCGAGCGAACCCCGTGGAGCCTCAGCCTCCAGCACCTGCCATCTCCCGTCAGCTCACACGTCAGTCATCTTGCTCCCCCAAAGCGGTGGTTGTCCCCCTAAAGCTAGTCCCCAGGCTGACATCCAGCAGGCTCCAGGGAGGGACCGGCTGGCAGAGGCTGCTGGTCTCACACTTCCTGACAATGATTTCAAAACGAAACCTACCCCAGGCCCGCCATACAACGCAGGCACGGGGATGCACTCAGCTCTCCCCAGTTACTGCCGGGCCTCTCCCTTCCCCAGGCTTCTCCCCTCCCCGGAGCCTCTCCCTTCCCCAGGCTTCTCCCCTCCCCGGAGCTTCTCCCTTCCCCAGGGCCTCTCTCTTCCCCGGAGCCTCTCCCTTCCCCAGGCTTCTCCCCTCCCCGGAGCTTCTCCCTTCCCCAGGGCCTCTCTCTTCCCCGGAGCCTCTCCCTTCCCCAGGCTTCTCCCCTCCCCGGAGCTTCTCCCTTCCCCGGAGCTTCTCCCTTCCCCAGGGCCTCTCCCTTCCCCGGAGCCTCTCCCTTCCCCGGAGCCTCTCCCTTCCCCAGAGCTTCTCCCTTCCACAGGGCTTCTCCCTTCCCCGGAGCCTCTCCCTTCCCCAGGGCCTCCCCAGGCTTCTCCCTTCCCCAGGGCCTCTCTCTTCCCCGGAGCCTCTCCCTTCCCAGGGCTTCTCCCTTCCCCGGAGCCTCTCCCTTCCCCAGGGCCTCTCCCTTCCCCGGGGCCTCTCCCCTCCCCAGGGCCTCTCCCTTCCCCAGGGCCTCTCTCTTCCCCGGAGCCTCTCCCTTCCCCGGGGCCTCTCCTTCCCCAGGGCCTCTCCCTCCCCAGGGCCTCTCCCTTCCCCAGCGGCTCCCGGGCAGAGCAGGCAACAAGGCGGCTCACCGCAGCGCTGGACCCGCCCGGAGAGGAGCGGACACTGGGTGACAGCACAGCTGGAAGTCCAAGGGCGTGAAGTACAGGTGTCACCGCCCCTCCCGTCCTGACAGCAGGCGACGCGAGCTCCGCACCCAGCCCAGCGAGGGCACGGGGCATGCTCAGCCGGGGCCACCCGACGTGGCCGAGCCGTCAGGGGCAGTTTGCTTATTCCCGAGTCCACAGAAGCAGAGAGCCCGCCGGAGGGGGTGGGGGTGGGGAGCAGCCGGAGAGCACAGAGCCTCCCACCGAGGAGGAGACAGACCCGTGCGAACTCCGTGAACTCACGCACGTCGGGCGGCAGTGACGGGCACACGGCCTCGGGCCCTGAGCACGGACCGGCCTGAGAGCACCCCGAAAAGGCAGGCGCCCCTGCTTGGCCACCGGCCGGGATGCAGCCGCGACAAAGTCCTGGAGTCCGTTTCCTCTCCGGGAAAGTCACGTCTGCGTCCCTTCGGCCACCAAGTCTGTGTCCGGCTTCGGGAATGGGGGGTGGGGCCGCAGAGGACACGGAGGAGGGTCAGCCTGCGTGGGGGATGGCAGCGGGGGCGGCGCCTGCCCTTTTTAAGGCTCAGGCCACGCACTGCGTCCACCCAGGTGCCCAGGACACTCCCCACGTCAAGGTCTGAACCTTCTGTCGCAAAGCCCTTCACTTCATCACAGGACCCCGGGGCTCGGCCACGGACCCCTCCTGGGGGTCCACAGGTGGAGATGCGCCCACAGCCGGAGCAGGGCTTTCGCACTCCCAGTGCACACGGGGCCGGGCGGCTCACGGGCCTTCGGAGGCTCCCCCCACCCCGCCTCCCCCCACGCGTCCCGGGTGCAGAGAGTGAGCGGGCGGGGGAGCAGCCGGATCTTGGGCAACACGTGTTCCTGCCAAGCTGTGCCAGGCTGGACCAGGCACCCCGAGTCCCACACAGGCTGTCCCTCGGGGCTGCGGACCCTGGCAGGCCGCTTGGCCATCCTCCGCGGCACAGCACGTGGCCTGGGCCAGGACGGCACGGACAGCGCGGGGACAGACAGGCCTCCGCCGAGTCTCTCTGCTCCCTGAGCCTCGCGGCCATCACGAATGAAGCCGCTGAGACGCCAGTCGGGTCTGGTGTTAACCATCCATCACCCACGTGCGAATAAATATAGCAAGTCATTAGCGGCCACGCCATCTGCAGAGGGGCCGCCCGAGGGTGCGGGCTGCTCGGAGCGGCGCCGTTCTCCGCAGCACGGGGCAGGGCGCGCGGCCAAAACCCGTCCCGCGGCAGGTGAGCGTGCTCACGCCCACGGGGGGCTGGTCGGCTGGCTCCCACACAGCCTCAAAATAAAGACAAGTCAGAAAACACACCCGCGAGCCCCAGCATTAGCAGAAGAGCGAGTGTGGATCAGAACCATAATACGCAGAACTCGTCGGATCCCCGCGGCAGCCTCACCGGGGCGGCAGACTTCCCCGGGAGGACGCCGAGGGGCTGAGAGGAGCGGCCTGCGTGGGCTCACAGGCCACGAAGCCAAGAGCCAGGGTCCGACCCACCACCAGCCGCCACGCGGGGCAGGAGCGGCCACCGGGACAGTCTCCCCGGCCTCGCCAGCATCGCCCACAGCAGCCACGTGGGGGAGCAGCCACGTGGGGGAGCAGCCTTGTGCGTGTGGGGTAACAGAACTGGCACCCACACAAGGCCCCGTGAAGCTCTGTCTGACGCAGATGGTGGCAGAGCACTCTCCAGCCCGAGGCACGGCTGCACCGCAGAGAAGGAGGGCGGGACTCCGGGTCACGCAGGCCACGGCCAGGAGGCTGCCACGGCCGGAGGGGGCGCAGGGCCACGGGGAGGATGCGCCCGGCTCGTGCCCTGGGCATGCTCGTCCCCTTGGAGGATCCCGCTAAAACATGGGGTCCCCTGTTAAAGTAGGGGTCAGCCCCACGTGCCCCGGCCACCCGGGCAAGGAGCGCTCACCATAGCCTGGCACAGAGGGGCCCCGAGGAGCCGGTGCCGGGGCTGAGCGAGGAGGCCGCGAGGACGCAGGGCTGGCGGCCGGAGAAATGCCCCAGGGCGGCCGGCCCCGCCAGCTGGGCACAGGGTGGGTGCGGGGCGCGCGGCCGCGGTGGCCGGCGGCCAGGCTGGGAGCCTGCAGAGTCTGTCCGCAGCCCCGGCCAACTGCTAAGTGCGGGGGCAGGGGGAGGGCAGCGTTCTAGAAAAGCCCAAATCTGTGTCAAGTGACAGTGCCCAGTTGTCCCCATGGGAGAAGCCACACGCCTCACGTATGTAGACGAGCTGCTGCTGGGGGACACGAGCCCCTCACGCAGGCCCAGCCCGTCGGCCAGCCTCCCCGTCCCATCCTCTCCTCTGGCCACCCTGACCCACCTGACCCACCCTGACCCACCTGACCCGGGGCACGCCTCCCCTCACCGCACCGGTGAGGACGCCCAGGCTCAGGACACTGAGGCGGGAGGTGGGGGCAGCACGCACCTAATTCTCGGCCCAAGTGTCCAGCCAGCCCCACCGGACCAGGACCCCCGCCCCAAAGAGTGCCAGTCACGGTTCTCAAAGCAGCACCCACACGGGGGTCCCCCCACCTGCTCAGGAGCCCGAGGGTGACGAGGAGGAGGCTGCGGGGCGGCCTCCCTCAACACACCCTGAGACCAACCTCCCCCTGCCAGCGCCCGGCTGGGCTGACCCGCCAGCGCCCGCCCCCGACCCTGAGCCCGGGCCCTGGGAGTGAGGGAGACCCCCTCTGC
Source organism: Cnephaeus nilssonii (assembly GCF_951640355.1). Lineage (NCBI taxonomy): Eukaryota > Metazoa > Chordata > Mammalia > Chiroptera > Vespertilionidae > Cnephaeus > Cnephaeus nilssonii. The sequence continues at coordinate 2,270,326 of NC_137086.1, read as the reverse complement.
TTTGAGAAGTGACCCCAAGACAGTGTGGCTGCGCTAACAGCCTTGACAGCCCGAGCGGGACTGGCGCGAACTGTCCTCCGTGAGAGCCGCTCCCCTCTGCTCAGAGCCGGTCGGGGAGCCCCTGGCAGGGGACGGGACCACCACGGGCCCAGCCACTGCAGAGGGCACATGGCGGCCCTCAGCGACATCCGTCTCTGTCTCCGATGGCAGGGCTCTGCGCTCCCCGGGGGCTCCCGTCCAGGCGGACACTAGGCCAGCTCTGCCAAGGGTTAAAGGTCAGGGCAACGACCTCTCCTGCACAGAGTTTTAAAGCCCTCCATCTGCTTCATCATGCCCAATCCCCACCCCCTCCACCCCCGCCCCCACTCCCCTGAGTGGAAAAGGCAGTGGGGTCTCGGTGTGCAGCCCCACAGAGGCACTAATTAGCCCCAATTTAGCAGGACCAGGGGCAGGGGCAGGGGCAGGGGCAGGGGCAGGACCAGGGGCAGGGGCAGGGGCAGGGGCAGGAGCAGGGGCAGGGGCAGGGGCAGTGCCAGGACCAGGGGCAGGGGCAGGGGCAGGGGCAGGGGCAGGACCAGGACCAGGGGCAGGGGCAGGGGCAGGGGCAGGGGCAGGACCAGGACCAGGGGCAGGGGCAGGGGCAGGACCAGGACCAGGACCAGGGGCAGGGGCAGGGGCAGGGGCAGGACCAGGGACAGGGGCAGGGGCAGGGGCAGGGGCAGTGCCAGGTGGCCTGCGCAGCCAGGCCTGGACCTCCTCCCAGCTAGGAGGGCAGATGCACTGCAGCCCTAGCTCGGGGCACCCCAAAACCCTGGTTAGTTAAGGAGTTCCTCCGCACGGGCATCCCAGGACCGCAGGGTGCCCCCCGGCTCCGGGCCTGGCGCTGGCCCGCGGGGTCTCTGGTCCGGCTCTGAGCAGCCCTCTGAGGAAGCGGCACAGGAGAGCTGGCTCAGCCCAGCCCAGGAGCCTGCACCCGCCCTCCCCGGGCTGCTACTGGGGCGGGGAGAGAATTTTCTGAGACTCGCACGAGAGGATGAGGCACGGGAGGAAGCTTTATTCCCGTGGAGTTACACCCCTGGGTTTCCAAGGTCCCAGGTCCCTCAGTCCAGTCACAGACGACGCGGAGCTGGGGCTTCGGTGGAGCTGAATCAGAGCCGGTGTCCAGAGCTTCCGTGGTGGAGCCGGCCCAGGCCAGGCCATGAGCCCACTCTGTGCGGCCCACAAGGCCGTGGGCTTAGGGGCCAAAGCAAGAGCGCACGCCCCGAGCCACAGGCCCCAGCGTCCCAAGAGGAACCAAGAGAGTGAATTCCTTGCTTAGGGGATTATGTATCCCCAAGTTTCCCCGTGCACGCAGTGGCCACACCCATTCTGGCCAAGGACCTCTGTCCCCAGGTGTGACTGGCAACAAGCACCTTCCCTGGCCCCCCCAACTCTACTGGGCGCTCTCCCACCTGCCCTTTGTTGGGTCCCTGGGGAGAGGGACACGGCAGCTTCCTGGTGAAGGCCCCACATGGCGTGTCTCCAATGCCTCCCTCCCCCCTGCTCCTTCCCCGTCACTAACAACTAGCGACTCACACGGTACCATTAGCGCTCAGCGGTCACCCTAACGACCCCCTACACACACACACACACACACACACACACACACACACACACCAAAGAAAACAAGCGAGACTGGGCTGGTTATTCACCGGCTGTGAGCCAAGATGATAAAGAACTCCGTTTTCACCAAAGGTCGGTGACAGGGAAGGCAGGACCATGCCGGCCACAAGCCCGCAGGCCGATCGGCGATCTCTGGGATGTGCTAGCGGTCTGTGACACTCGTGGGAAACCGAGGCAGGGAGGCAGTGGCTCTTCGGAACCCACACCAGCCGGCAGAGAGTCCCAGCCCAGCCAGACAAGGGCAGCTGGAGCGGAGCCCGAGCCCAGGAGGAATTTCTGAATCACAGACCACTCGCTGGATAGTACCGTCGCCAAGGCAACCAGCGTCTTCACAACTTTGGCATTTCCACAACCCTGAATCGATCCAGTTCTCCACATTAACATTACAATGAAATGGCATTTGCATTCCGATTTATTTTAATTGGCTTTTACATAACAACAGAGCGAGAGAGTTCTTCAGAGGGGGGGACCTTTCGCAGCGAGATGAAAGCTAATAATTTAAAGTTCTCCCGTTGGGGAGAATTCTTCGCTGACTTCCGGGAAGCACGTCTTGCGAACTCGCCTTTTCTCCTGAGAAGACAGCAGGCCGTTCTGCATGTCGAGGGTCACTGTTTGGACTCTGCTCCGGCCTCACGTTTTAAAATTAATGAGGCGGGTGCTTCGGGTGCGTGAGGACAAGGTGAGCAAGGAGGACACACACGGGTTTTGGTTCGGCGTCGGTTTTCCCGGGACGCGTCCCCGTGCCCAGAAGAGACGCTGGCAAAGAGCGAGCACCCTGCCCACCTGCTGAGCGACCATGCCTGGGCTACGGAACACGGGCTGACGCTCCCATCGGGGCTCCCGCGTGGACAGCACCTCGGACAGTGCCCCTTCCTTACCCCAGTGCTTCCTACTTTCCTTACAAGTGAGGAGTGGTTCCTGCCTGGGGGGGGGGACACACTTCTGCGCTGGAAAGGATCAGGGGTGCCAGTGGGAGGGGAGGGGTCTCGCCTGGCAACCAGCCCCTGTCACTGCCTCAGGCACCCCCCGCCCCCAATCCCACTGAACATCCACCCGCTGCCCTGCCGGGGCCAGTTCCAGTCCTGAGGCAAAGCCCCACACGGACAGAGGGTCCAACAGGAACGTGGCTGGTCTCTGTCTACTGGGAAGAAAGACGTGTGTTTTTCAATGCTATCCCCTCCCCACCAAAGCTGCTGTACCAGGGACGGCCGCTCAGGTGCACGAGGCACAGGCAGGGAACAGGGATCTGCTGGAGGCTTCTAGAAGGCTGTGTGGGTGCTCGCCAGGTGTGGGAGAGTGGGGAGCGAGGGTTCCGTGATTCCCAGAAGGAACAGCATGTGCAAAGGCCCAGAGGATCCAAAGGGTGACAAGGAACTGCCCATCAGCGGAGTTCAGCCGTCGGGGTGGGGGGTGGGGAGTGGGACGAGCAGTAAGCCGTCGCGTTGAGCTTTTAGGCCATGCTTAGCCTGTGGACTCTGTGCTGGCAGGTAGGGCCTGAGCGCCTGGGGCAGTGTGAGCGAGCACATCTGAGAAGGCTCACGCTGGGTCCGAGTGGGGAATGGGGCTGGGGGGGACGGAGGGCCGGAGACCCCTGGAAACTGACAGTACTGTAGGCAGGTGGCAGTGCGTGCTGCACCGGCTGGGATGGGTCTGGGGATCTTTGTTTTCTTCTTTTTGTTTTTTAAATTGATGTCAGAGAGGAAGGGAGAGGGAGAGAGAAACACCAATGATGAGAGAGAATCATGGATGGGCTGCCTCCTGCACGCCCCACACTGGGGATGGAGCCCACAACCTGGGCCTGTGCCCTGACCTGGGATCGAACTGTGACCTCCTGGTTCCTAGGTCGACGCTCAACCACTGAGCCATGCTGGCCGGGCTGGGGATCGTAATGACTAACTCAGAGACCAGTCAGACGGGACGGAGGGAGACAGCTGAGCAGGGGCCAGAATGTCAGCCAGGCCTGGGTCTGTCTCGGGGACTGGGGAACACGTGGGCTATTCGGTTTGGATATTCCCTCCACGTGAGACCGAAGGCAGCGGCTCAGACAAGGCAGGGTTTCCTCGGTGTCTGGGGCTCGGGCAGGGGCTCAAGGTGCCATGAGAAACCGAGTCTCCTGCTCCGCCGTCCTCCCCACGTGGACCTCAGCCGCGTGGTCACGGCCGGCTGCCCGACTTCCAGAGTGACATCTGCTTTCCAGGCAGGGCCAACGAATGGCCGAAGCCCTCTGCCGGGGACTCGGGCGTTGACTCAGGGTGGGAGCTGGGACAGGGGAGCCGGCAGCGCCTTGAACGCATCACTGGGTTCTCCGGACCGGAGGGCGAAGCCGTCAGTTGTCCGCCTGAGTAGAGGGGCCACGACTTGCTGCTCCCCAGGCCCGCTGTCCGCCTGCCCAGCATCCACGCGGCTGACTCCCCGTTTCTTTCCAGCCTTTCTTTGCTCTAATGCCCCGTCTCATGAGGCTTTCTCTGACCACCCTGTCTATGATCCATCCTCACCCACCCCATCGGAGACTCCCAGCCTTCACTAATTTCTTTTTCCCACAGTCTTATCACCTCCTAAGTGTGCCTGCACTGTCCCTGCATTACCGACCTACTGAGTTCACTGTCGGCTGGTCCCAGCTAGAAACAGAGGCTCTGGCAGGATTCTGCCTAGGTCATTATATATCTACATATCTTATTGATTCCAGAGAGGAAGGGAGAGGGCGAGAGAGAGAAACATCCATGATGAGAGAGAACCATGGATCGGCTGCCTCCTGCACGCCCCACGCTGGGGATCAAGCCCACGACCCCGGCCTGTGCCCTGACCGGGAATCGAACTGTGGCCTTCTTGTTCATAGGTCGATGCTCAACCACTGAGCCCCGCCGGCCGGGCTGCCTGGATCATGCTTAGCACAGAGCCTGGCACACAGGAGGCGCTATGGGAGGGAGGGAGGGAGGGAGGGAGGGCAGCTTTGCCTACCTGGGGATTCTCCTCCCAGCCCCAGTCTCTGCTTAAACAGCGACTCTTCAACACAGAGTCACCACCCCTGGGAGGCCCCAGCTGGGAGGAGAGAGGAGACCCCGTGGGGAGGTGATGGGCCATGGAGCCTGGGCAGCAGGGAACCAGGAAAAGCAGGGGGGCTGAGCAGGCCCGGGGGGCTTCTTGGTGGAGGCAATCTCTGAGCAAGGCTGGGAGCCGGAGGGCGATGGGGGAGGGTGCAAGGAGCCAGAGACTCTGAGGCAGGAGGGTTAGTTAGCACATGACCCTCTCCTCCAGTAATGGCGCTGAGAATGACGATGCGTTCTTTCCCACACCACCCACTACGGGGAGCGCTCTGCAGGCGGAGGTCAACAAGTCCCTGAGAGTCGGACACCCACGTCCGCACCCCACCCCCTGCTAAAGGCTGTAATCCCGGGGCAGGTTTAGGGGGGCTGCTTGCTAAGCACAGGCTCTGACTGGAGCCAAGCGGACTGGATCTGACAAGTGTTTTCCGTCCGAGCAGTAAGTCCCAGCCCAGGACACAGCAGCCGGTCCCTCCCCGGCCTGGCAGGCAGGAAGGCGGGGCAGGTCTGAGGATGGGCGCTGTGGGGGGGACGGTTGAGCAACAGGAATGTTAACCCGTTTCCTTTTGGGGTTAACCGAGGATGCTGGCGAAGGAGATGGTGCGGGGATAAGGCATCGCAGAGTGTACGGGAGTCTCCCGGCTGCTCCACAGAGGAGGCACAGGGCGGTGCCAGGCGGCCCAGGGACCTGCGTGGCGAAGGTGACGTGACGGTGGGGCTTTGGGGAGGGGAGCAGGACGGGGGCGGGTCACAGAGGTGCCTTTTCCTTGAGAACGAAGTCTGATCACTGCCCGCAGACAGTGCGCAGTCAGCCCCGCACCAAGAAGAGAGATCTCGCCCTGGCCGGTGTGGCTCTGTGAATAGAGCGTCAGCCTGCAGGGTCCCGGGTTCGATTCCCAGTCAGGGCACAGGCCCAGGTTGCATACAGGAGGCAGCCAGTCCATGCTTCTCTCTCATCACCGATGTTTCCCTCTCTCTCTCTCCCTTCCTCCCTGAAATCAATAAAAACACATTAAAAAAATTAAGAACAGACCAACGGAACAGTCGGTGTAGCACCCTCCAACAAGGCCCGGCCTTCACCCCACGGGACACGAGGGGTCCTCAGCCAAGGGTGGCCGGGGGTGACCTGGGAGCAGATCAGCCACGGCCCTTCCTGGGGTTCTGCCGTCTGCTTGGGTCACCACCACAGTGCAAGCTGTCCTAGGGCAGGGCCCCCAACAATCTCGTTCCCCGCGTGTCCCCCGAGCAGGCGTGGCACAGGCCACGTAACTGTGACCTGCACGGCTGGCGGGAGCATGTGGCTTCGTCAGGCGAGTCTGTTCCGGTCGTGTTCTGGGTGGGCGTTCCCTCGGTGTGTTTGCGTGTTCTGGCGAGGCGGGGGGGGGGGGGGGGGGGGGGGGGAGGGGCGGGGGACGCCGTTCATAATGGAGCCAACAGAGCAGAGGGCAAAATGACGTCAGAAACCACTCGGTAAGCCGCCGAGCACGGATGACCGTTTAGAAAAGTGGGAGTGGGAGTGGCGCCCAGGACTTCAGAGACCACGTAAGGGGCGGCTGCCCCTCCGACAGGACACCGTGGGGACGCACCGCGGGGACGCGCCCGGGCGCCATGGCAACCACCTGTTTCCAGCAGCGGCGCCGCCCTCCTGCTTCTCCAGGGACCGGCCTTCGGAAATAACGGTTTGTGAACCCCGGAGCCACGTCAGCTTTCTGAAACACGGTTTCCTGACGATGAGGCTCCTGGAGGGGCTTACGGGATGGATGCGTGTGGGACTTTCTTTCTTTTACTAATTTATTTATGCTTGCGAATCCTCACGGGAGGATGTTTTCTCCCGCTGCTTTTCAGAGGGAGGAGGAGGAAGGGGAGCGAGAGAGAAACATCGACGTGAGAGAGGCACATCCACTGCCTCCCCCAGGCGCCCGCCGGGGGACGGGAGCAAACCCCAACTGGGAGTCGTACCCGAGACCCTTCGGTGCGCCAGCGGACGCTCTGAAGACCGTAACGACGGACGGCAGGCCGCAACGACGTGGTTTTTTAAAAAAATTCTCATCCAAGCAACTAGAAGCAATCACTGAGCCAGCAGCAAAGGCAACCTCGGGCTTTTCAGTTTATAGCGGTATTATTGGCCTGGAGAGACAGCCCGGTCCCCACGCAGCGTTCTCCTTCCCTCCCCTGAAGTTCATCTTCCATATGAGCCAGTTTCTCTGACGGCCGGCCTCGTTCTCATGACTGTCGGCCGCCCACTCCCTAGCCCGGACTCAGGCAGGTTAACCCTCTGACAAACGACGGGGGTGACAGCCTCAGGCGCCTCGGGAGGGGTGCCGCCGAGGGCTCCCCCGAGAGCTCAGAGGGCCCTGCTTCTCAGCCAGGAAACAAAGACCGTCCGCCCCGTGGCGTCAGCCCAAGGTCAGCCCAAAGGTCAACTCCACGCCAGCCCAACATCACCTCAAGGTCAGAAGCAGCAGCAGCAGAGGGAAGTGAGAAGGATCACTCCCAGGGGTTCCTCCAACTCCCAGGAGCTGAGGACCAGCGTCTCGCCCTCAGGGGGTCGGGGAGGAAGGGCAGGGACGGGGAACAGAAAATGTCACTTTCGAAAAGGGAGCTGAAGGGCCGGCCAGCAGCTCCGTTGGTTGGAGCGTCATCCCGATGCACCAAGGCTGCAGGTTTGATCCACGGTCAGGACACAGACAAGAGTCAATCAGCCCTGACCGGTGTGGCTCAGTGGATAGAGCGCCGGCCTGCAGACTGAAAGGTCCCAGGTTCGATTCCAGCCAAGGGCATGTACCTTGGTTGCGGGCACATCCCCAGTGGGAGGTGTGCAGGAGGCAGCTGATGGATGCTTCTCTCTCATGGATGTTTCTAACTCTCTATCCCTCTCCCTTCCTCTCTGTAAAAAATCAATAAATTAAAAATAAAAGGAGTCCATCAATGAGTGCGTACATAAAGAGAACAACAAATGGATGTTTCCCTCCCCCTTCCTCCTTCTCTCTCCCCCTCCCCCCCTCAGATCAATCAATAAGTTAAAAGGGAGCTGGAAGGCACCTTCCTGGTGAACAAACAATACGGAGAGGACTCCCGGACGAGGGCCACGGCGTGGACACTGGTGCTGAGAACAGAGGAAAGCGGGGCAGCCGGTCCGAGGAGGCCGTCCCCTCATGGGCATCCCCAAGGCTGACCCAGCGTGAGCCCGGGAGGCCCCTCCAGGCCAAGAAGCGGGAACATGCCCAGGTTCGCGCACAGGAAGGAGGAGGAACACGGTCCAGCCCGCACACTAACCCTCCCTCGGCCGTGTGAGTCTCTTGGAGGACGGAGCATTTTCCTTCATGTCCCTGTTCGTGGAGTGGCTCGGTATTGAATTCGGATGAGATTAACAAACTGCAATGAGGCACAAAGAAATGCTAATGATGCATTATGACAAATCTCCATTCCTTCCACCACCACAAGTATGGACTGTGCGGGTTCCAGCCAGTCTGACTGTGAGGAGACTTGGCTAAGCAAATAGAGAGAGTAAACGAGGTTATCAGAGGAATGCGCGCTCGGATTCCTTTTAAAAGCCTTCATTTTCCTAAGTGCCAATGGCATCCACACCCATCGGTGAGCACTTAGAACTGAGAGAAACACGGAAAAGCAGGACAGAGAAACCGCTCACGGTCCCACCAGACTCCGCCGCTGCCGGCCGTTCGGTCTACTTCCTTCCCATCCATCTCCTCCCCAACGGAAATGAAATGAAACTGTATTTGCTTCTCAGCTCCCTGTTTTGGAGAAATGTTTAAATTACTTATTTTCAACCCCTTTAGCAGGTTCCGACTAGCCTCCTCTGACACGTGGCCTCATGTCAAGGAATCCTTAGGAAGTTATTAGAGACCAGCGAGAGGCGAGATCTGGTCCAGAGTGGGCATGAAGACGTACACGTCTGTCCGAAAACAATACGGGGACGTGTCTTCTACAGACTCCCTCGTTCCGACTTTCCTCTAGTTCACACCGAGTCAAAACAAGAAGTTCAGTCCCCGGTGTCTGAGGTCGGCGGCGCTCAGACCTCCCAGGAAGAACAGGATTGCATCAGGAAGAACAGGATTGCATCATCGAGCGAGGAGGGCCACGCCTCCGGGCCGGTGTTTCTGGCCAACGTCCCCTTCAAGGCGCTGCAAGCAGCTCCCGCAGAAAGCCCGGCTCCCCGGCCTACAACGTGAGCTCCCCCACGGCCTCCTGGGCCCCCTCAGCGCATGCCCCACCGACAGCACGCACCTCCTTGGTACCACGAGCCCACCGCCTTGGTCTCGGGTGCCTTAGCACCCAGCACCGTTCCCGGCCCAGGGAAAGATAAGAAGGTGCGTGGATGGGTGGGCGGGTGAAACGCCTGGAGCTCACCCCCATGACTTCAGGACCCTCTGGCCCGACCCCTCCCGTCTAATCTGAGCCCACAGATTTGTTCCCCAATATCATCCGTTCCTTCTGAACCATGATGCCTGCTCTCAAGACGGCAGGTGCTAAGGCATCTGTGCTTTCTAGGAGGTTCGTTTTCCTGCCGTCAGCGTGGCCATGACAAAGCTCTCTGTGCTGTAGGGGGGGTGCACCCTCCAACTCAGGCGCACATTTAACCATCTGTCCCGCATTGGGGGGCTGACAGAATGGGGAGGAGATCCAGCCCCGAGCTCCATCTGACAAATGAGGAAACTGAGATGTGGAGATAAAGACACCCGGGTCACGTGAAAGCCAGACATGAATAGCGGTCACGCCACCAACCCTCAAGCCTGCGTGGCTTCCCGACCGACCGCTGCCCCGCAGTTTAATGTGTAAAACACCCGCCAATCAGCATGAGCACAGAGCAGCCCTACTGTGCCGACTCCCAGCACCCCGGGTCCGCAAAGCAAGCCGCTTCTGCTCAGGGGCCAGGCCCAAGCAGACAAGCTACGTCCTCCTCCCTCTGTCTTTCGGTTCTGCTCAGGCCCCCACCAGACCGATGGGGGCACGGCACTGGTCACAGTGACCCCGACTCAGTCTGCTGCTCCAAATGCTCATTTCTCCCTGAGAGGCCCTCACAGACGGACCAGAAATAATGTTCACCAGCTCTCTGGGCATCCCTTAGCCCAGTCAATGACATAACACTAACCACCACAGCTGGGATTCTCCAAGAATCTTCCAGATCATTCTCATGAGGCCCCTTTTCAGAGTGACATTCTATCATCTACCCATCCGGGTTCCCTGACCCTACTGGTCATCCCCTCGTTACCCCCCAACAGCAGTGCCCTGCACCATCCCACCCCTGGCAACCAAGAGCTAATTCAGCATAAATGGGCTCTGTGATGCCACGCCCAGAGGTTGGAAAGGAACACTGAGACCTGGTGATGATGATGGTAGTGGTGCTGATGGTGATGATGGCAATAGAGGTGATGGTAATGGTGACAGTAGTTGGTGATGGTGATGTAATAGTGACAATGGTGATGATGATGATGGTAGTGGTGCTGATGGTGCTGATGGTGCTGGTGATGACGGTGACAGAGATTATGGTAATGGTAATGGTGACAGTAGTTGGTGATGGTGATGGTGATGGTGACAGTAGTTGGTGATGGTGATGGTAATGATGGTGATGATGGTGATGATCGTGATAACTGTGATATAATGATGGTGGTGATGATTATGGTTGTGATGGGGATGATGGAGATGGTGATGGTGATGGTGATGGTGATGGTGCTGACAGGAATGGTGATGGTGATGATGAGAATAAGGATGAAGGTGAGGATGTGGTTGTACTGGGAAGCCAGCAGCTGGTCACAACAAGACACAGGGGAAGGAGCTATGGGCCAGGGAGACCGCTGCTCCGCTTGGGGTCCCTGCAGAGAGAACTGGAATTCTTGGCCTGTGCTCCGTCTCCCCTCGCCACTCCCACCAACCCTGGTGAAAACAATCCCCCAAAGCAGAAGCGTTCACCTCACAGCCAGCTCTGGGACAACCCGCCCGCCTTCCTACTCGTAGGTCAGGCGAGAGCACATCACCAAGACCCTCTGCCAAGAGCACAGCAACCCTTCATCCCGTCTCCAGAGGACGAAGGAGAATGAGCCTGGTCACATGCCCACGGCCCGGCCTTCGCCTCCGCCTGAGGCCTTCTTCTTCTTCTTCTTTTTCATCCTCACGGGAGGGTGTTTTCTCCACTGACTTTTAGAGAGAGTGGAAGGGAGAGGAAGAGACGGAGAGAAACACCGATGTGAGAGAGACACATCAATTGGTTGCCTCCCACATGCCCCCAACCAGGGCCAGGAGCCTGCAACCGAGGTACGTGCCCTTGACCGGAATCGAACCCAGGACCCTTCAGTCCGCAGGCCGACGCTCTATCCACTCAGCCACACCGGCCAGGGCCGAGGCTTCTTTACTTCCTGGGAAGAAGAAAGAAGTCCAAGCGGCCGCCGCGTGTCTCCCGCCCCTGGTGGCTGAGCCAGGCTGTCCAGGCTGCGTCGGGCATGAGACTGGCACCGCCTGGCTGAAGGGTTTGTAAGAAAGCCTGGTTCCTGCCACCGCCACCCCCCCCCCTGCTCCGGCGAGGGGAGAGGGAGCCACCATCCACCCCCTCGGTCCTGCGTGGGGCAGGCGTTTCCGGACATCCACGCGCGCTCTGCCGGAGTGCCTCTCCAGCCACACGCGGAAACAGAGCACGGCAGGACGTTGAAAGGACGCTTTAACCCCCAGTGATGGACTCGGAGAGGTTCTCACTTCCCCCCAGGAACGGAGCAGGGATGGGAGTGACAGGGAAGGGCGGGGAGCTGTGGTCGATTCCACTTTCTGGAAACGTCTGCTGAATGCACAGGAAGGAAGCAGAATCCTGAGCACTTTGCTGCCCCAGGAAGTGGGGGGGGGGGGGGGGGGAGAGCACTGCGATCTATAGGCCGCTGCACAGAACCGGAATCGTGCCGGCGCCCCGGGAGTCCCCGCCGCCACAGGCGCCCTCGCTCACGGGCACCCACACTCAACAGACACTTTCCACGCACGCCAGGTGGGAGGGGAGGGGTCCGGCCTCCTTAAGTCTGACCTCTCTGTGCCTGCCCCGCCCCCCACGTTCATGGTCACCGTGGCTTCTTCAGGGACCCCGAGAGGCTGCTCAGAGGACATGAGCTGGGACAACCCAAACAGCAGCCCCCCAAACTCCAAATTGTGACCCTCACACCCCCCCCACCCCCCACTGGCACCCTTCCAGGAGCCGGGCACACCCACTCAGACCGCACGCCTGGCGCCGCCGCCTGGGTCCCAATATGCCCCAAACCCCGAGTGTGAAAAGAAATGCTGGAGTAGCGGAGGACGCGCTGAACGTGGGCACGCGCCGTGGAAGGTAGACTGCATCTCAATAAAGCTGCTGTTAAACACACACGCTCGTTAGGATGAGGGGGAGGGTAACAGATGACTCGGGGAGGGGGGGAAGGCATGGCGCCCGAGCCCCTGTCCCCGCTCCCTCCACACACCTCTCACCCTGGTGTCAGCTCTGCCCATGCTCCCCCTGGAGTCCCCCCGGGGCGGGGGGGGGGGGCGCTCCCACTCCCACACCCCAGCACCTGCCATGCTCACGGGCTGTCGGATGCTCTCCCACCCCCAGTCCAAGACCCACCCAGCTCAGGAGGGAGGAGGCCTGTGCCCAGCCTTCCAGGCCCGGGGAGGAGCAGCACAGAGCCGGTGCTCAGAGGAGCAGAGCGAACTGGGGGTGGCGGGCAGAGAGCGAGATGACAAACACTGACCCAACCGCAGGCTGCAGCGAAGGGTGAGCAGGCTCTGCTCCCAGGAGGGAAGGCGTGGAAAGGAGAGGGGAAAAGGATGGGGAGGGGGCGGCGCCACCGAGGGCTGACCCGTTAGCTGAGGGGGAAGAGCACAATCACTGAGATCTCTAGCTGGACCTGCTGAGAGCCAGCCGCCTAACAGGCAGGAGATGGTCTGGGTGATGGGCACCTAACAGACAGGAGATGGTCTGGGTGATGGGCACCTAACAGACAGGAGATGGTCTGGGTGATGGGCACCTAACAGGCAGAGGGTGGTCTGGGTGATGGGCACCTAACAGGCAGAGGGTGGTCTGGGTGATGGGCACCTAACAGACAGGAGATGGTCTGGGTGATGGGCACCTAACAGGCAGGAGATGGTCTGGGTGATGGGCACCTAACAGGCAGAGGATGGTCTGGGTGATGGGGGCGGTGTGGCTCTGTCCGAGCGTCTGTGCGTCCGGAGGACGGGTGACTGCGTTGGGTCTGAGCGTTGGGTCAGCTCAGGCTTGCTCACCTGACTCAGCACAGCCCCCAGCTCAGGGGCACCCCCCTTGCTAAGGGGCGCACGGAGCAAGGGAAGGGTCTGGCGGGCAGCAGGGTGCAGAGGCAATCAGGGGAGACTTCCGGAGGGGAGCCGGGAGCCCCCAAAACCTTCTTCCTGTCTGCGGGAACATGGCAGCTCTATCCAGGGAGTAGGCACTTAACAGTCCTGAGTGTTTCTCAGCCAGGGGCCGGAGACTCATCTCTCCCCCTCACGTCCCGGCCAGGAGGCAGGGGGGCTGTGCTGGCAGGGACCCCCCTCGGGCTCCCGCCACCCTGGCTGCACCTCTGGGTGCAAAAGAAACAAACACAGGGAAGGCGCAGCCCTGGGCGAGCAAGTGGGGGGGGGGGGCGTGAAAAGAGCCCCCAGTGGAACCTCCGGGGCCTGCGGGGGGCGGGAGCCCCGCGCTCTGGGGAGGCGGCTGCGGGCGGCAGGCCTCAGGAACGCAGGGGAAGGAGGCTGGGCCTCACAAAGGCACTTAGGCCTGAAAGGACACGGCAGGCGGGCCTCCGGGGAGGACTCACTGAGTCTTCGGGCGACCGGAGCAGAATTCCTTAGACCGGCACCTTGCTCATCGGGGCCCAAGAAGCATACCGCAGCGCCTGCCAAACGGCACTGACGACCTGACCTTAGCCTCAGCCTCCTGCCACTGGATTCCCACTGGTTGGGATTTAACAGAAACCATTTCCCCGCGGGCGGGCAGGTGGCACCGAGCGACGGCGAAGGCCGCCCCGCGATCTCCGTATACAATTACCCTCTGTCATCCCCTGATCAGAAACCCAACCCCGAGGGCCACATGAGAGGCCCAGCTGTGCCGCCTGGCGCGCGGGCGTGACACGCGAAGGAAACCCAACGAGAGGGTGGCGGATGGTGCGTCCGCAAGCGGGGCGCCAGGACAGCGCCCTCCTTCCCCACGCACCGTGGCATCAGGTGCCACAAACCAGCAAAAGGCACGTCTTCCCCCATCGGGTCTGGGCTGGCGACCCACAAAGTGGTGGCATTATCCCACGGCGAACAAGCATGACCGAGGGCTGTCTGGAATGCTAAGTCCTAACGCCAACCTGATCCCAGGCTAGATAACATTTCCGCGGCCAGGCGGCTGGCTCTGGTGCCAAGTGCGCTCTGGGAATGAGGCTGAGCGCCCTGGATTAGCACCAGTTCGTCAGTTGGTGCTGGGACCTCGGCGCATTACCGCCAATGAGCGGCAGCACGAGGTCTTAGGGGACGTTTGGGGGAAGGACCACAGGGGAAGGAGGACACAGACACTCCACACGGTCCTTTAGGTGAAGGGCACCCCTCGGGACGGTGCATGCGGGGCCCTGGAGGCCGTGGGTGCGGCCCTGGGAGACACCGCTTCACCGGGAGGGGCTCCATCGCAGCAGCTCCAGGCAGAAGTGCAGCCGGCACCGGAGGGGGCGGGGGAGAGAGAAGAGGGGGGGAGTCCACCCCCTGCCCAGTCCCTCTTGGAGTTCTCCCTCTGCACAGCCCGAGGGCCAGGAGGGGCGTTGGGTGAACTCCGAAGGGTTAGGATCGGTCCCAGCTTTTACTTCTCTCCGTCTCTCCAGGAGGGGTTGCTGGAAGGAATGGGTGGGTTGGCTAGTTTGGGCAGACCGCTGTTCTGGGGTTTTGACTAATTCTTGTTTCTCAAGTCAAAGGGGATTCCAGGCCCCTGGTTCCCAATGCCACGTCCCCCACATGACTCGGGCACACGGGCGTCTGTTTCCCACCCTACAGGCAGCGTCCCAGCGGAACACAAGGGGCGTAGGCCAGGCTAGCGCCGGCTCCAGGGCAGCGAGAGGCAGAGCCCCCGGGCCTTCTCTCGGGCACGTTATTCAATAAAACCTCAGGAGCTCAGTGATTACGGGCACTTTCAAAAGCGAAACAGGAATAGAGCTCGGGCCAAAGTGCTGGTCTGCTTGAGACACGGGGCTGGTTTTAGCGGGGATAACCCAGCTTCTGGTCCGTCTTCCCAGAGAGCCGGGCAGGTTTTTTACTGTATTATTACTGAATCTGGCTATGGGGAAGAGAGGAGGGTTCAGATGGAACGCCCCTTCTCTGCTGGGATATAAAACCACGTCACCAAACAGGCGGCAGCCTGCGTGGGCCCCTGGCCTCAAGCAGGGGGAGGAGTCCGCCGACTCTGTGCCCCCCACATGCCATCGCCCTGAGATCTCAGAGCTTCGGTCCCCCGTGGAAGACAAACCAGAGGAACCGACCGGAGTTTTCTGTGCCGGGTCGTGAAAGCCTGCAGCCCCCCACCCCCCAGCACCCGCGGGAGGCCGTGGCCACCGTTCCCACACCCCTGCCCCTTCCACGCCAGCTCCATTTGGAGAGCCTCGCGCACCGTGAGGCTGGCTGCTCCCCTGGTGAGAGGCTATTTTGGTGTTCAGCCTGGGCAGGGTCCTGAGAGGAAGGAACGGCAGGAGAGGGAGGGAAGCGATCGCTGGCCCTGGCAGAAGGCAGCTGCCAGATGGCCCTGCTGGGTCGGAGCAGGCGCTGTGGTGCTGTGGGCAGGACGCTGAGGGTGCGTCGAGGGCAGCGCAGTGTGCACGCTCACTGCAGTTCCGTGGTGCAGGTAGCAGGTGGCAAGGCTAAATCCTCCTTAAATTCAGGTGTGGGGCCAGGATGCAGGATCCCACAGGTACCCTCAGCCTCCTGCTCGAGGCGGGTGGGAGGGAGTAGGGTGGGAGGGAGTAAGGTGGGAGGGGTGGGGCAGGAGGGTGTCCACCCTGGCAAACACCCTCCTCTAGGGGGAACAGGCCCAGCCCGGATGCCCGGATGCCGGGGCCATCGATCTGGACCTGCCCCTGCGGGCAGCGCCCCGTTCATGCCTGGCTGTCAGGTTCCGGAGCCGCCAGCCCCCAGGACCAGGCACTTGTTGAACCAAAGGGCTCCTCGCAGCCGCTGCCTCGGCCGGGAAGCGCCCCCGCTCGGCCGGGCCTTCGTGGCTGGAAGAGGGCCAGCGTCCCCCCGCCCCCCCCCCCCCCCCCCAGCCCCGCTGCTGGCTCCAGCCGGCTCCAGGCGCCCGGAGGTGCGAGGAGGAGAAGGAGGGGGGGCGGGGGGCGCCTCCAAACTTTCTCGAATCTCCGCGCTTCGCGGTTAAGTTAGGGCCGGGAGAGAGGCGGGGGGGGGGGGTAAGCGCCCCACCCGTGATAAAGGGAAAAAAGATTTAAAAAAGGAACTCCGATCCAGTTCACGTGGCACCTACTACGCGCCAGGCCCGGGCCGGGAGCGATCTGGAGTGCGTTCTCCCCGGACCGGCACCAAGACCCCAGGGACGAGCTGTCCCAGTTCCACAGAAGCGGCTCAGCCCGGGGAGGCGGGTGCCCGCCGGGCCGGAGGGGTCGCGGCAATGCCGGGCTCCGGGCTCCGGATCGGGAGCAGCTCGGCCCGCCTGCCGCCCCTCCGCCCTCCGCCCTCCGCCCGGGAAGGAGGAAGCGGACGGCCGCCGCGCCCCCTCCCCCGGTCAGGACGCACAGGCGACCCACGTGGGCCGCGGACCTGCGGGGTTAGGAGGCTGCCCCCCAGGCCCGTGCCCGCCCCCGGACCCCGGCTGTCCCCCGGCGGCTCCGGGGCTCCGCATTGCGCGGGCAGGCGGGGGGGGGGGGGCACCGGGCTCGGAGCGCGGGGCCGGACCGCCCACGCCCACCCGCCACCCCGGCCCCACGCACAGCCGCTCACACTCGACACCCCCCCGCACCTGTCCCCACCAGCAACTGTCCGACACACAATCCCACCAACGCCCCCCAAATGTGCACACACGGGTCCCCGCGAGGGAACGCCATTCCGGGGCACACCGCCGTCCTCGGTCACCACAACTCCAGCGCCAGAGAAACACAGGAACCGCCAACACACACACACACACACACACACACACACACACACGCACACACACACGCACACACACACACACACGCACACGCTTACACACTCACACGCAGAGAGCCAGTGGGTGTGAGTGCGCACACGCCCGCACCCCCGAGCCCCGCCGCCGGCCGCTTCCCTACCTGCTCCAGGGCAGGACGCGTCCCCGGCTTCCCGAGCCCAAGTTGGGCGCCGCCGCGCGGGGGTGGGCGCCGGCCGCCGCCCGGGACGAGCGCGCTGAGGCCGGGAAGGGTGGCTAGGAGCGCGGGCCTCCTCGCGCCCGCAGCCGCCGCACCGGCCCGGAGCTCATCGCCGTCCGGAAAAACAAAAGGAAGCCGGCAGCGAGGGAGGGAGCGAGCCGGAGGCACCCGCCCGTCCGCCGCCCGCAGACGCCGCGGCCCGCCTGCCGGCCCCGGGAAGGAAGGGACGCGAGGGCGGGGCCCGGAGGGGCGGCGAGGGGCGGGGCGCGCGGCCGGGGGCGGGGCTCGTTTTCTGCGGACCCGCCCCCGCCTCGACCACGCCCCCGTGTTAGCCCCGCCCAGCGACTGGCGCTCCGGCCACGCCCCCGCCACGGCCTCGCCCCCCTGGCCGCTCGGCGCGGGACCCCTGCCCGGTCCACGCTGGGTCCAGCTCCTCTGGAGCGCACCCTCGGCGGAGCGGCGCCCGGACCCAGGCCCAGGCCCAGCCCCGCGTGGATGGCGGGGGCGGGGGCGGGGGAGCCGAGCGCGGGTCCCAACTCCCAGACCCCTGGCCTCTGGCCTGCGGGTGTGGGAGAGGCCGGGAGGCGGCGCCCGGGAGGAGCCGGCGCCCGCCCGTTCCCGCCTCCCGAGTCCCTGCAGGAAGTGCGGCCTGGGTGGCCCAGGGGAGGGGCCGAGTCGTCCCAGGCCATCGCCACGCACCTCTGACCCCGCCTGCCCCCTCCCGCCGCCGCCCGTCCCGAGAGCAGACGCCGCCGACCTTCCCGCGCCCCCTCCAGGGAGGGAGCCCGCGTGCGGAGGAGGGGTCTGCACTGGGCTCCGGGGACGCCGCTCACTCCAGGCCGGTGGCGCAGGCCCCTGAGGCTCCCTGGCCTCGGCTCCCCTCCTACGACAGGGGGAGGAAGAGGAGGAGGAGGGGGAAGAGGGGGAGCAGGAGGGGGAAGAGGGGGAGCAGGAGGGGGAAGAGGGGAAGGAGGGGGAGGATCGGGCTTCCTCGCGCCCTTCCCTCCCTGACGGCTGTGGGTCTAGAGGAAGGGGCTTGGCTGGCAGCTCAGCCCCGGGCACAGGTGGCCTCGGGTCCCAGGGAGAGGCGGACCGTGATCCCCAGACTCCCTCCACCCCTGCCCCGGCACCTGCGGGAGGGCAGTCCCGGGGACTTCTCGCCCAGCAGCTCCGGAATGGAAAGTCAGGGCTTGCGAAGAGCAAATGGATCCACCACACTCCACACTCCACACTCCACACTCCCACCACCGCCCACCCAGCCACCCCGGCGAGGTAACCACAGAAACAGCCAGAAACGCGGAGCTGGGCCCTGGCGTTAGGCAGACAAACTGGCTTCCTGGCGTCGCCAGGGGAAAACTCACACCCTCCTCCACAAAAACAGGGGTGCGGGACTCCCCCTCCAGAAGGCTGCCCCGGAAACGGTGGGGGGCGGCTCCCAGGGGGGTTGATGGGGCTTGGCAGGCACCGAGGTCCGAGCCCAGAACCCTGTCTCTTCGGGCAGAGGGCAAAACCAAACCCACCACGGTGATGCCGTATGGAGCCAGCTCTGGTACCGGGTCTCCGCAGAGACCCGGGGCCAAGGTCATGGAGGGGGCTTCCTGTAGCATACCCAGGCAGAGGGCGGGGTTCCAGGTGAGGGGCCCTGGGTCAGATACCCAGACCACACCCATCAGCCAGGCGGCTGCAGACCCTGGGTTGGCAGGGGTAGTTGAGGTTCTGCTGTGGTCACGTGTCTGACCCCACTGCAGTGCAGCTTGGCGGGTGTGGGGAAGACACCCCCCAGGTGCTCAGGAACCCCGCATCTTCCAGCTAGAGATCCACTCCCCTCCTTCAGGGTCCCCGAACCTCCACTGGCCCCGGGCCCTCCAGCCAGCGGCAAGAGGAGAGCTCAGGCCAGGGCTCAGGGGTCAGGAGGAGCCAGGCCTGGAGGGGGCACACAGCACCTCTGCCCATATCCACGGACCAGAGTTAGTCACGGGGTCGCTGGATGCAAGGGGTCTGGGAATTGCCAGACGCAAGCAGTCGCTTTGGTGAGCACAGAAACGGGGCCCCTCCTTCCACGCTCAGTCGCAGGGCAACAGCTGTCCACACAGAGCTTGATGATGGTGGTCACCTGCCAGCCCTGACCACCTGCAAACTCACTCCTGGGGAGAGGGTCCGGAAAGCCTCGCCGAGCAGGTGGCCGTCTTGCTGGGCCTGAAAAGCAGGGAGGAGGGGAAGGCCTGGGAGACGCAGGCGAGAGGCAGGGTGGACGGTGAGGAAGCTCAGGGAGAGAGCGCCGACGCTGACCGAGCCTGCTCCTGGACCCCGCCTCCACGCCTGGCCCGCGGGATGTTCTCTCCCCTGGCCCGGCTTCCGCTCTCTCCCCAGCAATCTGGACCCTCCCTGTCCATCGAGGCTCGAGGCTCGGTTGAGCTCTCAACGAGCCCTCTAGCCTCCCAGCTCACCTGTGCTCCGCCCTCCCCTGAATTTCTGAAGAAGGCATGTGTCTCCCTTATCGCTTCCTTTCGTGTCTACGGCACCTTCAGGACCAGGACTGCAAACCCTTACGAAGCTTCGTGGAGGGGGGGCGTATAGTAGTTGCTCAATAAGCGCTTTGGCATTTAACAAACTAGGGCCAACAAGAAAGCAAAGTCAGGGTAAGGTGTTCATTTCCGGGGGCTGTCGTCACAGAGCACCACGGGCGGAGCGGCTCCTTTGTCTTAGAGTCCTGGAGGCTGGAAGTCCAAGATCCAGGTGTCGTCGGCGGGCTGGTTCCTTCTGAGGGCTGTAAGGGAGAGGCTGGGCCGGGCCTTCCCCCCAGCTTCTGTAACCGGGGGTGCTGCTTGGCTCGTACATGGCTGTCTCCATCCCGCATCTTCACATGGTCTTCCCTCCGTGTGTGTCTGTCTCTGAGTTCTAATTCCCCCTTCTTATAAGGACACCAGTTGCAGGGATTCGAGCCCACCCTTCCCTCGACGCTCTCTTCCTAACTCGATCATATGTAAACACCCTATCCTATATAATAAAAGCCTAGGTGGCGTCACACCCTCGGCGTCGACCAGGCCAGCAGGGGAGGGCAGTTGGGGGCGATCTGGCCGGCAGAGGAGCAGTTAGGCATCAATCAGGCCGGCAGGGGAGCGGATAGGGGGTGATCAGGCTGGCAGGCAGAAGCGGTTAGGGGCAATCAGGAAGGCAGGCAGGGGAGCCATTAGGAGCCAGCAGTCCTGGATTGTGAGAGGGATGTCCAACTGCCGGTTTAGGCCCTGCGGGATTGGGCCTAAACCGGCAGTCGGATATCCCCCGAGGGGTCCCAGATTGGAGAGGGTGCAGGCTGGGCTGAGGGACACCCTCCCTCCCGTGCACAAATTTCGTGCACTAGGCCTCTAGTTTCCAAATAAGATCACCTTCACAGGTACCAGAGGTTAGGCCCTCACCATCTTGACGGGGAAACAATTCAACACATGTTGAGTGCCGTACCATGTAAACAATTTGTCTCCTTCACGCTGGCTGTAGAAACCGAAAGGTGGGAACAGCTGATTGTTCTTAATCATAATAGTACCTGCCTTCGTTTTTTGAGGCACTTTGACCTGTGCCACTTCCTCTGTGCTTGAAAGCATCCCCACGCATTACAGAGGAGGACACCTACGCGTGGAGAAGTGAGATGTCCCCATCCCATATCAGGATCAGTGACCGCAGGTCTACAAGCCAGACTCAGGGTCACTGGGCTGGGCCCACGCAGCTCGGGAAAAAGCGGTATTTAAAAAAAAAAAACTCCGTGTCGCCCTCTGATGAACTTGAGGGTGCACCCTACCAGGGAGGTCTTTCCAATGGGCATGCATCTCGCGCACAAACCCCCGCTCCCAGACGTTTGAGGAAGTGGGGGCCAGCATGCTTCCAGGTCCGCTTTTGACTCTGTCACTGTTTCATTTGTCATTACAGAGCGGACAAGGGTGGCTTCTGGGAACAGAGTAGGCGATTCCCCTTACCTCTGGCTGCCTGCCCTTCCCCTGACCCCAGGGGCTCAAAGCCCACAGAACACTCCGGAAGGAACCACTGGATCCCGCCTGGAGTCGGTACCTGAGTCAGAGGTGGGAAAATCGGCCCTGACTGGTTTGGCTCAGTGGATAGAGCGTCGGCCTGCAGACTGAAGGGTCCCGGGTTCGATTCCGGTCGAGGGCATGTACCTTGGTTGGGGCACATACCCAGTGGGGGGTGTGCAAGAGGCAGCTGATTGATGTTTCTCTCTCATCGATGTTTCTAACTCTCTTATCCCTCTCCCTTCCTCACTGTAAAAAATCAATAAAATACATATTTTAAAAAAAACGAATTGGGGAAATCGGACCACTAGGCCATCTTGTTTATACCTGAGGACCACCCTGTTCACGGCCCAGGTGTCACCCAGGAAGTGTGACTCAGAGGCACACTCTGACGGGTCCCCTCCCTCCTTCATCCCTGGGAACTCTACGGTCTGGGCGAGTCTGTTTTGAAGACACCTAACTGCTCTGTGTCCTCCGGAATGCTCTTTCATTTCTTCTGAGGCGCCCTGTGGTGGTGGCGGAGCTAAGACACGTGCCTGTGCATCCTCATCTCCTGCTGCCCCCACCTGCCCCACTGCCCCTCTCTAATCTCAAGGCTGGGGTCCCTGAGATCCTGTGCCTGTTAGGACCCCGTTTTGTTCCTTGAGACCCTGCCCTCCTGTTCCTGCTCCCTGACTGCAGTCTCTGGTCTCTGGGGAGCAGGGTGAGAGTGTGGCAGGGGTTACAGGGCGCCTGGCTTGCCGGTGAGGGTTCGGGGTCCAGACTTGTCTCTCGCCGCCAGAGGAAGGTGAGCAGGGTTCTAGGTCAGGCCGCCCGGAGGCAGGGCCCAGTGCCTGCAGCCAGTCGCATCAGGACCCCGGGGCGGCCCCTTAAACGTGTCTGGGCCTCTTGAACCACCTCCTGGGATGGCTGAGAGGCTTAACTTGGGAACGCCGGGCATGCTCACATTCACGCCTAGAGCATTCTCTGCAGCAGCCCCGATCAAGCCCGATCCGGGCTTCTGGTTTCCTAAAGTGTAAAATCTGGAATTTAATGTCTCCCTTGGACGAAAGGAGGCGGCCCTGTGGCCTGAGAGATGCTCACTGAGTGACAAGCACAGTCCCTTCCTCTTCATCGACTGACGAGGACAAACATTTAAAGGCAACCACCCCAGTGACTGTCAGGTGACGTGGGCTCCGGCACTTCGTAGCTGTGTCACCTGAACAAGACACCTAACCGCTCTGTGTCCTTGGGAATGCTCTGCGCTCAGAGGGGTCGAGGGGCTCCGAGGAGCCAGGACAGGGCGTGGCTGTGTGCCACTGAAGTGCACGCCCGGCACTGAGGGTGGAAGGAGTCTCTGCACGAGGGGGCTGGGCCGGGCGGGGCTGGGCCCCAGAGCAGATGTGCGGTGCCGGTTGGCACAGCTGGATGGACGAGGGCCTGTGTCCATGCCCTGGGTGGCCCATGCATAACGTGGTTGCCCAGTGCAAGAGGGGGCACCTCGCCAGCAGCCTGCCAGCACCCCTGCTTCGGGAGCCCCCCAGCCCGGGGCCCTGCACACCAGGCCCGGCGCCGTTTCCATGGCGCTGGACCAGGAGGGGAGCAGCCCAGTGTCTGGCTGCACATCACTTCTGCTGCCTCCCGAACCCAAGGCCAACCCCAAGCAGCCGCTGGGACCGCTGTTTCAAACCAGTTCAAACTGGAAAAGGCCACTTGCCCTTCCAGCTCCACGCCAGCCGGCTCCTCTCCTGGGACACAGAGCCCCGGGCGCCGGAGAAACCCGCACGGGCCTGAGCAGGACCGCAGGGGAGGTCTGCCCAACACAGGCCCCGACTCGTGGGCCAGACCCCACCGCCCTGGCGTCTCTCTCCATCAGCAGCCGGCACCGGCCAGATGCCAGCAGAGAGGACGCCAACCCCGTGTGGGGGCTCGTGTGTAAGAGCAGAAGGACACGGGGGGAAGGCGTGTGGACGCGACGTTCTATTCACCGGGGACGCAGGAAACGTTAAACCTTCCCCGCCATCAACCCCGACACCGTGGCTGAGCTGCTCCGCATTCGCGTTTCCTCTGAGCCTTCGACACGCAGTACGCGCCTGTGCCCCCCGCACGTCTCCGTGCGGCCTCGCTGCCGGGCGGTGCGTGACAGCCACGCGCGGCCGGCGCTGTGTCCGGGTGGGCACATGTGGGCCCGTGGGTCCGACTGCAGTCCGACCCCAGTCCCGCAGCCTCTGCCAAGGGCTCGCCCAGCACCTGATCACAGTGCAGCCTGCGAGAACTCAGGCCCCAACCCCAAAGCGGCCTCCCCTCGCCCTCGCCTCCCCCCGCTGGCGGGCCCTTCCCAGACTTCTCCACTAAAGAGCACCTTTTGCCCGTGAGCACTCACGTCCAAGTTCAAAGGTCGCCTCCCCAAAGCACAGCTCTGGCAGCCGGCACCAGCCCCCAGGTCCTCCGCCCGGAGCCTCCACTCCCTGCGTCCCTCCCTCACAGCACCAAGGCCCAGCTGCGCAATGACCTGCCCGCATCCCACCCTCATCCCTGCTCCGGCCCAGCAAACACTCAGTGGCAGAGGAGGGGCGGGGCCTCCCTGGGACCTGCAGTGGGGGGGGGGGGGGCGCGGGGGGGCCTGGTGCAGGGACAGGACCTCTGGGGCTGCGTGGGCCTCGGGGGGCAGAGGGCCGTGGTGCCTGCACCGCCTTCCTGCGGCGCTGCCCTGCTCCGTGGCCTGGTCTTTGCTCCGCCCCCTCCAACCCCTGGAGCTGAGGGCAGGAGCTGCTCTCCTTCCCGCCGTGGCCGGGACGTCCTTTTAGGGCTCAGACGACGTGAGACAGGAAACAAGCGCACAGCCCCGTCTGACAGGGAAGCGAGGGTTCCCCTCTTCGTTTTCTTCGCTGCACAAGGACGCAACCATCCCGGTGGGAGGCACCTCCCAGGAGCAAGTGCAGCCTTCAGCCTAGGCCCGTGGTCGGCAAACGGCGGCTCGCGAGCCACATGCGGCTCTTTGGCCCCTTGAGTGTGGCTCTTCCACAAAATACCACGGCCTGGGCGAGTCTATATTGAAGAAGTGGCGTTAGAAGACGTTTACGTTTAAAAAATTTGGCTCTCAAAAGACATGTCAATCGTTGTACTGTTGCTATTTGGCTCTGTTGACTGATGAGTTTGCCGACCACTGGCCTAGGCCCCCAGGACGGGCGAGCAAGAGGAGGCACCCACGCCCAGCTCCCCAGGCCGGACTGATCCCACCAGGGAGGTGCATATTGGACGGGGTGAGGTTGGGGAGCTGCTGGGAGGGAGGGGCTGCGAGTGGGCTGTGAGAAGGACCCCTCAGGGGGGCCAAACTGGGGACCCGGCAGCCGGCCATGGAGCCAACCGCGCTGAGTAAACCCCTCCCGCAGGCCGGAAGGCCCGATGCCTCCCTGAGACGCCCCAGATGCCGGCAGCCAAAGGGGCCTGCTGGGCGGGTGGGGCCGGGGAGGGGACGCGCCTCTGGGCAGGGCAGTGCTTGCTGACACCCCATAGTTGCTGGGTCAGTGGGGGGCGGGGGAGGTGGAGAGGGAGATGTGGTGGCCCTCGGAGGGCAGGCCCCCGGCGGTGACACCCGCCTTTCCCCGCCTCTCCTAGCTCCCACGCCAGACCCAGCTCTGGGTCCCAAGGGCTCGGTCTCGCTTGGGGTGCTGATTGAGAACCCACAGAGAGGAGAGGCCACCAGCCCTCACTGTGCCTGGACGGCCTCCCCCCTCCCGGCTCCTCGTCCCCAGGAGGCTGCTGGGACCCGCTTGCATTCTCTGTGCTGGGACGCTCACCCTGTGGGCTGCTGGGCCAGGCTCCAGCCAGGGCGGTGCAGGAAGCAGGCGACTCACTCATCACTCACGTATCGGGCACAGCCCTGCTGTGGTCGCCTGCGCAGCCTGGGCCCCAGAAGTCCCCCGGTGCTCCATGCCCTCTGTACCCCAAATACACTGGTTCCCCCGCCTCGAGCGGTTCTGCAGGGGGTGCCCCGCGTTCAGCTCAGTGCTGGCCCCACAGCCCGGGGAGGGCGCTGTCCCCCGGCGCGGGCGCGGGCTCACCAGACCCCCTCATGCCATTGCGATCAGCACCAGGTGTGCCGCCATCGGGTTACGACCTGCCTCCTGCGCAGGTGTGACCAGCCGGGAAGGACGTGGGCGCCCCGTCGGCGCTCGGTGTGGCTGAATGCACGAAAGCCTTCTCCAGTCGGAGGAAAGGGGGGTCAGAGAGGGGACGAGGTCGGCCGGGCCCCAGGACCGCGGGGCTGCGGGACCCGCTGCCGTATCTGCTCGCTCACGAGGCGGGTGCCACCGTCAGGGGGGAGGACTCAGCTCCTCTCCAAAGAGGCTCCAGGGTCCTCAGGGTGCCAGTCTCCTCCAGGGCGGCCCCCCGAGAACCAGGCAGAGCTGCCTGCCTTTCTCGCTTCACCTCGGGGGCCACGGGTACCACTTCCCCGTCCCCCCTGGGCCTCACAGACCAGCCCTGCCGGGTTCCGGGTGGGAGAGGAGTGACCGCGGCCCCCAAGCACCGTGAGACTGGCTGTCGCCACAAGCTTACCTCACCAGCAATGGTTTCTTATATTTTAAAAAATGTATTTGTATTGATGTCAGAGAGGAAGGGAGAGGGAGAGAGAGATAGAAACATCCATGAGGAGAGAGAATCATGGATCCGCTGCCTCCTGCACGCCCCCCACTGGGATCAATCCTGTAACCCGGGCCTGTGCCCTGACCGGGAATCGAACCGTGACCTCCTGGTTCGTAGGGTGACGCGCAACCGCTGAGCCACGCCGGCCGGGCCGCAGCAGCATTTTCAAAGCGGCTGCCTTCTGAGTCTCCTTCAAAGCGTTCCGTTTAGTGCTCGCAGGAAAACTCTCCCTTTGAATCCGCACTTGATCGTTTCACGCGTGTTTCATTTCACACCGTCACGATAAGAACACGCACAGGAACATGAACGGATCGGGACATCACTGACTGCCAGGTGACCGGGCACTGCCACACGCACCAGCCCGAGGACACGGCGCCCAGGGCGGCGCGGGGCCGGGTCGGAGGCGCCCTGTGGACGCCGTCAGGGGCTGCGGGCACCGGGGAAGCCGACCCCTCCCCCCCCCCCGTCACCAGGCGCCCCTGGAGCCCCCGAGAGGGTTGAAGGTCTTCGTGCCCAGGCCACGCGTCATTTCTCCCGTGAACCTCGGGGCTTCGGCAGGCTGAGTGCTCGGACTCGGGAGAGCTCGGCTCTCTCTGACACGCGCTCCTGCCCCGGGGAGGCGGGCAGCCCGGGTGCAGAGGAATTCCCCTCCGGGAGCCATCCTGCGGGGGCTGCAGGGGTTTAAACACCAGGCGTTTGTCCTCTCCCATTTCCGGAGCCCAGAGGCCCGGGACCAGGGTGTCAGCGGGGTGATGTGTCCTGACGCCCTGTCTGTGGAGGGCGGCCACAGTGTTTGGACAGGTTCAAGCCTCGGACTCATGAGAGGGCACAGGATCTCATGGCAAAGTCACGTGCAAGTCCCAGCGTGGAGGGCAGAGCCTCCCCGCACAATGATAGCCAACAGCTGTAGTTGTGAGCTTGAACCTGTGGTCCGAACACGTGGCCCCACTGAGTGACGTGGGCTTGATAGAGTTCAGGTGCATGTGATTGAGTAGGATCGAAACCCACAAGAATGTTGTAAACTTTGCCTCGTGGCATCTGCTGTAAAATAACGACACGGCCTGTAGTCCGTGGCGCTGTCGCTAGCTCTCCATCAGAGAGGACAGCGTCCCACCCAGACCCAGCTTTATTCTCCTGTCTGTCTTTCCTCCATCCTTCACCGCCCCCTCTCAGGCTCACCCTTGGTCGTGCTGGTGTGGCACACCTGTCTCCTAATCTCTTTTTTTTAAATATGTTTTTATTTTTATTTTTTTTAAATATATTTTTATTGATTTTTCACAGAGAGGAAGGGGGAGGGATAGAAAGCTAGAAACATCGATGAGAGAGAAACATCGACCAGCTGCCTCCTGCACACCCCCCACTGGGGATGTGCCCGCAACCAAGGTACATGCCCTTGACCGGAATTGAACCCGGGACCCTTCAGTCTGCAGGCTGTGGACGCTCTATCCACTGAGCCACACTGCCGAGGGCGCAATCCCCTCCTCTTAAAGGACACCAGTCCTGCCGGGTCAGGGCCCGTTCCTATGGCTCATTTCACCCTCCTCACCTCTGCGGGGCTGTCTCCACGGACCGCGGGGGAGGCTCTCACTGTCTGGGTTTGGAGGGGACGGCACTCAACCCGAGCAGGAGGGAGGGCCCCTCTCCAAACCGGAGCCCCGGGGGCGGGTGCTGGCGGGCGAGTAGGAGTGGTCCTGGCAGACCAGGCGGCTGGGAGCTGAGCTGTGAGCAGCAGGAGGGGCAGCGAGGACCGTGGCCATTCAGTGTGCGGAACTCGGGGTCCGCCAGGAGTCCTCCTCCCTTTAGAGTGGGCCCCCGGGCCCCCTCCCCCCAGCCTGGCCCTCCGCCCCCCACAGCCTCCGCGCCCACCTCTCGGAACGGAGGGCTCGGCAGGTCGGGCCCTCAGAGCGCAGCGCGTCCTCGCCAAGGCACACCCCCACGCTGGCCCTGCCGATGGGGAGGGGTGACGGTGTGCAATGTGGCCTTGAGCGTGGAAAGTTCACTCAGCTGGAAAGAGTGAAAGGAAGTTGGAAAAAGAACTTAACCCAGCCCCAACCACAGGAGCGATAAGGGTGGGTGAGGTCACTGGGCTTCTGGAAAATGTGAATCGGCCCGTTGGAGGAAAGAGAAAGCGGGGGGGTGTGTGCAAAGGGGGGGGGGGTGTGCAAAGGGGGGGGCCTGGCCCTGGGTGACCTTAAAAGAACCTTCCCCAGGAGGACAGCTGTGCCCTCCCAGCAGCTTTGCTGAGGGGGCCTGACCCCAATTCCTGGGAAGAAAAAGGCAGGTGACGAATCGATCCTCCTCTGATCTAAGCCTCAAACCGGAAGCACTCACAGGAAGCAGAGGACGGGCACACACACACACACACACACGCACACACACACACTTCCCACAGCGGCGACGGCAGCCTTGCAAACCGCGGACAGGGGTGTGTGGGCAGGGCTGGCCTGAGGAAGGCATGGCACCAGAGGGGGCTGGCTGGCACGGCCCGTCTGCCAGGTGGAGCCCGGCAGCCCTAATGGGCTTGGTCCCTGGGCACGTTCCTCCTGGAGAAGCACCTAGAAGCCTGGGCGATGCCCCCCATGGGAGGCCCCCCAAGCCTGGAGCAGAGTCCGACCCTCTGTCTCACCGCGGACAGACTGAGGCCTGGGGAGAGGATGCGCCCCAGCTCCCTCCACGCGGTCTGCAGGCCTCTCCTCGCCCTGTGCCGTGTGCCCGGGCCTGGGGTCCAAGGCCCTGGGTGCACAGGGCACCGGCAGCAGGTGCTGACAGGAGGGGGTCCTCCTTGCTGCCCGGCTTCTGAGAACCGGGGACGCAGGGGACCGAGGTGAACGGTACAGAGTTGTTAGTGGCACGGAGCGTACGGCTCCCAAGCCGCTCTCTCTGCCCCACACTCGGCCTCGCCCTGGGCCCTGTGGGGTCTGCCGTGGAACCAGCGCCCCGGGCGGAGGAGAGGACCGGGTCCAGAGGAACGGTTTGCCCAGCGCTCCGAGGGCCTGGCGTGGCAGAGCCCGCAAAGCCTTGTGCCCAGCTCCAAGTTCAAAGCTGCCCTCGGCGTCCGCACGCCGCACCTCCCGGCTTTTAGGCCGCGGCCAGGGCTGGGTCTCGGCCAGCGTTCTCAGGCCCTTCGGTCCCAGAACCCCTTTCCAGGCTTAAAATTCTCGAGGACCCCACAGAGGCTGTGTATGAGGTGTATTTACCAATAGTCACTGTACTAGAAATTAAAGCTTTAAAACTTCAGCAATGGTGTTATTAATCACTTAAAAATAGTAAGTCCAGCCCTAACCGGTTTGGCTCAGTGGATAGAGCGTCGGCCTGCAGACTGAAGGGTCCCAGGTTCGATTCCGGTCAAGGGCATGTACCTGGGTTTCGAGCTTGATCCCCAGTAGGAGGTGTGCAGGAGGCAGCTGATCGATGTTTCTCTCTCATCAATGTTTCTTTTTTTTTATTATTTTATTGATTTTTTACAGAGAGAAAGAGAGAGGGATAGAGAGTTAGAAACATCGATGATAGAGAAACATCGATCAGCTGCCTCTTGCACAACCCCTACTGGGGATGTGCCCGCAACCAAGGTACATGCCCTTGACCGGAATCGAACCTGGGACCTTTCAGTCCGCAGGCCGACGCTCTATCCACTGAGCCAAACCGGTTTCGGCTCATCGATGTTTCTAACTCTCTATCCCTCTCCCTTCCTCTCTGTAAAAAATCAATAAAATATATATTTTTAAAATAGTAGGTCCAGCACACATGGCCATAACAGCATTTTTAATGGGGGGGGGGGAGCCCTATATTTTCTAAAAACAGAAAATATGTAGTGAGAAGTTGGCATTCTTGTACATTTTCACAAATATCGTTAACGTCTGGCTTGGTAGAAGATTCCGCATCTGATCATAAAGAATCGGGTGCTAGTGATGGGTATGACTGTTGTGTGCTTCTGCGTTGAATCTGCCACAGCCGTGCGCACGCCTGGGACACGCCGCCGCGTTCCCGAGAGGACGAGAACCACACAGCGAGCGGCGTCCGAGGCCCGTCCTCGCGTGTTTTGCAGTCGCACCCGGTGGCTCTCCCGCTCGCTGCTTTTTTGCGGTTAATTATAGGCGCTCTTTCCGTGGGTGGCTCCGTGCACTCGGGGGCACTGGATTGCATGATCACTGTCGGAGACTCTGGTCTCAGCACAAGGGCCTGCACACATTAGCTGAACCGAAACGGAGCCGAGGCGGGGGCGGAGGGGGGGACCCCGAGGAAGCCAGCCTGCAGGGGCAGGAGGAGCAGTCCAGCCCGCCCGCTCACCACCTGGGCAGCCCCGCCACACCCCCTCCTGTGGCCACCTAGAGGGACAAAGAGGGTCTTTTCCATTCTGAGAGCCCTCCCGCCGCCAGCAGGACCTGGCGCCCAGCTGCCGGTCGGTCGGAGGGAGGAGAAAGGAGGCTTTGACGGTGAGGAAACCTTAGTGCCCAGCCCCCGGCCAGAGCAGCTGGAGGGCAGCGCGGGAGAGGGGCGCGCAGGGCAGCTGGCCGGCGCAGCACCAGGGCGACACTCGACACAGAGGGAGCCTGTTGGCAGCTCATCGAGGCCTCGAAGATCAGCTGTGCGGTGCCAGCGGGCAGGCGCCTCTCCGCAAGAGTGCTGTCTCAGGTCCTCCGCGGAGAGCCCGCCTGGGAGAGTGTGGCCCCGGGAAGCATGGTGATGGCCTCTGCCCGGCGATGCCCTCCTCCCAGTGATACCCTCTGCCCGGCGATACCCTCTGCCCGGCGATACCCTCTGCCCGGTGATGCCCTCTGCCCGGTGATGCCCTCCTCCCAGTGATACCCTCTGCCCGGCGATGCCTCTGCCCGGCGACGCCCTCTGCCCGGCGACGCCCTCAGGTCTCGCTGACCTTGCCTCTCCAGCCTGGACGCAGCTCCCGGCCTCTCCCAGCGCCTGGGAGTTTTTCTCATGCGCGTCACCTCTGGGACCCCAGCCCGGTGCCCATCACGGCTCTGGCACCGTGAGGGTTTGTGGAGTTGGCTCCTTTAAATGCATCAGGAAACGCGTCCTGAGAGGAGCGGCAAGGTGACCGCGCCGCCACGTGCAGGTTCATGTGAACTGAGAACCGGGGCCCGGCGGCCTCGGCGGGTTTTTCTATCTGGGGTTTTCTTCCGATGGAGCCCACGGGGTACTTGTCGCTGAGGCGGCTGGGATGTTCGGGGATTCTCGGCATCTGGACGGGGCTGGGCAGCCACTGTGCCCTCTGAGTCCAGAGCACGTGGGAAGCAGGAGAGAGAGAGGCCGACACAAAGAGCAGCAGAGACACGCGGAGCAGGCGCAGAAGCAGGAGGAGGAGCAAGAGGAGGAGCAGGAGCAGGTGCAGGAGCAGGAGGAGGAGCAGGTGCAGGAGGAGGAGCAGGAGGAGGAGGAGCAGGAGGAGGAGCAGGAGGAGCAGGAGGAGGAGCAGGAGCAGGAGGAGGAGCAGGTGCAGGAGCAGGAGCAGGAGGAGGAGGAGCAGGAGCAGGAGGAGGAGCAGGAGGAGGAGCAGGAGTAGGAGCAGGTGCAGGAGCAGGAGGAGGAGGAGCAGGAGTAGGAGCAGGTGCAGGAGCAGGAGGAGGAGGAGGAGGAGCAGGAGCAGGAGGAGGAGCAAGAGGAGGAGGAGGAGCAGGAGCAGGAGGAGGAGCAGGTGCAGGAGCAGGAGGAGAAGGAGGAGCAGGAGCAGGAGCAGGAGGAGGAGCAGGAGGAGGAGGAGCAGGAGGAGGAGCAGGTGCAGGAGCAGGAGGAGCAGGAGCAGGAGGAGCAGGAGGAGGAGCAGGAGGAGGAGCAGGAGCAGGAGCAGGTGCAGGAGCAGGAGGAGGAGCAGGAGCAGGAGCAGGTGCAGGAGCAGGAGGAGGAGGAGGAGCAGGAGCAGGAGCAGGAGGAGGAGCAGGAAGAGGAGGAGGAGCAAGAGCAGGAGCAGGAGAAGGAGCAGGAGGAGGAGCAGGTGCAGGAGCAGCAGGAGGAGGAGGAGGAGGAGGAGGAGCTGGTAGCGGTGCTCCCTCACCCGCGGGCTGTGACTCACCCACTGCTGTGGGCAGCAGCCCTGCCAATAAGGGGAGGAAGCCGTCCCGGAGGCAGCAGTCGGCTTGGCTGCAACAGGGGGCCTCTAGCCCAGCAGGTCCTCTGACCCGCTCCAGCGGCCCCGCTCACTCAGAGCCACCCCCGCCACGGCCCGCACTCTGCATTCTGCCCCGGCTCGCTCTGGGCAGCCTCTCTGCTCCTCGACGGCCGGCCTCCTCGGGGCCTCGGCCCGCGCTGCCCCTCCTGCCCGCAGTGCCCCCCGCAGGGGTGCTCACCTGCTCGTCCGCTCAGAGGAGACACCCGTCTGCCCTGCAGCGCCAGCGCCACGGCCCCTGCCCCCCACTCCCCGCTTTTTTTCCCTTCGCCCTTGTGCTAGCTGACATATCATATTTGTTATTTGTCTATCGATTTCTCTTTTTTTATGTTTGTATTGATTTTTAGAGAGAGAGGGAGAGAGAGATGGAAACATCAATGATGAGAGAGAACCATTGGTCTGCTGCCTCCTGCACGCCCCCCACCGGGGATCTGCCCAGCCCAGGAATCGACCCCGTGACCCCCTGGTTCCTGGGTTGACGCTCCACCGCCGAGCCACACCGGCAGGGCTGTCGATTTACTTCTTGCCCCTCCCTCCATGCACTGATCAACACTAACCGTGAAAGTAACGGCCCGGGTTGACTGGGCACCTGCTGTGTGCCAGGCCTGTGACAGACTTGGGAGCCATGAGGGACTGAGGAGACAGCCCCCTCCCCACCCAGCGCCCATTCCATGGGGGACAGAGAGGGCTGGGGGCCCCCATGTTTCCCCGGCTCCGGCACCGAGACACGTGGCCTCGGACACGTCACGGCCCCCGGACAGTTTCCTGTCTGTGGGAGGAGGCACAGGGGGCAGCAGGGGCTCCGTGGGCCCTCCCCCCGGCCCGGCCGCGGCCGCAAGAATGACCGTCACAGGAGAGCGGAGCCCTCGTTTCGTTGCTCCCATTAACCTCACCGTATTTTTAACATCCTCAGTGCCCTCAATTGTTTCCTCATCTCCATCCTCATTTCACCGCGCCCTGGGACCGGGGACCTAATTTCAGCGAAGGTCAGCGCAGCGCTTTGGGGCCGCCCCCCTTCTCGACACAGATGCTCCGTGCGGGCAGCTCCCGCCCCTGCTCGGTGGCGGCGGGCTCAGGGCGGGGCCGGGCTCAGGGCGGGGCCCCGCGGGGCCGATGCCTGGGAGGACGCGCTCAGCCACCCCGGGGAGTCCGGGCGGGTGCACGCTGGCCTGGGTGCGCTTGGAGAGACCCCAAGCTGCAAGAGGCCCGGCTGACCGGCCGCTGCTTCAGCCTCCTCGCCCACCTCGGGGGAAGCCAGGCCCAGAGGGGGAGCTGCATAAGCAGGCCAGGACTCAGCTGAAATCCGCCCCGCGACCCGAGAGCCAGGGTCAGGAAGAACGGAAGTGGGGTCACGCCCTGTGAGCGCACCCCAGCATCCACAGCAAACCGAACACCCCCATGTAGTCATTGGGAAACACGGCACCCACCTTCCCTCTGCAGGCTGCGGCTGGCTCAGGGGCCGGCGTGGCCCTGGGTGGGGGCCCGCGGCCGTGACTCCATCAGCACAACCTTCGCTGGGAAGGCCGCGTGTCACTTGGAGAATTTTCTAGAAACACGAGGTGGGGTCACCCGTGCCCTTGGCCGACCTGGTTCCCAAGATCCTTGTGTCCAAAGGAGAGGCCACCTGAGTGGATGCAAAAGACACGGGGGGTGTTGGGGGGTGCCCGTGCGGAGCCTTGAGGGCACAGGTTTCATCACGTGGGCGTTGGGCCTGAATGTGGACTCGCTCACCTACAATCTAGCCCCTCCAGGCCCCTCGGTGAGCCCCACGGGGGGGGGGGGGGGGGCATGTGGACTAAGAACTCACAGTCCCAAACCTCCGACTCCCGGGCCCCTGGCTGTCCTCGCCCTCCCCCAGCCCGTTCCGGGACCTTCCGTGCCCACCGCAGCCTCCTGGCCGGCAGACCGGAGTCCCTGCCTTCTCGCTCCCGCTGAGCCGCCAGCGGCCCGGTGCGCAGCCATGAGTGGCCGGGTGTGCACACCGTGGTTGATCCCCAAGCCAGGGCCCTGAAAGCCATCAGGCCGGGCTTTTTCCCTTTTTCTTTTAAAATATTTTTTTATTGATGTCAGAGAGGATGGGAGATGGGGAGAGAAAGAAACATCCATGATGAGAGAGAGTCACTGATCGGCTGCCTCCTGCACGCCCCACACTGGGAATGGAGCCCGCAAGCCAGGCCTGTGCCCTGACCGGGAATCGAACTGTGGCCTCCTGGTTCCTAGGTCGACGCTCAACCACTGAGCCACGCCGGCCGGGCCGGGCTGGGCTTTTACTTATTGGAGACGTTGAAGAGGCAGGAGGCAGCCATTCCTGGAAGCTCTCCAGGCTCAGGGGTCTTGGGGGCAGGACCCTCCTGGGCATGGCCTGGCAGAGAGCGCTGGGCCCCAGCGGACGAGGGCAGGGGAAGGGCCAGCTCCCCAGGAAGGGCCGGCACCCAGCAGCCCCTCCGTGTGCCGCCAGACTCTCTCAGACACTGCCTCATCCGCCCCTCGTCTGACCCACAACGCTTCTCTGCTGCTCCCTCCACATCTGCTCCTGTCACGTGGACACGGCAGGGGGGTCTCCGGGATAGCCCAGCGGAAGAGGGGCTCCGAGGAGGCGCGGCCAGGAGCTCCAGCTTGTCCCAGGGCAGCTCCTCAGCAGGGAGGGGGCCCCACGCCTCTCTCCAGGCTCCCGGCACCCCCTCCTCTCAGCCCTGCTCCTCCCCGGGGAGGTGCTGACCCAGCTCCCATGCACCCGATGAGTCCCTTCTTCCTGCAAAACCTCTGCTCAGCCCTCTGCTCCCTGACCCAGATGTTTTCATGTGTGTGTGTGCACATGGGTGAATGTGTGTGCACATGAGTGGTGTGTATGTGCATGGATGAATATGTGTGCATGTGTGTAGATGTGTGCATATGTGTACATGTGTGCAGGTGTGAGTGTGAATGAGTGTGTGTGCATGGGTGAATATGTGTGTGTGGATTGGTGTGCATGGGTAAACGTGTGTGTGCATGTGTGTAGATGTGTTGCATGGGTGTGAGTGTGTGTAGATGTGTTTTGCATGGGTGCAAGTGTGTATACATGGGCGAACGTATGTGCATGTGTGTAGATGTGTGTGCGTGGGTGAGTGTGTGCATGTGTGTAGGTGTGTGTGCTATAATGTGTGATAGCAATAGCTGCCCTCCCAGCACCCAGCCGGGTGCCCTGGCTGCACACACAGACTGTGGGTGTCTGGGAGGCGACGTGCCAGCTTTGACACGAGGACGCTCAGGCTCAGGGAAGTCCAGGAACCTGCCGCAGGCCCCAGGCCTCGTCCCCGTCGCCCCCTGGAGACTTCCTGCCGCGGGACACGGCCGGGGGGGGGGGCGCTGGTGAGTGTGCTGGGCAGGCGGGCGCTGTGGTCACCACGCCTGGCGCTGCCCGGTCCCTGCAGCTGCCTGCCGGCCTGTGAACCCCCATCTGCACGTGAGTCCGGGGGCACAGGGGGCTACTCCTCCGGGACCGGCTCTCTCCTCCTGTAACCTCTGCCCCCAGGAAAGCGGGACGCCTCAGGCACCGGCTGCCCTTCCCCCTCCCCCCCCCACCCCGCTTCCTGCAGGCCCTCCACAGCTCTGTGTGTCCGGGCAAGGTGCCCGCCCCCCACGGTGCCTCCACATCCCCCCGCCAGCACCGGAGCCTGCCCACCTCTGCGTCTGCCCTCTGCGCCGGGCCCCTCGCTCCCCCGCAGGGCAGGCCCCAGCAGGTGAAGGGAACAGGGGCAGCCAGTCCCCGTGGTCCCCCTTCTCGGGGAGCCCCTGGCGTCGCCATCACCCGGCCCTTCAGAGGGGTCAGTGTGAACCCTGCCCCAAGGGACCCCCCCAGGGACCCCCACCGCGCAGGGAGGACTCGGTGGAAAATTCTGCCCGTGACTGCGCTTCCCTGCATGACCCCCCCCTCCCCCCCAGCACCGGCCGCTCCCCCCGCCCCTGCTCAGCTCCCCCGCTCTGGGCCTTCCCTTCGCTCTTTCTCCTTCCATTTGAGAGAATCAGGTGGGTGTGGAAACAGCCTGAGCACCTGGGGGTGGTGGTGGTGGGGTCTTGGAGGAAGCATGCCCCCACCCAGTGAGCCGGCCTCAAAGGGGCCCCGCCCCGGGGTCGCCCGGGGCCACAGAGCTGGGCTGTGGGGGAGGGGCTTTAGGAGACGTGATGGGAACTGACCACCACGTACAGCTCATTTGGGGACCAGAATGTCTCATCGGGCGGCTCTGCTGCCAGCAAATTACCCCCCCCCCCCGCCCCCTGCCTCTGTAGAAAGACCTGGGGGGGGGGGACTGTCACTGAGCCACTCCTTCCCGCCCTCCCCTCCAGGCCTGGCCCTTCCCCTGCACGGCAGGAGGTGGGCGGGGCTGGCACGGTGCCCGCGGAAGCCCGACACTCAGGCCTCTCCGGGACCCAGGACGGACGGACGGACGGACGGACGAGGGGGCCTTAGGAGGGACCCGGGACAGATGAGGGAGGCTTAGGAGGGACCCCAGACAGACGGACGAGGGAGGCTTAGGAAAACCAGCACAACAGCTCAGCCACGGAGAGAGGTGCCAGGGGGCCGGGGCGGCCACAGACCAGGCGCAGTACCATCCCTGACGCAGCCGCGGACGCTCATGAGAAATGGGGGGCCCGTCCGAGGTGGTGCAGCTTCTGGGTGCCCCTGCCACCAATTCTGGGAGACCCTGTGGAGTCCCCACCCACCTGGGCCTCAGTCCCCCTGAGCCCAGAGAGGGAGTGGAACGGAGCCCTCGAACCTCTGAGATGCCACAGCGTCAGAGTCTGTGCCCCTGCAGGGGCCGGAGGGGGCTCTCGGCCAGGCCCCCGGGACCCTCGCCTCCTGCAGCCTCAGGCGCGGCCAGGGGCAGCCGCGAATGGGGGGAGGGTGGCCGCACCTTGTCACCCTGCCCGCCATCCAGGGGGACAGCGCTTTGCTGCTCAGAAGCCGCTCGAGGGAACTGTCTTCCTTCTACCAACCGTCCTCCCGTCTGTCCAGACCCTGCGGCCGTGGGAGCGGAGCCCCGGGGCCCAGGAGACCATCGCCACGCTGGGGAGGCCTGCGCAAGGTCAGTGCCGAGGGGTCGAGAGTCAAGTCAGACGGCTGGTTTCCTCCATCGCAAGGTTCCGCGGGCCCCTCGCAGGCCCTGAGACAAGGCCAGCCCGGGAGGAGCCGGCCGGGCGGGCAGCGCTGGCTCCGCGCACTCAGAGGAGGAACCAGCAGGACAGCGCCAAGGTCAGTGCGCGGCGCAGGGGGCGGCGGGGGCTCGGCCCGGCTCTGCCCGGCTCGGCCCGGCTCTGCCCAGCACCAGATGGGTGGCCGTGGGCAAGGAGACACTCTTGCCTGAGAAGTGGGAGGGCAGCCAGCGCTGCCCCGTCAGGGTCAGGGGACGGGCAGCCTGGCCCGGATGTGGACGGCGTGTCCCTGGGGGTAGGGGTGGGGGTGGGGGTGGGGGTGTGCACAGAGCTCAGGAGGGCGGCGAGCTGCCCCCACACATTCCCTCTGGCCGGCTCTTCCCCCAGCAGGTGCCGGGGCAGGAGTGGGGTGGTCACGGGGCTGCTGTAGACAGTGGGGGCAGCTGAGGAGGTGAGATGGAGCGTCACCCCCAGGCAGCTGCCGCCCGAGCATCCCAGCTCCCTCGCGGAGGCGCCCGGGGGCAGGGGCGGCCTGGGGAAGACCCAGGACCAAGGGCTGGGCGTTTCCACGGATCAGTGCTCGGCGCCAACAGGGGCAGGACCCTCCGGTCCACCCGTCACCGTGGCCACGGCCACCGGCCACAGGAGAGAGAGCTGGACGGACAGACCCGCTCCTCCCTCAGGCGTGGTCCCCAGCGCCGGGCCCAAGCCCCCGGGGGCCCCGCCTCGCCCTCGCCCTCTGCTGGCAGAACCGCATCGTCTCCAACCAAACGGTTCCGCTGCACCGGCCCCGGCAGCAGCATCTGCAAAGAGAATTGTCTACGTATTTGCACTTGATTTGACCAATGGCCCCACCGGAGGCATTTCAGACGCGTGTGCAGCAGCCCAGCACCAAGCACGGCGAAGAAGGCAGAACGCGGCCCCACGCTGCCTGTGCGTCACCGCTCTGCCTTCCAGGACGCTCCTGGGGATCCGTCGGAGCCACGCGTGACTCCCGCACCACGCGGCCCCTTCCTGAGCTCAGCCAGGACCACGTGCGCACACGGGCCCCATCGCACGGCTGCGGGACCCCCTCCCACGACAGACGGCGTCCCAGGCGCCGTCACACCCCAGCAGGCTCCCGTCCCCTCCCCCCAGAGCGCCCCGGATCTGGAACACCCGTCTGGTGGCCGTGGGTGCGAGGGGACCGTGAGTTAGTGGGCGTGGCTGGAGAGGGGGGAGGGAGGGGCGTCTGCTGATGTCTGGCTGGCCGGATTGGGGCGCTGGGCGTCTGCTTTTGGGTGAAGATGGGTCCCCAGCGGAGAGGGAGGGGGCAGGGCAGGACCAGGGGGGCCATCTGTGGAGGGGCCCCCCGGTGGACCCCGGGGGTCGCAGGGTCAGAGCTGCAGGGGCCTGGGAGGATGGAGGGGAGAGGGAAGGGCAGTGGGGAGGGGTGGGCAGGGCTGGGAAGGCCAGACTGAGCACAATCCACCTGAGGCAAAGGGCGGGGGGCTCCTCCCCCATCACCCCCATTCTGTGTGATGGGCTCTGGTCCCCCTAAAGCCGAACCCCTTCAAGTCAGCGGGGCTGCAGCACAAGCCACCGGGCACTCGTTTCGGACCATGGGACTCAGAACCCGAGCAGGGGCTTTAGGGAGAGAAAGCGCGTCTCGTCCTGGGACATGGACGTCCAAGACGCAGATGGCCCGCCCGCCCGCCCGGTCCAGGACCTGGGCTACTGTGCCCTCAGCTCCCGCGTGGGAAACGCCTGCGGTCGGATGTAGCTCAGGGGGTGGCCGAGGGCAGGAGGACGGGGCTTTACTTGGTAACTTCAAGCGCTTCCCAGAGTCACAGGTCCCTGCCACGTCCTCCTGCCGCGGGATGGGGAGGACAGGGACGCGGTTATGGGGACTTCCCCCGCTTTCCTCCCGGAGACAGTGGGCGCTGGGAGCCCCTGGAAGGGCCTGCTGGTGGCCCCGAGCAGGGGCGCTCCGTGATGCCTCCTGTTCCCCGAGAAGCCGCGTCGCACCCTCACCTCCCGGGACAGCCCCTCCCGTCCTGCTGGCGCCTGGCATGGGACCTCCCGCTGCGAATGAGGAAACCTGGCCCGCAGGTCAGGGGCCGCCCGCAGCCAGAACCCGGCCGCCTAGCGCTGCCGCTGCGGGGCCTGGCCCACGCACTCCCCGGGCCCCGGAATCGGCGAGCATTCCCGCACGGCCCTGGCCTGGCTCCTGTCCCACTGACCTCTCCCCGGGGGGAGTCCTGGAGGACACGACAGGGAAGGCCCGAGCCCCCCAGAGCTGAGTCCCCCGCTCCAGGGCCCAGTGGGGTGAGAACGTGGTCTCCGCAGACACCGCCCGCCAGCTGTTCCCAGGAAAGCGGCGGGTCCGGACAGGAAGCAGCGGACGCCGCGCGGAGTTGTTTCCTGAGAGCGAGGTGAGCGACCTGCGGCCCCGCTGGCGAGGGAGCCTGAGGACGTTGCTTCCCGTAACCTCGGCGACCCGGCTCCGTCTGGCAGACTGGTGCCCCCCCCCCCCCCCCCGCCCCAGCACAGCTTCGGCCTTGACCCTCCTGCAGTCGGACCCCTCCCGCCCCATCTCTGCTCAGCCAAGCGGCTGCCGAGCTCGGCTTCATGGCGGGGCCCCCGCTGGCCAGGGCGGGGTCCAGCTCCGGAGAGGAGCTTCCATTCCGACTCTCCCTTTCCTGCTCGGTTTCTGGCTGAAGGCCCAGCTTCTCCTGGGCCCCCGGGGAGTGGGGGGGTCGACACCCCGTGCACACACTCAGCCTCCTTGCCCCGCCCCCCTCACCACACAGCTCGCTCGCCTGCATGTCCTCCTTCAGTCTCTGTCCCCCACAACGCGGGCTCCTACAGGGCAGGGAGACGGCCTGGGACTCTGTGGGAACCCCAAGACACTTGCCGGAGGCCTCTGCAGAGCTCCGGCCAGTGGCACCCCACCAGCACCCCAAGGCCCGCAGGTCCCTTGGCCTCGTAGGTCTCCAGTCCACCCCCCACTGTGGGCTGTGCCTTCCGTCTCCCCACACACACCGTGACCTTGAAGCTCCCGCTGCCCTTTGCCCTCGCACCTCCCAGGGCTGAGAACGGTCATGTGTGTCGCATGCCCCTGTTTGCAAAGCACCACCCCAGCGCCCCTCCTTGGCCTCCCGCGAGGACCGTGGGATGACCCTGCTGCATAGACCCGTGGTCGGCAAACTGCGGCTCGCGAGCCACCTGCGGCTCTTTGGCCCCTTGAGTGTGGCTCTTCCACAAAATACCACGGCCTGGGCGAGTCTATGTTGAAGAAGTGGCGTTAGAAGAAGTTTAAGTTTAAAAAATTTGGCTCTCCAAAGAAATGTCAATCGTTGTACTGCTGATACTTGGCTCTGTTGGCTAATGAGTCTGCCGACCACTGGCCTAGACCAAACCTCTGGGCTCCGGAGGCCCCGGCTCCGCCCCGGCTCCGCCCCGGTTCCCGAGTCCTGCGCCCTCACAGCGCTGGGGCCTCACCACCCTTGGGGCACCGGCGTGTCCCCATTCTCAGAAAATGCTTCCTCAGGGGAGCCCAGCCCGCCTCCCTGTGCCCGCCCGCCTCCCAGGCCCACGGCGCACCCCCCCCCCCCCCCCCCGCGGAGACCTCGAGCACCCCCTCTCGGCCTAACACGTTCCCGCCCCGCCCGCTGGTTCCCTGTGACCGGCTGACCCTCTGGCCAGCCCGAGGGGCAGGAAGGCGGTGTTTCGGGTCCGGTTTTGGGAGGGGCCCAGAGACTCCGGTAAAACTGCCTCGCAGCGCTCGGCAGAGCGCCACGCCTTGCAGCCAAATGTATGACGCTCCACACTTAACATCCACCCTCCCTGCGCGGCTGGGAGGAAGGAAGCGGGGATGAGAGTCGGCCCTGATAGAGTGTGGGTGCAGCTCTCCCTGGGGACAAACTAGGAGAATGATGGCCTGTTGGCGGCCGGGCCTCAGTTTCCCCAGCAAGGCCTCCCGCCGGTCAGGTCATTTCCAAGAGGAAGACGGAGCCGGCCCCACTCAGGCCTTCGAGGCTCTGCCGGGAGAGGGGTGGAAGCATCCCCTAATGGTGGGCTCCTGGCTGCCCCCCACCCTCCAGCCCCCCAGCTCCCCACTGAGCCCCCCATCCTCTCTTCCTGGTCATACTTCCCCTTGTGCCGGGAGTCACAGCCTGGGGCATCTTGGGGAGCCCAAGACAGGGGCCCCGGAGCCCTCAGCTCAGAGGCTGCGGTGTGGACTCCAGGCCCAGCCCGGCTTCCCGCTTCTGGGGTCCTAGGCCCCTCCCCCCTTTCTGGATGCATCTGATGACAAGAAAAAAGTCCATGTGACTCCAGCCTAAGCAGCCTGCAGGGGTAACGCTGGAGGGGCGTCCCGGCTCCCCCTGAATGCCGTCCACACCCAAGGGCAGAGGCCGGGCCGGGGCAGGGCCGCCCCAGGTCAGCAGGCGGGTTAGCAAACAACCGTGTTTGTGTTACCCAGAAAGGCTGGGCCGGCTCCCGGAGTCCCCGGCCTCTCCATTGACCGGGAGATAAAGCGCCAGCTGGTCCCGGGTAAACACCGCGTGACTCCGGGGAGGTCCGCGCACCAGCAGCCTGCCCCGGTGGGGGAGGGGCCGCGGCCTGCTCCCCACGCGGACCCCAGCCCTGCCCTGGGCCGCGGCCCCGCCCCCAGCCTCCTCTGAAACGGAGGGCCCAGTCTTGGTTCTCCACCTTGGCTGCCTGTTAAAACCCCTGGGACTTACCAGCACAGGCCCCAGCCCGGCGGGAGTTGAGCTTCGTGGACCCAGGCACCAAGGGGTCACGGTTCGATTCCCAGTCAGGGCACACGCCCGGGGTGCGGGCTCGATCCCCAGGAGGGGGCGTGCAGGAGGCAGCCATCCACGTTCCTCTCTCATCATGGATGGTCCATCTCTCCCTCTCCCTGCCTCTCACTCTCTAAAATCAATAAAAACATATATTTTTTAAAAAGTACGGCCCCAGGCCCAGGGACTGACTTGAAGAGCCCCGGTGACTCCAGGGCGAGCCAGGCTGACCCCCACGGAGCCGAGTCCGGAAGCCCCGGGTTACAGGAGCCCCGTCGCTGCCCCGGAGCCACAGGTCCAGTGGGTAGCGTGTCCCCCTGTCCGTGGGGCGAACACGCCCTCCGAACGGCCGCACGTGAACAACCAGCCCCAGAATGCCCAGGCCCACGCGGGCTCCCGTCACGCAGGGCGCTCCGCGGGGACGGCCCCGGGGGGCCTGGACCGCACAAGCAGGGAAGCTCCCCCAAAAGGAGTCATAGCACAGCCCCCGGGGGGACGGAGCGAGCGCTCTCCGGGTGGTGGGAGTGCTGCCGACGCAGCGAGCTCGGTCATGCTAACGACAGAACGAGCGCAGCGGGGAGGCCGCGCAGGACACGCATGGCCATCCGGGCAGCTTCCCCAGGAGCGGCCACGTCACGCTCCCCAGGGAACCCCCCGTCCCAGGGACCTGCAGATCCCGGGGGAAGCGGCCCAACAAAAGGGGGAGCTGGGCGCGTGGGCTGTGAAGTCGGGGTGACGCGGGGGGGGGGGGGGCGGTGGGCGTGCCTGTCAGTCCGGCCTGGGAGAAAGGTCATTGGCTAGGGGCTCCCATCCTCTGGGACGTCATTCACCATCACCGGCCTGCCAGGCGGCGGCCCCCAGGGCAGTGACTGGAGCTGCAATGGCGGAGGGGGGGGGGGGGCTGGCCAAGCCTTCTTCCCCGCGGCCAGCCGTCCCCAGGCGCGTGGTGGGCACGAGGCCGCCCTCGTTAAATGGTTCTCCACTCAATTAGAGTCTTCCTGTTCAACGGGACATGTGATTAAAAGGCCTGCAGATAAATGAGCGCACGCACTAATGAGGATGGTGAAGAGAGCGACACGTGATCGAGGACGGGCTGAAAGGGGCGAAAACACCGGGTGTCGCTGCAGCCAGACGCGGCTGCTCAGACAGAAGCCCCCTCCACCTGGTTTGAGCAGAAAGGGGGACGTATCGGCTCGAGATGCGAAGACGCCCAGGAGGGACGTGGGACTGGACACGGCCGGCGGGGAATCCGACGAGGCCCCGGCTCTCCTGTCAGCTGCGCTGCAGGCCGCGGCTCTCACCCTCCTTGGTGGCAAAGGGGTCCCCCTGCACGTCCCGGCTCCCATCACCTCAACAGGCCGGGAGAGAGGGGTGCCTGGCCCCCGCGCCCAGCACGGGGCAGCTCTCCAGGGGGCTCCTGCCCAGCCTGACCCGGGGGTGGGGTCCAGTTGGCCAGGCCTGGAACCCCTCGGGGCGGGGGGAGCGTCTGACAGAAGGTAAGGACTGTGAGCAGTGAGGGGGGGTCCCCATAAGACAGGAGGGTTCCAGGGGTCACGCCAGGAGACCCCTTTCCTCTCCTTCGCTGCTCTCCAACCTCGGTCCGAGGCGAGGACACGGGCTCGGGCACGCTCAGTCCGACTCCGGGAACCGAAGGGCCTCCAGGTCCCCGGGTCTGTGCCAACGAGGCCATCGGCTCCGCTGACCCCGGCCCTGGAGGACGGCGCGGGGGCACCCAGCGGACAGCCCCGCCTCAGCCCGTGCCTGTTTGCACACCTCACCCGGCCTGTCCGGCCACCACGGCTCCACGCAGCCCCCCACCCCCACCCCAGCCTCCGCTGAAACGCGCTTGACTGCCTCTCAGGAGTCGCTCACTTTCACTCCCTTATAACAAATGCGAGGCCAACCACCTCTGGGGTGCTGGGCCCCCCACTTCCCTGGCTCAGAGGATGACTCAGCCTCTGACTCTGTCCTGGGGGCGGGGGGTCGCCAGGGCGGATGGGACCAGCCAGCCTGACTCTCTCCATCCACACTCCTGGCCCTTCCGTTCGCGGCCTCCTGCCCCACGCGTCTCCACCCCTCTCCTCTGCCGGAGCCGGCGGGGGACGTGCTGTCAGCCACTCTGGGGACAGAAGGCTTGCGGTCGAACACTGCGGTGAGCTCTGTCCCGGGGCCAGTCCCACCGAGTGGAGTGTGGGCTGCGCTGTGACCAGCTGGGTGGCGGCGTCCTGGCCCTCTGGGAGCCCTGCCTGGTCACAGGGACGAACCTGAGCCCAGGGTGGCCGGGACGAGGAGACGAGGTGCCGATCGGGAACGTGCGGGGTGAGCGTAAGGGGCTGTGTGTGCCCGGGAAGGAACCCTGGGCATCATCACTGTGGACGAAAGGAGCCACATGCTAACCTGACAAGCTCAGGGGAGGCCTGCATGGCAGTCTTGCAAACTCAGAGTCCTGGAATAACCACAAAGGATGGTCTGAAAATTAAATATTTAACTACAAACAGGTTATAGTGGGCAGTCATTCCTAAGCTGATACCTTCCCTGACAAAGATCAACTTGGATCTTCTTTCCTGAGCCCATTTGCCTTTTTGCCTCTAAGATAACATATCTGTGAGATGTCTGGGTAACTTGTAACTTCCTTTACCCCGGACCCCTCAGGGCACAACAAATGGCACCGGGACATTCCCTCATTGTGATTGTTATCAAGTTAATTGTCAACTGTTAATTAAGTTAAAGTATCCTGTATCCATCTCTGTAAGAGAAGCACATGTCCATCATTTCACTTTTCACCCTATCCCAGAGGTTTCCCCGCTTTGCTTTGTCCCACCTCCCTAATCTGTCACCAATGGATTCCATGTAACTCACCTACGTCCCTTTCCTTTGATTTCAATGTGTAAATACAGATGTAACCCTGCATTCTCCGGAGCATTATCTCAATCCATTGAGGTTCTGCTTCCCGGCATATGTCGACAGTTTGGCTCAAATAAACTCACTAAAATTCTTTACAGGTTTCAATGGTTTTTTTCGTTAACATCACCATCACCATCACCATC
This sequence comes from Cnephaeus nilssonii, assembly GCF_951640355.1. Lineage (NCBI taxonomy): Eukaryota > Metazoa > Chordata > Mammalia > Chiroptera > Vespertilionidae > Cnephaeus > Cnephaeus nilssonii. Next base: position 2,225,555 of record NC_137086.1, on the reverse strand, counting down.
GTCCTGATTAACAGCCTCGCCCCGAGGGAGGCCGCAGGTGCCAGCTCCTGCAGGAGAGCCAGGGGCCTGAGCGTGACCCCGGGACCGGAGGCCCACGGCCCCCGCTGCTCCCGAGACCAAGAAGAGCAGCGCTGGGGCGCGAGGCGCGAGCAGAACAGTCACTACTGGGAGGACGGGCGCGCTGATGGGGCCCGTCCCTCGCGGCCACACCCAGGACGACTCGGCTACTGAGGGGCCTGATGGGAGAGGCAGACTCCCCGCCCTCCGTCCCCAGCAGCACTGTCTCCGGTCTGAGGGCCCCGGAGGGCCCTGTCCTGGGTCCCATGGGGAGCAGGTGCCTGAGCAGTGAGGTGAGCGCCTGAGGGCCTGTGGGACCCGCTGACTGTCTGTCTCCGGTGGACCTGCCCCCTCCGCACCCCACAGGGCGCCTGCCGGGGGGGGGGGGGGGGTCTGTCCCTGCTGAGCTCACTCTGCCTGCCGCCGGCCCCCGCCTCCCGCCTGGACAGCGCTCCTTCCCGCGTTGCCAGAGCGGCCTGGCATTCTCCCGGGGTGGGGAGGGGGCGGTGAGCGCACCCCACAATGTGCTCGTCACATGGCCAGACTGTTTCCCAACAGCAGCACCCCCATCGCCCGTCCCACGCCGCTGACCCGCAAGCCCAGCCGTCACCCGGCCCGGCCGCCCGCCCCCAGGACAGCGAGGGCTGGACAGAGTCAGCACGGGCCGGGGCCTGTCCCTCTTCTCCAGCGCCGCCTGGCACCCCGCCGCCGGTGGGGGGCTGTGCCCAACACCCACCAGGAGCGGGCCGGCTCCCTCTGGGGAGCACAGGTTCCCTGGGAAGGAAACGCAGCCGTCACGTGGCGCCGAGTCCATCCAGGGCCAGAGGCGAGGCCCGGGAGCATTCGCTGAGCCCCCTCCTCGCCCAGTCGGGGTCCGGCCGAGGCCCCCAGAGGCTCCGCGGCGGCGGGGCCCTGCCTCCCGCACACGCCCGCCGAGGCCAGGCCCAGCCACCGGACCGAGGCCCAAAGCACAGAAAGTCTAGGACCCCCGGTGGCCGCTCGGCGGCGGGACAGACGCTGGGAGACCGGCAGGGCGCTGCGTGAAGGTCACCCCGTCCCCGGGGAGTGGCACCGGCCAGATGGGCGGCTGCCGCGGGCTCTCCCCGGCACGCCCGGCTCCTGAGGCGGCCCCGGCTCCAGCAGGGCAGGCTGACCGGCCCCCGGTCCCGGCTGCACGGACCCCCTGGAGGGCCGCTCTGTGTGCCTGCGAACCAGGTCGCCGTTCGGCCACTTGTGGGCTGAGGGGGGCCGGCCGGCACCCAGGTCTGGGGGAGTCCAGAGCCCCCCTTCCATCTGCACGTCTACCCCTCGCGGGCTCCCAGCGGGCAGTCCCCCCACAGGAGTCCAGCTTCAAAGAGGGGTGAGTGGGAGCGGGGGAGGGCCCCCACCGGAGGCAGGGGCGTGGAAAAATGCCCTGATTCACCCATCACCCCCAACGCGGCCGTCATCAATAATGGAGCAAGTCCGGACGCGGGGACTCAGGGAGTCAAATATAGCAGCCACTCAGCATCGGCGACAAAGAGAGATGAAAGGTTTCTCTGCTTTGAATGAAGACGCAGACAGAATGGAGCTGAGAGAGAGAGAGAGAGAGAGAGAGAGAGAGAGGGAGGGGGAGAGAGAGAGAGAGAGACGGGGGGGGAGAGAGAGAGAGAGAGAGGGAGAGAGAGAGAGGGAGGGAGAGAGAGAGAGAGAGAGAGAGAGAGAGAGAGAGAGAGAGAGAGAGACTGAGAGGAGAGAGAGAGACGAGATAGAGAGAGGGAGAGAGAGAGAAACACGGAGAGAGAGAGAGAGATGGAGAGAGAGAGCGAGCGAGCCAGGGCCACACCTCGAGGTGCACTGACTGAAGACCTGCGTCTCCCCCGCCCCGCCAGGCGACCCCCCGGGCCGCCGTGACACAGGCCGCAGATGCTGGGAAGAGGGAGCCGAGAGCGGGCGTTCCAGACCGGCCACGGCACCGTCTTTCCCTGCAGGGATGTGAATAATTAAATGCCTTCTCCGGAGAGCGTTCTGGAGAAAGTGAACGGATCGACCCAAACGCGCCAAACGCAAACACCAAGCTCGCCGAAGCGGCCTTCCTGGCCGCGCCCCGGAGCCTCTGCCGCGTGCGGCCTCCCTGTCCCAACGTGTCTCAGTGAGAGCAAATGAAGTGCCCCCCAAGTTCTCCGAGCAAAACCCTGCCGAGCAGCCAGGTTCCCCGTCGCCCTGGCCGCCCCCACGCTGTCGCTGTCGTAACTGCCGCAGTGTGCGACCCGGCCTCGGGGTCTGGTGGTGAAGTTCTCCCGTTTTCTTTTCCCTCCTTAAGGTCGGCTGCTTTTTCTCAGCCTGTTGCAATTCCATATATATTTTAGAATCGACTTGTTTGTTTTTAGACACACACACGCATGCACACGCGCACACATACATGCACACCCGCACACACACACACACCCCCTCCCCACCACCGCTTCCGAGCTCGGCTCACGCGGCATGGTGAACGCCTGTCCGTCACCAGCTGCTGCAGACAAGGGGAGCCGCGCGGATCCAGGCCGGAGGTGCAGGGGGGGCAGGGGTGCTATGCAGAGGGAGGGGAGCCGTCAGCACCCTGAGGCGGGGTGCCGAGGTGGCCTGCTGCACCCAGGGCCACTGGCCACTGTGAGGGTGAACTGTGTCCCCACAGAATTAGCATGCTAACATCCTTGCTTGGCCAGCGTGGCTCAGGGGTTGAGCATCGACCTATGAACCAGGAGGTCACGGTTCAATTCCCAGTCAAGACACCTGCCTGGGTTGTGGGCTTGATCCCCAGGAGGGGGCGTGCAGGAGGCAGCTGATCAGTGATTCTCTCTCACCATGGATGTTTCTTTTTAAATCCTCACCCGAGGATATTTTTCCATTGATTTTTAGAGAGAGTGGAGGAGAGAGGGAAAGAGAGAGAAACATTGATGTGAGAGAAACACATCGATTGGTTGACTCCTGCACACCCCTGAACCAGGGCCCGGGCCGGGGAGGAGCCTGCAACCGAAGTACATGCCCTTGACCGGAATCGAACCCGGGACCCTTCAGTCTGCAGGCTAATATCCATTGAGCAAAACTGGTTAGGGCATCATTGATGTTTCTCTCTCTCTCTCCTTCTCCCTCTCCCTTCCTTTCTGAAATCAAATTTTTTTTTAAATGATAATAAATTTGCCTCCTGACTCTGGGGCCATGCACGGCAGAAGCTTATCTGACGGTTCAGCTCCACGTCCTCAGAGCCACCGTGGGGCCCTGCACGGAGAGCAGGTGCTCGATACACGTTTGTCGAATGAAGAAATACGGTGACTTCCCCGCACACGAAACAGAGCCGGTCCGCCCGGGCGTGGGCTGAGGCTAAAGCCAGCTCGGAGCAGGCTGGGCCTGCGGGTGGCTGCCCGGGGCTCCCCAGCCTGACGTCGCCCGCGACGGCGACGCGGAGGGAAGAGCCGCTGGCCGGGGGTGAGCTGAGTGCGAGGGGCTGCGGGGCATGGCGGGGCATCCTACGGGCCGCTGGCTAGAAGGCTCTGCAGCTCGGGGGAGATGGTCACACGCAAACCCACGAAAAGAGTCTTGTTCACCAAAATGAAATATGAAAGCAGCTCACGAAACCGAGCGTGAATCCATAACCCTTCACGCATCTTAAGTTTTAACAGAGACGCGAGCGGCATGCCGGCTCTCCGCGGCGGAGTCCCTCCCCCGAGAGGCCCCGCGAGGTCCTGGCGAGAGGAACCAGCAGATCCCGGTGCCCGCTCACCCTGCCAGACGACCCGCGGCGCCGCGTCCGCACCTGCCCGCGCACACTTCCTCCAGGACTGCCTCGGAGGGTCCACTCCGCCTCCCGGCTCTCGCCGCGGCCCCGGGAACGTGGAGTAATCCTCAGGCTGGGAGAGCCCCCCACTGACCCTGATGGAACCGTTGACAGAGCTGACTGGCTCCCTTTTCCGCCCGCCCCCTTCCCCCCCCCCCCCCCCCCCGCACCCCTGCACCGGGGCTGGGGCCTCAGCTCTGCACAATCGTGTCCAGAACGGGGAGGCAGAGGGAGAACAAAGGGGCTTTCCTCATAGGATTCTGTTGGGATCAAGCAGGAAAATCCTTTCTTTTCTTTCTTTTTTAAAAGGTATAATTTTTTTAAAGTTTTTATTGATTTAAGAGAAGAATGGAGAGAGTGAGAAAGAGAGAAACATCAATGATGAGAGAGAATCATGGATTGACTGCCTCCTGCACGCACCCCCACTGGGGACTGAGCCCACAGCCGGGCACATGCCCTGGACTGGAATCGAACCCAGGGCCCTTCAGTCCGCTGCACCCAACTGGCTAGGGCAGGAGAAGACGTTCCCAGCCCCTCCCTCACAGGTGTCCTCTAACGTCTCATTGGCCAGACCAGTGGTCGGCAAACTGTGGCTCGCGAGCCGCGGTTTGCCACTCTGTTGACTAATGAGTTTGCCGACCACTGTATATACTACCGTTTACCTCTTTGCACACAATATGCCACAACTGCCTAATCCTCACAGCTTCCAACTACACGGTAACATTTAGTCTAGTCCAGTGGTCGGCAAACTCATTAGTCAACAGAGCAGCAAACCGTGGCTCTCGAGCCGCAGTTTGCCAACCATTGGGCCAGACCAAGCTACCTACTCATCACTGAACCAATCACCTGGCACTGGAGTGCCATAAGGGCCTTCGGCCATCGGCTCACCCCCAGGACCTGAGCACATCGCTGCTGGGCAACATCGGGGAGAACACGGCGGCTGGGGCTCATGTCCACCATCCTGGCCCCCACGCCTCTGCATGACCCTGCTCCTCCCTCCCTCCCTCCACGTCCGCGGGAGGATGTCCGTCTCGGACCGCGCTCACACCAGCCGCTCGGTCGGGCCCACCCTCACCCACACGCGGGCCGACCCAGCCTCTCGAAGCGGGGAGCGCGCTCGGCTCCACACGGGAGCAAGCGGGGGGCTCAGACTGGACGGGGCGTGGCCCCAAGGCCCCAGGACTCCGGCCCCTCGGGACGCGGCTGCGCCGGCCACCACGCTTCCCCCGGGCCTGATCGGAGCCCGGCCGGCCGGGCCGTGTCCACCGGGAGCTGGCAGCCCCCTCCTCTGGGCTGCAGTCCCGTCATGTGCCACAGGCCTCTCCCGCTTTCCTCTCAGGGATGACTCACCAGGCGAAAGGAGGCGTTTTGGAGTAAATGATGATGGAACTGAATTATTCAAACTCCTCCAGATCTGAAACGACGGTAATGTGTTTATGTTTTGCATTAAGCGCTGAAATGGGCTGAGGGCTCGCCGGATTGATCTTAATCTGCGAGCTGCCTCTCGGCTTCACACTCCAGCCAGGACCAGCCGGGAGAGGAACGTCGGGGGACGCCAACACCAGCACCGGCCCGGCTGGCTCGGCTCGGCGGGGGGAGGGTCGGCCTGCGGGTGGCAGGGGCCCGAGTCTGATTCCGGTCCAGGGCGTGTGCCTCGGTTGCAGGCATGGCCCTGGTCGGGATGCATTCAGGAGGCAACCCATCGATGTGTGTCTCCCTGTCCCTCCCCCTCCCTTCCACTCCCAGAGAGATCCATGGAAAATACCCTCGGTGAGGCTGAACGAGGAACAGGAACAGGAACACACTAGCGTGCCACCCCGCCCCCCCGCCCCCCGCCATCTCCCCACGCCGGCCTTCCTGCTCCCCGCGACCATCGGCTTCGCTGCCGCAATCTCCCGTCTGCTCTGCTCGAACCCCGCCCTGTCCGCGGGGCGGGAGGGCTGCTTTGGGACCGTCCCGGCTTTGCTGACGAGTCCGAACCTCGGCGTGTTGTGGCGGCGGAGAACGGCCCCATGAGGGCGCGTGACGTGTGGAACCGGGACCCGGGCTGCGAAGCAGAAGGCATCAGGGGCCCGTGGTGTCGTGACTCCCAGGTGCCCACGTGGTGCCTGGCACACAGTAGGCCCTCACTCAGTGCCGCCGGCCGGGAGGATGGCCTCGGCGCTGTGTCCTGGGCAGGGACAGGCCCCTGCAGAGGCGCCCAGCCGGCCCTGGAAGAGCCCGGAAGGAGAGGAGGGGCGGACGGAGGGGGCGGGAGGGACGAAGGCCTGGGCGCCCAGCCCTGTGGGGAGCTGGTACCCTGCCCAGGCCCACGGGAGAGAGCAGCCCCTGTCCGGACGGAAGCTCCGAGGCAGGAGGAGCACGAACATCCCAGCCCCTCCCTCCGCTTGCACCTGCACCTCCGGCCGGGGCATCCCACCTGCCAGGCCCAGGGGGCGTTGGGACAGGTGGGTCCTGGGCAAGTCCACAGAGACCGGCCCGGGACCCAGACAGAGCAGAGGCGAGCGGGACAGGGCCCGGGGAGCTGGCCTAACGCCCCGAGGGAGCCGGCCACCTGAGGCCTGTGGCTGGTCAGCTACGCTCAGGGACTGACTCCGTGGAGCCCCGGAGTCTAGGGCTGTCCGAGCAGAGAGGGGCCCGGGGCAGGACCATGTGGGGGACGGCAGAGCAGAGGGCGGGGGTCAGAGGCCGGGGTCCTTCCGCCTCACCCCAGAGGAGGACACAGCCTATCGGGGGAGGGGCCGTTGAGTTGGAGGCTGAGTCATGGAGCAGGCCCGGAGCCGTGAACTTGGGTTTCAAGGTCCGAATGCACCAGCTCTGGGCACTGCTGCTCCCACAGGGCTGGGCCCAGGCAGGCACCGTCACCCCCTCCGGCTTCCCCCTGGGCGGTGGCAATGGGCTGGGTCCCCATATCATCCCGGAGGCTTAGCACAGCCCCACTGAACCCGTCTGCTCCAGGGTCCACGGGCAGGAGGTGTGCGTGTGCCATGTGCAGGCTGCAGGCAGCTGTGCGTGTGCCGTGTGCAGGCAGCTGTGCATGTGCCGTGTGCAGAGTGCGGGCAGCTGCGCGTGTGCCGTGTGCAGACTGCAGGCAGCTGTGCATGTGCCGTGTGCAGACTGCAGGCAGCTGTGCATGTGCCGTGTGCAGAGTGTAGGCAGCTGTGCATGTGCCGTGTGTAGACTGCAGGCAGCTGTGCATGTGCCGTGTGCAGAGTGCAGGCAGCTGCGCGTGTGCAGAGTGCAGACTGCAGGCATCTGCGCGTGTGCCGTGTGCAGACTACAGGCAGCTGTGCGTGTGGCGTGTGCAGAGTGCAGGCAGCTGTGCCTGTGCCGTGTGCAGAGTGCAGGCAGCTGCGCGTGTGCCGTGTGCAGGCTGCGGGCAGCTGTGCGTGTGCCGTGTGCAGACTGCAGGCAGCTGTGCGTGTGCCGTGTGCAGACTGCAGGCAGCTGTGCATGTGCCGTGTGCAGACTGCAGGCAGCTGTGCATGTGCCGTGTGCAGAGTGCAGGCAGCTGCGCGTGTGCCGTGTGCAGAGTGCGGGCAGCTGCGCGTGTGCCGTGTGCAGACTGCAGGCAGCTGTGCATGTGCCGTGTGCAGACTGCAGGCAGCTGTGCATGTGCCGTGTGCAGAGTGCAGGCAGCTGTGCGTGTGCCGTGTGCAGACTGCAGGCAGCTGCGCGTGTGCTGTGTGCAGAGTGCAGGCAGCTGCGCGTGTGCAGAGTGCAGACTGCAGGCATCTGCGCGTGTGCCGTGTGCAGACTGCAGGCAGCTGCGCGTGTGCCGTGTGCAGAGTGTAGGCAGCTGTGCGTGTGCCGTGTGCAGACTGCAGGCAGCTGTGCGTGTGCCGTGTGCAGGCTGCAGGCAGCTGTGCGTGTGGCGTGTGCAGAGTGCAGGCAGCTGTGCGTGTGCCGTGTGCAGACTGCAGGCAGCTGCGCGTGTGCAGAGTGCAGACTGCAGGCATCTGCGCGTGTGCCGTGTGCAGACTGCAGGCAGCTGTGCGTGTGGCGTGTGCAGAGTGCAGGCAGCTGTGCCTGTGCCGTGTGCAGGCTGCAGGCAGCTGCGCGTGTGCAGAGTGCAGACTGCAGGCATCTGCGCGTGTGCCGTGTGCAGACTACAGGCAGCTGTGCGTGTGGCGTGTGCAGAGTGCAGGCAGCTGTGCCTGTGCCGTGTGCAGAGTGCAGGCAGCTGCGCGTGTGCCGTGTGCAGGCTGCGGGCAGCTGTGCGTGTGCCGTGTGCAGAGTGCGGGCAGCTGTGCGTGTGCCGTGTGCAGACTGTGGGCAGCTGTGCGTGTGCAGACTGCAGGCAGCTGTGCGTGTGCCGTGTGCAGAGTGCAGGCAGCAGCCCTGACCAGGGCCGCAGGGCGATGGCCTCTGCCTGTTTCCCGAGGGAACGGCCTCCCACCTCGGCTGGAATCCGAGCTGCAGCCGCGCCCCCTCCCATCTGGGTGAGTGGGAGCTGCCAGGACCCTGCTCCCTCCGCACCTCAGCTCGGCTGCCGCACACACAGTGGCCCGCGTTTCCAGTGAGAGCTGTCTTCCTCACTTGCAGGTGGCAGCCCCCTCGCTGCGCCCTCTTCTCACACGCCCATCCCCATTTTATTTATTTTTATTGACTTCAGAGAGGAAGGGAGAAGGAGAGAGACATCAATGATGAGAGAGAATCATGGGTCGGCTGCCTCCTGCACGCCCCCCACTGGGGATGGAGCCTGCAACCCGGGCCTGTGCCCTGACCGGGAATTGAACCCTGACCTCCTGGTTCATAGGTCAACGCTCAACCACTGAGCCACACCGGCCGGGCCCCATCCCCATTTTAGACAGAATCCCAGCTCCGAGTGTTGAACTGACTTGGCTGGGGTCCCACAGACACGCATGAGGCCAAAGCCCCCGTCTTTCCCGCGTCCGGGGACCATCACCGTGTTCTGGGACCATCACCGTGTCCAGGGACCACACCGTGTCCGGGGACCACACCGTGTCCGGGGACCATCACCGTGTCCGGGGACCACACCGTGTCCTGGGGACCATCACCGTGTCCTGGGGACCATCACCGTGTCCGGGGACCACACCGTGTCCGGGGACCATCACCGTGTCCAGGGACCACACCGTGTCCGGGGACCACACCGTGTCCGGGGACCATCACCGTGTCCAGGGACCACACCGTGTCCGGGGACCATCACCGTGTCCGGGGACCATCACCGTGTCCGGGGACCACACCGTGTCCGGGGACCATCACCGTGTCCGGGGACCACACCGTGTCCGGGGACCCATGGCGACAGCCCCAGGCCGCGGAGCACCGGCATCTCCCAGACACAGCGGCCCCTGCAGACAGCAGACGCGGATCCCCGCGCAGAGGTCTCCTGCTGCCTCCCCCGAACTGGGATGGGGGGCTCCCTCACCGTCTCCTCCCAGCCCCCCCAGGACCACGGAGCTCCGGCGGGCAGGAAGGAGGGGGTGTCCGGCTGGGGCTGCGGGTCGAGAAGCTGCCAGCCTGCGGAGAAGCTGCGGTCCCCCAGACAAAGCCAGGAGTGCAGGTTTCCATGACAACCGGCTGCCGTTGCCGTAATTATAATTAACTTCAGAGCTGACCCTTCTCGGGGACCCTTCTGGTGGGAGGGAGGAGGCGGCGCTCGGCAGGTGGGAACCGAGGGGGGTTGATTGTCTGAGCCTCTGAGTCCCTCCGGGTCCGGGGTCCTCGGGGAATGGGACTGGAGAGGGACAGGCCAGCAAGGCCGGGGGCACCCCTGGGCGGGATAAGGCCCCCAAGGCCGGCTGCACGGGGACGTGGTCAGGGGCCTGCCACCAGCACTCCGGGCTCCCCGCTGGAGGCTGGGCCCCAGAGCACCCGGGTCCCCGCCCGGCCCGGCCCGCCTCGGTGGCTCGGAGCCCAGCATCTCTGTGACCTGAGGACAGAGAAGGAGGCGGACTGCTGTCCCCGGTCCCTGTGGAGGGTGGGGCTGGCCCAGGAGAGGAGGGGCAGTGGGCAAGCCCAGCCAATCCGGCCCCATCGGCCCCTTCCTGCCCCGCACGGGGCCCCAGAAATCACAGCGACGGTGGGTGTTTGCTGAGCACGGACTCCGCCCCAGGCCACAGGCTACGCCCCCCAGGGGTACCCGATCCCAGGAAAACTCTCCGCTATCCTTAGACCCATCTGGCAGATGAGCAACTGAGGCACAGCGGGGGTGGGGTGGGTCCAGGCGGCCTGCTCTCAGTGCCGGCTCCCCGGGCCCTGGTGTCGCTGTGGAGGGCTGACATGTTGGGGTTTGTCCAGAAAACAAAAGGGTCCTCATTCCAAAATAGTGTGGACCCGATGTTGGGGCTCAGCGTTCCTACGTTACTGAGAAGGAAGCGGGTTCTGGGCGGTGACGCGGCCGCCCAGGACCACACAGCTCTGAGCCGATACATCGAAAGCCAAGCCTGGCCTGGCCGGGGGGCTCTGTTGGTTGGAGCGTCGTCCCATCCACCCAAAGGCTGTGGGTTCGATTCCCGGTCAGGGCACATGCCCAGGTTTCAGGTTCAATCCCTGGTCAGGGTGCATGCAGGAGGCAGCCAGGCAATGTTTCTCTCGCATCGACGTTTCTCTCTCTCTCAAATCAATAACCTCAGGTGAGAATTAAAAAAAATGAAAGGCCGAAACCGGTTTGGCTCAGTGGATAGAGCGTCAGCCTGCCGACTCAAGGGTCCCAGGTTCAATTCCGGTCAAGGGCATGTACCTTCGTTGCGGGCACATCCCCAGTAGGGGGTGTGCAAGAGGCAGCTGATCGATGTTTCTAACTCTCTATCCCTCTCTCTTCCTCTCTGTAAAAAATCAATAAAATATATTTTAAAAAATAAAAATAAAAATAAATAAAAGGCCAGTTCAGTCAACACAGTCATTGATTCAGTGGGGGACCCCACCCCCCGCCCCTTCGCCAACAGTCAAGGTTAGCAGCGGCTAATTCTCCTGCCTTTCCTCCAAAACACGTGTTAAAATGCTGGTACAGCCCTGGCTGGTTTGGCTCGGTGGACGGAGCGTCGACCTGTGAACTGAAGGGTCCCAGGTTCAATCCCAGTCGGGGCACAGGCCTGGGTTGCAGGCTCCATCCCCAGTGAGGGGCGTGCAGGAGGCAGCCGATCAAGGGTTCACTCTCACATTGATGTTTCTCTCTCTCTCCTTCTCCCTTCCTCTCTCTCTAAAAATCAATAAAAAAAATCTTTAAAAAAGAAAAAATGAAGACCCCCTGGAGGGATCCTGGTGGTGTGGGAACGGCCCGGTGTCTTGACTTCGGTGGTGGAGCCACAAACCCACACAGGTGACACAGAGCATGAACACACACACGCACACGCACACACGAGCACAGAGGGGCCGGGCCTCTGGATGAGGTGGGTGGGTTGGATCTATATACTGACGCCACGTTGTACTAGCGTTTTGCAAGATGTTTCCATTGGAGGACACTGGATCACTCTGGCCTATTTCTCACAACTGCATCAGAATCTGCGATAATCTCAGAATAAAAGACTTAACTTAAAAAACAGGGATGAGGAATGCTGAGCGAAGAGGGCAGGCCACACACACAGTGTGGCTCAGCGGCTGAGCATCAACTCAGGAACCAAGACGTCAGGGTCAGGGCACATGCCCGGGTCGCAGGCTCGATCCCCAGTAGGGGGCGTGCGGGAGGCAGCCGATCAATGATGCTTCTCTCTCAACTCATCCTAGTTTCTATCTATCCCTCTCCCTCTCTCTCTAAAAATCAATAGATATATTTAAAATGTTTAATGTGTATTATGATCGTACTATATCAAGACCTCAACATTGACACCCATCTACTAAAGCAAAACAGTGGCCCGCCCACGACCCCACAATCCCGCTCCCACATATCCGCCAGGGAAGTGGGTGCGTGTGACCGGGGACAGGGTCCGCAGCCAGCAGGCGGGGGCAGCCCAGACGGCGCCAACAGCAGAACTGGCTGACGGTTCCGTGCAGCCCGTCGAATCCTTAGCGTGGCGACTACGACACACAACCCCGCGCCCTGCACAACGTCCGTGACCCTCCCTGATAAAACACCCACCGCGGCCAGCCCTCAGGGTGCCGCCATGCACCCGCACCGCCCGGGCGCCCCCGGACGCCTGGAGGAAACAGCACAGCGTGTAAGCCACCGGACTCAGGACTCGTCACTGGACGTAGCAGAGCTGAATTTGAACCCAGGCCGCGGGGGTCCGCGGTGAGCGCCACGCGGAGGGGGCGAAGCAGAATGGGGGTGGGGGGCGAGAGGGGTGAGCAGCGGGGAGGAGGCCCAGTGGGGGTTCACCGAGGTGGCCCTGCCTCACCGAGGCGGCCCAGACCCAAGGCTGGCTGAGGTTCTGCCGTCACCGTGTTGATCCCTAGGAATTGCTGACCGAGGGCCCCACATTTTACTTCACAGACAGCGTCTCCGGTCCTGAACGCCGTCCTGAAGCAAAGACCCCACCCTTCTCCCCTCCCCGGGTTGCGGTCCAGAGGCCGGGCCAGGCCAGAGGGAAGAGGGGAGGGACCCGGCCCCCGAGGCTGGGGCGAGGGCACGGGCTGCCCCTTACGGCTGCACAGGCATCGCTCAGGGCCTTTGCAATGTCGACTGGGAACATCCACCGGCCCCAGGGCACTGTGCCTGCAGCCCGGAGCTGAAGACAAAGGGCGTTCGCTGTGCGCCCCAGCGAGCGCAGGCGGAGCGGGCTGCCCATAAATCACTGACAGGCGGGAAGGAGGGCGCGCAGCGGACAAGGAAGTGGGAAAGCAGCCCTCCCCTCTCCCCACCCCGCCCGCCCAGCGCAGGGCCATGTGGGTGCCAGCGCAGGGCCCTCCGCCTCCTGACAGACCCTCCCCGGATGCTGCGAGGGAGAGACCAGCTCCACGTGTACCTACTTATTTGTTATTGACTCCAGAGAGGAAGGGAGAGGGAGAGGGAGAAACGTCAATGGTCAATGATGAGCAAGCAGGGTGCAGGGGGGGGGGGGTCCTCGATGCCAGAGAATCATGGATCGGCTGCCTCCTGCACGCCCCCCACTGGAGATCGAGCCCGAAACCCAGGCCTGTGCCCTGACTGGGAATCGAACCGTGACCTCCTGGCTCCTAGGTCGACGCTCAGCCCCTGAGCCCCGTCGGCCGGGCTCAGCTCCCACATTTAGAGCCGAGAAACTTAAGTAACTTGTCCAGGTCCCGTGGCGAGTGAGGGGGTGGAGCAGGACCCAGCCCTGGTTTGTCCGGCTCCCAACCCACTCCCTGTGAGCCCACCCCGTCCCGCTCTCCACACACGTGTGCTGGATGCACGCGATTCCCCACAGGAGCTGCCCGCCTTGCCTTTGGCCGTGGCATCCCCGCCCCACGCCCCCCACCGGGTTTATTCCGGGCTTTAGCCGCTGGTGAAGGGAACTTCCCCGAGTCCCCAGGTCCCGACCGGGTGGGGGGGGACCCCTGCTTTCACCCGGACCCCCCAAGGCCCGGGCGTCTGCCTGATCCGTTTGCCACGGAGACCCTGCGCCGGACGGCGCCCGACACGCGCTGGCCCTCCCGTTCTCAGCGAGGTCAGTCACTCCGGGCCGTGGGGCCTGGGAGGCGCCCGCCTGCTCCCGACTCTGCCCAGCTGCCCGCCTGCTCGCCGGGCGCGGGAGGAGGATGTCACCCAGGGACCGGCCCGGCCCGCGCCCAGGCAGCTCCTCGGGGCTCCTGATGGCGCCCTCGCTCAGGCCCTTCCAGCTTTCACGGGTCACGGGTCACGGGTCACGGGTCACAGGTCACGGGTCACGGGTCACGGTTAGAGCCGTGGTGCTGCGGGAGCCGGAGGCCTTGCCCAGCCCTTTACTTCGCGGGAGGCCCCTTTCAGAGCAACCGCAGGAGCGCCAAGAGGCGGCCGGGGGGGCCGGGCCGGACACCTGTCAGGGGAGACGGGCACTCACCACCCAGAGCACTGAGCCAGCGCCGAAGCCAGCCGGCCCCTCCCTCCCTTCCCCTCCCCTCCCCTCCCCTCCCCTCCCCTCCCCTCGACGCATCCTCCCCATTGTCCCATCAGCCCTGGGCTCTAGGACTAAAGTTACCTGTGAGGAGGCTGGGTCAGGCCGAAAGCAAATGGGGTGCAGGGGCGACCTCGATGCCAGGCGCTGCCCTGCTGCAGACCTGCTACCCGGAGTCCGTGCTCGCTGCCTGGGGTCTGTGCTCGCTGCCCGGGGTCCGTGCTCGCTGCCCGGGGTCTGTGCTCTCTGCCCGGGGTCTATGCTCTCTGCCCGGGGTCTGTGCTCACTGCCCGGGGTCTGTGCTCTCTGCCCGGGGTCTGTGCTCTCTGCCCGGGGTCTGTGCTCTCTGCCCGGGGTCTGTGCTCGCTGCCCGGGGTCTATGCTCTCTGCCTGGGGTCTGTGCTCTCTGCCCGGGATCTGTGCTCACTGCCCGGGGTCTGTGCTCTCTGCCTGGGGTCTGTGCTCGCTGCCTGGGGTCTATGCTCACTGCCCGGGGTCTGTGCTCTCTGCCCGGGGTCTGTGCTCGCTGCCTGGGGTCTGTGCTCGCTGCCCGGGGTCTATGCTCGCTGCCTGAGGTCTATGCTCTCTGCCCGGGGTCTATGCTCACTGCCTGGGGTCTGTGCTCGCTGCCTGGGGCCCGTGCTCACTGACCGGTATCTATGCTCACTGCCCGGAGTCTGTGCTCACTGCCTGGGGTCTGTGCTCTCTGCCTGGGGTCTATGCTCACTGCCTGGGGTCTGTGCTCGCTGCCTGGGGCCCGTGCTCACCGACCGGTATCTATGCTCACTGCCCGGAGTCTGTGCTCACTGCCTGGGGTCTGTGCTCTCTGTCTGGGGTCTGTGCTCGCTGCCCGGGGTCTATGCTCGCTGCCTGAGGTCTATGCTCTCTGCCCGGGGTCTATGCTCACTGCCTGGGGTCTGTGCTCGCTGCCTGGGGCCCGTGCTCACTGACCGGTATCTATACTCACTGCCCGGAGTCTGTGCTCACTGCCCGGGGTCTGTGCTCACTGCCCGGGGTCTGTGCTCTCTGCCCGGGGTCTGTGCTCACTGCCCGGGGTCTGTGCTCTCTGCCCGGGGTCTGTGCTCTCTGTCTGGGGTCTGTACTCACTGCCCGGGGTCTGTGCTCTCTGCCCGGGGTCTGTGCTCACTGCCCGGAGTCTGTGCTCACTGCCCGGGGTCTGTGCTCTCTGCCCGGGGTCTGTGCTCACTGCCCGGGGTCTGTGCTCACTGCCCGGGGTCTGTGCTCTCTGCCCGGGGTCTGTGCTCACTGCCCGGGGTCTGTGCTCACTGCCCGGGGTCTGTGCTCGCTGCCCGGGGTCTGTGCTCGCTGCCCGGGGTCTGTGCTCACTGCCCGGGGTCTGTGCTCACTGCCCGGGGTCTGTGCTCTCTGCCCGGGGTCTGTGCTCACTGCCCGGGGTCTGTGCTCACTGCCCGGGGTCTGTGCTCTCTGCCCGGGGTCTGTGCTCTCTGTCTGGGGTCTGTACTCGCTGCCCGGGGTCTGTGCTCACTGCCCGGGGTCTGTGCTCGCTGCCCGGGGTCTGTGCTCACTGCCCGGGGTCTGTGCTCTCTGCCCGGGGTCTGTGCTCACTGCCCGGGGTCTGTGCTCACTGCCCGGGGTCTGTGCTCGCTGCCCGGGGTCTGTGCTCACTGCCCGGGGTCTGTGCTCGCTGCCCGGGGTCTGTGCTCGCTGCCCGGGGTCTGTGCTCGCTGCCCGGGGTCTGTGCTCACTGCCCGGGGTCTGTGCTCTCTGCCCGGGGTCTGTGCTCACTGCCCGGGGTCTGTGCTCTCTGCCCGGGGTCTGTGCTCGCTGCCCGGGGTCTATGCTCTCTGCCCGGGGTCTGTGCTCGCTGCCCGGGGTCTGTGCTCGCTGCCCGGGGTCTGTGCTCTCTGCCCGGGGTCTGTGCTCTCTGCCCGGGGTCTGTGCTCACTGCCCAGGGTCTATGCTCTCTGCCTGGAGTCTATGCTATCTGCCCGGGGTCTGTGCTCTCTGCCCGGGGTCTGTGCTCACTGCCCGGGGTCTGTGCTCGCTGCCTGGGGTCTATGTTGGCCCCACAGCCTGTGACGAGAGGCCCCGTGCCTGTGTCTGCTCAGGGCAGAGGGGGCTCTGACTGGCCTCTTTCTGCTGACGAGGCCTGAGGGGCTGGTTTAGAACTGCCTCCTCCTGGCCCTGCTCCCCAGCCGCTCCCCGTGCTGAGCTCTCCCTGCGGCTGGAGGCCGTGGCCAGGGAGCAGGCTGGGGAGGAGCGGGAGGGGAGAGAGGCCACGCCTTAATGACCCCTCACCGCTGGGCCTGCGTCTGCCCCATGACAGGCCCAGACTGACTGCAGCTAAGGGAAGTGAGCTCACCAGCTAGCCAGACTTCTCCTTGGCATCACGCCCCCTTCCCCGCACCTCTCCCTCCCTCCCTCTCTCTCTCTCCCCCCACTCTTCCCTCTCTCTCTCTCTCTCTCTCTCTCTCTCTCTCTCTCTCTCTCTCTCGGCTGGGGGCTGCCTGGTTCCGTCACCCCCAAGATCTGAGCCGGCGAAGGGTCCTTCGGGCCCTGGAGGGAGGGCTGTTTCCGCGGTGAGCCAGCCAGCTCCTGATCCAGGACATGTTTATGTCCTCCGTCTCCAGCCACCTGCTCAGGCTCACACACACATTCCAGTTCCAACCACGGAGGAAATGAGACCGGTGACTGGGAGACTGCACACGGATCCTTCTGGAAGGTGGGAAGACGGGCGGGAGCCACAGGTGCAGGAGTGGGGGTCTCCTGAGAGCCGGGGTCCTGCAGAGAAAGGCAGCCCCCTCCCCCCGGAAAGTCCACCTGAGCCTGGCCTCGGAGCAGAACCGGGGTGCAGCTCCTCTCGCCGCCCGAGGAGGGGAGAGCCGGCAGGCGGCCTGCAGGCCAGCTGGCCCTGGGCTTCTCCCCTGGGGACCAGAATGGGGATGACGGGCGGCAGGTGGGGCCCATCCCACCTCCAAACCTGGGCGGCAGCCTCAGCCGCTTGGGAACCACTGGGGAAGCCGTGGAACCCCTCCTTCCGTTCAAAGCTCCAGACTCCTTCCCGCCCGGGCCACCTCCCCCCACGGCCTCAGCCTCAGCCTCAGCCCCGCTTCCACCCCCCCGGGAATCCAGGTGGGACACTCGGCTCCCCTTCAGCTCGGAGGACTTGAACTTCACCTTCATTCACACGGAGTCCCGGGTGGGATGTCAGGGGACTCTGAGAGGAGTGTGCACAGGGCCAGCCAGTGGGCGGAGAGCAGAGGGGGTCCCAGTCCCAGTGCCCTCTGCTGGGAGCGCCTGGCCTCCAGCCACCTCACCTCCTCCCCGCAGCCCAGCCCACCCCTCCCCCCTCCCAGCCCACGTTGGCCTCTCCATCTTTTACTGTCCCTGCAGGCCAGCCCAGAGGTCAGCAACCCTCACTGCTATCTGAAAGGGGATGAGGGAGGCCGGGGAGAGTGGTTTGGGGACCCAGGACCCGCTCAGACCCCCACAGCTAATATGAAAAGTACTTTAAAAACAGCCCGGCCGACACGGCTCCGTGGTTGAGCGTCGGCTTATGAACCAGGAGGTCACGGTTCAAGTCCCAGGCAGGGCACATGCCTGGGTTGCGGGCTCACTCCCAGTGTGGGGTGGACACACCCATTCCTCCGGGGTCACGCACTCTCTCCCACGCCCCTCACGGGTGAGAGTCTGGGCAAACGGGCACCCTCCCCGCTAACCAAGTCCACATGGTGGAGGCCTGGGACACGGGGTTGGGGCCGGGGGAGGGTGGGGTGGGGCGCACAGCGCATCCCTCAGGGCCTCTGGGGGCGGGCGGGGCAGTGAGCAGGCTGGGGCTCATCCACAGTCAGCAGGGCGAGCCTCAGCCCCCAGCGCCCCCTAGTGGTGGGCCACGGGCCTCATTTTCTCCAGCTGTAAAATGGGATCATAATCACCTTCCTCAGGGAGATGGAGGATTAAAGGAGATCCTGGATGCCAAACACCTGCCCACTTGCTGCGCGCTGTGCGGAGAGCAGATGCGTGGCCTGACCCCCGCCCCGCCCCGCCCCCGCCTCCAGATGAGGCCCGTTTAGCCACCGCCTGGCGTCGGGGAGCACATGGGCCTGTGAGGAGCCGGGGCTGCCCGGGGGCAGGTGATGGGGAGGCAGGGGTGGGAGCAGCTGGGCCGGGAGAAGGAGGAGAGCTGGGCCTCGGAGAAGAGCCGTCCCCATGGAGGGTCTCTGACCAGGCCCAGCTGCCAGCCGGGCTCCCGCAGCGAAACCTCCCCCCCCCACCTCCCTCCCCCTCCACAAGCCGCCGGTCTGCTGTCTCTCTGCCCCCCGGCTCCGGGAGGGGGAGATAGGAGCGCCTTCCATCTGTGAGGGGGTGAGGCACCTGCTCTGCTGTCGGGAAAGGGCTGCCGGCCTCGGGCTGAGTGAAGCGGCGGAGGACGGGCTGGGGTCCCGCAGGTGGGCCGGGGGTGGGCCGGGAGACACTCCGGGAGCCGGGCTCCATCTGCTCACCCCCCCCCCAGCTCCTGGGCTGCACCCCGTGCTGCAGGGGAGAGGGATCTGCACACACCGCCCCCCAAAACGAGGAGGAGGAACCCCAGCGTGGGCCGTGCAGGGCACGCGGGGAGCGTCAGCACTCGCACCTTCCCACGTCCTTCCGGGAGACGCGCCCTGAGAGCCTCCCGTCCTCCCCCCCTGCTCACCCGGGAGGGCCCCGCGCCCCGCGCCCACGCCTGTGCCCTTAGAGCTCGTGAGATCCGTGACCACTGTCGGCGCTGCGGTGTGTCTCCCGCGTCCCACACGAGGCCTGTGGTCAGCACAGCTGGTCCCGGGTGGGCGGCCCCCGCACCCCATTTCCTACACGGAGCACAGCCTGGGAGGTCAGCCACCGCCTGCTCCCCGGGCCCACACTTGGTGTCAGCGCGCTCCTGGGCCGAAGTGTCCCCGCACGGGATTCCGACGACCCCACAGCCCCCCACAGCGCCCTACACAGGCCCCCACAGCGCCCCCCCACAGCCCCCACAGCCCCCCACAGCGCCCCCTACAGTGCCCCACAGCGCCCCCTATAGCACCCCCAAGCGCCCCCCACAGCGCCCTCTATAGTATCCCCCACAGCGCCCCCCACAGCCCCCCACAGCGCCCCCCACAGCCTCCCACAGCGCCCTCTACAGCCCCCCACAGCGCCCTCTACAGCCCCCACAGCGCCCTCTACAGCCCCCCACAGCGCCCCCTACAGTGCCCCACAGCGCCCCCAAGCGCCCCCCACAGCGCCCTCTATAGTATCCCCCACAGCGCCCCCCACAGCCCCCCACAGCGCCCCCCACAGCCTCCCACAGCGCCCTCTACAGCCCCCCACAGCCCCCACAGCGCCCTCTACAGCCCCCCACAGCGCCCTCTACAGCCCCCACAGCGCCCTCTACAGCCCCCCACAGCGCCCTCTACAGCCCCCCACAGCCCCCACAGCGCCCTCTACAGCCCCCACAGCGCCCTCTACAGCCCCCCCTAGCCCCCCCACAGCTCGAGGTTAGGACAACTTCGGCCCCGGCTGCGTGGGCGAGATGCCACGCCTTCCACGCGAGGAGAAGCCAGAGGATAAGGAAGTAAAACTAGCCGGCCGCTGTGGCTCAGGGGTTGAGTGTCGACCTATGAACCAGGAAGTCACGATTCGATTCCTGGCCCGGGTTGCAGCTCCATCCCCAGTGGGGGGCGTGCAGGAGGCAGCCGATCCATGATTCTCTCCGATCATTGATGTTCCTGTCTGTCTCTCTCCCTTCCTCTCGGAAATCAATAAAAGTATATATTTTAAAAAGTAAAACGAAAAAAAAGTAAAACGAGGAAGCTTCCTCTCCCGCCTGCAGCCTGTGCCCTGGGCGTGGCTGGAAGCGCTGAGGCTGGCGGAGCAGCGTCCACGCCAGGGGTCAGCCGGGCCCGGGTTTCCCTGAGCCCAGCTCTCTGGCCACGGCCCCCTCTGTCCCCAAGTCCCTCCTGTGGAGGCGGCTGGAGGCTCCGCGTCTTCTGTCCGGGTGGCGTTCACAGCACCGCCCGGTCCCAACAGCTGCCTGCGCCCCGGCCCTGAGCCCGCGGACCCGGAGCCGCGTCCCCGGCCGGCCGCGTGGGAGCAGAGCGATCGCAGCCCCCGCTGGCTCACAGGCACTTCATCGCACGGCCCCGAGCCGTCAGGGGGCAGCGATGACGATGTCAGCCTTACTGAGACCTACTAAGCGCCGGTCCCTGTTCCGAGTGCGCTGATGGGTTTAATCCCCACGACGCACCTATGAAATGTGTGACCGTGACCTCCACTGAGAAATCCGGGAACTGGGGTCCACGAGATTATCACACACGCCTGGGGCGTGGGGGGCCGGGTGCAGACTCGGGCTCCGGACCCCAAGGCTGGGGTCGGTCACAACGCCCTGCTGCCTCTGTTTCTGTTCTTGTTTTATCTATAATAATGTTTTATTGACGTCAGAGAGGAAAGGAGGAGAGAGAGAGAGAAACATCAATGATGAGAGTCATGGATCGGCTGCCTCTGCACGCCCCCCACTGGGGATCGAGCCCGCACCCCGGGCCTGTGCCCTGAACGGGAATCGAACCCTGACCTCCTGGTTCATAGGTCGATGCTCAACCACTGAGCCATGCCAGCTGGGCCTGCCGCTCTTTAAAAGAAAAAAATATTGGAATATGCACCCTGGTCTCCAATCAAAAAAAGGTAGAAAAAGCACATCCTGTATTTAGAAGCACTTTCATGCAAATAGACACACACACACACACACACACACACACACACGCGCGCACGCACACACACGCTTTGGTTATGGGACAATGAGCTTCTGTGGCCCCTGGATTCCCGACGCTGCAGCAACGACAGGGAGCATGTGTCACCCCTGGGTGTCAGACCCCTGGGCACCTGTGAGAAATGTGAACGGAACCGCTTCTCAACGGAGCCTGAGCCGCCCCCAGAGGAACTGCCTGGGCGTGGCCGACGCCTCAGGTCTCGGGGCGTTGCCACGGGGCCTGGGGCAGCACTCGCTCTGGAGGCCACAGGAAGCCGTGATGATGGCCGCTGGACGGATGACCCGGACCAAGAACTGAAAACCGTCTCTAGCGTCAGCGTCCCGGGTCGCTCGTCTGCCCCGCGAGAGGCCGTCCTTCTCGGAGGCGGCGGCCCTCCCCCTCAGGCGCACGCTGGCCTCGTCTCCCATCAGAACACCGGGGCTCCTGCCGGAATCGGTGCTTCCCGGACGGCCCTTCCGTGGGTCTCGGGCAAATGCTGCCGCCTCGCGCCCGGCCCTTTGGGAGGGGAACAGCCCCGCAAGGCGTGCAGCAGGCAGCGACTCAGAGGCTCAGGTGCGTCCCCTCCCGTCCCCTCCCGTCCCCTCCCGTGGCCCCAGAGCTGAGGAGAGGAGGCTGAGACATGAACGTCCACCCCAGGACGTGTGACCGGAGGCGGCACTGGATCAGAATGAGCGGTTTCCTCTGGGCCAGGCCAAGCTGGGGAGCAGGAGGGCGGGGGCGGGAGGAGGCCCGAGGGCCAGGGCTGCACTTGGCTGAGGACCGTCTGCTCTGGGCCCAGGCTCCCACCATGGTTTCCGTGACGAGCGGCTCCATCTGCCCATGGTGCACAGCACTCCCTCTTGCAAACTCAGGGACCCGAAGCCCCGGGGCCGAGTGACTTGCCCAAGGTCCCACTTGCCCAAGGTCCCACTTCCCAAGGTCGCACAGCCATCCCAGCGTCAGGGGTGAGCATGCCCAGCTCTCCCTTCCCGCGCTCCCGGCTCAGGTGGACCAGCCCCACCCAGAGGCAGGCCTGGCAGGCGCCCCTCTTTCTTCCGACTTCTCCCAGCTCTGCCCTGTGGCTCCCCCCGGGGAACGGGCTGACATTCGCCGTGATTAGCTCGCTTCCCCCCCTCCCCGCAGCCGCAGCCGCGAGCTCACTGTCCTGATTTTCTTCCAAGAACGGGCTCTCGGAATAGCCTCGCGGCACAATTAGGCGCTCGGCCTGGCTCTCACACTCCGGCTCTGAAAAGAAATCAAATCAGGAAGCGGCCCCTTGGAAGTTCCCGGAGAGCGGCTTTGTGTGGGGAACAAAGCGCACACATGATCACCTGCTTAGCTGATGAGCTCTGGACCCGGCCCTGCTGGCAGGAGAGCCCCCCACCCCCGCAATCAGCCCCCCCAGCCAGCCCATCTCTCAGCCGGGGCGCGGCTATTCTTGGGGCACGCTGTGGGTGGCGATGCCCTCCCCGCTCAGGCCTGGCCATGTGCAACCGCGGCCGTTATCCCAGCCTAGAAGCCAGGGTGAAGCGCTGGCGGGGTGCACCCCCCAGAGCGGCAAGTCCAGGGGGTTCATGGGAAGACGAGGGGCCCAGGGTCGCGCAGCAAGTTGAGGCCGAGTTTCCTGCAGGTGCTCCTGCCTCGTGCTGACCACACGGCTCGTTTAAGATACACGGCCATCGTGGCCGGAAAAGACTTGGCTTCCAGACAACCACAGAACATGGGCCCTGGCCGGGTGGCTCGGTTGAACTACAGAACATGGGCCCTGACTATGTGGCTCGGTTGAACTATAGAACATGGGCCCTGACTATGTGGCTTGGTTGAACTACAGAACATGGGTCCTGGCCGGGTGGCTCAGTTGAACTACAGAACATGGGCCCTGGCCGAGTGGCTCGGTTGAACTACAGAACATGGGCCCTGACTATGTGGCTCGGTTGAACTACAGAACATGGGCCCTGACTATGTGGCTCGGTTGAACCACAGAACATGGGCCCTGGCCGAGTGGCTCGGTAGAACTACAGAACATGGGCCCTGGCCGAGTGGCTCGGTTGAACCACAGAACATGGGCCCTGGCCATGTGGCTCGGTTGAACTACAGAACATGGGCCCTGGCCGTGTGGCTTGGTTGAACCACAGAACATGGGCCCTGGCCGAGTGGCTCGGTTGAACTACAGAACATGGGCCCTGGCCGAGTGGCTCGGTTGAACCACAGAACATGGGCCCTAGCCGAGTGGCTCGGTTGGTTGGGCGTCGTCCTGTGCACCGAAAGGGTGCCGGTCCGATTCCCAGTCGGGGCACATGCCAGGGTTGCAGGCTTGTCCCCGATGGGGGGCGTGAAGGATCAGCGGATTGAAGCATCGGTGTTTCTCTCCGTCTCTCTCCCTCACTTCCATTCTCTAAAAATCAACGAGGAAAAAATAACCTCGGTTGAGATTAACAACAAAAAAAGTAGGGCTGCATCTGGTCCCCATTCAAAACTGGCATCCACCTCTTAGCCCGAGCGTCCGACATAAATGACTAACTCGTGGGAGAAGCCGAGAGACTGTTCCACCCGAACTGCAGCCCCCGGCCCCGGGGCCACCGCGCTTTCTGGCCCCCGTCTAACGGCTGGAGCTCTCCTCTCCGCAGGTGAAGGGGGCGGCTCCCCGGCTGCCTGGCGCCTGGCGGTGGGCGCTCCCGGGGGAGGAGGCCACTCCGCTCCTCTTCAGAGCACAGACTGGCCCTCTGCCGGGAGCGGCCGCGCTCAGGGCAGCCCCTCGGCCCAGCTCCAGGGCCCCGCGCTGGGCAGGTGATCATGGGAACGGGAATTGGCATAGTCTGTCCACAGGCCCTCTTACTCCAGACACAGAAAATGAAATGCGTGGGCACAGGCCACCACAACTGGTTGCACTCTCGCCCTCGGGTGAGGCAGGTGAAGGGGAGGGCGCGGGGCCCCAGGGCTGAATCTAAAGGATCTGTCTCATGGCTGCCCAGGTCACAGGCAGGGAGAGGGAGAGGGAGAGGGAGAGGGAGAGGGAGAGGGAGAGGGAGAGGGAGAGGGAGAGGGGGAGGGAGAGGGGGAGGGGGAGGGGGAGGGGGAGGGGAGGGGGAGGAGGAGGGGCTCAGGCTCAGAGAGGCAGGTGCGCTGGGGCTGGGAAGCCATGGCTGAGGCCCCTCCACTCTCCCAAGTCCCCCCCACACACACACACACCCCCCGGCAGCAGCGTGGAGCAGTGGAGATGGTGCCAGCCTGGCAGGGTGATAGAGGAGGGCAGGTTCGAATCCCGGCCCAGCCACTCGCACACTAACAACCTCAAACCACAGAGATGGCAAAGATTTTTAAAATCTATTTTTACCTTTTAAATATATTTTTATCGATTTCAGAGAGAAAGAGAAATAAAGAGAACATCCATGATGAGAGAGAATCATTGATGGGCTGCCTCCTGCACATCCCCCACTGAGGATCGAGCTTGCAACTTGGGCATGTGCCCTGACTGGGAATCGAACTGTGACCTCCTGGTTCAGAGGTCAGCACTCAACCACGGAGCCACACCGACGGGGCAAGATGGGCAAAGATGTAACCGCCCTTTCTGTGCCAGGACAAGGGGTACATGGATCACCCTCTTGTTCTCTCAACAGCCCGCTGCGACCTGCTGCTGCCATTTTGCAGATGGAAAAACTGAGCCCAGAAGAGTTAAATGACCTGGATCCTCTGAGTCTTGAATTTTTTTTTTTTTCATCCATAAAGTCACTGTAACATCCCCATTTCAAAGGACTGTGGCAAGGATTAAATAGGGGAACATTATGAGAGTGACCAGCACAGCAACTGATAGCAGGCGACATGCAAGCATGTTCTCTTCAGAAATGCATCCACTCACGTGTCACTCTTTCCATTCATTCATTCGTTCGTTCATTCATTCATTCGTTCCTGCACTCCTTTATTTAAAAATCCTATATAATAAAAGGCTAATATGCAAATTATCCCCATGGGCAGGAGTTCTACCTATCGGGAGTTAGACGTGTACTGACCACCAGGGGGCGGCGGGGAACATGGCGGGCATCCGTGATGCAGCGCTGACAGCGGGCGGCAGCGGAGATGCCGCTGGCCCAGTGGGCCCCGACAAGAGCGGGACCGTGGCGGGATGGTGGAGCAGGTGAGTGGGCGGCGCCAAGCCAGGGTGGGTGCGAGCGAAGGCCCCTATCGCCCTGCCGGTTGCCCCACAGACGGCGCTCACTCAGCGGTGGCATTGGGGGGGAGGCAGGTGACGGGGATGGCGAGCGGGTGGCACCAGGCCAAGGCGGGTGCCAGCGGGGGCCCCGATCACCCCACAGGTTGCCCCACAGATCAGCCCTGATCACTGGCCAGGCCTGGGGACCTCCCCATGCATGAATTTCGTACACCCGGCCTCTAGTCTACATATATAAAAGGCTAAGTGACCAACCGTACGTCCATCCGACTGTCCGATCGTCCAACCAGCCAGCATACATGATGCGCACTGGCAATTTAAAAATAGCCGAGCCCTCCAGCTTCTCAGCCACCTGGTCACTCGGAACAGGAATTCCACCTGCACCCTGAGCGGCTCGCCAGGTCACCACAGGGTCACCTACACCCCGCCAGGTCACCACCGGGCCAGTCACACGGTCACTCACGTGGCAGCTCCAAGCTGGCGGCGAGGAGGCAGCAGCTGCAGCCGAGCCCCGGCCCCGGCCCCGGAGATCACTGACCCACAGCAGAGCCAAATGGTCCTGGCCAGCAGCCTCATAAAACCCCGTCACTGCCCCCCACCCCACCCCCCCACACACACACACCCCATGAGCATCTGGACACTCAGGCTCCAGAGCGCGGAAGAAGCACCAAGCGGCTCACAAGTCCATGTGAGCCCCACCGCCCTCGGCTGCCTCCGCAGCCCGGAGCTGGGGACGCTGTGGAAGGAGGAGCCGGAGTGCCTGGGGGGTCCGCCCTCCGTCCAGGCTCCAGGCCCCGAAGGCCTGACCCCAGGTCACAGACAGCCCCCAGAAGGCCCTGCGGGTGAGCGGCGGCGGCAGGATGGACGGAACGTCAGCCATTCAGTTAGCGTCTGCGGCCACTCAGGTTAGCCAGGCTGGGACCGGGGGAGAGGGGAGAGGGAGAAGGCGGGGTGCAGAAGTGAGCCCCACGTACCGGCCACCCCTCAGGGGCCATGATCCCCACAATCACTCTCTGGCTTAACCCAGCAGCACGACCCTCCTGCAACAGAGCTTCCCAGAGGCAGTCCCTCACTTGTTCATTCACTCAATCACTCATTCATTCATTCATTCATTCAACCATTCACTCGCTCACTCATTCATTCATTCACTCGCTCACTCATTCATTTATTCACTCGCTCACTCATTCACTCATTCACTCGCTCACTCATTCATTCATTCACTCACTCATTCATTCATTCACTCACTCATTCATTCATTCACTCATCCCATAAACATTTACTGAGAGAATCCAGAGTGCCACGCCCAGGCCAGATGCCTGCTGAAGGTACGACAGGGACAGCAGGCCCTTCCCTGACCTCAGGGGACTCACCGCCTGGGGGGGGGGCGGTCAGAAGGTGATGGGCAGGTGTGATTCTGAAGGATAATCCCCAGGAGGAGGTACAGCGGAGGCCCTGGGCGCAGGGGCACCGCTAACCAGTGTAGCCAGGTCTTGGGAGGCGCCTGGGAAGGTGAGCTCGGGCTGAGACGGAAGGAGCAGGAGGGGGTGGGGGTGGGGAGGTGGGGAGGGGGGACCCAGGTGCGGAGCCCACCTGTGATCTGCACTGGGAGGGGCTGCCCTGAGCCCTCAGGGGCGGATCCACAGGACGGGCTGCCGCTGAGGAAAAGGGAGGGACGGAGGCTCCCCCTGCAGGCCGCGCGTGCAATAGCAGGCCCCGCCCCCACCGCCTGGATTTCGGACCCGGTACCCAGAGCTGGGGATGCCCAGCAGACAGGGAGCCTCTCGGGTGTGGATTGGGCGGTGCCGGTGGGACACTCAGGTGGAGACGCAGCGTGGAATGTCGGGTCCGGAACTGAACACCTGCCGGGGGAGCGAGTTGCCCTCCACAGACAGGCGAGGGGCCTCGAGGAGGAAGGTGCTGGAGCAGAGGAGGGGGGGTACAGGGCGCGGGAGGGGGGGCCACCAGAGCGGTAGGTGGAAAGCCAGTAGGGTGCGGGGTCAGGGAGCCAAGCGGACGTGGGGAAAACGGGGGCGTGGGGGGTAGAGGGGGTAGGCAGGGCCCTGGCCACAGGGGGCAGCCCATGGACAGAAAGGTTCAGGGTGACGGCACCGGGAGCCCCAGCTCCCCCCCAATAGCAGGTCCTCCCTGACCGGCTGTGTGACCTCAGGCCAGCACTCGCCCTCTCTGCGCCCCCCCCCCCCGCCCCCCGTCCCTTTCCTGTGAGAAGAGGAGGAGGACAGAGCCTGGGGACTGAGGAGCCGGCAAAGTCCCCGCCTGGGGACAGAGCCAGGAGGAAGGACAGCCCGCGGCTGGCCGGGCGGGGGAGCAGGAGCGGGGCTGGCTCACGGGCGGGTGTCCCAGCCCAGGACGGGTAAAGAAAGACACGGTCGGGGTGTGGGGACCTCCGAGGCCCAGCCTGCACCCGCACCCGCACCCCGCCTGGCATCCGGGCAGGGCTGGCTGACAGGTAACGACTCCTGACCCCACCCCACCCCGCCCTTCCCTCCGTCCCCTCCCCAGCCCTCTCCCCACATTGAACCCCTCAGGACTCTCAGACCCAGACCCAGGCCGGCGGTGGAGGAGGGGCCGTGACTCCCAGGCTCCCTCGTGCCCACGGCTGCAGGAGCCACTGAGGTGTGGGGCGCAGGAGGGGCCGAGACCTGTACCATCAGCACCTCCCCCCCCCCCCCCCCCCCGCGCTGGCTCAGTGGGGCCGGGCGGGGCCTGAGAGGCGGCGTTTCCAGCGAATACCCCGTGACGACAATGCCCCGTCCCAGGCCCGCCCGGAAGACCCACTGCCCTTTGGGGGGTCCATCAGCCCGTGCCCAGCCCCCAGCCCCTCCCTGGCCCTTTCCGGCCCCTTGGGGGGGCCAGTGGGCCTCTGCTGACCGGGGATCCGTCCCCACTTTCCCTCCTCGGACAGCCCTTCCCTGACCACCGCCTGCAGAGCCCAGCCCTTCCTGAGCCCCCTCCCCATTCACCTTCCTCCCCCCTCCCCCCACCGCCCCACCATCCCACCCCCTTCACCTTCCTCCCCCCATCACCCAACCCCCCACCCGGCTCCTGGGGACCACCACCACCTGACTTACTGCGCGGCCAGTCGGCTGCCTCCCGCCTCACAGCCCACACAGCCTGGGCGCAGCTGCCCTTCTTGTCTCCCAGCACCTGGCCGAGCCGGTGCAGGGCAGGCTTCTCAGAACGACCGACTGAGAACAAGGCCTCCCGCCCCGGCCCAACCTCCCCAATCTCTCCCCTACCGCCCCCTTCCACCCCCCACCCCCATCTCTCACCGGTGCTGCGGCCTCCCCCCACTTTCCCTCCCAACCACAACAGGCCGGGTTATGCCTCTGCTCCGGACTCCCGCCCTCCCTGGAGCTAATCCCCCTCCTCCCCTGACCTTGGAGCCTGTGAACCTGAGCTGAATGCTCTCTTTCTGGTTAATCCTCGCCCGAGGATGTTTTCCCATTGATGTTTAGGGAGTGGAAGGAGGGAAGAGACAGAGAGAGAAACAGCGATGTGAGAGACACGGCGATTGGTCCTCCCTCACCAGCCCGACAAGGGCCAGGGATCAAGCCTGCAACCGAGGTACGTGCCCTAGACCAGCGGTCACCAGCGGGTGGTCCGTGAGGTCGGAAAGGTTGGCGACCGCTGCCCTGGACCAGAATCGAGCCACTCAGTCCGTAAGCTGACGCTCTACCCTCTGAGCCAGCGAGGGCCTGCGTGCTCTCAACTCCCAGACCAGGCCTGAGCCCAGACTCCCTCGTCAGCTGGTCCCAGTGTTTGTCTATCCACCAGCCCAGGCCTCTGTTGCCAGAGACCAGGGACCAGGGACGAGAAGACGGGTCCTTCCCACCAGGGGATACGGTCCCCCTGGGAGGCCACGTTAACACAAGGGACATGGTCCTAGCTCAGCCCAAGACGCGTGTCGCTGGGCGAGGTGAGGAGATGCTCAGTAAGGCTCTCCAGCCACGTCCTCCATGCGGACAGAACAGCTGGGAAGAGCAGGCCGCACAGACAGTAGGAACACGAAGTAGACTTTTGAGTATCCTCCTATAGAATAAAAGGCTAATATGCAAATCGACCGAACATCGGAACGACCGGTCGCTATGACGCACACTGACCACCAGGGGGCAAATGCTCAATGCAGGAGGAGTGCTGCTCAGCCAGAAGCCAGGCTCATGGCTGGCGAGCGCAGCACTAAGGATGTCCGACTGCTGGCTTAGGGCTCTAGGACTGGGAGAGGGTGCAGGCCGGGCTGAGGGGACCCCCCCCCCCCCCCGCCACCTGAGGGCACGGATTTTATGCACAGGGCCTCTAGTTTATTATATTTGTCTTTAATATTCATTCATTAATTAACATTATGTGAGCTCGTGTGATTTAATCTTTAATTGTGGCTGTATTTCACAGCCAGCTCAGTGAGATGGGTTAAGTTGGATCCCCCCCAAATCCACATGCTGAAGTCCCAATCCCTCGGAATGCGGCTGTTTTTGGAGCGGGGTGGTTAGCGAGATGATTACCGTTAAATGAGATCACATGGGCGGGCCCTGACCCAGTCTAACTAGCGTCCCGATAAGAGGAGATCAGGACAGACACCCCGGCAGGGACGGTCCCCGGAGGACAGGGCGCAGCGAGGAGAGGCCGCCGGAGGGACAGTCCGGCCGACACCTTCCTGGACTCCGGCCCCGGGTGTGGGAGAGAGAACTGTCGGAGCCGCCGGCTGGGTGGTTTGTCAGGCCGCCCAGCGGCTAATCCACTCCCAACTCCGGCACGAATCCTCTGCTCTCCAGCCGCCTTGTACTGCCTCCCGTCTCCCTGACCTGACCGTGACCTTCAAGAGCAAGGACAAGCCTCAATCTGAAGTCATCAAACGCTTTCATTGGAAAGGGCCAGATAGAAATACTGTAGCCCGGCTGGCGTGGCTCAGGGGTTGAGTGTCGAGCTATCAACCAGGAGGTCCTGGTTGGATTCCTCGTCAGGGCACATGCCCGGGTTGCGGGCTCGCTCCCCAGTGTGGGGCGTGCAGGAGGCAGCCGACCCATGATTCTCTCTCATCATGGATGTCTCTCTCTCTCTCTCCCTCTCCCTTCCTCTCTGAGATCAATAAAAAAAATACTTAAAAAAAAATAAAATAGTGCAGCTCCAGGTAGAAATCTGGTCCCTGTTGCGCCATTCGATTCTGCCAGGACAGGTGGCTAGTGCTGATGGAACTGTGTGGGTGCCATGGAAACACACCAACAGGCCCGAAACGGAGTCGCTCTGCTAAGCCTCCCCGAGATCAGCGCCTCGCCTCTGCCCCTGAGCCTCCCCCTTATCCCTGGGCCTCCCCCCTGCCCCTGAGCCTCCACCCTGCCCCTGGGCCTCCCCACCTGCCCCTGAGCCTCCCCCCTGCCCCTGGGCCTCCCCCCTGCCCCTGAGCTTCCCCCCTGCCCCTGGGCCTCCCCCCTGCCCCTGGGCCTCCCCACCTGCCCCTGAGCCTCCCCCCTGCTCCTGAGCACACCCCTGACCCTGAGCCCCCCGCACGACCCTGAGCCTCCCCCTGCTCCTGAGCACACCCCTGACCTTGAAGCCCCCCCTGCCCCTGGGCCTCCCCTGGGAGTGGGACTAGACCGGCCTGGAGCTTCCTGAGGGAGCTGGGGAGGCGGCTGCCTGCTAAGGCCCCCCCCTCGCCCCCCGCCGCCCTGGGGAAGGTGGCCGTGCCCGGAGCAGCCCCCTCCAGCGTCCTTGCCCCACCGCTGCCTACAGAAGCCCTTCCTCTCCCAGCTCCTGGGGGGGGCTCCTTCCCCTGCCCAGAAGGGTGCCGCCGCCTCATGAATCATCCAATCAAGCCCATTAGATCCGCAAATGGACTCAGTGGAATTGTTTAAACCGCTGAAATGAGGACTTTATGTAATTTCCATGTGTCACGAAATATAATTATTCTCCTGCTCTGTTCTAAACATCCTCAGCGCGGAGCCTGCACAAACAGGCTGTGGCCAGGCCTGACCCAGGACCAGCTTCCTGACCACGGGCCCCCCTTCCGCCAGCCCCTCCCCCCATCCCCCCACCCCGCTCAGAGGGAGGGCTGGGTGAGGTTGGACCCGGGCGTGCTTAGATCCAGAAAACCAAGTCCCCCGGGCCCCTTTCTTGTAGACCCGCTCTGTTTGCCACGCGTGGCCTCACTCTCCAGACAGGTCTGCCTCCTGGCAGCCCAAGCCCCAGACCCGCCCCCCCCCCCCCGAACTCCAAGGCAGGGGAGAACACAGGCCTCCCCGACCCCAACGCCAGTCCTCAGCGGGCAGGGCCAGGTCCGCGGAGTCTGCGTGGAGTCTGGGGCCCAGCGCTGTGCCCAGGGGACGGTGATGGTGGGAACAGGCCGGACGGTGCCCTCCGGACCTGACGCCGGCTCCTCGCTGCTCCCCCGTCCCTGCAGAGCCTTTAGGGTCACAGGAGCCCCTCCAACCCCCAGAACCGATCACTCCCAGGGCTGTTCTCCCGGTTTTGATTTTTACCCCCTTCGCTCACACCCTATTACCTTCCATCCTATTCCCCGAAGTTCCTGGGACCCCAGGGCCCGTGTTCCTAGTCATGTTTTATGTGTGACTGTGAGCTCCACGCGTGGGGTCACATGTGGCCGGACTGTCCCAGGGGTTCCTCGCCCAGAAAAACGAGCACCCTTGTCCTCTCCCCGGCCAGTGGGATGGTTTCTTAGCCCCCATTCCACTGCGGGGGGCGGGGGGACTGCGCCCAGACTTTATGCAGGTTCGGGGCCCGACTCCTCCCCTCCTGCAGGCTGACCCCTCTCCCCGAATCCAGGGGGTGCTGGGTCATCCTTGGGTTTTCCTCAGGGACTGCTGCTCAGCCTCCAGGGGCACCACCTGGTCCCATCTTTTCTCGGGAAGCCATCACCCATTTAACGTACCGCGGGTGGGCGTCTGAACGGGGCGGCCATGCAGTCCGCCATCCGGCAGGAGCCGCTCTGGCCAAGCCCAGGTCAGTGAACCTATGGGCACAGCAGGCTCAGCCCTCTCATCGCAGCCTCCTCATGTGGAGGACACCCCCCCTCCCCCCGGAATGACGAGGACACACCGCGGATCAGGGTCCTGACACCCGGAATGCGCCAGCAGGGGAGCCCTCTCAGCGTGGGTGGGGCCCTGTCAGAGTCTCCGGTCTGAACAGGCCCCGCCAGGCACCCAGCTGCCCAGCCGCAGCCGCTCACTGACCAGGGCTGGGCGTCTTGCCCGGGTTCAGCCATCAGCAGGGGCTCGGACTGGCACGGGCAGGGCCGCGCAGAGGCAGCCCCCGCCTGGGTGTTCGCAACGAGTTCCAGCCAGAGCCGGGCCGGGCCACCCGACTGGAAGCCGCGTTCACAGGCAGCGAAACGTGCCTAACGGCAGGAACAGCACCTCCAGGTGACAGAGCAGGGCCGCCCTCCCCGGAGTGGGGCCCACGCCTGGCTGTCTAGAGCCACAGGCATTCCAGGGCAGGCCAGCCCAGAACCGCGGCTGGGAGTCCAGGAGGACCCTCGCCAGCCAGACGGAGGGCACAGTCCTCAGCGGGCAGGGCCAGGTCTGAAACGAACTGGGATGAACTTGTGACCACCGCCCGCTCCCCGGGATGGAGCCAGCAGGTCCGGGGAGGCCGAGCCTGCGCCTCTCCAATGCCTAAGGCAATTCAGACCGGCTGCCCCCAGCTGAGGCAGCCCTGAGGCGTGGTCTAGAGCAGTGGTCAGCAAACCGCGGCTCGCCGCTCTGTCGACTAATGAGTTTGCCGACCACTGGTCTAGAGTGCGGGAGCTGGCATAGACGGATGGCAAGAGGGGACGTGACCGTGGGCCCCCGGGAGGCTGTCCTGATGGCTAAGCGGCTGCCCTGAACATCCCCATGGCGTCACTGACCTGGCATCACACATCTAGGACATTGAGTGCCTTTGGGTGCAACGCTCTTACCAGGTTCCTACTGGACTGGACTCCCGGACAGGGAACAGGCCAGTCCCTAGCCCCGCCTTCACGCCTCTAACACTCCCATCAGCCTAGAGCC
The DNA here is from genome assembly GCF_951640355.1 of Cnephaeus nilssonii. Taxonomy (NCBI): domain Eukaryota; kingdom Metazoa; phylum Chordata; class Mammalia; order Chiroptera; family Vespertilionidae; genus Cnephaeus; species Cnephaeus nilssonii. The sequence continues at coordinate 2,192,826 of NC_137086.1, read as the reverse complement.
GCTTGTTTTAACTCGTTCCACGTGCGTGTGGTTACGTATTTTAAGACTTCCAAATGCTTCCGACTAAAACCGGTTCCCTTTAAACCGATGAGAAGTGGGACCCTCAGTCCCGGGTCTGGGAGAGGCCACGCGCCCCTGGGTCCGGGTGAGGCCACGTGCCCCTGGGTCCGGGGGAAGCTGGAGCCCGGGTCTGAGCGAGGTTGTGTGCCCCTGGATCCGGGTGAGGCTGGATCTCGGGCCCGGGAGAGGCCACGCGCCCCTGGGTCTGGGTGAAGCTGAATCCTGGGTCTGGGCGAGGCCGTGTGCCCCTGGATCCGGGTGAAGCTGAATCCTGGGTCTGGGCGAGGCCGTGTGCCCCTGGGTCTGGGTGAAGCTGAATCCTGGGTCTGGGCGAGGCCGTGTGCCCCTGGATCCGGGTGAGGCTGGGTCCCGGGTCCGGGTGAGGCCGTGGGCCCCTGGATCCGGGTGAAGCCGTGCCCCTGGGTCCGGCCGAGACCAAACCAGAGGGAGTCGGACCTGCATTACCACCATTTGTCCACCATCCAGAGCTGAGGGGTCAGTGCCGACATGTACTCATAAGGAACTGGTGGACATTGATATTGGGTCTCAAAAGAACTGTTGGACCAGAAAGAAACTCACTACAGACTGATTCATTTGCCTGTCAGCATAACTATTATTGCTCGTCGCACATTCAATTCTTATAAGTATATCTCTAGTGACACATGATTTCGCTCATCTAGGGGAAATGATGAACAACATAGACTGATGAACAAGAACAGAACCAGAAACAGGGAGGCATCGATCAGACTATCGGGCCTCAGAGGGAGGATAGGGGAGGGGGGAGAGATCAACCAAAGGTCTTGTGTGCATGCATATGAGCCTAACCAATGCTTAAGTTCAACAGAGGGTTGGGGCATCCATGGGGAGGGGTGTGGGATGGGAATGGGGGGATGAGGACAAATATGTGACACCTTAATCAATAAAGAAATTAAAAAAAAAAAAAGAGAGAGAAGTGGGACCCTCAGAACCCCGAGGTCTGCCCTGGCCCCTCCCCTGCTGACAGTCCCGGCCACGCATTTATTTCTGTGTAACACACAGGAGGAGGCAGAATCTGATGAACTTCAGTAAACAATAACTTAAAAAGGGCACACATCACATAAATTTATTAAGTGGGTTTATACAAATGGCGAAAACGAACAACGGTACAGGCCCGTGGCCAACTGACCCCCCACGTGAACAACTGGGCCAAAGCACTGATGCGCGCCTGCTGGCTGGTACTTGCTTCTCAAACAAACCATCGTTGGAAACGCCAGTTTGGGAAAGCCGACTTCAGCCCTGGTTTTACCACTTCATCAGAGCACCGTCTTAGTCGATCACCGCCCAAGGGCAATTTGAAAGTCAATTTAGTCCTATCCTAGCCCCCAGCTGTCAGCCCTCAAGGGTGGTCCACATTCACTGAAGTCGAGGAAATGCAGCTGGAGGGTTGAGAAGTGAAGGACGCCAACCACCACACCCCCAGCCAGGTGCCCAGCCGTCAGCACCGACCCCCCTGCAGGGCCCAGTGACTGAAGTCAGAAGTCCCCTCCCCTCTATCTCTACCCCCACGAGAAACAGCCTGGGCTCAGAATACAAAATGCAACCCAGTTCCTCCGCGGCGGCAGCTGGCTCACGCTCAGGTAGGCACCGGACTGAACTTAAAATTGATGAACAGGAACCTCCCTTCATTAAAGAGTAAAACAGAGAAACCTGCCCAGGTGACAGCTCACTCCTCTGGGTCACCTGGTGATGAGTGGCTCCCGCAGGGGTCAGCAGAAGGCTTTGCATTTGGTGCCAGCTCCTCACGCCAGGCTAGAGGGCCTGGATGCAGGCAGGACAAGCTTTGCTTATGGGTGGGTAAAGTGCCAATATTCTGTACAAATAAGTAAACTTACAATCTGCTTGGAAGCAGCGCGGCTGACAGCTTCCCGGGGCCGCGTGGTCAGAACTGAATGCTTAACCTGCGGACCAGACCGCCCGTGGCCCCGCGGAGCTGCCAGGAGCCACCGGGAGGTCCCGGCCGCCTGCCTGCTGGTCAGACACGGACAGGACACGGACAGGAGCTTCCAGAGGCTCCGAGCTTTGCCTAGTTCCCCTCTAGCTGAGACCATGAACACGTGGGCTCCTGCTGGGGCAGCTACAGTTTCAAAGATGTCACTAATGAATGTTAATGCTGCAGCTAGTTGATAAGACTTAGTCAACTAATTTTTTTTGTTTTTTTGAAAAGGAAAAACATACACACATCAACAAGCGGAAAGAGGACCCTCAGAAGTCGGCGTCCAGGGTGAAGGAGTTCTCCGTCGGGCTGGACATCACGCCCATCCTCTGGTACTCGCCCACCCGCTTCTCGAAGAAGTTGGTCTTCCCTTCCAGGGAGATGTTCTCCATGAAGTCGAACGGGTTTTCCACTCGGAAAACCTGAAAGGGCACAGGACGTAAATACGGAGCGCGCAGGAACCCGAGGGCTGAACACCCTCTCCCGGCTGCAGGGGCTCAGTGGCCGAGTGTCGACCCATGAACCAGGAGGTCAGGGTTCAATTCCCGGTCAGGGCACAGGCCCAGGTTGCAGGCCTGATCCCCAGTGTGGGGCGTGCAGAAGGCAGCCAACCAATGGTTCTCTCTCATCGTTGATGTTTCTCTCTCTCTCTCTCTCTCTCTCTGAAATCAACAAAAAACATATTTAAACACACACACACACATACACACACACACACACTTACCTTGCTGAAACCCAGCTCCAGCAGGAGCCTGTCGGCCACGAACTCAATGTAGCGCTTCATCAGAGTGCAGTTCATCCCGATGAGCTTCACCGGCAAGGCCTCGGTGAGGAACTCCTAGGGCCAGAGCACAGCTGCTGGTGAGCCGGAGGCCCGGAGACGCCCCGGGCCAGCAGGGACCCACCCTGCCGCCCCCCACGCCGCCCGCGCCCTCGCCCACCTGCTCGATCCGAACGGCGTTGGTGATAATCTCGTTCACCCTCTGCTCCGAAGGCTTGTGCAGCAGGTGCTTGAACATCAGGCAGGCGAAGTCACAGTGCAAGCCCTAGGGGAAAGGGTCAGAGGTCACTATGGAACCAGAAGACGTCCATCGCTAACACGCAATCCCCAATGGCCCACCCTCTCTGCACGCTCCTCCCCCATCCAGCTTGGCCTGCAGCACCGAGCGCTGAAAGCAAAGAGTTCAACGGCCGCTGCCCCCCCCCCCCCCAGGCTCCCAGTGCCGCCCCCTCGGCGCCCACAGCAGGCCCGGTCCTCGGCGGTGTGCGAACTTCCGCTCAGCACCCTTCTCTCTGTGACCCGCACAGCGCGTGTGCTCACGTGGAGGCTGCTCCCGGCAGGAAAGGCAGAACTCCGACTCTAACATGCAGGACACGCAACGCAATTTCAAGTGAGTCACCCCTGCACGTGTCAGTGCCGAGTCCCAAGGTGCTGACTGGCCTAAACTGGATCCGCTGGCACCTCCCCGCCCCTCTGCAGCTGATCCCGGCACTTCGACACACGCTGGACCAGAATGGGTTCTGGTTCCGCCAAGATGCTCCCCAACTCTGCATTCCGCAGCGGAGAGCACCAGGAAGTACGACGTTCCTTTAGAAATCCGTCCTCCACAGGGAAGTGCCCGTGTGTGTGTGTGCGTGTGTGTGTGTGTGTGTGTGTGTGCCGATACACCGAGAATATGAGGTAAGTCATTTCAGGGCATTAGTTAACGTATTTCATCCCAACAGGTGTGCATGTGGCTGAATTTCACGTGACGTGTGGCTGTAAGGCGACCCGGTATCTTGGGTCCCTTCGGTGCCCACGCCTGAGAACGGGTGTTGGGTGCAGATGAGCTGCTGCTTGAACCGGACTCACCTCATCTCTGCTAATGAGCTCGTTGGAGAACGTGAGGCCAGGCATCAGGCCTCGCTTCTTGAGCCAGAAGATGGACGCGAAGGAGCCGGAGAAGAAGATGCCCTCCACGGCGGCGAACGCCACGACGCGCTCTCCTGTGTGAGCGTGACCACCCGGTCCCCGTGAGTTAGTGTGAACACCACCCCGTCCCCGTGAGCGTGAACACCACCCGGTCCCGTGAGTGTGAACACCACCCGGTCCCGTGAGCGAGTGTGAACACCACCCGGTCCCGTGAGCGAGTGTGAGCACCACCCGGTCCCGTGAGTGTGAGCACCACCCGGTCCCGTGAGCGAGCGCTCGCGTGCGTGGGGAGGGCTGCAGGCGAGGGGCGAGGGCCGCGGCCCCTTACCGTAGGTGGCCTCCTTGTCCCCGATCCAGCGCAGGGCCCAGTCCGCCTTCTTCTTGACGCAGGGCATCGTCTCGATGGCGTTGAAGAGGAACTCCCTGGAGGCACACGGGGGTCAGCAGCCCGCCGAGGCCTGGCCACACGCTGGGTCAGAGCACCGGGACCCCAGGCCACATTGGGGCTCAAACGGACGTTTTTACAGATTGGCTTTCCCCTTCTCTGTGCTTTTTAAAATCTCACATTAATGAGGCTTGGTTTATGCTAATAGAAATGTAGGTATTTTAAAAATATATATTTTTATTGATTTTTTTACAGAGAGGAAGGGAGGTATAAGAGTTAGAAACATCGATCAGCTGCCTCCTGCACACCCCCTACTGGGGATGTGCCCGCAACCCAGGTACATGCCCTTGACCGGAATCGAACCCGGGACCCTTCAGTCCGCAGGCCGACGCTCCATCCACTGAGCCACACCGGTTAGGGCTAAATGTAGTATTGATTACTTTGTATTGACCCCCAAGACCTACTAACACTAAAGCTTAGTCCATTGACCAAGAGCACTTACTGGCTCAATTCCTACTTGGAACGTGAGCCCTCCTGTCCAGGGGCCCAGGCCACACGCACCACCCACTGCCCCCCAGTCACGCAGGCGCATTGGTCACGTAGCTGTCCGTTTTCAGAAAGAGGCCACACTCACGGGACTTTCACTACGGCATACTGTCACAACACTCCTGCTCACTACTCGTTACTGTTGTCACCCTCTCCCTGTGCCTAACTTGTAGATTGTGTTTTATCACAGGCATGCAACACGGAGGAGAAAACAGTGGAAAAATCAGTGTCGTTTCTTGGAACGGGTCCCTGTGGGTGGGGGCTAGGGGGTGAGGGGGCTGCTGTACCATGTCATTCCTCACTTGTACTTCTAGGTGTTCTTTTCTCTATGTGACCAGAGGCCCCGTGCACGGGTGGGGTTCCCTCGGCCTGGCCGGCGATTGGGGTTGATCGGCTGTCTCCTCCAGTCCCAATGGGGAAGGACCGCAGGAGGGCTCCAGGGCGTGTCGGGCCCTCTGGTCCAGTCCCCAGCAGCCGGACCCCAGCAGCAACCTAACCTACCGATTGGAGCGTCTGCCCCCTGATGGCCAGTGTGCACCGTAGCAACTGTTTGTTCCCTCAGCCCGACCTGCGCCCTCTTGCAGTCCAGGAGCCCTCGGGGGATGTCCGAGGAGCTCCCCACGGGGAGCGGGCTTAAGCCATCAGTCGGACATCCTTACTGCTGCGCTCACAGCCATGAGCCCGGCTTCTGGCTGAGCGGAGCTCTCCCTGTGGGAGCGCACTGACCACCGGGGGGCAGCTCCTGCGTTGAGTGTCTGCCCCCTGGTGGTCAGTGCGCATCATAGCGCATCATTCAGCCATTAGGGTCAATGTGCCTATTACCCTTTTATTATATAGGATTACTAGCTCTTGTTAATCCTCACCCGAGGATATTTTTTCCCCATTGATTTTTAGAGGGAGTGGAAGGGAGGGGGAGAGACAGAGAGACACACTGATGTGAGAGACACCTCCCCAACCAGGGGATCGAACCCTCACCGGCTAGTGGGGCAGATTACCAGTTCTTTAAAGGACAAGCTGCATTCCACGTTGTATGCCCCGCCCTCTCCGCCCTGCCCCCGCCTCACACTGTAGCTAAGATTTAGGTTTTACTTATCACACGGAGCCTAAAGGCATTCGGGTCGAGGGCTATCGCATCCTCCCACCCTGAAGGTGGAGCAGCCTGCTGGCTGTGCTTGTGAGTGATGGGCTAATCCAGTGGATTCAGGCTTTCCCCTCAGAGGAGGGGTGGTCCAGGAACTTCCTTAACTCAGTCATGTGAGTCATTTTCTGCCCCTACGTGAATGGAGGCATAACTCAGCCTGTAAGCCCTCAGCACGCTGGCACACGGCCCGGCACCCACCTCTCCTTGGGGTCCTTGATGTAGGTGTCGATGAGCAGGCTGTACATCTCCGAGTGGATGTTCTCCATGGCGATCTGGAAGCCGTAGAAGCAACGGGCTTCTGTGATCTGAACTTCCTGGCTAAACCGCTCCACCTGGTGGCGAACACAGGAAACGCAGCTTGGAGAACCACCGGCCAGTTTGGTCAGTCAGTGGGCCCCGGCTGCACCAGCTGCCTCTCCTGTGCCATGTCAAGGTCTGCTTCTCTGTGGAGCTCTTCCTTGTCCTGTGACAAGGCTGGGCACGCCATGCCGCCTGCTCCGTTTACAGGCCGGGAGACAGAGGGCCCGTTTGTCCGTGAACACCTGGCGAGAACCTGTTACCACCTGGCACGGTCTGAGCTTCTCCCGCCAGGGAGATACTCCCCGAGGAAGAAGTAGCTGGGGAGTGTGTGATGGGTCAGGAGACGCCACGTAAATCTGGCTTCCAGACATCTAGACATGCGGGATGGGAAAACCGAGGAGACGAGGGGAGAGACTGTCTTGGGGGGGGGGGGGGGGGTGCCAGCGGACGGTGGGGGGCGGGCCACTCACCAGGTTCTCATTGACGATGCCGTCGCTCGCGGCGAAGAAGGCCAGGACGTGGGAGATGAAGTACCGCTCCTCGGCCTTCAGGGCCTCCCAGTGCTGCAGGTCCTTGGAGAGGTCCACCTAGCGCCGGGGTCACAGGGGTCAGGCACGCAGGGCTCCCAGCCCCAGGAACTCCCCACCTTCCTGCCCCCCTCGGGTCCTACACCCCTGACGGGGGTCCCTTGCCACTTGGAACACGGGCCCGCCGGGGCCTGGGTGCTGGCGCCCACGGGGAAGAGTCAAGTCCGCCCACACAGGCTGCCGGGTCTGTGTGTCCCGGACCCCGCTACCTCCTCAGCCGTCCAGAAGGAGGCCTCGGCCTTCTTGTACATCTGCCAGATGTCGTGGTACTCGATGGGGAAGACCACGAAGCGGCGGGGGTTCTCCCGCAGCAGCGGCTCCTCCTGCGCGCCGGGGGCGGGGCCCTGGGCTTTCTGTCGGGGAGAGAGGAACGATGGCCCAGGGCGCGGCGGACCCCAAGAAATTGCCTCCCCCCCACCCCCCGAGGCCGGTGCAAAGTCGGCAATTTCGGTCGGGGTGCGCGGTCCGCACAGGGACCCCCGCGAGGCCGGTGGGAACGGGAGCGGGAGGGGAACTCGGCGGAGGGAGGAGGCTCACTTGGCGGGAAAGGCGGGAACAATGAGGGCGCCTCCGGGCGGGGAGCCGGGCAGGCTCCTCCTGGCGCCCCCTACCGACCCCCCCGGCCCCGCTCACCGGCTCGGCCGGCTCCTGGAAGATCCTCCGCGCGGTCTTGCTGGCCAGCACGCGGGCGCCGCTGAGGCTCGGGGGCTGCGGGGAGACGCGCGGTGAGGACCAGCCCCGGCCCCCGGCCCCGCCGCCCGCCCGGACCCCGGACCCCGGCCCCCGTCCTGCTCACCGTGTTCTCCTTGTCCGCCAGGCTGAGCCCCTTCAGGGGCGAGAGCTTCAGCTGCAGCGGGTCGGCGAGCGGGGCGAGCGGGCGGCGCGGGGAGAGCATGGTGCGGGCGGCGGGCGGCGGGCGGCGGGCGCACAGGTGAGGCGGCGCGCGGGCTCGGGGCGCTCCCGCCGGCCCGTCAGGCTTTAAAGCCCCGCGGGCGACCCCCTCCCCTGGGCAGCACTGCCTCCCATTGGATGTGCGGGAACTGAGAGCTCCGTCTGCCAATGACGTGCGGCAATGACTGCAAAGCGCGCGTTTTTGCGAACGGATCTGGGGGGGGAGGCCGGTCCCGGAGACACGCCCATGGGGTGCAAGGTCCCGGAGGTACGCAAATGTGTGGGTGCGGACTGCTGGTTCCCGCCGGGCCGCTGCTGTGTCTCTTGGAGACGGTCAGGTGGCTTAAAGATTCGGTGAAAGGGGGCTTGTAACCTTACCGAACCGAGGGATTATTTTTTTTTAATGTGCTTTTTAAGTTGATTTTAGAGAAAAAGGGAGAGAGAAACATTCATGAGAGAGAAGCAACCAAGTGAGAGAAGCATCAATCGGCGGCCTCCCCTATGCGCCCCTTGGGGGGTCGAACCTGGGTATGTACCCCGGCTGGGAACCGAACCCGCAGCGTGGGGACTGTCCGGGCCGGGAACCGAACCCGCAGCGTGGGTACTGTCCGGGCCGGGAACCGAACCCGCAGCCTTCTCGTGCAGGGACTACACTCCAACCAACGGAGCCACCGGCCGGGCCCAGGGCTGGGGATGGGCACAAAGCAGATGCCCGTGTACAGTGCGGTCCTGTGTGCGCCTTCGCGCTCAGCCTCCCGGGATGGCGGCTGCGGTCAGGCCACCGCCCCGGTCCACACGGCTGGGAAATGGCAAACGGAGCAGGAAGCCCTGAAATGGTTTGAAACACGGCAAACGGGGCAGGAAGCCCTGGAAGTCCCGAGGCCGGCGGCGGATCCGGAGCTCACGGCTGCTTCCTGGGTTCGGAGCCGCCGGGGGAGCTGACGAGGCAGGAACTGGCGCGTTTTGGCGCCTCCGCAGCTGCATTTTTTGACTTGCCCGGGCTCAGCCCTGCGGGGGGGGCGGGCCATCGGGTCCGCCTGAGAGCCGAGAGCCGGCAGAGCTGTGGCTCCGCCTTCAGTTCAGTCCCCCGCCCCCCAAAACCCCCACCCCCACCCCCGGCCACCGGAATACACAGGAGCCCGCACAAACGGGGAAAGGGAGCTGCCACGAGGCAGGGAGAGGTCGCTCTCCCCCCCATCTCCTCCTCTTCTCCCTCCTCCGCCGCACGGCCGCTGGGACCGCCCCGTCCTCCCACCTACGTCCTCGGCCGCGGGGCAGCGGGCGCACCCAGCAGCGCGGAGGTGCCCGGCGGCCGCGCCCTGGGGAGACGCCGGGCCAGGCTACGGGTCCGCAGAGCCCCATCTCTGACCGGGCACAGAGAGGGGCGGGTCCGGCCCGGCCAGGCCCCGGGGGAGGACGCCCGCCGCCGCGGCCGAGGGCCATGCGCCGGGAGCCGCAGGCTCTGCCCCTTTCGGATTACGCGCGCGCCGCGGTGACAGCTCTCCCGGTGCCGGGACCGCCTCCTCTGCCCCGCGATTGGCCCGCCGGGGCCCCGCCCAGCTCCCGATAGGCTTCATTCATGAGCCGGGCCGGGCTGGACCCCACTTCCGGTGCCCGCGTGGCTCTGGCCGCGCCCCCCCAGTCGGGCGCTCTCTCCTCCGGTGCTGGCGGAGGGTCCCCCAGAGCCGTCCGTCCCTCTGTGCCCACCCCGCGCTCGGGATGTCACTGTCCCGGTGACGCCGACGACGCAGCCCGCAGCCACTGCGCACCTGGGCCCGGTGACCGCCCCGCGAGCCGCCCCCGGCGTCGGGTCGGTATCAGCTCCGTTCCCGAGGTGGACGCTAAGGCCTGGGCGGCAAGGAGAGCCCAAGGTCACCCAGCTCCTTCAACTGCGCCGCGGGAACCCTTCTCCCCAGCTTGTTATTAAGAAGGTTCTCAGCCAGATAGATAGATATAGATAGATAGATAGATAGATAGATAGATAGATAGATACAATGGAATGTTCTCAGCAAATAGAAAAATGGGAGATTCTACAGTGCTCGCCCAGCGCCCAGGGTTCTGCAGGCCTCTCTGTCCATTGGGCGGAATCTGCTTGGGCCCCTCCGCGGGTGTGAGGCCCTTTCCTGGGTCATTGGAAAGTGAGTTGCAGAGAAGACCCCTAACCCCTAGATAGATGCCTCCTCTGGTAGCTCCGAAAAACAAAGACCTTCTCCGACAGCCACAACACCGAGTCCAGGCCTGAGAGGGCTCCCTGATTCTCTGAGCCCGTCCAGCACCCAGCCCTCACCCAACTTTCCCCAGGCCTTCCAGATATGTCTTTTACGGTGGTTCATCCTATTTTTTAATTCTTACTCGAGGATACGTTTTTGCTTTTTAGAGAGAGAGAAGAGACCGATTGGTTGCCTCCGTATGCACCCTGACTGGGGATCAAAACCTCAACCTGAGTATGTGCCCTGACCAGGAATGGGACCCACACCTTTTGGAGGATAGGACGAAGTTCCAGCCCACTGAGCCACCCGGCCAGTGCAAAGTTGGTTCGTTTTTGATGCAGGGCCCAATGAAGTGCATGCTTTACATTTGGTTATTGTTTTGGTTTTTTTTTAGTCTCTTTTCATTGGAACAGCTCATCCACTCCCCCCCCCCCCCCGTGATATTCAGATCAATTTTCTTGTAAATGTCCCACATTCCCCACATTGTACATTTGCCGGATTGTAACCCGGATTGTAACTTCATATGACAATTTAACTTGTTTTACTGTAAACTGGAAGTTAGATCTAAAGGCTTTTTTAGATGTAGCTTGCTTTTTTTTTTTAAAATATATATTTTATTTATTTTTTACAGAGAGGAAGAGAGAGGGATAGAGAGTTAGAAACATCGATGAGAGAGAAACATCGATCAGCTGCCTCCCGCACACCTCCCACTGGGGATGTGCCCACAACCAAGGCACATGCCTTTGACCGGAATCGAACCTGGGACCCTTCAGTCCGCAGGCCGACGCTCTATCCACTGAGCCAAACCGGTCTTGGCTGTAGCTTGCTTTTTTGCTGTGGTCAAATATACATCCATTTTCAGGTGTGCGATTCAGTGGCATTAAGCACATTCACAACATTTGCAACCATCACCACCGTCCATCTCTTGAACCTTTTTACCACCCCAAACTGAACCTGTCCTCATTACACACTCGTTCTCCACGACTCCCTCCCACCAGCCGCTCACAACCGCCATCATCCATTGCCCGTTCTGCCTCGCAATCTGACTGTACCGAGTGCCGCATAGTGGAACCTTACAAAGTCTGTGCCTCTGTGCCTAGCTCACTTCATGTAGCACAATGGTTTCGGGGTTCATCTGCGTGTGGCATGTATCATCAGAATCTCATCCCTCTTTAAGGCTGAGTAATACCCCATTGCGTGCCTCTGCCACATGCAGTTTATGAGGCCGAAATGGGGGCCATTTGTTTCCCAGCCAGAAGGAAGCAAGGCCGGCCCTCCCCAAAACTGGGAGCCCCTCCCTGTGTGGCCCTGGGCACCTGCTTCCTCTCCCTGACCTTGACACTTCCCTTTCCGACCTTCTGGAGGCCTGGGACCCCCGCGGAGGAAGCTGTGTTTGAGGGGAGCAGGCAGAGGGAACGTTTCTTCCCAGGCGTGACTTGTCAGCCGCGGAATTTCAAGAGCGAAGCAGTGGGCTCTGGGTAGTCAGAGCCAGCCTCCCCCTGCCAACCCCCAAAACCTGCCAAGGGACCGCCCCCTCATACAACTCCTCCGGCGGAAACACCCCCACCTCCACCCCCACCCTCCCCACACACACACCCCTCAGCTTCCCCCAGGACCTATCCCTGTTCCTCCCGGAGAGGGTGGGCCGGAACACAGGTTCAGAGTTTCAGCCACCGAGGGGCCTGGACCGGGCAGCCCTGGCTGCAGGGCTGGAATCGGCTAGAATCAGGGGTTCCTTTTTGCTCAAGTGGCCCCTAAAGCGATATGAAAAGCAGTGTGCCCCTTTGCACCCGTTGAAATGGGCGTTTAAACCTTTTCACCTCGATGAAGTAACTGCAGGTGATGTGATTTCCACCAAGGTGCAAATGTCAGCTTTTTTTCTTCTTTTTTTAATCCTCAGCCAAGGATATTTTCCCATTGATCTGCTGAGAGAGTGGAAGAGAGGGAAAGACAGAGAGAAACATCCATGGGAGAGAAACACATCGACTGGTTGCCAATCACACAAGTCCTGACCGGGGCCCCGGCCAGGGAGGAGCCTGCAACCTAGGTACATGCCCTTGACCAGAATCGAACCCGGGACCCTTTGGTCCGCAGGCTGATGCTCTATCCACTGAGCCAAACCGGCTAGGGCTGCTGCTTTTCTTTTGAAGTAGTTTTACTTTGGCTGCTGATCACATGCTCCCCTGAGGGGGTGTCAGCTCAGCCCCTCAGGGAAGGGAGAGTTCTGGAGAGGGTGGCCCGCCTCCCCAGTCAGCACCCCCAGGCCTCTCCAGGGGATGGCTGGGGAGGAGAGCCCCTCCCTGGAAGGAAGTGCACCCCCTGCTGGGCCTCGGGGGTGGGGTAGGAAGTGAGTAGCCTCGGCCGTTCACTTCCTACCAGAGGTATTTTTTTCTTTTTTCTTTGTTTAAAATGTTTGGCCTTTTACCTTTAAATATCCTTATTGCGGGGGTGGTGAACACACAATACGATATACAGTTGATGTATTATAGAACTGTATACCTGAAAGCTATATAATCAACCCATGTCACCCCAATACATTAAATAAGCAAATAAATATCCTTATTGTAATAAAACGGTACTGATGGGGGAAAATGAGACATTTTGGGGGGCTAGCAATCTGAATCTAGTCACTGCCCCTTTAATCATCTGGTCCTGCAAGGCCTGTTGACCCAAAATACTACCCCATTGTAGAGAGGCCATAAACCATCCCCAGACGGAATTACCAGTGCTGGCGCCAGGCCAGGCCTTGAGGTGTGGTCACTGCCCCCACCCCAACACACAGGGCTTTTTGCAAAGCCCGAGAAAGGTCCAGACGTATGATCCACATTTGGGAGACGGAGAGACCTAGAGAATATAAAAAGGGGAAGCCTCCTCCATGTCGGGGCTCAGGATTTGGAGAGAAACAGACGCCCCTGAGTCCTGTGCTGGTCCATATTCCCTCCTTATTGGCTGTGGGTGCCGCCATCTTTGAGGACGGGGCAATCAATTAGTGAAACGTCTGGAAATAAATGTATTTTTCCCCGTGTCTCCGGCACTCCTGCGTATTTTTTCTGTCGCCTGGTAAATCCCGTAACAGTACGATGAGTGGAAACTAATATTTCCATGCTGTTTAGTGTTTTTTTAAGTGGTGTATTTATTTGTTGTTGTTAATCCTCGGCTGAGGATATTTTTCCATTGATTTTCAGAGAGAGTGGAAGAGAGAGGGAAAGACAGACAGAGAAACATCGATGTGAGAAACACATCAATCGTTTGCCTTCTGCACGAGCCCTGACCAGGGTCCGGGCCAGGGAGGAGCCTGCAACCAAGGTATGTGCCCTTGACCGGAATCAAATTCAGGACCCTTTGGTCCGCAGGCCGACGCTCTATCCACTGAACCACACTGGCTAGGGCTCCATGCTGTCTTAATCTGAATTTATTTGATTACTAGAGGCCCGGTGCATGAAAATTCATGCACTGGAGAGGGGGGTCTCTCAGGTTGGCCTGCCCCCTCTCACAGTCGGACATCCCCCAGGAGCCCTCGGGGGATGTCCGACTGATGGCGTTGGCCCCGCGGGAGCAGGCCAAGTCGGTCAGTTGGACATCCTTAGCACTCTGTGGAGGCGGGAGAGGCTCCTGCACCGCCACTGCACTCGCCAGCCGTGAGCCCGGCTTCTGGCTGAGCGGCGCTCCCCCTGTGGGAGTGCACTGACCACCAAGGGGCAGCTCCTGCGTTGAGCGTCTGCCCCCTGCTGGTCAGTGCGTGTCATAGTGACCGTTCGGTTGACTTGCATATTAGCCTTTGACTATATAGGATGCCAGCGAGCCACGGGCGTAACTGTGCCTGTGTGGCTGAGGGACTGAGGGGACGGGGGGACTCCAGAGGCAGGCGCACGGCAAGGCCGGGCCTGCCCCCTGCTGCCCCAGCAGGGCTGACGGGACTGGGCGCCGCCATCTTTGAGGGTGGGCAGTCAATTAGCATATTCCCTCCTTATTGGCTGTGGGCAACGCCATCTTCGAGGGTGGGGCAGTCAATTAGCATATTCCCTCCTTATTGGCTGTGGGCGCCACCATCTTTGCGACAGTGTGAGGTCAATTAGCATATTCCCTCTTTATTAGATAGGATGAGTAGGATCGAATATGGACATTTATATTCTTGGAACTTCTGATGTTCGTCCCATTATTGATTGGGTATTGTCATTTTCATACTGACACAGAGATGCTCTGTATCTTTAAGTGGTATCTCCTGCTCTCGGATATATGTTGCAGTTACTTCGCCTGGTTTTTCATTTGTGTCTTCTTTTCTCTCTCTCTCTTTTTTTAAAAAATATATTTTATTGATTTTTTACAGAGTGGAAGGGAGAGGGATAGAGAGTTAGAAACATCGATGAGAGAAGAAACATCGACCAGCTGCCTCCTGCACACTTCCTACTGAGGATGTGCCTGCAACCAAGGTACATGCCCTTGACCGGAATTGAACCTGGGACCCTTCAGTCCGCAGGCCGACGCTCTATCCACTGAGCCAAACCAGTCAGGGCTTTTCTCTTTAAATTATAACCTATTTCTGAAATAGTTTCAGACACGGAAGTTGCAAAATTAGTAACAAGTTCCTATGTACCCTTCACCCAGGTTCCCCGTGTCTTACACATCGTCAGAATCAGGAAACTGCCCTGTGGCAACCCCATTGGTAAATGGTGAACCCTGCTGGGACGTCCCCGGTTTCCACAGGCACTTGTGGTTGTGTGCGCGCTTCCTGGGCATCGCAGCGGGCGTGCAGAACTGTTCCGTCCGCACAAACCCTGTGTTAGTCCTTAGTGGTCGCCCTTCCCGCCCCCCAACTCCTGGCCACGCCTGTCTGGTCTCCATCACCATGATGTTGTCCCTCCGTCACTTAGAGAATCGCATACAAATGGAATCACAGTGTGACACCCGGCGACCGACGCCTTTCACCCATAAAGCCCTTGCAATGGACCCAGGTCGCCCAGTGGCTCAGTGATTTGTTCCTTTTTGTTTGAGTGTTTACCATGTGCTGCTTCGGACAGCTGGTTTCCCCAGGTTTTGGCCATTAAAAAATAAAGCTGTGAATATCTATGTGCAGGTTTTTGTGTGAATATGCGTTTTCACTTCTTTTTTTAAAAGTAATAATAACCTTTGTTTTGATTTACATTTCCAGCCCATGAACTTCTTTTCTTCTTTAAGATCCACCTCACTTTATGGCGTTAGCTCTGCCCCTCACCCCTCTTACTTTGTGCCATGACTGTTCCTCTATTATAGCTCTTACTAGAGGCCCGGTGCACAAAATTCGTGCACTCGGGGGAGAGGGAGTGTCCCTCAGCCCGGCCTGCGCCCTCTCACAGTCTGGGAGCCCTCGGGGGATGTCCGACTGATGGCGTTGGCCCCGCGGGGGCAGGCCAAGTCGGTCAGTCGGACATCCTTAGCGCTGCTGTGGAGGCAGGAGAGGCTCCCGCACCGCCACTGCACTGGCCAGCCATGAGCCCGGCTTCTGGCTGAGCGGCGCTCCCCCTGTGGGAGTGCACTGAGCACCAGGGGGCAGCTCCTGCGTTGAGCGTCTGCCCCCTGCTGGTCAGTGCGTGTCATAGTGACCGTTCGGTTGATTTGCATATTAGCCTTTGACTCTATAGGATGCCAGCGAGCCAGGGGCGTAACTGTGCCTCACTCACCTTTGGATTTGCATGCCCACACCGTCACTGGCATGGGTCACAGCTTAGTAACTGTCAGTGACTCTGATTCCATGTCATTCTGGTGACTAAGGGGCAACAGATGCAGCAAAGCCCAGTCAGAGGGGAGTGGAGGCAGCTGCAACTGGCTTAAGAGTAACCCCAGCCCACTAACTTCCCAGGAGTACTTTAATGGCTGACAGTGGGGAGTTTGGAACAAAACTGATCCTGTCTCCTGCTGCACATCCCATAACCCTGCTGGTGAAACAGGCTGAAAACCTTGCACAAGAGCCCAGAGGCTCACGGGAGGCGGGGCCGGGGAAGGGAGGAGACGTGGCTTCGGGGCAAGGCCTTCGGAGGAGCCAGGCCTGCGGATTCCCTCCCCACATCCGGGTGAGACCTTGTCTGGCAGACCTGGCCTGGTGCCCGGTGTGTGGCAATCCTACATAATAAAAGGGTAATATGTAAATTACCATCACTCCGCTACGCCCACGATTGGGCCAGCGGGAGGCGCAGGGGGCGGGACTCGGGGTGGCCGATTGGGCCGGCGGGATGCTGAGCTCGCGTCGCCAGCGGCGGCGCAAGCTCAGCGTCTGTGCCATGGCTGTGCTGCGGCACAGAAGGGGCCTCTGGGGCAGCGAGCTCATGTCCTGCTGCGGACCATCGAAAGCGGGGAAGCTGGCTGTCTGTCCGCTCCGGCACCAGGCCTTTCAGAAGCCTCCGCCACACTGGAGGCTTTCGAAAGGCCTGGTGCACCAGCGGACAGACAGCCAGCTCCCCCGCGATCGAAAGCGGGGAGCTGTGTGTCCGCTCCAGCACCAGCGGACCCCCTGCCATCAAAAGCGGGGAGCAGGCTGCTAGCAGTGTCCGCGGAGCGTGCTAGGCTTTGCGGGGCAGTGGATGTGGCCTGGATGGCAGGTTAGGTCTAGGGGACCCTACACGTGCATGATTTAATCATGCACTGGGCCTCTAGTCCTGAATAAGTGGCAGCTGTGATGGGGATCGTGGCCCTGGGGCTTCGCTTGAGGGTTTCCCAAGCCGCACCTGGACCCTCCCTCCCGCAGCCTGGGGCCCGGGGCCGCAGTGTTGGCCGATGAGATGAGATGAGACTGGGAGGCGCCCAGTTCCTTCTCTGCGGGCGTGGGCAGGCCTGGGAGGCTTATCTGGGCCCGGCCCCGGGTGGGCAGGAGCGCCGAGAGGACAGTGCCCGTTATCGGAAGCTGCAGGGCCGCCCTGAGGGTGGGAAGCACGGGCTCCAGGAAGCAGGGGGCCGGAGGGTGCAGTGGGCAGAGCCTGCACGGGCCGGCGGCCTGACTTCCACACCCAGCGCCGGGCCTGACGCTGTGACTCTGACTTCCCGTCTCATCTCCCACAAAGCAGAAGCCCAAGTCCTCCCAGGTCCAGCAGTGCCCTCAGCTTGGGGGCACCCCCCCATCTCCGCGGTGCTCCTGTGCCGGCCTCCCCACTAAGATCTTCTTACATGTGGGGCCCTCCTCCCCTCCCTGCCGCCCTCCTAAGACACAGGGTGTGGGGAGACCCTCCAGTTCTGCTTTGACACAGAAAACAGTTGAAGGAGCGCAAGGCAGTCCAGGAAACATCGAACCACGACTCCACGTTAGCTTGAGTGGAAAAAATCCAACTGATCTTTGTCCTTAAGCGGAACGTTTTGCTCACTTCTTCATAAGAGCCCAGTGGTTAATGCATGGCCTGACAACCACCCCTGGCATTTACACAATAATCCCTTTATTTTTAAAAAAATTTATTTTCTTTAATCCTCACCTGAGGAGTGAGGATATTTTTAGAGACAGTGGAAGGAAGTGGGGAGGAGGGGAGAGAAAGAGAGAGAGAGAGAGAGAGAGAGAGAGAGAGAGAGAGAGAGAGAGAGAGAAAGATGGATGTGAAAGAGACACATTGATTGGTTGCCTCCCAGGTGTATTCAACTGTGTGTCAGAAGGAGAAAGGCCGAGGAGGGATTAGAGCAAAGTAGAGGGGATCTGGGGAGGGTTAACTTAAAACAGGCCCCTGAGGGAGGAAATGGAGCCGGAGGGGTGAGGCGGATGGATGGAGCTGCAGGTTTCTGGAAGTCACAGACACCCCGTGCAAAGGCCCTGAGGTGCATTCGTGCCGGCGTGGTGGAGGGTGGGCCAGCCTGGGGTGGGGGTGGGGGGCTGGGAGAGGAGTTCGAGAGGGCAATGGGGGAGTCAGAGGTGGCCAGATTCTAGACAGGCAATCGGAAGGCAGAACGGAGGGAACTGCTGATGGTTGGAAGGTGGGATATGAGAGAGGAGCCAAGGACGGCCCCAGGGTTTTGGGCCAAGTAACTGGAATAATAAAGAATTTAGTCCATACTCCAAAGAACTGTTGGCCCAGAAAGAAACTCACTATAGACTGATTCATTTGCCTCTCAGCATAACCATTATGGCTTGTCTCATTTTCGGTTCCTATAAGTGTATTCCTAGTATCACATGAGCTCACTCATCTAGGGGAAATGATGAACAACATAGACTGAAGAACAAGAACAGCATTGATCAGACTGTCAGACCTCAGAGGGAAGGTAGGGGAGGGTGGGGACAAGGGAGATAGATCAACCAAAGGACTTGTGTGCTTGCATATGAGCCTAACCAGTGATCACGGACAACAGGGGGAGGGGGACATGCGTGTGGGGGGGGGGGTTTGGGAAGGGAATGGGGGGGTTTGATGACAAATATGTGGTACCTTAATCAATAAAGTAATTTAAAAATAAAAAAAGAATTTAGTCCAGCCCTAGCCGGTGTGGCTCAGTGAATAGAGCATCTACCTGCAGACTGAGGGGTCCCAGGTTCAATTCCGGTCAAGGGCACATGCCTGGGTTGTGGGCTCGATCCCCAGTGGGGGGTGTGCAGGAGGCAGCTGATCAGTGATTCTGATCATTGATGTTTCTCTCTATCTCTCCCTTCCTCTCTGAAATCAATAAAAGCATATTAAAAAAAAAAATTTAGCCGAAACCGGTATGGCTCAGTGGATAGAGCGTCGGCCTGCGGACTCAAGGGTCCCAGGTTCGATTCCGGTCAAGGACATATACCTTGGTTGCGGGCACATCCCCAGTAGGGGGTGTGCAAGAGGCAGCTGATCAATGTTTCTAACTCTCTATCCCTCTCTCTTCCTTTCTGTAAAAAATCGATAAAATATATATAAAAAAAAAATTTAGTCCAGCCCAGCTGGCATGGCTCAGGGGTTGAGGTTCGACCTATGAACCAGGAGGTCATGGTTCGATTCCCCATCCCGTCAGGGCACAGGAGTGATGCAGCAGAGATGAGAGCCAGGGTCTCCTTTTATTTTCATGGAGAAAAATACACGATTTAAAAAACTTTTTATTTTAAAATACTTTAGACTCACAGAAGATAGTACAGTTTCCACAGAGCAGCTGCGCCCCCTACTGTTAACACATGGCATAGCCACAGCACAATTACAAAAGCAAGACCTTCACTTGGTGCAACCCTAACCCTAACCTGCAGCCTTTCTTAGGGTTCCGTCTTCCCGGGACCCTCCTGGGTTCTGTCGTCATGTCTGCCCGGGCTCCTCCGATCGGAGACAGATTCCGGGTCTTTCCTTGGGCCCCAGGTCTGGGCAGAGTGTGGGCAGGTGCGGGGCTCTGGCCACGCCCTCAGAAAGGACCAAGAGAAGAGAGGCGTCTCCCTCCCCGGCCCGGGCCACCGCCCTGGGCCCCAGCTCGCCACAGCGCTCACCTCGGGAGCTGCCAGTGCTGGGCACCACGTCTGATGGCCGGAGCCCGGTCTGGCAGGCGGTGCCTGGTTAACCCAACAGAACACAGGTGGCCCAGGGAAGGGCCGGGCCCTCCTGAACCCCATCCTATTAAAGCACTGACTCCCCACTTCCCTCCCAGAGGCGCTGCAGCCAGCGAGGAGAGCCCCTCAGCTCCATTCGGCCCCCGCCCGGCCCGGCCCGCGGCCCGCGGCCCGCAGCAGCCAGCGGCGCTGTAGTGACCGGCTGGTGTGGCGCTTGGAGCTGAGGCCACAGTGGTGGTGCTGGCACTGCTCAAGTCAGGCAGAGCTGGCGGCTCAGTTACCATGGAAACCAGAGTTTGCTGGAAGGCCAGCGGGGGTCCAGATCTTATTTGGACTCAGAGACAGATGCACCAGAGACTGAGAGCTGCCCCAGGTCACGATGGTGCAGGCGCCACACGCGTTCAAACACATCTCCCGCCGCTGGCCGCTGGAGGCGGGGTGCCAGCTGGAGGAGGGACTGGGATCTCTCCGGGGTGGGCTCCCTGGTCTGGGGGAGGCTCCTCAGAGGAAGGGACCCGTGCTTTCCTGGCGCCCCACAGCCCTCTGTACGGCTGCCTGCTGGGCTGCTAGCTGGGTGGCTCCTTGATGCCGGAGGGCAAGGCCAGGGGCCAGGACACGTGGACTCTGCAGCCAGATGGAGCCCGCAACCCCGGCACGTGCCCTGACCAGGAATCGAACCAGTGACCTCTTGGTGCAGGGGTCGATGCTCAAACACTGAGTAGATTAAAATCACGTTTAATATATTCCTAGTGTTGATCCTTGTAAAACTGGACCCCGAAAGCTGTCTCCCTTTTATTTCTATTGAATAAGAGAAAGAACGAGGGGAGGGAAGTGCTTTTAACATCTTATCTCTGAGAAAAGAGAGAAACTCGAAGCAGGAAAATACAGAGGACTTTCAGGTCTAGCTTCTGGGTCAGACAAAAGAAGGAATTTAAAAAGTAGGAAGCTGATTCGCCTCCCACGATCTTTTCACTTTGCATTTTGTACCTCAACAATCTCTCCTGGGGCCGCAGGCAGGAATGCCGGGTAGGTATGAGGGCAGAAATAAGTTACTAAAACTCGCAGCTGGTTAATATTAACTCGCTTTCCTTCCTGAGTAAACCACGCCATGCGGGACTAATGGGCGAGACCCAGGGCTTCCCACCGAACCCGGATTGGCAAACCCTCCCGGGCGGCAGAGTTTCAGGCTTTGCAGGACAAGCAGCCCGTGGCGGCCACTCCGCCCTCCACAGTCCCGTAAGGTTGTCATGGGGCACAGGGTCTCCAGGGCCCGGCAGTCCTAAATGTCATTTCTCGTTGAATGTTAAAATGTAGCCCGGCCGGCGTGGCTCAGTGGTTGAGTGTTGACCTATGAACCAGGAGGTCATGGTTCGATTCCCGGTCAGGGCACATGCCCAGTGTGAGGTGTGCAGGAGGCAGCCAATCAATGACTCTCTCTCATCATTGATGTTTCTATCTCTCTACCCCTCTCCTTTCCTCTCTGAAATCAATAAACATGTATTTAAAAAATAAAAAAGTGTTAAAATGTAGCACAGTATGTTGTAGATGCAGCTGGACACAGGATGGGCTGACAGAAGCTCCATGGGCTGAAGAGAGCCGACTGCTAAGAAGGCGTCAAACAGTGTAACTGAGCACATAGTGTACCTGAGCGCACAGCGTCCCGGAGCACATAGTGTACCTGAGCGCACAGCGTCCCGGAGCACATAGTGTACCTGAGCGCACAGCGTCCCGGAGCACATAGTGTACCTGAGTGGCAGCCCAGCTTCCTCCCAGCTTCCTCCCGGAGGCCGAGCTGTGGGTGAATCCCCGGCTCGCTGCGAGCGGGTAAACTGCCTGGCAGCAGCCGCCTCTTGTTTTTGAATAGAACTCCCCGCGGCAATATCCTCAGGTGAGGATGGGCAAAAAAATAAAACCAGAACCAGGACCAGGTAGGAACTGGATTTGGCTTGCTGACCCTAAGTTGCTGGCCCCTGATCTAAACACTCCATTTTCAGCTCTAACTGTCCTCTCTCTCTCTTTTTTAAAAATATTTTTATTGATTTTTAGGTAGAGAGGAAGAGAGAGATGGAAACATCAATGAGAGAGTCGCACGGATTGGTTGCCTCCTGCACACACCCTACTGGGGATCGAGCCCTCAATCCGGGCACGTGCCCGGGACTTCCTGGCCCATGGACGACCTCAACCCACTGAGCCACACCGCCAGGCTACCTGTCCATTCCCTTGAACACACCAGGCACCCGGAAAAGGAAGCTGTGTGGGCCCAGTCCTAAGGTCACTATGGCGTTGTGATCATTCGTAATGTTAACACCAAGAATCACGTTATGAGCGAAGTAAACCACAGCTCTTGGGCCCGGAGGCCAGAGTGTGCGTCCGGCTGGCGGTTTCCGATCCAGGATGACCCGCTCCTGCCGGGACAGAGCTCACCTCCTGCTCTCCGACCCCCCCCCTTACCCACGTACCCAGTCTTCCAGGTCCCTAGTGCCCGGAAGGGCGCCAGCTGGCCGTGCTGGTCACTCAGAACCACCCAGGGCCTGGGCTGGCATGTGCCCAGGAGGCCCAGGACCGTCCCAGCTGGAAGTGGTAACTTTAAAAGAAAAGCAGGACGATAAAGGTGCTTCTTCTACTACTCTTATATATTATTATTATTACTATTACTATTATTTTGTTGTTGTTGTTAATCCTCGCCCGAGGATATTTTTCCACTGATTTTTAGAGAGTGGAAGAGAAAGGGGAAGCCAGAGGGAAACATCGATGTGAGAGAAACACATCGATTGGTTGCCTCCTGCACGAGCCCTGACCAGGGCCAGGGAGGAGCATGCCCTTGACTGAAATCGAACCCGGGACCCTTTGGACTGCCGGCCGATGCTCTAAGCACTGAGCCACACCGGCCAGGGCCATTCCGCGTAGATTTCATGTGGCCTGCTGGTTAGGCAGGGCTGTCCAGAGAAGCAGAGCCAATAGGGTACTCTGGGCCCAACCAATCCCGATGTTACATGCCAACTCCTCTGCGCGAGGGTGCGGGTCCCCTAACGCTCCCGTCGTCCTCAGTGAGCAGTGTGGGCTCTTGTGAGGAACCCCGAAACCAAATGCAAAGCCGGGACACTGTGCCCAGAGACATGGCAGTTACATGAGACGCGGCCGCGCACGCACCCGCCCGCGCTCTCGGGTTACCGCCGAGCGTGAACATGGAAACGGCTGGCCTCTGCTGCCCACGCTCACGCCTCTCCTCTGAGCACGGACCTAGCTTTCCGCATCAGCAAGGACCAGCGCCTCGCAGGGGTCCTCACACTTTTTAACCGGGGGGCCCGTTCACTGTCCCTCAGGCCGTGGGAGGGCTGGACTATAGTTTAAAAAAAAACTATGAACAAATTCCTATGCACACTGCACATATCTTATTTTGAAGTAAAAAAACAAAACGGCAGAAACACGCGCATGTGGCCCGCGGGCCGCAGTTTGAGGACGCCTGGCCTACACCATGCCCCTCCAGGTATGACCGAGGGGCGCGTCAGGGATGGTGCACATTACAGAGGCTCGGAGCAGGGCGGGTGGGGAGGGCCCCTGAAGAAGGGCACTTGAGGGGGGCTAGGCTGGGGGTGGGGCTGGCGACCCGCTATAATGGGGGTGGCCGGTCCTGGGCCGTGGTAAGGAGCAGACCCCTACGTCGCCAGAGGCCAGGCTAGTCCAGTTGCCGAGGAAAATACCACTCGGGACACATTTCCTGCTCTGAGTACCACCAGCTGCGGCTCTCCCCTAAGTGTGATTTGTTCACTGCAAGGAAGTTCTCACTTTCCGGGCGCCAGGCAGACAGCTTCCACGCGGGGCCTCGTCCTCACCCCTCACCAGCCACACCACGGCCACTGGCGAGGTGTCGCTGCCAGGATGCTTGCTTAACATTGCGGGCGGGTCACGAGCATTCCCGTGTTTTCATATTACAGTGTTTTACAGAAACGTTGAAGGTACGCCTTAAAATTAAATACCCGTTGCATCTTGAAGTTATTTATTACATGTTCTTACAAGCTAATACTTTTTAAAGTATGATACTTTGTAAAACGTTTTTTGTACTTGTTCAATAGAAACTTATCTGGCCACTGGGTAAAGCCAGCAGTAAAACTACTGGTGCCCAATGTGTTAAGGGGGATTAGACCCCGCCCGGCCGGCGTGGCTCAGTGGTTGACCTCTGAAGCAGGAGGTCACGGTTTGATTCCCGGTCAGGGCACACGCCCGGGTTGGGGGCTCGATCCCCAGTGTAGGGCGTGCAGGAGGCAGCCGATGCATGATTCCCTCTCATCATTGATGTTTCTCTCTCTCTCCCTCTCCCTTCCTCTCTGAAATCAATAAAAACATATTTTTTAAAAAAAGAGGGATTAGACCCCATTTTCTTTATTTTAAATATAATTCATTATTTTTTTACAGGGAGGAAGGGAGAGGGATAGAGAAAAACATCCATCAGTTGCCTCCTGCACACCTCCTACTGGGGATGTGCCCACAACCAAGGTGCATGCCCTTGACCGGAATCGAACCTGGGACCCTTGAGTCTGCAGGCCGATGCTCTATCCACTGAGCCAAACCGGCCAGGGCTAGATCCCATTTTCAATGTCCCAATATTCCCGGACTTGGCCATCCTCTGGGACAAAGAGGTTCTTGTTTATTTCTGGAGATGATCTCAGGTGGCCATGGCCCCGTGGGGGCGCTGGGCTGTTTGCTTCGGGGAGCTCCTGAGACACTCCGGCTGGGGTGTGAGTATCTGCTGGAAGCCAGGCCTCCAATGTGGCCATTGGAAGGGTGCTCTCAGGTGGAAAGAACACCGGCTTGGCACCCCTCTCGCTGGAGCGACCGGGACGCGTCTGGGGAAACGGGCGTGGGGCCGGGAGGGGTCAGGAAATCCACGCCCTGGGAGGCCAGCACTGCCTGGGAGGCGAAGGCCGGGGCTGCGGGCGCAGTTGCACGGCAGTCACGTGACCAGCCTCCCTCTGCCAGCACTGAGGCATGTTTTCCTTTAAATGATTAAACTTAGTTGAACTTCGTTCAGGAAAAAATTTTCCATCTGAACACTGTTTTCCAGGCTTAAAGAGTTTCAAGAGGAGGTTTGTTTTTCTTAAAGAGAAACCTGGTATCGATGGCTTCCGACATCCGTGGACTCGGCGCCCCCAAACGGTACCAAATCGTGTCTTTGGCCCACCTCCTCCATCTGGTGGCTAAGACAGAACATCCAAAAAGGAGAAAGAGAGAAAGGCAGGAGCGTTAGAAACACTTCCTCGGCCTCCTGATAATACAACTCAGTGGCTCTGGACTGGAATCCCACGTTTATTCCGTTTCCTCGGGCAGAGGTTTTGAACGCCCCCTCCTGAAATGTCCAGGGAGCGGCTGGCGAAGGCGAGCGGAGATTTCCTGTGGGCAATTATGCTGCCACCAGTCTGCATTCGGGTTAATGTCGAGTCAGGACACGTGGGTGAAACCCAGGTCTGAGCCGCCCAGCGTGGGGCAGGAAAGGTGGGGTGCGGCAGTGGGGGGGCGGGCAGCCTAGATGACCAGCGTCACATCCCCGGCTGCGCCTCACAGGCCTGGAGCCGGTCCCGCTCTTACTTGCCGTGACTGTAGTTCACTTAAAACAACAGGTTTTCTTTCTTTCTTTCCTGTCCCACGACCAAAAGCCAGTGAATTAGGGTCAGTAGCTGCTCGGATTTCCTTTGCTTTTTTCCTGGGGGAGAGGATGCTTTTTCTGTCTCCCTCTTTAAAATTATTTTCTTTGCCAAACGTGATTACTTCTCCCTTAATCCTCACCCAAGGATATGTCCCATTGATTTTTAGGGAGAGTGGGAGGGGGAGAGACAGAGAGAAACATCGATGTGAGAGACACATGGGTGGGTTGCCTCCTGCAGGAGCCTGACCAGGCCCAGGCAGGGGAGGAGCCTGCAACCGAGGGACGTGCCCTTGACCGAATCGAACCCGGGACCCTTCCGTGCGCAGGCCCACGCTCTATCCGGGTTACCTCTGGATGAGGTTCTGAGCAGGAGGGAGAGGAACAGCCGCCTGCGGGTGGGGGCGGGGTGCAGGGCTGCAGGTGCGCGGCCTGCGCTTCCTCCTCTCCCTCGGGGGCGCCTTCACCGCTTTGGGGCGTCCGAGGCTGGGAGAGGGGAGGCACCCGCCGCCCCCTGAGCCCCAGGAGGGCGAGGCTGCGGGGTCACCGCTACACAGCTCTCCAGGCGACGCCGGGGACCGGCAAGGGGGGACCCCGGGGCGGGGGCGGGGGTGCAGAGCGGGGAGGAGGCGGTCACCCCGCCCCCGATCCCGTGGCCCCGCCCACCGCTACCCGACTCGGATCCACCCTGCCCCCGGCACCCCCAAAACCAGCGCTCCCCATTCACCCCGGCCGCGCCCCCTCCCGCGGCCCCGCCCCGGCCGCTCCCCGGCGACCTGTGTGCGCGGCGGGCGCACCATGGGCAGCGGCAGCAGCCGGAGCGGCCGGGCCCTGCGGCGGCTCCGCGGCCCCGACAGCCGGCCCGCGGGCCCCGGCGGGGCAGCCCCGGAGGGCGGGGCGGGGCCGCCGGACTCGGTGACGCCGGTGGCGGTGGCGGTGGCCCGGGAGGAGGTCCCCGAGGCGGCGGGGGCGGCGGCTGCGGGCGCGGTGGGTCCCGACCCCGGCCCCGCAGCGCCCTCCGACGGCCGGGACGAAACGCTGCGCCTGCTGGACCAGCTGCTGGCCGAGTCGGCGGCCTGGGCCCCGGGGGAGCCGGCCCCGCGGCGCCCGGCGCGCCCCCCACCCGCCGCCAGCGCGGGGAGCCGGGTGAGTGTCGTGCGTCCCCGCCCTCCCGCCGCCCCAGCCCTCCCCGCCGCGCCCCCCCGCCCTCCCCGGGCGCGTCCCCCCCGGCCCCCGGCCCCCCGCCGGCCCGGGCCTGCACGGTCCCCCTCCCGGACACCCCGAGGTGCTGGCGGACCCCGCGGCCCCGCCTCCCGCACAGCCCCCGGTCTCCTCCGGCACCTCCTCTGGGTGCTGGCTAACGCCTCCGTTTGGGGTGACAGTGCTGGGAGCAGCCTTAACGGGGCGGCGACAGGCCTCCCGCGGCAGAAACGTGTCCTCGGGCTTCCCTGCGGCCAAGACCCGCCTTCCCTCCCCTGGGACGGTGTCCCCCGCACCGCGCCTTCCAGCCCAGCGGGTGGGCGGGTACCCCCCCCACCTGGCAGCCCCCGGGGTGCGGGTGGAGGAGGCGCTAGGTGGCGGGGCCCTATGCCCGCGGGTCAGACGGGGCGCCCCGCTGCAGACAAGGTCGTGAACCGCAGCTCCCGGGCGAGGACGCTGCAGGCCGGCCCCTCCCCGCATCCCCACCCGCGGGCGCCTCTCGCCGGCACCCCTCGGCAGTGGGTCCTGAACCCGCCCCGGAGGGTGGGTAAGGGCTGGCCCGGTCTGGCCCGCGGGCCCTTCAGGCCGCATCAGCGCCGCTTATGTAACGGGACAGGGAGCCGCCGTGGAGACGGTGGGAAATCCTGGGCTCCATGGAACAGTGTCCCGGTGTCCGACTTCCCAGGGCGCTGGGAACTGTAGATGTAAAACAACAAAATGGACTCCCCCCCCCCCCAAAGCCGCTCCGGGGCAGGGGCCGCCTCACCCTCCTGCCAGCCATTTCTCAGGTGCCGTCTGGGCGCCTGCTGTGTGCGGGGCGGAGCTCTGGGTGCTGGAGAGGAACAGGATGGCACTGTCCTTGTCCCGGAGAAGCCCGTCTAATGGGGGTGGGGATGGAGGGAGCTGCAGGCAGACCGTGGAGGACACTGCGGTCTCAGAAGAGTCTGCAGGGCCCGCAGGCTGGCTCAGTGGTTGAGCGCTGACCTCTGAGCCAGGAGGTCACGGTTGGATTCCCGGTCAGGGCACAGGCCTGGGTTTCGGGCTCCATCCCCAGTAGGGGGTGTGCAGGAGGCAGCCGATCAGTTATTCTCTCTCATCATTGATGTCTCTCTCTCTCTCTCTGAAATCAATAAAAATAAAAAATAAATTAAAAAGGGGCCCGCAGGAGGAGCAGCTGAGCCCTGGGGGAGCCAGGCCGGCCTTCCAGGACAGGCTCAGCCTGAGTCTGGCACACAGCGGAGGGAGCCCTGGGGCAGAGAACCCGTGTGCAGAGGTGATGGCGGCCTGGTGGCGGGGGACACGGGCGGCTGGGCTGTGGGCTGCTGACCGTGGTGGGAGGAAGCTGGCGTGGAGGGGCTGGAGCAGAGGAAGGAGCCAGGCCTGGGGGCGGCTGCCGCGTGCGGGGCACGGGAAGGTGCGGAATGAAGCGGCCGGGACGCGGCTGGGCGTGCACTCCCCGGGCGACGCTGCCGAAAACGTGGCCCAGGAGTCCGAGTTCCCACGGGGCCGGGACGAGCCCTGAGCAGGCTCTGGTGAGAGGCAGCAGTGGTGTGGCCAGATGGAGATGCTCCCGTGCCTGAGTACCAGGAGCCGTCACCGGGAGGGCGGCCCCAGCCCAAGGCCACACCGCCCGTCCTCGCTGGACTCTGCCGCCCGAGAGCCGGTGGGCAGGGCCCTTCGGTTTCTGGTTAATTCTCACCTGAGGATAGCTTCCCATCGATGTTTAGAGAGAGGAAGGGAGAGGAGGAGACAGAGAGGGGGAAACATCCATGTGAGAGAGCCACATCGACTGGTTGCCTCCCATACGCGCCCCAACTGGGGCTGGGGGTGGAGTGTGCAACCGAGGAACGTGCCCTTGACCGGAATCGAATCCGGGGCCCTCCAGTCTGTCCACTGAGCCAAACCGGCTAGGGCCCTTTGCTTTCCTGAGAGTCTGAGACCCCCAGATGGCTAAGATGAAGGGACCTTAGCAACCGCCGAGGGCTGCTTCCCATTCATATTAGAGGCCTCGGGGCCCAGCACGGCGACTGCCCTAGTCCCCACCCCCATCCTCCTAGGACCAGGAGCCGCGCCAGGTCGTCTGCCTCTGGAAGCAGGATCTGGTCAGGGAGCACACCCAGGGGGGAGCACACCCAGCGGGGAGCACACCCAGGGGGGAGCACACCCAGAGGGGAGCACACCCAGGGGGGAGCACACCCAGGTGGGAGCACACCCAGGGGGGAGCACACAAAGGGGGGAGCACACAAAGGGGGGAGCACACCCAGGGGGGAGCACACCCAGGGGGGAGCACACCCAGGGGGGAGCACACAAAGGAGGGAGCACACAAAGGGGGGAGCACACCCAGGGGGGAGCACACAAAGGGGGGGAGCACACAAAGGGGGGAGCACACCCAGGGGGAGCACACCCAGGGGGGAGCACACAAAGGGGGGAGCACACCCAGGGGGGAGCACACAAAGGGGGGAGCACACCCAGGGGGGAGCACACAAAGGGGGGAGCACACCCAGGGGGAGCACACAAAGGGGGGAGCACTCAAAGGGGGGAGCACACAAAGGGGGGAGCACACCCAGGGGGGAGCACACCAGGGGGGAGCACACAAAGGAGGGAGCACACCCAGGGGGGAGCACACAAAGGGGGGAGCACACCCAGGGGGGAGCACACAAAGGGGGGAGCACACAAAGGGGGGAGCACACAAAGGGGGGAGCACACAAAGGGGGGAGCACACCCAGGGGGGAGCACACAAAGGGGGGAGCACACCCAGGGGGGAGCACACAAAGGGGGGAGCACACCCAGGGGGGAGCACACAAAGGGGGGAGCACACCCAGGGGGAGCACACAAAGGGGGGAGCACTCAAAGGGGGGAGCACACAAAGGGGGGAGCACACCCAGGGGGAGCACACCCAGGGGGGAGCACACAAAGGGGGGAGCACACCCAGGGGGAGCACACAAAGGGGGGAGCACACCCAGGGGGGAGCACACCCAGGGGGAGCACACCCAGGGGGGAGCACACCCAGGGGGAGCACACAAAGGGGGGAGCACACAAAGGGGGGGAGCACACCCAGGGGGGAGCACACAAAGGGGGGAGCACACAAAGGGGGGAGCACACCAGGGGGGAGCACACCCAGGGGGAGCACACCCAGGGGGGAGCACACAAAGGGGGAGCACACCAGGGGGGAGCACACAAAGGGGGGAGCACACCCAGGGGGAGCACACCAGGGGGGAGCACACAAAGGGGGGGAGCACACCCAGGGGGAAGCACACCCAGGGGGGAGCACACAAAGGGGGGAGCATACCCAGGGGGGAGCACACAAAGGGGGGAGCACACAAAGGGGGTGAGCACACCCAGGGGGGAGCACACCCAGGGGGGAGCACACCCAGGGGGGAGCACACAAAGGGGGGGAGCACACAAAGGGGGGAGCACACCCAGGGGGGAGCACACAAAGGGGGGAGCACACCCAGGGGGGAGCACACCCAGGGGGGAGCACACAAAGGGGGGAGCACACCCAGGGGGGGAGCACACAAAGGGGGAGCACACAAAGGGGGGAGCACACCCAGGGGGGAGCACACCCAGGGGGGGAGCACACCCAGGGGGGAGCACACAAAGGAGGGAGCACACCCAGGGGGGAGCACACAAAGGGGGGAGCACACCCAGGGGGGAGCACACAAAGGGGGGAGCACACAAAGGGGGGAGCACACAAAGGGGGGGAGCACACCCAGGGGGAGCACACCCAGGGGGGAGCACACCCAGGGGGGAGCACACAAAGGAGGGAGCACACCCAGGGGGGAGCACACAAAGGGGGAGCACACCCAGGGGGGAGCACACAAAGGGGGGGAGCACACAAAGGGGGGAGCACACAAAGGGGGGAGCACACCCAGGGGGAGCACACCCAGGGGGGAGCACACAAAGGGGGGAGCACACCCAGGGGGGAGCACACAAAGGGGGGAGCACACCCAGGGGGGAGCACACAAAGGGGGGAGCACACCAGGGGGAGCACACAAAGGGGGGAGCACTCAAAGGGGGGAGCACACAAAGGGGGGAGCACACCCAGGGGGGAGCACACAAAGGGGGGAGCACACCCAGGGGGGAGCACACCCAGGGGGAGCACACAAAGGGGGGAGCACACCCAGGGGGGAGCACACCCAGGGGGAGCACACCCAGGGGGGAGCACACCCCAGGGGGAGCACACAAAGGGGGGAGCACACAAAGGGGGGAGCACACCCAGGGGGGAGCACACAAAGGGGGGAGCACACCCAGGGGGGAGCACGACCCAGGGGGAGCACACCCAGGGGGGAGCACACAAAGGGGGGAGCACACCCAGGGGGAGCACACAAAGGGGGGGAGCACACCCAGGGGGAGCACACCCAGGGGGGAGCACACAAAGGGGGGAGCACACCCAGGGGGAAGCACACCCAGGGGGGAGCACACAAAGGGGGGAGCATACCCAGGGGGGAGCACACAAAGGGGGGAGCACACCCAGGGGGGAGCACACCCATGGGGGAGCACACCCAGGGGGGAGCACACCCAGGGGGGGAGCACACAAAGGGGGGGAGCACACAAAGGGGGGAGCACACAAAGGGGGGGAGCACACCCAGGGGGGAGCACACAAAGGGGGGGAGCACACCCAGGGGGGAGCACACAAGGGGGGGAGCACACAAAGGGGGGAGCACACCCAGGGGGGAGCACACAAAGGGGGGAGCACACCCAGGGGGGAGCACACAAAGGGGGGAGCACACAAAGGGGGGAGCACACCCAGGGGAGAGCACACAAAGGGGGGAGCACACCCAGGGGGAGCACACCCAGGGGGGAGCACACAAAGGGGGGAGCACACCCAGGGGGAGCACACCCAGGGGGGAGCACACCCAGGGGGGGAGCACACAAAGGGGGGGAGCACACCCAGGGGGAGCACACAAAGGGGGGGAGCACACCCAGGGGGGAGCACACAAAGGGGGGAGCACACCCAGGGGGGAGCACACAAAGGGGGGAGCACACCCAGGGGGGGAGCA